>NC_090940.1:9414976-10024591 GCF_040938575.1 Ambystoma mexicanum
TATAAATGACAAAATTGTTCTAAAAACTATCTGCCTCACACACAAAGCGCTTAACTACCAAGCCCCCCCCCTATTTTACAGACAAGTTCACATAGAAGGTATCCAACAGAATTACTAGAGCCTCCAACATACCATGTCTGATGCCCAGATACAATCTAAAAAGAGCCGGAGGTTCTAGCTTCCCGGTATTAGCCGCCCAGCTTTGGAACACTCTCCTTCAGAATATTCAAACTATTCAAACCTTCAACAAATTCAGAAGCCATGTTATCACTTGGATACTTAACAAAACATAAAATAACAGCTCTTGAGACCATTAACCGCTAGGTGGTCTGCACAACCAGTATATGTGTCATCCATCCTGTACTACTGCTATGACACAATGTATAATATGTATAGTGTTTAATATGTATATATGTACCACTGTAATTCTACCTTGAATGCTCATGTCTTTACTATGCCATGTAACCATTACTATCCTCTAGCGCCCAATTACCTCCGGGTCAGGTGCGCAATATAAATAAAATAAACAAACAAACAAACTTACTTGATCCCGTGAAGCGCTCTCCAGGCCGGGCCATTGATACTTTACTTCAGTAGTCCTCTAGTATCCAGCGCTTCCTGCCTTCCTTCCTGCTATTCAGTACATAGCTCTCAACTCACCCCCTTTTGGTGGGTGTCACTCGCCTTGCAAGCAGCTGAATCACACACCAAGTCCATCATAAACCCATTCACGTCTATGGGCTCTCACCCACCAAAAAGAAAATCGGGTGTTTTCACCCGCCTTGATGACACAAAAGGTTGGTTGCTATGGCAGTACCATTGCAGTAATTCGACTTGAGAGGTTCTCTCCCTTGTGGTTTCCTCTCCGGGGTCTGTCCCTTTAGCTGTCCCTTCCCTGGCTGCATCATTGTAGCTGGCTGAGACAGGTGCCTTAGCTCTTCTCTTCCCGGGCCCCCACTCGGGGTCCGGGAACACCCATTGGGGATTAGCCGCCTTGTGCGAGGTATGGAATAATTTTCCATTCCTGGGTTTCTAGCATTAATCAGATGTAAAAAGTACACATTAAATTCAGGAATACAAAATGGCAGGCACTAAAGAAAAACAACAGTGTAACTGGAATGAGTGGCTTTCAAATATTTTAACTTGGTATACCTTGGCATCTTGGAAGGGAGACTATAGTGTTGTGTTCTAAAGTTGCCTGCATCTCTACCAATGGCCATGGTGAGGTGAGGGCTGGGCTCCTTTCTTTAAAATATTCTATTAAATGGAATAAAATACATCTTTACCTAAAGCTAACCTCGACTGATGGAGAAAATACATTTACGGCCTTGAACAAGGTCATCTCTGCTAGAGAACCTGGATCCTCTGCGAGGTACCAGAGCAATTAAAAAGAGAGTAAAATCCCCAGACACATACAGACTAGGGAAGATCTTTATAAATGAAAGCTATACAAGGAATAGGTTAAGTGTTTACCGGTACTAAGGTCCCCTATGGCGCATATCTTAAAGATCCCTGCCTTTACTGCAAGGTCTTGGTTCATAGGATTTAGGTGCAACATTCTACATACCTTAGAAATCTTGGGACCAAGGCAAACATTATTTATTTAATTAAATACAGGAGGAACAATGCTCTTGTGGTCACAAAAGAACATACAATAGATAGGAAAGTAGATTTGACGGGAAGCAGTGAGTGTCTTACAATGGGATGAGTTTGAGGGACATTCTGACCAGGTTGTGGAGGGGAGTAAATTCACCGGGGACAATACAAAAGTGGACACACACCTCTGTTTTGGTAGAGTTTACATAGAGTTTACATTTAACATAAGAAAGTACAAAGCCATACAATATTTAATGGCAGAGAGAGAGAGTTTGAAATTTTGATAGAGAGATCAGAGGAGAGTTCAGGAAAAGAGAGGACGATGTGGGTGTTATCTAAAAAGAGATGGTATGAGAACCCAAAGGAGGAGATTAGTGACCCAAGAGCAGAGGTGTAGAGTGTAAAGAGGAGCGGTCCCAAGACTAAGCCTTGTGGAACACCAACAGTTAGAGGAGTGAGTTGAGAGGTGTTGTTGGTCCAGGAGACACAGAATTGTCGAGGTGCAAGGTAGGGTTCAATCCAGGCAAGGGCTGATCACGAATCCCAAGAAGAAAGAGAGTATTAAGGAGATCAGAGTGATCAACAGTGTCAAGGGCAGCAGAAAAGGTCCAGCAGAATTAGGATAGGGGATGGGTTTGAGGGCTTTGCAGAGGTGATGAACTTGGACACATTCACAAGAGCAGTTTCCGTGGAGTGACATGAATGGAAATCTGTTTGTTGGGTATCTGAAAGGTTGTGAATGTCTAAGAAATTAGTAAGATGGTTCAACACAACCCTTTAGAGTAGAGTGGAAGGAGAGGTACAGGGCGAAAGTTAGCCGGTAGGCATGGGTCAGCCGCCTGCTTTTTTAGGAGAGGGATGACCATGGCTGTTTTGAAAACAGAGGGAAAGCAGCCAGAGTCAAAGGACAGGTTGAAGAGTTCAGCAAAGTGAGAGGCCAATAGGCTTAACTATCTGAGGAGAAGGAGGGTCTAATGGGGCACAAGAAGGGGTAGCCTTCAAAAGCAGAGATAGGTGTGAGGAATTCGACCATCCACACAGTGGATATGCACTCGCCTGGGCTTTTTAAATTTTTTTATATGAAATTGAGTGATGGTAGATCAACCCCTGGAAAATGTGTGGGGTTAATCCGCAACATATTCCTATGCTCACCACATGACAAACACATAGACACATATACTCTAGGTGGAAACAGCCTACAGGCTCAGTCCTCCTTGTCACATTTAGTTGGAATGTGACACCCAGGAGTACATCAAGGCATCTCAAAGTGGGGAGGGCAAAACCTCACTCCTGCCATGGTCAGCCTAATTAAATAACAAAGGCTCCATGATCCCCCCTATCCTTTGTAGGCCCTGCTGGTGCTAGCTATATATACTAATGAGAGTTAATTTAAGCAGGCCCACAAGAGGCCTGGTCGCAGGGCTAACAAAAAACAGGAAATCCCAACACCTTTGAAATGCATCTGTGTCAACCTGAAGCCAGCACCCGCCTCTCAATAACAAGGGCAGTGATCAGTCATGTCCGGTACATGTGTTTACAGTAGGCTTCTCCTGCAAGGAGACCCCATTCAGAGGGTAAGAGTATGTGATTTGATGGAAACAGAAAGTCTGTTCTCGCCACAGATTCAAGGGAGACCTGCTGCTTTAATCAGGAACCACAGTGAGCTCAATTAACCAGAGAGACCCTTTGAATCCACAAAAGACAAGAAGATGGGTGGGACTTCGTGTTACATGTTTTAACCCTTTTACATTTTCTGTTGCAAAGCACTCTGGTTATAACCTCAGGCATACAAGAGACTGTTGGTGGGGACCCATGATTGGTTCATTAAGACAAGTTTAGCCTACACCAATCACTGTGGCCCATTTGGCTTTAAAAGAGGGTCTAGCCCCTCTTTGGGCAGATCATATGAAGGCTTCCCCACAAGTAACAAGAAGAACTGATTTGGACCGTGGCTGAAGGTACAGTCTGCCTTACAGCTTCTGCCAGTGAAGGAAGGCCAAGATCTCCAAGAGGGAAGCAAGATCCCTCCCCTAAACGTCTTTCAGGGAACAGAGGGAGATATTGAATTCCGAAGACCCTCCAGCAGCTCCAGTACTGGTACCCAGCCAGCACACAGCGTGTCCTGCTAGGCTCTGAAGTAAGCTTTCTAGGTGGGAAGTGGCATAGAGTCTCTGAAACAAACCAATGAAGAGGGAAGGTTGAAGTCTACACCTGCTTCCCTTCCCACCAGACACATGAACCAGAACAAGAACCGAAGAAACCATGATCGTTTATACCATTTTGGACTGATTCCCAGTGCCCCCATAATAGACAAGTACATTGAGAGGTACCCACTCAGTCAACCCTATAGCCCAGGAGCAGTGAACATTGCCAAAGGTGGATGAGGAGCCATGAGAATGCACCAAGACACCTCCATTGACAGTCTCAACTAAAGCGACAAGATGTCATTAGAGACATCACAACATAGCAGCGTTAGGCACGAAGCACACGTGTCATCTGCACATCGGGACACAATCACGTACCCGAATACACTATGAAGACATGCGTGGAGTTCTATACGTTAGAGGACAGGGACATATACATACTGCCTTCACTTTTATTATTTTGTCATTAGCTTGAAACAGCAACTCAGAAACTGCAAGAAGCAAGAGATCCTGTACAAATGATTGCAGATGCGTATAGGCAAATAATCCTATGGAACTGCAGGAGCACCTGAGGGACCTGACAGAGTCATGAACACGTAACCAATGGATGCTATAGAATAGCATGAACACTTAGACGCCATGCCATGGCTCAGGGAAATTACGGTAGGCAACAACCACCTCAGTAAAGGCTGACCTGAGCTGAATTCAGCGCCAACAGTAGAGCAACCGTGTGGGACAGGGCCCACTGCCAAGGCCACCAAGATGCGAGTGACATTCCATTCCCTGTGCTGCAGTAAGACCAGCAGTCAATGCAAATAAATCCCTCACGAATCAGAATAATTCAGAGCTCCAGAAGGCCAAAACACGGTCTCTGAACACGTGATCTTATTTCCTTCAAGGTGCACTTCGAGCTGAGAACCTACTTGGGTCCCAGGTCTGGGGACGACAGCTCTAACCAATCACAGTACAGGACCCTTGGGGTGGGTAACAAGGGGCAAGAACCAATTATCAGACCCTCACACTGCAACATTGTAGAAGTAGCATTTTTCAGGGATGAACCAGGCCAGCGATCTGACATGACATGATATGATGGTTTATTTATATAGCACCTATATACAATGGGCCTCATTATAACCTTTACGGAATGGATTAACGGGCGTCGCTAATGGTGGCGGACCCGTTAAACCCATTCCGCAAGATTACGAGGTTCCCTCGTGGGACCCGATGTGGACGTCTGGTTTTACCAGGTAATATTATATCAGGTAATATTATCCCCATATATATGGTCGCCGTAAATAATATCGCCGGGAAAAGGTTGCGGCGATATTATATGGGTGACCATATATATGGGGACAGGGGCAAAAAAAAAAACAATTAAAAAACAACAAAAAAAAACAAGTTTGGGGGTTGCGGGGGTGTCCCCCGCATGTTCCATGCAATAATGTCGCCACAAAAAAACTGCCATTTTTCGGCGATATTTTTGCATGGCGAGATTTTTGTGGCGACATTATTACATGGAACCAGAATGGCCCGGTAATTCCCCATTCAGGGAACCCGGACCCGGTTTTGGTGGCAGCCATGCCCTTATTAAGGGCATGGCTACCGCCAAAGTCGTAATGAGGCCCAATGTGTTTCAATACGCTTCACAATAAGGGAGGGAACAAGGGAAAATACAAAAAATTCTTACAGGCCATGAACAACAAGAATGTGAAAATAACTATCATACTCGGTTTAGTGACATTTCAGATAGTGCAAGTGCTAAAACATAAATAGGAAGGATATGGGAAACAGACAGGCGACTACCCTACTAGGACTGACAACATTTGAGATAGTGCCGGAGGGGGAGGGGGGAATGACAAGTAAGGATGGGGGGATACAAAGTTACTATCATACTAGGTACAGGCATTATTCCTGGACGTAAGACAAGATGTCGAAACTGTTTTCCGCAATGATTATTAAAATGTGAATAATCTCACCTTGACCGATCGAGTAGACCATCAGGAAACAACCAAGTGCAGCTGTGAAAGCTACCCTAGGACAGCCCTGTCCTCTCCGACCCGGAGTGGAAATAACCAGGGGAGAGAACAGGGTAGCCAGGGAAACCCTCGATGGGGAAGAAAACCCTGGTCGAATCTGGAAGTGTTGTGGATCCGGGTGGTTGATGAATGTCTTCTACGAGTGGCTGTGGGCAGGAAGGCTTCGTCTGGATGAACAAAAGGAATATGATCAGAGTAGTAGCGTGAAGTAAGGAATGGGAAATGGAAATGAAATGGCACTGTTAAGGGTTCTCACCAGCAAAGTGAAGGAGAGGATGAATGATTTAGGGCTTCGAAGGAGAAGAGATCGAGAGCTGGGAGCTCTAAAAGAAACAATCCTTGGGTCAGAATCTGAATCGAAAGAGGTGGAAAGTAATTCTAAGTTTGTGTCACTTACAGCTATTGGGTGTTCCAGCACGGATGAAAGCAGAGTTGGCGTAATCGTGACGCCGATGGATATCTGAGCGTGAGGAGAACTCCCGAGAGATGGTGAGACCAGAATGGAAGCAAGAATCTGGGGATGAAAGCTTGAGAGACAAAAAGATTCAGGGTAAATCGAAAGTCAAAATGGAAGGAGCAGAGATAAGAAATCCCTAGATGCAAACTCACGGAGCGCCTGTTGAAACAGAAGCGACGCGAGGAGTTGCCGGCTTCCGTGTTTGATAAAGGATCACGTGAGCATGCCGGAACGTCTCGGAGAAACGTGAAGAGTCTAGACCGCTACTTTCAGAACGGGAGTCATCATGAAAAGGATTCTCGGGAGTCGCGTAGAGCAGGGTACCACACAACCGATTGCGAGCCCATAGTGACCACCTCCCATAATGTGTAACAACAGGGACCATTCAGATAAAGTGCATAGAAAAGAAAAGGGGGGAGAAGGAGAGAAAAGGGGAAAGGGAGTGGAGAAGAGAGCAGAGAATAAAACAGTGAGAAGAGCAGAGAAACAGAGGGGAGAGCGGAAGCAGATTGCAGAGGTCAGTGAGGCACATAAAGTTGAAAGGTAACCAAAAATGTAGGCAAGGAATTAACTAATACAATGGGCACAGCATGATTCAGGGCCAACCCGAGTGGGAGATCCAGGGAAGGGCCAGCATGAGAGTTGAGGGGGTGAGGCCCCAAAGTCAATGGCCCTCATTCCGAGTTAGGCGGTAAGGGATACCAGGTACCGGTAAGGAGACCAGTGCCGGTATACCCTTACCACCCAATTCCGAGGTCCCTTAGAGGGAACCGCAAAGGACGTGTGGTCGGACCACACGTTCTTTACGGGTCCCGCTAAGGGACCAAGGCGCTAATTACGGGCCTACTATTAGCAGGCCCGTAATTAGCACCTTCCCCATTCCCATTGAGACCTATGGGGGCTCAAATGGGAATGGGGAATGGTCGGGTGAATGGGGACTTACGGGCCCACACAGGTCAGAATGTCCCGGTAAGTCCTCATTCACCCAGATCGGACACGGAGCCGGGTTTGGGGGCAGCCATGGCCCAAATAGCGCCATGGCTACCTCCAAACTCGGAATGAGGGCCAATGTGTCCAAAAGTCAATCCAAGCGTTGGCAAAGTCATTGATGGTGAACCCTTTGTGAATCAAGACAACTCCAGCAATGAAAAAAGGGGGGACAGAGAGGGCTGGGGGGCATACACATGCATCAAGGGGGGAAAGAGAGGGGTGGGGGGTGTACACATATCACGCGGGGACAGAGAGGGGTGGGGGGCATACAAACGCATCACAGGGGGACAGAGAGGGGTGGGGGGCATGCACACACATCACAGGGGGGCAGAGAGGAGTGGGGGGCATACAGATGCATAATGGGGGACAGAGAGGGGTGGAGGGCATACACACATATCACAGGGGGACAGAGAGGAGTGGGGGGCATACAGATGCATCATGGGGGACAGAGAGGGGTGGAGGGCATACACACATATCACAGGGGGACAGAGAGGAGTGGGGGGTACACACACACATCACAGGGGGACAGAGAGGGGTGGGGTACATACATAAGCATCATGGGGGACAGAGAGGGGTGGGGGGCCTACACACCCATCACGGAGGGACAAAGAGGGGTGGGGGACATACACACACATCACAGGGGGGCAGAGAGGAGTGGGGGCATACAGATGCATCATGGGGGACAGAGAGGGGTGGAGGGCATACACACGTATCACAGGGGGACAGAGAGGAGTGGGGGGTACACACACACATCACAGGGGGACAGAGAGGGGTGGGGTACATACATAAGCATCACGGGGGGACAGAGAGGGGTGGGGGGCATACACACACATCACAGGGGACACAGAGGGGTGGGGGGCATGCACACGCATCATGGGGGGACAGAGAGGGTTGGGAGGCATATGCACGCATCACGGGGGGACAGAGAGGGGTGGAGGGCAGCGTGCTGGAGTACCCGAGGCAGACAGGGGCAGACAGGGCCTTCGTTGCGGGACTTGTTCGTATGGGCCGGCTCCCACCTCCCGGTTGCAGTGATTGGCTTACCAAGCCATGAGCAACCAATGGGCGGGGGGAGCAGGCCAGGCCAGGCAAAGCCAGTCAGGCAAAACAAACAAAGAAAACAGGCGGCCATGATGGAAATGCATGTTCACTGGCCAATGCTGCAGTAAATCAGGCAAAGGGTTTTTAAAATGCCCTCAAGGACAATCAGTGTCCAGAAACAAAGACTCCATATCAGCACTTTTGGAAAGTTGTAATTTTCAAGGCAGTAACCTCGTTTTAGTGTCAATTTTGCCCACAAGTAAATAGCCGCAACATGCACTCACATAGAACACCAGAGGTTCCAATGAGCTGCGTGGCCCAGGGAAGAAGCAGGAGAGCCTCAGCATCGGAGCCGCAGGTCCGCAGGGAAGAAAAAAGAAAGCATGGGAGAGCCAATAAACTAACAGAAATAGTGTCTGCCATAGGTGGACTACCACTCAGCACCCAATCCACTTGCTCGATAGGTTTGCTGGAGAGGGGCCCAGGTTGTGACATCATTGTGACCTGTATTTGCCTAAAAACTGGCCTGCGAGCCAGAGTTCGCAGAGACGTTCCAGGAGCTTGTTCCTTGTTCTTATCCCTGTTGGTTTTGGCTGTAATAAACCGCAGTTTGAACTTGCTGTCTCTCTGGGCCTACGTTCCTTTTGGGAAGGGAAGGAGTTAGGCCTTCCATGAGCTCTAACCCTGCGAACTCTTAGCAACCCTCAACCTGCCTGGGAGTTTGTCCTAACAAGGTGGTAGGCAGAAGATGGTTGCCTGCGCCAGCCCGGCACCAAGCCAACCCCTTCGCCACCAAACCTGAGAGGCCGTGGGACCCATGCGTATATTTGAAGCCAAACAGGAAACGCATACCCGTTGAAAAGGCCATTGGGAGCCTTTTGAAAATCATCCCACCCGGAATCGGTGAGTTTCCCAGGCAGACCAGGACGGGGAGGTGAGCACCTTGACGGGGGAGCCGGCAGCCGAGCAGCGCCAGTGCAGCACAGAACGTAAGTATTGGTCCAGACTAACAGTGATTGTGGGTGTAAGGGAAGGCACAGAGTATTGTGGGGTAACAGTGGGCATTGTCAAGTGTTAGTGAAGTATTTTCTAGCAGTGTGGTATAGTATTGTCTATTACCGTTGTTGTGACTAGGGACAGGAGCGGATGTAGAAGTACCCCTTTTTACGTTTAGGTCATATTCAGTCTTAGAGGGCTTGGATGGCGAGAATTTATGAATAAAAGTTTTCCTGAGGGGTGGGCGTTTTAGCTCGGGCTATAGATAATGGTATTCCTGTGATTCAATTCAAATTCAATCTCCTTGATGTCGAGTCGATGTTAGGTTTTGAACTAAGATCAATATCCACCAGAGACAGGTGAGGGAGAAAAGGGAGAGGGAAATAGAGAAGGCGGAGAGGAGGAGGGAGATAGTGTAGCAAGAAAAATGCAAGTTAGCAGAGAGGGAACAGAGGAAATTGCAGTTGGACAGACTGGCGAGGGAACGAGCATGGAAGGAGGAAGATGAGTGAGCAATAAAGTCGGTTAGTGCGCAAGTTTCCCTCCCTAGAATGGGAGAGAAATAAACGGGAGGAGGAGAGGCAAGTATAGCCAGACAGCACAAATATACAAGGGAGGAGCGTAGTAGGAAGCAGCGCTGCATACCTATGGGTATGGGCAGGAGGAAGCAAATATAACCTGGTGGATATTGATCTTAGTTCAAAACCTAACATCGACTCGACATCAAGGAGATTGAATTTTTACGATTGACTTCTGCAGCAACATGGACATAGGGTCTGACAATACCAACAGATACAGCGGTGATGGGAGGGGGTAGCAGAGCAGGCCCCACTCGATGGGGACAGGGGCGGGAGCATCATGGGAGTGTAGCTCCCATGGACAGGGAGAAGGAGGGGCCAATCTGGAAGAACGAGCACAGTAAGCTACCGACAGATACACTACACATGACACATATGTCAATAGACTCGGGGATCTCCCAGGACGCAGGAGAGAGGAGACAGCGCTGGCACATTCCAGAGGACGATTGTCTAGAGCTCATGATGAAAACAAGCAAGTACCCACACTAGAGCCAGTGGACATATGCACAGACATTGAGGACGAGAGAGGGCCTATTCAGATCAGACAGTACTGACGGACACCAGTGGAAAGGGCAACATATTCCTAGATGCCATTATTGGAAAGGGGAGGGACGAGCCCTCAGCATGTACCCCGGAAACACACAGACAAGGAGAATGTCAAATGCAGGTTACCATCTTTAAGTCCGGGAGCTGGCAAGTGGATTAATGAGATGGAGAAACTGACAGCGGATCACAGGTTGGCAGTGGGTGATGTAAAAGGATTATTGGTTTCGATACTGGGTGATGCAGCTGATGACATATGGGGTGACGATACAGAACATAGAGCATGATGAGTCACCATTTGCAAACTGCAGGGCTCCAGTTTGGCAAACACTACAAACACAATACCAGGATACGTCAGAAATAGGGGCGATTACGTCATGCAAAATGCATGAAGATGAGGACCCAGTTCAATACATTTAGGAGATTCAAGAGCTCTGGTGCCTTGAAACTCGAGAGCCATGGGACCAAACGATAGCCATCTTATATCATATCTTGGTGCATGGGCTAACTGAGCCAGTGCAAGAGAGTTTGAAGATATTAGTGGGGATGGAAGCGAAGGGATGGCCAGAAATACAGCTCACAAAAGTAGACCATTTCAGATAATGGCAGGAAAAAGTCAAACAAAAGGCAGAAGAGAGAAAGGCAGATTAAGCTAAGATAGTTCAAAATAATTTATCAAAGTATAGGATGAAAGGGGCAGTGATAACCAGCCCCACCCCACAAGCACCGGCACCACAGCAGCAGCATCAGCAACCACAACCATATGCACCGCCATGGCAGGAGGGTACATTGCGAGAAGTGGGTTTCATCCCAGGTTCTGATGAAGGGGAGGATTCCAAAGGGGGCATGGCTTTGGACCACAAACACACCACAACCAAGGGGGGTTTGGGGAGTATGGACAACAGACGCAGCAGGGACCAAGATATTTCCAATGGGGTTTCCCAGGGCAAGGGAGGGAACTACTTCAGTGTTGGACATGCGGGCAGCTAGGACACATTTGAAGGGCATGCCAATTTAGAGGGGCACAGCAGGATTGGGGAGACCAGGGGCAGCAGAACTATCATGGGGGACAAGAGAATTATTTTGCTCAGGGTCAACAGCAACAGGGACAGCTACAGGGCACCTACCAACAAATTCCACAAGCACAGACGGAACCTCCAGCACCACCACAGGTGCAGAAACAAGCAACACAAATGGCCGTGCCACTAACACAATATTTGCAAGCACCACAGATCAGGCGGAACACACAACAGCAAGCAAAACTACAGAACAATGACACCGCGGAAGCCATGGACACAAGGGCGACAGTACCAGTTAGGAGAATGGGAGGGGTTACCATGGTGGGGAACAACCCCTTCACAGGGAACAGCTTGTCATTGTAACCTCAATAGGACAGCCCACAGACCAACTTGATGTGTCTCATCCTGTCAGCCACACCCAATCCTGCGGAGGAACCTCGCATAGGGGTGGCGATAGGTGACAAAACGTTTTCCTTTCTCCTTGAGACTGGGGCGACTAGGTCATGCATCCAGGAAGGGACATTTATGTTGTCAGGCGATGCCATGAACACTCAAGGATTCTCTGGGGCTCGGGAAGTGGTTCCTTTTACTGATAACATCTCACTATCTATAGGAGATCATGACTTATCACTATCTTTACTTTACTCTCGACAGACGCCTGTAAACATACTGGTCTGTGACATCATGAGCAGGTTAAACATGACCATTTCATTTACAGACAAGAGCATAGTGTGCTTAACACCAGGCATACACATGTTGAACATAAGACAGATTGTTCAGGCATATTGTGGTCACACTGAACAGAGGAGGTTGCCGGTGGACACCGAAATGTTTCAATACAGGACAGACATCGCCATTGCATGGATGCCAGGCATCACAGGAAGAGAATGGCGAGTGCCAAGCGAGTATCTGTTCAGACCAGAGACATCACTGGATGAGCCAGAGGGAATAATAGTGTCCATAGTAATCGAGGCAGTATTGGCAAGAGAGAATTGGATTGCAGTACATGCAACAGATGACACAGGAAGGGCATGGAGAGCAATTATTGCAGTTGCAGAAGGGTGCAGGCTAACAACAGTGACAGATGAGGAACTCTCTAAGGAGGAAAGACTGGAAGTGGAAATGGTGTTCGAAATGAGTGTAACCTTCTGTTTACAGATTAATTACAGAGAGGTACAGCAGAGAATGGCTGTTAAGACCGGAGGGGGGGTGTTTGTACTTCCGCTCTCTATATAGTAGAGGAGAGGCACAGAGGACCCCAGCCAAGATTCTCTATTATTGGTACGTGGTCGATCAATCAAGGCCTAGCTTCTCAGGAGGTGATGCAAGCTGGTTCTTAAGTGCAGTGTAGTCTCCAAGCACCCACAAAGGAATGTCTGCGCACTGTCTCAGTTAAAACACAGTCTTTATATAATTAATATTCAAAGGTATATTCAATATCACGATAACGCACTGTGTGCTCGGAAAATCAACAATGGTAAATACATACAGTTCTAAAGTGGTACTACAACGATTATTAGATCTCATTAAAGTGCATCAACTACACGGTCAAAATGTCACACAGATCAATAAAGAGTAAACCAGCAGTAGAGAGCGGAAGGAAAGCAAGATGGTTGAACAATTGGCAGACTACTGGTCCCGATACCTAGACACAGTTCTGTGTGGAAATCCCCCCACCTGGGCAACCTGTAAAGCAAAGATGCCCAGTCCATATATTGTTAACCGTAGACTTCCCAATAGTTCTGCAACCCCAAAGTACCTGGCGTTGTAGCGTTCCTTGTCGGGGAATCAACGGCCCTTCTTGAGTGCCCTCCCTTTAAGGCAGGAGTCACGGGTCGTCGAACGTCCGACGGAGAACAGGTCGAGCTACGACAGTGAAGTGGTTGCGTCGTTCCTAGCGGTGCTTGTTGACGGGGAAGCATAAACGACCTGCAAGGAAGAGGTGGGCGGGGCACTTCAGTGTCGATAGTTCTGGACTGCAAAGAGTTTGAAGAACTGTGGCCCAGCAAGGGCGTCGAGTCGTCGGCGTCTCTGTGGTCTTTGGGTGGTGGGAAACCCCCCGGCGGATGCTCCTCAGCGCGTCGACGGTCAGGCCTTCTCCAGCAGGATACAGCGGTGACGATGCAGACGAGAGTGTCCTTGGATTCGAAAGTTCTTAGGCAAACAGGAGCACAGCGGCTCCAGTCGGCGACGGTGGTCGTCGACAGTGGCGGACAACAGTCCGGGCGCTTCTCTTTGTGATTCTGCAGCGGTCCCCATCTCGGGTCGGCAGCCTGTCGAAGGTCTGTCTACCAGGGAACTTTGGCAAAGATCAGCTGGTGCACGATGGTTCCTCGTAGCTCGGGAAGAGGGTGCCTTACCAGGTCCTCTCTGGGTCAGTCCTTGGAGGCACAGAAGCTTTCAGATTGTGAAGGAGAGCCACAGCAATTCTTCTCTTCCAGCAGGGCTTCAAGGTTAAGCTTCAGTTACTCCAGTTACTCTTCGTAGCTTCTGAACACGATTCCTAGCAGTGAGAGGTCCCCAGATATACTGTTGATCTCCCATTCATTCCACTGGGTCTCACTCAAGCATCCAATCACAACTAAGGGCATTCATGCAGGCAGGCAACCAATCAGGTGCATAGTGCATTCAGGCCATTCACTTCTCTCCAGACACTCACAACAAGTTATGTGTATTTGGACAAGTACCAAGCCATTCAACACTCCACACTGCATTCATACCGGTTTCAGCAGGGCTGTCTCAGTCATTGTGTCAAACACCATATACTAGACACCCACAACATAGAATGCATATTCGTCACACACTCCATTTACCCAGGTCCCACCCACAGGCGTACCCACAACATAAGGTTGTTGAGAAGGCTCCAGCCAGTCTGGTTGGCACTTCCCCACACTACCATATATGGAACTTCCACCCAACAGCCAGTCAGGGGGAAGGGACAGAGTCAGGGCTTCCCGGGACTTTGGGAAGGTCAAGGTAACAGGCAATGGAAGGCAAGAGGCCATGGGGGCCATTTTGTCTCCATCAGGAATTTACCAATTCCAATGACAGGGCCTGGGTATCCCAAAATGGAGGGCGCTCAGGTCACCAGTCAATTCAGCACAGAGCTGCCACCAACCCGTACCCTGCTCTGTGGCTCACACACAGGTGCCCAAAAACATACACTAGGGGCACAGGGTTGCATCCCTACCCATGGGTGCCATAAGGGTATCCCATTGGTCTGTTCACCAAAACCAAAGGAGAGAGCTGCACCTCCAGGAGTCCCACATGAACTCCTGTGCAGAAAACACGACAGAACACACGATAAAAAGCAGTAAAGGACAAGGATACGGAGGCCCTGTCCCTCCGTTGCATTTCCAGCATCACAATGGCGATGGCACTGGAGGTGCCGCCCTCATTCTGGGAGGAGGACATGGCCAAGGTACCAGACAGCTTATGAACCACAAGTCCTTGTGATGTGGGGTGCATAAAAAGCATAGGGGGATTGAAGATCAAACTGAAACCAGGAGCAATCTTGCTGAGAGTAAAAGAGTATCCCCTAATCAAAGAGGCAGATGAGGGCATCTATGAAACGATTAATGCCCTCATTGAGAGAGGCATCCTGGTGCCATCAGAATCTCCATGCAACATGGCAGTGTACCCTGTGCACAAGGCCAACAAGGGTTGTGACATTTCATTCAGGACTTGAGACACTTTAACCACATTGTAGAAGCAGAGGATCCAGTAGCAGCAAATCCAGTGACAATATTGTGTGTCATTTCGGTGGAAGCCACCTGCTTCACAGTCATTGATCTAAAGAACGCATTCTTTTCAGTGCTATTGCACCCAGACTCACAAGATATGATTGATATGATATGATATGATATGATTGTTTATTTATATAGCGCCTATACACAAAGTGTTTCAAAGCGCTTCAAGGCAAGGGAGGGAACAAGGGAAAATACAATGATATTCTTACAGGCCATGAACAGTAAGGATGTGAAATTAACTATCGTACTCGGCCTGACGGCATTTCAGATAGTGCAAGAGCTAAGACATAGATAAGGAAGGGGAGAGTGAGAAGGAAATGGAAACAGACAGGCGACTACCGTACTAGGCCTGACGACATTTCTGGTAGAGCCGGTGAGGGAGAGGGGTGCAGAAAGGGAGGGGAGGAACAAAACAAGTGACTATCTTACTCGGCCTGACAACGTTTCAGCTAGTGCTGGAGGGAGGGGGGAACAGTAAGGGGATGGGGGAGCGACAGACAAGGTTGCTATCATACTAGGTCCAGGGACAATTCTGATAGAGTAAGTGCAGAGAAGAAAGTAAGGGGAGGAGGGGAGGAGATAGGATAAGGGAGAAAGGAAGAGGAGGAGAGAACAGAGAGTAAGCAGTCAAAAAGAGTGGAGAAGCAAGAGGGAAGAGCGAATACAACTGCAGAAGTCAATAGTTACACATAATGTTGCAAGCCAGAATACAAGATGAAGATGGGAACAGCATGATTCAGGGTCACCATGAGTACAAGATGCAAAGGAAGTCCAGCATGAGAGTTGAGAAAGGGTAACGCACCGTGAATCAATGAAGTCCATAAAAGTAAAATCCAGCATTGGCCACAAGTGCGTTTTCTGGTGAAACCAGAATGTAGCAGGACAGACTAATGTGTGTGGGAAGTGGGGGGCACCCTTTTTATGTACCACAACCTGAAGTTGACCTCCCACGGCATCCTTGATCAACTCCTCGGTTTGCCACAAGGGTACTGCGGGTCTCCATCCATCTTCAACAGGGTGATCCAGATGGATCTAAGCAAAATAAAGACAGAGAGCACAGTCTTACAGTATATTGACAACTTTTATTTTTTGCAGTGAGACAGAAGATGAGTGCAGGAAAGACTTGGTGCACATGTTGACAGTGTTAGCTGACAAGGGGTACAAGGTGGATAAGGCCAAGCTGCAATACTTTCAGACGGAAGTGCTATACATTGGATAGATGATATCCAAAGACGGCAGGAACATTGCCCCAAAGAGACCAGGAACAATATTTTTTACACCACAGCCCCAAACAGTAAAGGAAATGCAATGATTCCTGTGGTTGTGCAATTACTGCAGAGCGCAAGTCTTTGACTACAGCACATACACCAGGACATTCTTTACTGCACTAAAGGAGGCACAGAGGGGAAAAAGACACTAGAATGGACCACAGAGATGACTGACGCTTTTGAGGAATTTAAACTAGCCATATGCAATGCTCCAGGGTTAGTGACCCCTGAATACAAAAGGAGTTCTTCCTGTTCTCCCACACTGACATTGTAGTGATAAAAGCAGTACTGACTCAGAAAACAAGCATGGGCCATAAACCAATTGCTTACTACAATGGCAACTTGACCCAGTGATGAGAGGACACTACCCATGCGAACAATCTTTGGCAGCTGCAGCATTCACAGTGGAGAGGTCATCAGCAGTGACAATGGGGTGCACCACCACTCTTTACATGGAGCACGCCCTGTTTGTGGTACTGCCAAAGAGCACACTGACAACACAGAGAGCACCGGGGTACGAAGTCATATTATCAAATGTGGGATTGAAGATAGTGTGTTGCAAGACAGTAACGGCAGCCACATTTTTGGTAGACGCCGTTCAGCCAGGGGACTGGGCTCATGACTGCACCAAGAACACAGAACAATTCAGTGAGACACACAAGGTGGAGGAAGATGCACTTGAGGGGGGAGACGTGCTGTACATTGATGGTTCATCGACTATTGATCAAACTGATGCGATCAGAAGGACTGGGACTGCTGTAGTGAGACTGAAGGAGGACTGGACAAGTGAGGTGGTTGTGAGTGCACGTTTACCATCTCATCTCTCAGCATAAGCAGCAGAGCTAGTGGCCCTCATATTGGCGCTAAAGCACAGCGTAGAGAAAAGTGTGACAATCTATTCTGACAGTGCTTATGTCACATCAACAGTACATTCAGGATTGGCGTGATGGCTGAGAAGGGGGTTCAGAAAGGCAGATGGGACCCAAGTACAGTATATGGTAGGGTAAGCTTCATAGTGTGATATTGCATTCAGTTGTCTGAAATCCATACAGAACCTAGCTGTCCCATCTGGTTTAGGGACCAGAACCACTGGGGAACACCAGGCGCTCGTTGAGGGAATTATGGTCCCCATTTTTACCATTTCATTGATTTTCCGGGCTATGTCCTCTCACTTTACTTCTGGTATTTCTATAGGGTGTGAGTCTCACAATTTTTCCTGGATCCGTTTTTATAGAGTGGGACACCAGGTTGGTTCTGCCAGGGAGTCCTGAAAAAACATCAGCTACCGGTTCCAACTTTGCCAACAATTCTGTTCTTTTGTCATCCTTCAGATTATTTTCTAGCATTACATCTTGTAGATTGCTAGGTATATTAGGGATTGGCTGTTCAATGACTGATTACTCTGATGACGAGATGCACAGTGTGAACGAGGGCTGTTTCCATAATTTGAGCAGGTGGATATGGTAATTTTGATGTTTTGTTAGTCTGTCCGGTTGTTCCACTTCATAGTTAATGGGTCCTAATACTTTGGTTATCTGATAAGGATCCTTCCACTGCGCTAACATAGTATTGGCAGTTGTGGGTAATAAGACTAACACTCTGTCTCCTACTTTAAGAGATTGAGGTCTGGCCCCCTTGTCATAATAGTTTTCTTGTTGTACTTTTGCTCACCCAAGATTTTCTTGTGCATATTCTTGGAGTCTTACGAGACGCTCCTGTAAGTTATTTAAATAATCTGTTAGGTTGTTCTCTTCTTGAGTCTCCCATGTTTCCTTCAACAAGCTCAGTATGGATTTTGGCTATCTCCCGCACAACAGTTCAAACGGGGAAAACCCTGTGGAGGACTGTGGAGTGTCCCATAATACCATTAAAATCCATGGTAGGGCTCTATCCTAACCCAATCCTGTGGGGCTGGTGGCCCTGCGTATCATTTGTTTGATTGTCTGATTAAATCTTTCAACAAGCCCATCTGTTTGGGGATGATGCACAGAAGTTTTCAGAAGGGTAATTCCCAAGGTTTTGCACACTTCCCGCATCACTACTGACATGAAGTTGCTTCCCTGGTCTGTTACAACCTCTTGAGGAACCCCACTCTGGCAGGTAGGGTAACAAAACATCACAAACTTGTTTGGCGAGGTCCCACTCAAAGGGAATGCTTCTGGATACCTTGTAGCATAATCCACCACCACCAATAGGTATTTATATCCACGGCTGCAAGGTTCCAGAGGCCCCACAATGTTCATCCCTATCCGTTGGAACGGCTCTCTGATAAGGGGCATCTTCTGCAGGGGTACTTTATGCGGGTTGTGGGTGCTGGCCTTTTGACATGTTGGGCAGTTCTGACAATATCTAGTCACCTCGGCATATATTCCCGTCCAATAGTAGTTCTGCAGTAGTCTCTTTAATGTCATGTGTTCAGCCAAATGACCCCCAGTAGCATGGTCGTGAGCTAGCTGCACCAGGTTCCACCAGTATGATTGGGGAACCAGCAATTGTTCTTTTCCATTGTTGGCAGGGCCTCGGGTTACCCTGTAGAGGAGACCTTGCTTTTCTTTGAAATAAGGAGTTGTGGCTGGGTTATTTGTCGCACCCTGGACTTGTTCTCTGGCCCTTTTAAGGGTGTCATCTAACCCCATTTCTGTCCGGAAGGAGGGTATATGCTCTTCTACCTTCCAATTCACTAGGGCTATGTCTTAACATGGCTTATGGCCAACTGACCTGGATAAATGCATCCTTGAAGGAGAGCATTCTACTTCTGTGCCTGTATATGGGGCTTCTTGAAACCACTTCTCGAACAAAGGTATGTCAGTGCCTATCAGCAAGATAGCTGGGAGTGTGGGTATTACTGCTGCCAGTATGGGAACTTGATCACCTTTTATGCCTAATGTTATTTCTCGTGTGGCTGACTCCTTAACATCCCCATGCACACATTTCACTGCTAGTTTCCTCACCTGGTTGTTGTTGGAGCAGCTCACGTGTGGCTAGATGGCTCTCTGACTGCTTCCGCTGTCCATCATAGCCTATGCCAGATGGCCATCCACCGTCACTTCATTTATGTATGGCAATTGTTTCTTTTGGTATTCTTGGGCCTGTAGGTTGCCACATCGATTGCGTCCGGCAGGGTTAGATGGTGGTTTTGTTGGACTCAACTCTGAATTGGACTGGGAAGTGCCTCCACAAACTGTTCCAACATGATTTTGTCCTCTATCTGTCCGATTGTGGCGGTTGTTGGTTGTAACCACTTCTCTGCGAGATCTTGGATCCAGTAAAACAACTGTCTTGGCCTCTGCCCAGGCTTTAAGCGGGTTTCCTGGGAACATTATCCCATAGGATTCATCATCCATCCCAAGGCTTTCCAAAATAGTTTTCTTGAGTTCTGCATGTGGGGTTTGCAGCTTGGTATGCCCCTTGCAAAACCCCTGTGAGCAGGGGGGCCAGGAAGAATGCCCATCATTCCTGGGGACATTGGGCAGCCCGAGCGATCCGCTTGAAATTAAAGGGAAAAAAAAACTGGGCTCGTCCCCCTCTTAGTATTTCTGCAAGACTGTGGGAGGGATGGCCGTTTCAGTTTTGTTGCCAGCTACCGCTTCCCCCAGGATCCTCAGTGCTTCTCGTCCTTGGTCCTGTGCTGCACGCTGGACCTGTAGGGCTTGCTATAGGGCTTGTCGGTCTGCTTGGGCTTGGTGTCCCTGTACCTCTATCAACTGCTGTAGCTGCTGCTGTCTTTCAGCCAGGGCTTTAATTACTGCTTCCATTTCGACTGTGTCAGGTGGGCGTTCCTCAATCCCACCGCTGCCACCAGTGTTAAGTACCAGGTGGACATGATAGTAAATTAAGCACCTTTATTTTTTCATGCCTCATTCCACTTAAAGTATAACATAAATACAACTTTGGTTAAAGTTCACCTTGCTTCTTCTGGTTGAGTATGCTGCCCTTCTGCGGCAGGGTGTTCGCTGTAATTCACAGCCGAATGTCCAAAAATAAACAAAACAATAACTCTGCCGGGTTAAATGTCCCACTACCACTAGGGATGTGAGTTTAAACCCCCTCTGTCTTCGGGAGCTCACCTCCTCGGAATGGGCGGGGAAGAAGCAGTCAACTAGCAACCTCTGCTGGACTGCACGTCCCGTTGCTTCTCGGGACGTCCCAAGCCCTCGACGTTCGGGAGCTTGCCGGTTCAGAAAACACAAAAATAAGAAATTAAAAATGCAACCCATGCTGGATTGCACGTCCCATTGCTTCTCAGGACGTATTTCTAGCCCTTCGGTGTTTGGGTCGAGAGTATGGGCACCTCCGTCTGTTTGGCTTCACGGCACTAATATGGCCAGTGACCTCCCACGGCGTCCTTGATCAACTCCTCGGTCTGCCATCAGGGTGGGAAAGAGAGAACGCCCAGGAAGAGGTTAGTGTGGTTTTTTAAACATTTACCTCCCCCTGCCCATTCAGCCCCAGGTGTTCTCACTTCTCTCCATGCTGAGCATGACCCCTCCCACCTTTTCACCCGTTCCTCCATGTTCCCTGTTCTTTCCCCTTCTAGCCCAGCTTGTACATGCCCCCTTTTATCCTCCCTGTATCGCATGCATCGCCCCCCCTTGAGGTAAGGTAAGTGTCGTGTTTCATTGAGTTTTCGGGGTTTGCGGCTTGTCAGTTTTCGGATCGATGCGCTCTTAGTGGAGTAGGGCATGCTGGGACTGGTAGTTCTAGTGAACCCTTGCACAGGCTCTGTTGTAAAACGTTGGTGCAGCTGCACCGCCTCCTCTCTCTTGGCTAACAGCACCGATGGTCTAGAGTTACTCGCGGTCTCCCTTACTATTTTGTTTCTGGGCTCCCCCCGGCTTTCCAGTTCATTTGCCGGTTCACTGTTACCGTTGTCGGTCACCGGCTGCACCGCTGTTTCTGTTGAACCTTCGGTTGCTGGAGGCTGTGCCCCGCTTCCTGAATATGTTCCCCTGGAGCTCTTATGTTCACTGAGTGACATTCCATTCCCTGAACTGTAGTAACACCAGCACAGTAAATGCAAATAAATCCCTCACAAATCTGAATAATTCAGAGCTCCAGGAGCCTAAAACACGGTCTCTGAACACGTGATCCGGCAGAGCTGATGATGAGCCGAAACTAGCAGCTGGGAAAGTGGAGCAGTCTCACACAGCCAGACAATGGCTTGCAACAGAAGAAGCCGAGTGCTGCATGATGAGAACGAGCGCTCCCACAGTCTTTGGTGGTGCACACACATAATGAAAAGGTGCACTTCTAGCTGAGAACCAATTTGGGTCCCAGGCCTGGGGGGCGACAGCTCTAGCCAATCACAGTACAGGACCCTATGGGTGGGTAGCGAGGGGGCAAGAACCAATGATCAGACACTCACACTGCAACATTGTAAAAGTAGCATTTATTGGGGATGAACCAGGCCAGCCATCTGACATGGGAGAGCCTAGAAACTAACAGATATAGGATCCACCATAGGTGGACTATCACTCAGCGCCCAATCCACTTGATCAATAGGTTTGCTGGAGAAGAGCCCAGGTTGTGATGTCATTGTGACGTGGAATTCCCTGCAAGCCAGAGTTTGCTAAGACGTTCCAGGAGCTTGTTCCTTGCTCTGATCCCTGTTGGTTTTGGCTGTAATAAACCACAGGTTGAACTTGCTGTATGTCTGGGCATGCGTTCCTTTTGGGAAGGGAAGGAGTTAGGCCTTCCATGAGGTTTAAGTCTGCAAACTCACAGCAACCCTCAAGCTACCTGGGAGTTTGTTCTAACACTAAGGACAAGGCCGGTGCCTGCAACACTCTGCTCAGCTTTGGGCTGTCCACCTTAAAAGACGACACAAGCCCAGTGAAGAAGCTAGGTGTTGAGTGCATCGACAAACATCTACCGATGTCCACCTAAAGGACATTTTCAAGCCAGTCAAGCCCCTCGAGCTGCAACTGACTGCACCGCTGACTGCTGTCATGCCGCAATCGCTAACGTCGTCCGAGATGCCTCGACCAGTGCTTCAGATCCAACAACCAGCACTGAGACAATTCCTGACCCAGAGCTGCTGTGTAGGCCAGCTTGCAGCCGTCCGTCCAGCCTCGCGTGCCGTAGTGCCTGCCGCCTGATACCCTCAGCTGTCTAAGGTCTTGAACTCTGTCGCAGAAGCCGCAAAGCACCCTGAAAATGCAAAACCTGTGGAGCACCCAGAACTTCTACAAGCACAAGGTACCTAGTGGTTCAGTCCCCCTGGTCCTTCTCCGAAGGCCCTTAGTGACATTTTATGACCCATTGCTCCCTTTCTGCTGAATCCAAATATCCTTGAACTATTACGATTAATTACTTTACCGACTACCCTCCTGTCAGTATCCAGCGTGCATCCCTTTTCCTACTTTGAAACTGTCTTTCCTATGCATTCCTCGACAGGGTAGATTGTATTTTGTAGTGTGCTAGAACTGTCTGTTTTGATAATAATAAAGTAGATATTTTTATACAACCATGACTGGACAGTCCCTTTTATCATTGGGTAATAATTGTATTTTTGCTGTGCTGCAACTAACCAACGATCCACGTCCTTACGGTGATCAGCCTGCCGTTCCGTCCATGTTATCAAAATTGGACAAGGAGGTTTATAATTTGCTTGTATTTCCAATTTGTTTGGATCCCTTCTGGTGTACTAGAGGTGTGGGGCTGATTGATGGTTTAGAAACCGATTATCATCTCTGAACCACTGGTGCCCTGGAAGATGATTCGTCACAATAGGACTTTGTCAGTATTCATGTGACTAAAGTGGGAGATGGAGGCAGAGGATGATGGTAAAGCAGTTGGAGTGTAAAATGCAGGAGGAGGGAGTGTGAGGAAGGTCAGACGAGAGTCTCTAATTTTGGACATTTTTGTAGCAAATTATTCAGTTAGGTCATTAGCTGTGAGAATGGAGTTTGATAGTTCTAGGTTTAGGAGGAGTGAGTTTAGGGTGCCCTGTAGCCGGTGAGGATGGTTGGAGTGAGAGCCAATGAGGGTGCAGTCGAAATCTGTTTTTGCTCCACCAGGAGAGGACTTGAGAGAGTTCAGCAGTGGAGTACCTGTGCTCAAAATGTTGGTGGGGACATGACATCTAAAGGAAAGGGGACCCTGCCAAACGAAGCGTACAAAAAAGGTGGCCCATGAAAGTTAGGGGGGACAAACACCCTTCCCCTCAAACGTTATGCCTATCGACTTCAGGGCAGAGAGGTAGAGTTGCAGGTCCTCATGCGAGTGGGTACACCTCCATTTGTGCAGCAGCTGACGCATGTCTGTGCGGCCAGATCGTATGAATTAGGTGACCCATGGCTGAGGATGCTGAGATTAAATGAAACACCAGAGAGGGTTAAACAAAAGGGGATTCATTCATATGTTATGGTCATCTTTCTTAGGTATGAAGCTGGAGAAGAGACACACATCCTGTGTCTAAGAGACACTGAAGGCGAAGAAAAGCAGAAAATAAGCGAGGTCCAGACCCTTAGATGCTCCGGTGCATGTCTGCCCTGAGACTGTAAATATGCGATGGCCAGACCCTGAGATGCTCCGGTGCATGTCTGCCCTGAGACTGTAAATAAGCGAGGGCCAGTCCCTGAGATGCTCTGGTGCATGTCTGCACTGAGACTGTAAAAAAGTGAGGTCCAGACCCTGATATGCTCTGGTGCATGTCTGCCCTGAGACTGTAAATAAGCTTGTTCCACATCCTGAGATGCTCCGGTGCATGTCTGCACTGAGACTGTAAATAAGTGAGGCCCAGACCCTGATATGCTCCGGTGCATGTCTGCCCTGAGACTGTAAATAAGTGAGGTCCAGACCCTGATATGCTCCGGTGCATGTCTGCACTGAGACTGTAAATAAGTAAGGTCCAGACCCTGATATGCTCCGGTGCATGTCTGCACTGAGACTGTAAATAAGTGAGGTCCAGACCCTGATATGCTCTGGTGCATGTCTGCCCTGAGACTGTAAATAAGCTTGGTCCAGATCCTGAGATGCTCCGGTGCATGTCTGCACTGAGATTTTAAATAAGCGAGGGCCAGTCCATGAGATGCTTCGGGGCATATCTACACTGAGACTGTAAACAAGCAAGCTCCAGTCCCTGAGATTGTCCGCTGCATGTCTGCCCTGAGACTGTAAATAAGCAAGGTCATTCCCTGAGGTGCTCAAGTGCATGTCTGCCCTGAGACTGTAAAGAAGCTTGATCCAGACCCTGAGATGCTCCATTGCATTTCTACCCTGAGACTGTAAATAAGTGAGGTCCAGACCCTTAGATGTTCTGGTGCATGTCTACCCTGAGACTGTACATAAGCGAGGTACAGATCCTGAGACGCTCCGGTGCATGTCTTCCCTGAGACCTTAAATAAGCGAGAACCAGACCCTGAGATGCTCTGGTGCATGTCTGCCCTGAGACTGTAAATAAGCTTGGTCCACCTCCTGAGATGCTCTGGTGTACGCCTGCCCTGAGACTGTAAATAAGCGAGGACCAGTCTCTGAGATGGTCTGGTGCATGTCTGCCCTGAGACTGTAAATACACGAGGTCCAGTCCTTGAGATGCTCCAGTGCATTTCTACCCTGAGACTGTAAATAAGTGAGATTCAGACCCTTAGATGCTCTGGTGCATGGCTGCCCTGAGACTGTAAATATGTGAGGGCTAGACCCTGAGATGCTATAATGCATGTCTGCCATAAGACTATAAATAGGCGAGGTCCAGACCCTGCAATGCTCTGGTGCATGTCTTCCCTGAGACCGTAAATAAGCGAGAACCAGACCCTGAGATCCACCAGTGCATGTCTGCCCTGAGACTGTAAAAACGTGAGGTCCAGATCCTGAGATGCTCCAGTGCATGTCTGCCCTGAGATTGTAAATAAGCAAGGTCCAATCCCTGAAATGCTCCGGTGCATGCCTGCCCTGAGACTGTAAATAAGCAAGGTCTAGTCCCTGAGGTGCTCCGTTGCATGTCTGACCTGAGACTGTAAATAAGTGAGGCGAGTCCCTGAGATGCTCTGGTGCATGTCCAACCTGAGACTTTAGATAAGCTTGGTTCAGACAGTGAGATGCTCCGGTGCATGTCTACCCTGAGGCTGTATATAAGTGAGATCCAGACCCTGAAATGCTCTGCTGCATGTCTGCCCTGAGACTGTAAATAAGCGAGATCCAGACCCTGATATGCTCCGGTGCATGTCTGCACTGAGACTGTAAATAAGTAAGGTCCAGACCCTGATATGCTCTGGTGCATGTCTGCACTGAGACTGTAAATAAGTGAGGTCCAGACCCTGATATGCTCCGGTGCATGTCTGCCCTGAGACTGTAAATAAGTGAGGTCCAGACCCTGATATGCTCCGGTGCATGTCTGCACTGAGACTGTAAATAAGTAAGGTCCAGACCCTGATATGCTCTGGTGCATGTTTACCCTGAGACTGTAAATAAGTGAGGTCCAGACCCTGATATGCTCCGGTGCATGTCTGCCCTGAGACTGTAAATAAGTGAGGTCCAGACCCTGATATGCTCCGGTGCATGTCTGCACTGAGACTGTAAATAAGTGAGGTCCAGACCCTGATATGCTCTGGTGCATGTCTGCACTGAGACTGTAAATAAGTGAGGTCCAGACCCTGATATGCTCTGGTGCATGTCTGCCCTGAGACTGTAAATAAGCTTGGTCCAGATCCTGAGATGCTCCGGTGCATGTCTGCACTGAGACTGTAAATAAGTGAGGTCCAGACCCTGAGATGCTCTGGTGCATGTTTACCCTGATACTGTAAATAAGTGAGGTCCAGACCCTGATATGCTCCGGTGCATGTCTGCACTGAGACTGTAAATAAGTGAGGTCCAGACCTTGATATGCTCTGGTGCATGTCTGCCCTGAGACTGTAAATAAGCTTGTTCCAGATCCTGAGATGCTCCGGTGCATGTCTGCACTGAGACTGTAAATAAGTGAGGTCCAGACCCTGATATGCTCTGGTGCATGTCTGCACTGAGACTGTAAATAAGTGAGGTCCAGACCCTGATATGCTCCGGTGCATGTCTGCGCTGAGACTGTAAATAAGTAAGGTCCAGAACCTGATATGCTCCGGTGCATGTCTGCACTGAGACTGTAAATAAGTGAGGTCCAGACCCTGATATGCTCTGGTGCATGTCTGCATTGATACTGTAAATAAGCTTGGTCCAGATCCTGAGATGCTCCGGTGCATGTCTGCACTGAGACTGTAAATAAGTGAGGTCCAGACCCTGAGAAGCTCTGGTGCATGTTTACCCTGAGACTGTAAATAAGTGAGGTCCAGACCCTGATATGCTCCGGTGCATGTCTGCACTGAGACTGTAAGTAAGTGAGGTCCAGACCCTGATATGCTCTGGTGCATGTCTGCCCTGAGACTGTAAATAAGCGAGGGCCAGACCCTTAGATGCTCCGGTACATATCTCCCCTGAGACTGTAAATAAGCGAGGGCCAGTCCCTGAGATGCTCCGGTGCATGTCTGCCCTGAGACTGTAAATAAGCGAGATCCAGACCCTGGGATGCTCCGGTGCATGTCTGCCCTGAGACTGTAAATAAGCGAGGGCCAGTCCCTGAGATGCTCCGGTGCATGTCTGCCCTGAGACTGTAAATAAGTGAGGGCCAGTCCCTGAGATGCTCTGGTGCATGTTTACCCTGAGACTGTAAATAAGTGAGGGCCAGATCCTGAGATGCTCCTGTGCATGTCTTCCCTGATACCGTAAATAAGCAAGAACCAGACCCTGAGATCCCCCAGTGCCTGTTTACCCTGAGACTGTAAATAAGTGAGGTCCAGACCCTTTGATGCTCCAGTGCATGTCTGCCCTGAGACTGTAAATAAGTGAGGTCCAGACCATGAGATGCTCCGGTGCATGTCTGCCCTGCGACTGTAAATATGCGATGGCCAGACCCTGAAATGCTCCAGTGCATGTCTGCCATGAGACTGTAAATAAGCAACGTCCAGTCCCTGAGATGCTCTGGTGCATGTCTGCACTGAGACTGTAAATAAGTGAGGTCCAGACCATGAGATTCTCCAGTGCATGTCTGCCCCGAGACTGTAAATATGTGATGGCCAGACCCTAAAATTCTCCGGTGCATGTCTAAACTGAGACTCTAAATACGCGAGGTGCAGTCCCTGAGATGTTCTGGTGCATGTTGGCCCTGAGACTGTAAATAAGCGAGGTCCAGTTCCTGAGAGGCTCTGGAGCATGTCTGCCCTGAGACTGTAAATAAGTGAGGTCCAGATCCTGAGATTCTCTACTCTAGTGCATGTCTTCCCTGAGACTGTAAATAAGTGAGAACCAGACCCTGAGATGCTCTGGTGCATGTCTGTCCTGAGACTGTAAATAAGCTTGGTCCAGACCCTGAGATGCGCCAGTGTACGTCTGCCCTGAGACTGTAAATAAACGAGGACCAGTCCCTGAGATGCTCCGGTGCATGTCTGCCCTGAGACTGTAAATACAAGAGGTCCAGTCCTTGAGATGCTCCAGTGCATTTCTACCCTGAGACTGTAAATAAGTGAGATTCAGACCCTTAGATGTTCTGGTGCATGTCTGACCTGAGAATGTAAATAAGCGAGAACCAGACCCTGAGATCCATCGGTGCATATCTGCCGTGAGACTGTAAATAAGCTTGGTCCAAACACTGAGATGCTCTGGTGCATGTCTGCCCTGAGATTTTAAATAAGCGAGGGCCAGTCCATGAGATGCTTCGGGGCATGTCTACACTGAGACTGTAAACAAGCAAGCTCCACTCCCTGAGATGGTCCGGTGCATGTCTGCCCTGAGACTGTAAATAAGCAAGGTCATTCCCTGAGATGCTCAAGTGCATGTCTGCCCTGAGACTGTAAAGAAGCTTGATCCAGACCCTGAAATGCTCCATTGCATTTCTACCCTGAGACTGTAAATAAGTGAGGTCCAGACCCTTAGATGTTCTGGTGCATGTCTACCCTGAGACTGTACATAAGCGAGGTACAGATCCTGAGACGCTCCGGTGCATGTCTTCTCTGAGACCTTAAATAGGCGAGAACCAGACCCTGAGATGGTCTGGTGCATGTCTGCCCTGAGACTGTAAATACACGAGGTCCAGTCCTTGAGATGCTCCGGTGCATTTCTACCCTGAGACTGTAAATAAGTGAGATTCAGACCCTTAGATGCTCTGGTGCATGGCTGCCCTGAGACTGTAAATACGTGAGGGCTAGACCCTGAGATGCTCCAATGCATGTCTGCCATAAGACTATAAATAGGCGAGGTCCAGACCCTGCAATGCTCTGGTGCATGTCTTCCCTGAGCCCGTAAATAAGCGAGAACCAGACCCTGAGATCCACCAGTGCATGTCTGCCCTGAGACTGTAAAAACGTGAGGTCCAGATCCTGAGATGCTCCAGTGCATGTCTGCCCTGAGATTGTAAATAAGCAAGGTCCAATCCCTGAAATGCTCCGGTGCATGCCTGCCCTGAGACTGTAAATAAGCAAGGTCTAGTCCCTGAGGTGCTCCGTTGCATGTCTGACCTGAGACTGTAAATAAGTGAGGCGAGTCCCTGAGATGCTCTGGTGCATGTCCAACCTGAGACTTTAGATAAGCTTGGTTCAGACCATGAGATGCTCCGGTGCATGTCTACCCTGAGACTGTATATAAGTGAGATCCAGACCCTGAGATGTTCCGGTGCATGTCTACCTTGAAACTGTAAATAAGCGAGATCCAGTCCTTGAGATACTCCGGTGCATGTTTACCCTGAGACTGTAAATAGGTTTGGTCGAGACCCTGAGATGCTCCGGTGCATATTTACCCTGAGACTGTAAATAAGTGAGGACCAGACGCTGAGATGCTCTGGTGTATGTCTACCCCAAGACTGTAAATAATCGAGGTCCAGCCCTGAGATGCTTTGGTGAATGTCTTCCCAGAGACTGTAAATAAGTGAGGACCAGTCCCTGAGATTCTCTGGTGCATGTCTGCCATGAGATTGTAAATATGCGAGGGCAAGACCCTGAGGTCTTCCGGTGCATGTCTGCCCTGAGACTGTAAATAAGCTAGGTCCAGACCGTGAGATGCTCCGGTGCATGTCTGCCCTGAGACTGTAAATATGCAACGGCCAGACCCTGAAATGCTCTGGTGCATGTCTACCCTGAGACTGTGAATAAGCAAGGTCCTGTCCCTGAGATTCTCCGGTGCATTTCTGCCTGAGACTGTAAATAAGCTTGGTCCAGACCCTGAGATGCTCCGATGCCTGTCTGCCCTCAGACTGTAAATAAGCTTGGTCCAGGCCCTGAGATGCTCTGTTGCATGTCTAAACTGAGACTGTGAATGAGTGAGGTCCAAACCCTTAGATGCTCTGGTGCATGTCTGCCCTGAGACTGTAAATAAGCAACGTCCAGTCCCTGAGATGCTCTGGTGCATGTCTGCACTGAGACTGTAAATAAGTGAGGTCCAGACCATGAGATTCTCCAGTGCATGTCTGCCCCGATACTGTAAATATGCGATGGCCAGACCCTAAAATGCTCCGGTGCATGTCTGCGCTGAGACTCTAAATACGCGAGGTGCAGTCCCTGAGATGTTCTGGTGCATGTTGGCCCTGAGACTGTAAATAAGCGAGGTCCAGTTCCTCAGAGGCTCTGGAGCATGTCTGCCCTGGGACTGTAAATAAGTGAGGTCCAGACCCTGAGATGCTCTGGTGCATGTTTACCCTGATACTGTAAATAAGTGAGGTCCAGACCCTGATATGCTCCGGTGCATGTCTGCACTGAGACTGTAAATAAGTGAGGTCCAGACCTTGATATGCTCTGGTGCATGTCTGCCCTGAGACTGTAAATAAGCTTGTTCCAGATCCTGAGATGCTCCGGTGCATGTCTGCACTGAGACTGTAAATAAGTGAGGTCCAGACCCTGATATGCTCTGGTGCATGTCTGCACTGAGACTGTAAATAAGTGAGGTCCAGACCCTGATATGCTCCGGTGCATGTCTGCGCTGAGACTGTAAATAAGTAAGGTCCAGAACCTGATATGCTCCGGTGCATGTCTGCACTGAGACTGTAAATAAGTGAGGTCCAGACCCTGATATGCTCTGGTGCATGTCTGCATTGAGACTGTAAATAAGCTTGGTCCAGATCCTGAGATGCTCCGGTGCATGTCTGCACTGAGACTGTAAATAAGTGAGGTCCAGACCCTGAGAAGCTCTGGTGCATGTTTACCCTGAGACTGTAAATAAGTGAGGTCCAGACCCTGATATGCTCCGGTGCATGTCTGCACTGAGACTGTAAATAAGTGAGGTCCAGACCCTGATATGCTCTGGTGCATGTCTGCCCTGAGACTGTAAATAAGCGAGGGCCAGACCCTTAGATGCTCCGGTACATATCTCCCCTGAGACTGTAAATAAGCGAGGGCCAGTCCCTGAGATGCTCCGGTGCATGTCTGCCCTGAGACTGTAAATAAGCGAGATCCAGACCCTGGGATGCTCCGGTGCATGTCTGCCCTGAGACTGTAAATAAGCGAGGGCCAGTCCCTGAGATGCTCCGGTGCATGTCTGCCCTGAGACTGTAAATAAGTGAGGGCCAGTCCCTGAGATGCTCTGGTGCATGTTTACCCTGAGACTGTAAATAAGTGAGGGCCAGATCCTGAGATGCTCCTGTGCATGTCTTCCCTGATACCGTAAATAAGCAAGAACCAGACCCTGAGATCCCCCAGTGTCTGTTTACCCTGAGACTGTAAATAAGTGAGGTCCAGACCCTTTGATGCTCCAGTGCATGTCTGCCCTGAGACTGTAAATAAGTGAGGTCCAGACCATGAGATGCTCCGGTGCATGTCTGCCCTGCGACTGTAAATATGCGATGGCCAGACCCTGAAATGCTCCAGTGCATGTCTGCCATGAGACTGTAAATAAGCAACGTCCAGTCCCTGAGATGCTCTGGTGCATGTCTGCACTGAGACTGTAAATAAGTGAGGTCCAGACCATGAGATTCTCCAGTGCATGTCTGCCCCGAGACTGTAAATATGTGATGGCCAGACCCTAAAATTCTCCGGTGCATGTCTAAACTGAGACTCTAAATACGTGAGGTGCAGTCCCTGAGATGTTCTGGTGCATGTTGGCCCTGAGACTGTAAATAAGCGAGGTCCAGTTCCTGAGAGGCTCTGGAGCATGTCTGCCCTGAGACTGTAAATAAGTGAGGTCCAGATCCTGAGATTCTCTACTCTAGTGCATGTCTTCCCTGAGACTGTAAATAAGTGAGAACCAGACCCTGAGATGCTCTGGTGCATGTCTGTCCTGAGACTGTAAATAAGGTTGGTCCAGACCCTGAGATGCGCCAGTGTACGTCTGCCCTGAGACTGTAAATAAACGAGGACCAGTCCCTGAGATGCTCCGGTGCATGTCTGCCCTGAGACTGTAAATACAAGAGGTCCAGTCCTTGAGATGCTCCAGTGCATTTCTACCCTGAGACTGTAAATAAGTGAGATTCAGACCCTTAGGTGTTCTGGTGCATGTCTGACCTGAGAATGTAAATAAGCGAGAACCAGACCCTGAGATCCATCGGTGCATATCTGCCGTGAGACTGTAAATAAGCTTGGTCCAAACACTGAGATGCTCTGGTGCATGTCTGCCCTGAGATTTTAAATAAGCGAGGGCCAGTCCATGAGATGCTTCGGGGCATGTCTACACTGAGACTGTAAACAAGCAAGCTCCACTCCCTGAGATGGTCCGGTGCATGTCTGCCCTGAGACTGTAAATAAGCAAGGTCATTCCCTGAGATGCTCAAGTGCATGTCTGCCCTGAGACTGTAAAGAAGCTTGATCCAGACCCTGAAATGCTCCATTGCATTTCTACCCTGAGACTGTAAATAAGTGAGGTCCAGACCCTTAGATGTTCTGGTGCATGTCTACCCTGAGACTGTACATAAGCGAGGTACAGATCCTGAGACGCTCCGGTGCATGTCTTCTCTGAGACCTTAAATAAGCGAGAACCAGACCCTGAGATGGTCTGGTGCATGTCTGCCCTGAGACTGTAAATACACGAGGTCCAGTCCTTGAGATGCTCCGGTGCATTTCTACCCTGAGACTGTAAATAAGTGAGATTCAGACCCTTAGATGCTCTGGTGCATGGCTGCCCTGAGACTGTAAATATGTGAGGGCTAGACCCTGAGATGCTCCAATGCATGTCTGCCATAAGACTATAAATAGGCGAGGTCCAGACCCTGCAATGCTCTGGTGCATGTCTTCCCTGAGACCGTAAATAAGCGAGAACCAGACCCTGAGATCCACCAGTGCATGTCTGCCCTGAGACTGTAAAAACGTGAGGTCCAGATCCTGAGATGCTCCAGTGCATGTCTGCCCTGAGATTGTAAATAAGCAAGGTCCAATCCCTGAAATGCTCCGGTGCATGCCTGCCCTGAGACTGTAAATAAGCAAGGTCTAGTCCCTGAGGTGCTCCGTTGCATGTCTGACCTGAGACTGTAAATAAGTGAGGCGAGTCCCTGAGATGCTCTGGTGCATGTCCAACCTGAGACTTTAGATAAGCTTGGTTCAGACCATGAGATGCTCCGGTGCATGTCTACCCTGAGACTGTATATAAGTGAGATCCAGACCCTGAGATGTTCCGGTGCATGTCTACCTTGAAACTGTAAATAAGCGAGATCCAGTCCTTGAGATACTCCGGTGCATGTTTACCCTGAGACTGTAAATAGGTTTGGTCGAGACCCTGAGATGCTCCGGTGCATATTTACCCTGAGACTGTAAATAAGTGAGGACCAGACGCTGAGATGCTCTGGTGTATGTCTACCCCAAGACTGTAAATAATCGAGGTCCAGCCCTGAGATGCTTTGGTGAATGTCTTCCCAGAGACTGTAAATAAGTGAGGACCAGTCCCTGAGATTCTCTGGTGCATGTCTGCCATTAGATTGTAAATATGCGAGGGCAAGACCCTGAGGTCTTCCGGTGCATGTCTGCCCTGAGACTGTAAATAAGCTAGGTCCAGACCGTGAGATGCTCCGGTGCATGTCTGCCCTGAGACTGTAAATATGCAACGGCCAGACCCTGAGATGCTCTGGTGCATGTCTACCCTGAGACTGTGAATAAGCAAGGTCCTGTCCCTGAGATTCTCCGGTGCATTTCTGCCTGAGACTGTAAATAAGCTTGGTCCAGACCCTGAGATGTTCCGATGCCTGTCTGCCCTCAGACTGTAAATAAGCTTGGTCCAGGCCCTGAGATGCTCTGTTGCATGTCTAAACTGAGACTGTGAATGAGTGAGGTCCAAACCCTTAGATGCTCTGGTGCATGTCTGCCCTGAGACTGTAAATGAGCAACGTCCAGTCCCTGAGATGCTCTGGTGCATGTCTGCACTGAGACTGTAAATAAGTGAGGTCCAGACCATGAGATTCTCCAGTGCATGTCTGCCCCGAGACTGTAAATATGCGATGGCCAGACCCTAAAATGCTCCGGTGCATGTCTGCGCTGAGACTCTAAATACGCGAGGTGCAGTCCCTGAGATGTTCTGGTGCATGTTGGCCCTGAGACTGTAAATAAGCGAGGTCCAGTTCCTCAGAGGCTCTGGAGCATGTCTGCCCTGGGACTGTAAATAAGTGAGGTCAAGATCCTGAGATTCTCTAGTGCATGTCTTCCCTGAGACTGTAAATAAGCGAGAACCAGACCCTGAGATGCTCTGGTGCATGTTTGTCCTGAGACTGTAAATAAGCTTGGTCCAGACCCTGAGATGCGCCAGTGTACGTCTGCTCTGAGACTGTAAATAAACGAGGACCAGTCCCTGAGATGCTCCGGTGCATGCCTGCCCTGAGACTGTAAATACACGAGGTCCAGTCCTTGAGATGCTCCAGTGCATTTCTACCCTGAGACTGTAAATAAGTGAGATTCAGACCCTTAGATGTTCTGGTGCATGTCTGACCTCTGAGAATGTAAATAAGCGAGAACCAGTCCCTGAGGTCCACCGGTGCATATCTGCCCTGAGACTGTAAATAAGCTTGGTCCAAACACTGAGATGCTCTGGTGCATGTCTGCACTGACATTTTAAATAAGCGAGGGCCAGTCCATGAGATGCTTCGGGGCATATCTACACTGAGACTGTAAACAAGCAAGCTCCAGTCCCTGAGATGGGCCGGTGCATGTCTGCCCTGAGACTGTAAATAAGCAAGGTCATTCCCTGAGATGCTCAAGTGCATGTCTGCCCTGAGACTGTAAAGAAGCTTGATCCAGACCCTGAGATGCTCCTTTGCATTTCTACCCTGAGACTGTAAATAAGTGAGGTCCAGACCCTTAGATGTTCTGGTGCATGTCTACCCTGAGACTGTACATAAGCGAGGTCCAGATCCTGAGACGCTCCGGTGCATGTCTTCCCTGAGACCGTAAATAAGCGAGAACCAGACCCTGAGATGCTCTGGTGCATGTCTGCCCTGAGACTGTAAATAAGCTTGGTCCACATCCTGAGATGCTCTGGTGTACGTCTGCCCTGAGACTGTAAATAAGCGAGGACCAGTCTCTGAGATGGTCTGGTGCATGTCTGCCCTGAGACTGTAAATACACGAGGTCCAGTCCTTGAGATGCTCCAGTGCATTTCTACCCTGAGACTGTAAATAAGTGAGATTCAGACCCTTAGATGCTCTGGTGCATGGCTGCCCTGAGACTGTAAATATGTGAAGGCTAGACCCTGAGATGCTCCAATGCATGTCTGCCATGAGACTATAAATAGGCGAGGTCCAGACCCTGCAATGCTCTGGTGCATGTCTTCCCTGAGACCGTAAATAAGCGAGAACCAGACCCTGAGATCCACCAGTGCATGTCTGCCCTGAGACTGTAAAAAATTGAGGTCCAGATCCTGAGATGCTCCAGTGCATGTCTGCCCTGAGATTGTAAATAAGCAAGGTCCAATCCCTGAAATGCTCCGGTGCATGCCTGCCCTGAGACTGTAAATAAGCAAGGTCTAGTCCCTGAGGTGCTCCGGTGCATGTCTGACCTGAGACTGTAAATAAGTGAGGCCATCACTGAGATGCTCTGGTGCATGTCTAACCTGAGACTTTAGATAAGCTTGGTTCAGACCATGAGATGCTCCGGTGCATGTCTACCCTGAGACTGTATATAAGTGAGATCCAGACCCTGAGATGTTCCGGTGCATGTCTACCCTGAAACTGTAAATAAGCGAGATCCAGTCCCTGAGATACTCCGGTGCATTTCTTCCCTGAGACTGTAAATAAGTTTGGTCAAGACCCTGAGATGCTCCGGTGCATATTTACCCTGAGACTGTAAATAAGTGAGGACCAGACGCTGAGATGCTCTAATGCATGTATGCCCTGAGATTTTAAATAAGCGAGGGCCAGTCCATGAGATGCTTCGGGGCATGTCTACACTGAGACTGTAAACAAGCAAGGTCATTCCCTGAGATGCTCAAGTGCATGTCTGCCCTGAGACTGTAAAGAAGCTTGATCCAGACCCTGAGATGCTCCATTGCATTTCTACCCTGAGACTGTAAATAAGTGAGGTCCAGACCCTTAGATGTTCTGGTGCATGTCTACCCTGAGACTGTACATAAGCGAGGTCCAGATCCTGAGACGCTCTGGTGCATGTCTTCCCTGAGACCGTAAATAAGCGAGAACCAGACCCTGAGATGCTCTGGTGCATGTCTGCCCTGAGACTGTAAATAAGCTTGGTCCACATCCTGAGATGCTCTGGTGTACGTCTGCCCTGAGACTGTAAATAAGCGAGGACCAGTCTCTGAGATGGTCTGGTACATGTCTGCCCTGAGACTGTAAATACACGAGGTCCAGTCCTTGAGATGCTCCAGTGCATTTCTAACCTGAGACTGTAGATAAGTGAGATTCAGACTCTTAGATGCTTTGGTGCATGGCTGCCCTGAGACTGTAAATGTGTGAGGGCTAGACCCTGAGATGCTCCAATGCATGTCTGCCATGAGACTATAAATTGGCGAGGTCCAGACCCTGCAATGCTCTGGTGCATGTCTTCCCTGAGACCGTAAATAAGCGAGAACCAGACCCTGAGATCCACCAGTGCATGTCTGCCCTGAGACTGTAAAAAAGTGAGGTCCAGATCCTGAGATGCTCCAGTGCATGTCTGCCCTGAGATTGTAAATAAGCAAGGTCCAATCCCTGAAATGCTCCGGTGCATGCCTGCCCTGAGACTGTAAATAAGCATGGTCTAGTCCCTGAGGTGCTCCGGTGCATGTCTGACCTGAGACTGTAAATAAGTGAGGCCAGTCCCTGAGATGCTCTGGTGCATGTCTAACCTGAGACTTTAGATAAGCTTGGTTCAGACCATGAGATGCTCCGGTGCATTTCTACCCTGAGACTGTATATAAGTGAGATCCAGACCCTGAGATGTTCCGGTGCATGTCTAAACTGAAACTGTAAATAAGCGAGATCCAGTCCCTGAGATACCCCGGTGCATGTCTTCCCTGAGACTGTAAATAAGCAAGGTCCAGTCCCTGAGATGCTCCGGTGCATGTTTACCCTGAGACTGTAAATAAGTGAGGACCAGACCCTGAGATGCTTTGGTGAATGTCTTCCCAGAGACTGTAAATAAGTGAGGACCAGTCCCTGAGATTCTCTGATGCATGTCTGCCATGAGATTGTAAATATGCGAGGGCAAGACCCTGAGGTCTTCTGGTGCATTTCTGCCCTGAGACTGTTAATAAGCTAGGTCCAGACCGTGAGATGCTCCGTGCATGTCTGCCCTGAGACTATAAATATGCAACGGCCAGACCCTGAGATGCTCTGGTGCATGTCTACCGTGAGACTGTGAATAAGCAAGGTCCTGTCCCTGAGATGCTCCGGTGCATTTCTGCCTGAGACTGTAAATAAGCTTGGCCCAGACCCTGAGATGCTCCGATGCCTGTCTGCCCTCAGACTGTAAAAAAGTGAGGTCCAGATCCTGAGATGCTCCAGTGCATGTCTGCCCTGAGATTGTAAATAAGCAAGGTCCAATCCCTGAAATGCTCCGGTGCATGCCTGCCCTGAGACTGTAAATAAGCATGGTCTAGTCCCTGAGGTGCTCCGGTGCATGTCTGACCTGAGACTGTAAATAAGTGAGGCCAGTCCCTGAGATGCTCTGGTGCATGTCTAACCTGAGACTTTAGATAAGCTTGGTTCAGACCATGAGATGCTCCGGTGCATTTCTACCCTGAGACTGTATATAAGTGAGATCCAGACCCTGAGATGTTCCGGTGCATGTCTAAACTGAAACTGTAAATAAGCGAGATCCAGTCCCTGAGATACCCCGGTGCATGTCTTCCCTGAGACTGTAAATAAGCAAGGTCCAGTCCCTGAGATGCTCCGGTGCATGTTTACCCTGAGACTGTAAATAAGTGAGGACCAGACCCTGAGATGCTTTGGTGAATGTCTTCCCAGAGACTGTAAATAAGTGAGGACCAGTCCCTGAGATTCTCTGATGCATGTCTGCCATGAGATTGTAAATATGCGAGGGCAAGACCCTGAGGTCTTCTGGTGCATTTCTGCCCTGAGACTGTTAATAAGCTAGGTCCAGACCGTGAGATGCTCCGTGCATGTCTGCCCTGAGACTATAAATATGCAACGGCCAGACCCTGAGATGCTCTGGTGCATGTCTACCGTGAGACTGTGAATAAGCAAGGTCCTGTCCCTGAGATGCTCCGGTGCATTTCTGCCTGAGACTGTAAATAAGCTTGGCCCAGACCCTGAGATGCTCCGATGCCTGTCTGCCCTCAGACTGTAAATAAGCTTGATCCAGGCCCTGAGATGCTCTGGTACATGTCTAAACTGAGACTGTGAATGAGTGAGGTCCAACCCTTAGATGCTCTGGTGCATGTCTGCCCTGAGACTGTAAATAAGCTTGGTCCAGGCCCTGAGATGCTCTGGTACATGTCTAAACTGAGACTGTGAATGAGTGAGGTCCAGACCCTTAGATACTCTGGTGCCTGTCTGCCCTGAGACTGTAAATAAAGGTCCAATCCCTGAGATGCTCCGGGGCATGCCTGCCCTGAGACTGTAAATAAGCGAGTTCTAGTCCCTGAGGTGCTCGGGTGCATGTCTGCCCTGAGACTGTAAATAAGTGAGGCCAGTCCCTGAGATGCTCTGGTGCATGTCTAACCTGAGACTTTAGATAAGCTTGGTTCAGACAGTGAGATGCTCCGGTGCATGTCTACCCTGAGGCTGTATATAAGTGAGATCCAGACCCTGAAATGCTCTGCTGCATGTCTGCCCTGAGACTGTAAATAAGCGAGATCCAGACGCTGAGATGCTCCGGTGCATGTCTTCCCTGATATTGTATATAGGTGAGATCCAGACCCTGAGATGCTCTGGTGCATGTCTGCCCTGATACTGTAAATAAGCGAGATCCAGACCCTGAGAAGCTCCGGTGCATGTCTGCCCTCATAATGTAAATAAGCGAGCGCCAGTCCCTGAGATGCTCCGGTGCATGTCTGCCCTGATACTGTAAATAAGCGAGATCCAGACCCTGAGATGCTCCGGTGCATGTCTGCCCTGATACTGTAAATAAGCGAGATCCAGACGCTGAGATTCTCTAGTGCATGTCCGCCCTGAGGCTGTAAATAAGCGAGGACCAGTCCCTGAGATGCTCCGGTGCATGTTTACCCTGAGACTGTAAAAAAGTTTGGTCAAGACCCTGAGATGCTCCGGTGCATATTTACCCTGAGACTGTAAATAAGTGAGGACCAGACGCTGAGATGCTCTGGTGCATGTCTGCCCTCAGATTTTAAATAAGTGAGGGCCAGTCCATGAGATGCTTCGGGGCATGTCTACACTGAGACTGTAAACAAGCAAGCTCCAGTCCCTGAGATTGTCCGCTGCATGTCTGCCCTGAGACTGTAAATAAGCAAGGTCATTCCCTGAGGTGCTCAAGTGCATGTCTGCCCTGAGACTGTAAAGAAGCTTGATCCAGACCCTGAGATGCTCCATTGCATTTCTACCCTGAGACTGTAAATAAGTGAGGTCCAGACCCTTAGATGTTCTGGTGCATGTCTACCCTGAGACTGTACATAAGCGAGGTCCAGATCCTGAGACGCTCTGGTGCATGTCTTCCCTGAGACCGTAAATAAGCGAGAACCAGACCCTGAGATGCTCTGGTGCATGTCTGCCCTGAGACTGTAAATAAGCTTGGTCCACATCCTGAGATGCTCTGGTGTACGTCTGCCCTGAGACTGTAAATAAGCGAGGACCAGTCTCTGAGATGGTCTGGTGCATGTCTGCCCTGAGACTGTAAATACACAATGTCCAGTCCTTGAGATGCTCCAGTGCATTTCTACCCTGAGACTGTAAATAAGTGAGATTCAGACTCTTAGATGCTCTGTTGCATGGCTGCCCTGAGACTGTAAATGTGTGAGGGCTAGACCCTGAGATGCTCCAATGCATGTCTGCCATGAGACTATAAATAGGCGAGGTCCAGACCCTGCAATGCTCTGGTGCATGTCTTCCATGAGACCGTAAATAAGCGAGAACCAGACCCTGAGATCCACCAGTGCATGTCTGCCCTGAGACTGTAAAAAAGTGAGGTCCAGATCCTGAGATGTTCCAGTGCATGTCTGCCCTGAGATTGTAAATAAGCAAGGTCCAATCCCTGAAATGCTCCGGTGCATGCCTGCCCTGAGACTGTAAATAAGCATGGTCTAGTCCCTGGGATGCTCTGGTGCATGTCTAACCTGAGACTTTAGATAAGCTTGGTTCAGACCATGAGATGCTCCGGTGCATGTCTACCCTGAGACTGTATATAAGTGAGATCCAGACCCTGAGATGTTCCGGTGCATGTCTACCCTGAAACTGTAAATAAGCGAGATCCAGTCCCTGAGATACTCCGGTGCATGTCTTCCCTGAGACTGTAAATAAGCGAGGTCCAGTCCCTGAAATGCTCCGGTGCATGTTTACCCTGAGACTGTAAATAAGTTTGGTCGAGACCCTGAGATGCTCCGGTGCATATTTACCCTGAGACTGTAAATAAGTGAGGACCAGACCCTGAGATGCTTTGGTGAATGTCTTCCCAGAGACTGTAAATAAGTGAGGACCAGTCCCTGAGATTCTCTGGTGCATGTCTGCCATGAGATTGTAAATATGCAAGGGCAAGACCCTGAGGTCTTCTGGTGCATTTCTGCCCTGAGACTGTAAATAAGCGAGATCCAGACCCTGAGAAGCTCCGGTGCATGTCTGCCCTCATAATGTAAATATGCAAGGGCCAGACCCTGAGATGCTCTGGTGCATGTCTACCCTGAGACTGTGAATAAGCAAGGTCCTGTCCCTGAGATGCTCCGGTGCATTTCTGCCTGAGACTGTAAATAAGCTTGGCCCAGACCCTGAGATGCTCCGATGCCTGTCTGCCCTCAGACTGCAAATAAGCTTGATCCAGGCCCTGCCTGAGATGCTCTGGTACATGTCTAAACTGAGACTGTGAATGAGTGAGGTCCAAACCCTTAGATGCTCTGGTGCATGTCTGCCCTGAGACTGTAAATAAGCTTGGTCCAGGCCCTGAGATGCTCTGGTACATGTCTAAACTGAGACTGTGAATGAGTGAGGTCCAAACCCTTAGATGCTCTGGTGCCTGTCTGCCCTGAGACTGTAATTAAAGGTCCAATCCCTGAGATGCTCCGGGGCATGCCTGCCCTGAGACTGTAAATAAGCGAGTTCTAGTCCCTGAGGTGCTCGGGTTCATGTCTGCCGTGAGACTGTAAATAAGTGAGGCCAGTCCCTGAGATGCTCTGGTGCATGTCTAACCTGAGACTTTAGATAAGCTTGGTTCAGACAATGAGATGCTCTGGTGCATGTTTACCCTGAGACTGTATATAAGTGAGAACCAGACCCTGAAATGCTCCGGTGCATGTCTGCCCTGAGACTGTAAATAAGCGAGATCCAGACGCTGAGACGCTCCGGTGCATGTCTTCCCTGATACTGTATATAGGTGAGATCCAGACCCTGAGATGCTCTGGTGCATGTCTGCCCTGATACTGTAAATAAGCGAGATCCAGACCCTGAGAAGCTCCGGTGCATGTCTGCCCTCATAATATAAATAAGCGAGGGCCAGTCCCTGAGATGCTCCGGTGCATGTCTGCCCTGATACTGTAAATAAGCGAGATCCAGACCCTGAGATGCTCCGGTGCATGTCTGCCCTGATACTGTAAATAAGCGAGATCCAGACCCTGAGATTCTCTAGTGCATGTCCGCCCTGAGACTGTAAATAAGCGAGGACCAGTCCCTGAGATGCTCCGGTGCATGTCTTCCCTTATACTGTACATAAGCGAGGTCCAGACCCTGAGAAGCTACAGTGCATGCATTCCCTGATGCTGTATATAGGTGAGATCCAGACCCTGAGGTGATCCGGTGCATGTCTTCCCTGATACAATATGTAAGTGAGATCCAGACCCTGAGATGCTCCAGTGCATGTCTGACCTGAGACGGTAAATAAGCATGGGCCAGTCCCTGAGATGCTCCGGTGCGTGTCTGCCCTGATACTGTATATAAGGGAGATCCAGACCCTGAGATGCTCCGGTGCATGTCTGCCCCGAGACTGTATATAAGTGAGATCCAGACCCTGAGATGCTCTGGTGCATGTCTGCCCTGATACTGTAAATAAGCGAGATCCAGACCCTGAGAAGCTCTGGTGCATGTCTGCCGTGATACTGTAAATAAGCGAGGGCCAGTCCCTGAGATGCTCCGGTGCATGTCTGCCCTGATACTGTAAATAAGCGAGATCCAGACCCTGAGATGCTCCGGTGCATGTCTGCCCTGATACTGTAAATAAGCGAGATCCAGATCCTGAGATTCTCCAGTGCATGTCCGCCCTGAGACTGTAAATAAGCGAGTACCAGTCCCTGAGATGCTCCGGTGCATGTCTTCCCTGATACTGTACATAAGCGAGGTCCAGACCCTGAGAAGCTACAGTGCATGCATTCCCTGATACTGTATATTGGTGAGATCCAGACCCTGAGGTGATCCGGTGCATGCCTGCCCTGAGACTGTAAATAAGCGAGTTCTAGTCCCTGAGGTGCTCGGGTTCATGTCTGCCCTGAGACTGTAAATAAGTGAGGCCAGTCCCTGAGATGCTCTGGTGCATGTCTAACCTGAGACTGTATATAAGTGAGATCAAGACCCTGAAATGCTCCGGTGCATGTCTGCCCTGAGACTGTAAATAAGCGAGATCCAGACGTGAGACGCTCCGGTGCATGTCTTCCCTGATACTGTATATAGGTGAGATCCAGACCCTGAGATGCTCTGGTGCATGTCTGCCCTGATACTGTAAATAAGCGAGATCCAGACCCTGAGAAGCTCCGGTGCATGTCTGCCCTCATAATATAAATAAGCGAGGGCCAGTCCCTGAGATGCTCCGGTGCATGTCTGCCCTGATACTGTAAATAAGCGAGATCCAGACCCTGAGATGCTCCGGTGCATGTCTGCCCTGATTTTGTAAATAAGCAAGATCCAGACCCTGAGATTCTCTAGTGCATGTCCGCCCTGAGACTGTAAATAAGCGAGGACCAGTCCCTGAGATGCTCCGGTGCATGTCTTCCCTGATACTGTACATAAGCGAGGTCCAGACCCTGAGAAGCTACAGTGCATGCATTCCCTGATGCTGTATATAGGTGAGATCCAGACCCTGAGGTGATCTGGTGCATGTCTTCCCTGATACAATATGTAAGTGAGATCCAGACCCTGAGATGCTCCAGTGCATGTCTGACCTGAGACGGTAAATAAGCATGGGCCAGTCCCTGAGATGCTCCGGTGCGTGTCTGCCCTGATACTGTATATAAGGGAGATCCAGACCCTGAGATGCTCCGGTGCATGTCTGCCCCGAGACTGTATATAAGTGAGATCCAGACCCTGAGATGCTCTGGTGCATGTCTGCCCTGATACTGTAAATAAGCGAGATCCAGACCCTGAGAAGCTCTGGTGCATGTCTGCCGTGATACTGTAAATAAGCGAGGGCCAGTCCCTGAGATGCTCCGGTGCATGTCTGCCCTGATACTGTAAATAAGCGAGATCCAGACCCTGGGATGCTCCGGTGCATGTCTGCCCTGATACTGTAAATAAGCGAGATCCAGATCCTGAGATTCTCCAGTGCATGTCCGCCCTGAGACTGTAAATAAGCGAGTACCAGTCCCTGAGATGCTCCGGTGCATGTCTTCCCTGATACTGTACATAAGCGAGGTCCAGACCCTGAGAAGCTACAGTGCATGCATTCCCTGATACTGTATATAGGTGAGATCCAGACCCTGAGGTGATCCGGTGCATGTCTTCCCTGATACCATATGTAAGTGAGATCCAGACCCTGAGATGCTCCGGTGCATGTCTGACCTGAGACTGTAAATAAGCATGGGCCAGTCCCTGAGATGCTCCGGTGCATGTCTGCCCTGAGACTGTATATAAGTGAGATCCAGACCCTGAGATGCTCTGGTGCATGTCTGCCCTGATACTGTAAATAAGCGAGATCCAGACCCTGAGAAGCTCAGGTGCATGTCTGCCCTGATACTGTAAATAAGCAAGGGCCAGTCCCTGAGATGCTCTGGTGCATGTCTGCCCTGAGACTGTAAATAAGCGAGTTCTAGTCCCTGAGGTGCTCCGATGCATGTCTGCCCTGAGACTGTAAATAAGTGAGGCCAGTCCCTGAGATGCTCTGGTGCATGTCTAACCTGAGACTTTAGATAAGCTTGGTTCAGACAATGAGATGCTCCGGTGCATGTCTACCCTGAGACTGTATATAAGTGAGATCCAGACCCTGAAATGCTCCGGTGCATGTCTGCCCTGAGACTGTAAATAAGCGAGATCCAGACGCTGAGATGCTCCGGTGCATGTCTTCCCTGATACTGTACATAAGCGAGGTCCAGACCCTGAGAAGCTACAGTGCATGCATTCCCTGATACTGTATATAGGTGAGATCCAGACGCTGAGATGATCCAGTGCATGTCTTTCCTGATACCATATGTAAGTGAGATCCAGACCCTGAGCTGCTCCGGTGCATGTCTGACCTGAGACTGTAAATAAGCGAGGGCCAGTCCCTGAGATGCTCCGGTGCATGTCTTCCCTGATACCATATGTAAGTGAGATCCAGACCCTGAGATTCTCTAGTGCATGTCCGCCCTGAGACTGTAAATAAGCGAGGACCAGTCCCTGAGATGCTCCAGGGCATGTCTTCCCTGATACTGTAAATTAGCGAGAGCCAGACCCTGAGAAGCTCTGGTGCATGTCTGCCCTGATACTGTATATAAGTGAGATCCAGACCCTGAGAAGCTCCGGTGCATGCATTCCCTGATACTGTATATGGTTGAGATCCAGACCCTGAGGTGCTCTGGTGCATGTCTGCCCTGATACTGTAAATAAGCGAGATCCAGACCCTGAGAAGCTCCGGTGCATGTCTGCCCTGATACTGTATATAAGTGAGATCCAGACCCTGAGATGCTCCGGTGCATGTATGCCCCGAGACTGTATATAAGCGAGATCCAGACCCTGAGAAGCTCTGGTGCATGTCTGCCCTGATACTGTAAATAAGCGAGAGCCAGTCCCTGAGATGCACCGTTGCATGTCTGCCCTGATACTGTAAATAAGCGAGAGCCAGTCCCTGAGATGCTCCGTTGCATGTCTGCCCTGATACTGTAAATAAGCGAGGGCCAGTCCCTGAGATTCTCTGGTGTATGTCTGCCATGAGATTGTAAATATGCGAGGGCAAGAACCTGAGGTCTTCTGGTGCATGTCTGCCCTGAGACTGTAAATAAGCTAGGTACAGACCGTGAGATGCTCCGGTGCATGTCTGCTCTGAGACTGTAAATATGCAACGGCCAGACCCTGAGATGCTCTGGTGCATGTCTTCCCTGATACTGTACATAAGCGAGGTCCAGACCCTGAGAAGCTACAGTGCATGTATTCCCTGATCCTGTATATAGGTGAGATCCAGACCCTGAGGTGATCCGGTGCATGTCTTCCCTGATACCATATGTAAGTGAGATCCAGACCCTGAGATGCTCTGGTGCATGTCTGACCTGAGACTGTATAAAAGTGAGATCCAGGCCCTGAGATGCTCCTGTGCATGTCTGCCACGAGACTGTATATAAGTGAGATCCAGACCCTGAGATGCTCTGGTGCATGTCTGCCCTGATACTGTAAATAAGCGAGATCCAGACCCTGAGAAGCTCCGGGTCATGTCTGCCCTGATACTGTATATAAGTGAGATCCAGACCCTGAGATGCTCCGGTGCATGTATGCCCCGAGACCGTATATAAGTGAGATACAGACCCTGAGATGCTCCGGTGCATGTATGCCCCGAGACTGTATATAAGTGAGATCCAGACCCTGAGATGCTCTGGTGCATGTCTGCCCTGATAGTGTAAATAAGCGAGATCCAGACCCTGAGAAGCTCTGGTGCATGTCTGCCCTGATACTGTAAATAAGCGAGATCCAGACCCTGAGATGCTCCGGTGCATGTCTGCCCTGATAGTGTAAATAAGCGAGATCCAGATCCTGAGATTCTCGAGTACATGTCCGCCCTGAGACTGTAAATAAGCGAGGAGCAGTCCCTGAGATGCTCCGGTGCATGTCTTCCCTGATACTGTACATAAGCTAGGTCCAGACCCTGAGAAGCTACAGTGCATGCATTCCCTGATACTGTATATAGGTGAGATCCAGACCCTGAGGTGATCCGGTGCATGTCTTCCCTGATACCATATGTAAGTGAGATCCAGACCCTGAGATGCTCCGGTGCATGTCTGACCTGAGACTGTAAATAAGAATGGGCCAGTCCCTGAGATGCTCCGGTGCATGTCTTCCCTGAGACTGTATATAAGTGAGATCCAGACCCTGAGATGCTCTGGTGCATGTCTGCCCTGATACTGTAAATAAGCGAGATCCAGACCCTGAGAAGCTCAGGTGCATGTCTGCCCTGATACTGTAAATAAGCAAAGGCCAGTCCCTGAGATGCTCTGGTGCATGTCTGCCCTGAGACTGTAAATAAGCGAGTTCTAGTCCCTGAGGTGCTCCGGTGCATGTCTGCCCTGAGACTGTAAATAAGTGAGGCCAGTGCCTGAGATGCTCTGGTGCATGTCTAACCTGAGACTTTAGATAAGCTTGGTTCAGACAATGAGATGCTCCGGTGCATGTCTACCCTGAGACTGTATATAAGTGAGATCCAGACCCTGAAATGCTCCGGTGCATGTCTGCCCTGAGACTGTAAATAAGCGAGATCCAGACGCTGAGATGCTCCGGTGCATGTCTTCCCTGATACTGTACATAAGCGAGGTCCAGACCCTGAGAAGCTACAGTGCATGCATTCCCTGATACTGTATATAGGTGAGATCCAGACGCTGAGATGATCCGGTGCATGTCTTCCCTGATACCATATGTAAGTGAGATCCAGACCCTGAGCTGCTCCGGTGCATGTCTGACCTGAGACTGTAAATAAGCGAGGGCCAGTCCCTGAGATGCTCCGGTGCATGTCTGCCCTGATACTGTAAATAAGCGAGATCCAGACCCTGAGATGTTCCGGTGCATATCTGCCCTGATACTGTAAATAAGCGAGATCCAGACCCTGAGATTCTCTAGTTCATGTCCGCCCTGAGACTGTAAATAAGCGAGGACCAGTCCCTGAGATGCTCCGGTGCATGTCTTCCCTGATACTGTAAATTAGCGAGAGCCAGACCCTGAGAAGCTCCGGTGCATGTCTGCCCTGATACTGTATATCAGTGAGATCCAGACCCTGAGAAGCTCCGGTGCATGCATTCCCTGATACTGTATATGGGTGAGATCCAGACCCTGAGGTGCTCTGGTGCATGTCTGCCCTGATACTGTAAATAAGCGAGATCCAGACCCTGAGAAGCTCCGGTGCATGTCTGCCCTGATACTGTATATAAGTGAGATCCAGACCCTGAGATGCTCCGGAGCATGTATGCCCCGAGACTTTATATAAGTGAGATCCAGACCCTGAGATGGTCTGGTGCATGTCTGCCCTGATACTCTAAATAAGCGAGATCCAGACCCTGAGAAGCTCTGGTGCATGGCTGCCCTGATACTGTAAATAAGCGAGAGCCAGTCCCTGAGATGCACCGTTGCATGTCTGCCCTGATACTGTAAATAAGCGAGAGCCAGTCCCTGAGATGCTCCGTTGCATGTCTGCCCTGATACTGTAAATAAGCGAGGTCCAATCCCTGAAATGCTCCGGTGCATGCCTGCCCAGAGACTGTAAATAAGCAAGGTCTAGTCCCCGAGGTGCTCCGGTGCATGTCTGACCTGAGACTGTAAATAAGTGAGGCCAGACCCTGAGATGCTCTGGTGCATGTCTAACCTGAGACTTCAGATAAGCTTGGTTCAGACCATGAGATGCTCCGGTGCATGTCTACCCTAAAACTGTAAATAAGCGAGATCCAGTCAGTGAGATGCTCCGGTGCATGTTTACCCTGAGACTGCAAATAAGTTTGGTCGAGACCCTGAGATGCTCCGGTGCATATTTACCCTGAGACTGTGAATAAGTGAGGACCAGACCCTGAGATGCTTTGGTGAATGTCTTCCCAGAGACTGTAAATAAGTGAGGACCAGTCCCTGAGATTCTCTGGTGCATGTCTGCCATGAGATTGTAAATATGCGAGGGCAAGACCCTGAGATGCTCTGGTGCATGTCTTCCCTGAGACCGTAAATAAGCGAGAACCAGACCCTGAGATCCACCAGTGCATGTCTGCCCGAGACTGTAAAAAAGTGAGGTCCATATCCTGAGATGCTCCAGTGCATGTCTGCCCTGAGATTGTAAATAAGCAAGGTCCAATCCCTGAAATGCTCTGGTGCATGCCTGCCCTGAGACTGTAAATAAGCAAGGTCTAGTCCCTGAGGTGCTCCGGTGTATGTCTGACCTGAGACTGTAAATAAGTGAGGCCAGTCCCTGAGATGCTCTGGTGCATGTCTAACCTGAGACTTTAGATAAACTTGGTTCAGACCATGAGATGCTCCGGTGCATGTCTACCCTAAGACTGTATATAAGTGAGATCCAGACCCTGAGATGTTCCGGTGCATGTCTACCCTGAAACTGTAAATAAGCGAGATCCAGTCCCTGAGATACTCCGGTGCATGTCTTCCCTTAGACTGTAAATAAACGAGGTCCAGTCCCTGAGATGCTCCGGTGCATGTTTACCCTGAGACTGTAAATAAGCGAGGTCCAGTCCCTGAGATACTCCGGTGCATGTCTTCCCTTACACTGTAAATAAGTTTGGTCGAGACCCTGAGATGTTCCGGTGCATATTTACCCTGAGACTGTAAATAAGTGAGGACCAGACGCTGCGATGCTCTGGTGCATGTCTGCCCTGAGATTTTAAATAAGCGAGGGCCAGTCCATGAGATGCTTCGGGGCATGTCTACACTGAGACTGTAAACAAGCAAGCTCCAGTCCCTGAGATGGTCCGGTGCATGTCTGCTCTGAGACTGTAAATAAGCAAGGTCATTCCCTGAGATGCTCAAGTGCATGTCTGCCCTGAGACTGTAAAGAAGCTTGACCCAGACCCTGAGATGCTCCATTGCATTTCTACCCTGAGACTGTAAATAAGTGAGGTCCAGACCCTTAGATGTTCTGGTGCATGTCTACCCTGAGACTGTACATAAGCGAGGTCCAGATCCTGAGACGCTCCGGTGCCTGTCTTCCCTGAGACCATAAATAAGCGAGAACCAGACCCTGAGATGCTCTGGTGCATGTCTGCCCTGAGACTGTAAATAAGCTTGGTCCACATTCTGAGATGCTCTGGTGTACGCCTGCCCTGAGACTGTAAATAAGCGAGGACCAGTCTCTGAGATGGTCTGGTGCATGTCTGCCCTGAGACTGTAAATACACGAGGTCCAGTCCTTGAGATGCTCCAGTGCATTTCTACCCTGAGACTGTAAATAAGTGAGATTCAGACCCTTAGATGCTCTGGTGCATGGCTGCCCTGAGACTGTAAGTATGTGAGGGCTAGATCCTGAGATGCTCCAATGCATGTCTGCCATGAGACTGTAAATATGCAAAGGCCAGACCCTGAGATGCTCTGGTGCATGTCTTCCCTGAGACCGTAAATAAGCGAGAACCAAACCCTGAGATCCACCAGTGCATGTCTGCCCTGAGACTGTAAAAAAGTGAGGTCCAGATCCTGAGATGCTCCAGTGCATGTCTGCCCTGAGATTGTAAATAAGCAAGGTCCAATCCCTGAAATGCTCCGGTGCATGCCTGCCCTGAGATTGTAAATAAGCAAGGTCTAGTCCCTGAGGTGCTCCGGTGCATGTCTGACCTGAGACTGTAAATAAGTGAGGCCAGTCCCTGAGATGCTCTGGTGCATGTCTAACCTGAGACTTTAGATAAGCTTGGTTCAGACCATGAGATGCTCCGGTGCATGTCTACCCTGAGACTGTATATAAGTGAGATCCAGACCCTGAGATGTTCCGGTGCATGTCTACCCTGAAACTGTAAATAAGCGAGATCCAGTCCCTGAGATGCTCCGGTGCATGTTTACCCTGAGACTGCAAATAAGTTTGGTCGAGACCCTGAGATGCTCCGGTGCATATTTACCCTGAGACTGTGAATAAGTGAGGACCAGACCCTGAGATGCTTTGGTGAATGTCTTCCCAGAGACTGTAAATAAGTGAGGACCAGTCCCTGAGATTCTCTGGTGCATGTCTGCCATGAGATTGTAAATATGCGAGGGCAAGACCCTGAGATGCTCTGGTGCATGTCTTCCCTGAGACCGTAAATAAGCGAGAACCAGACCCTGAGATCCACCAGTGCATGTCTGCCCGAGACTGTAAAAAAGTGAGGTCCATATCCTGAGATGCTCCAGTGCATGTCTGCCCTGAGATTTTAAATAAGCAAGGTCCAATCCCTGAAATGCTCTGGTGCATGCCTGCCCTGAGACTGTAAATAAGCAAGGTCTAGTCCCTGAGGTGCTCCGGTGTATGTCTGACCTGAGACTGTAAATAAGTGAGGCCAGTCCCTGAGATGCTCTGGTGCATGTCTAACCTGAGACTTTAGATAAGCTTGGTTCAGACCATGAGATGCTCCGGTGCATGTCTACCCTGAGACTGTATATAAGTGAGATCCAGACCCTGAGATGTTCCGGTGCATGTCTACCCTGAAACTGTAAATAAGCGAGATCCAGTCCCTGAGATACTCCGGTGCATGTCTTCCCTTAGACTGTAAATAAACGAGGTCCAGTCCCTGAGATGCTCCGGTGCATGTTTACCCTGAGACTGTAAATAAGCGAGGTCCAGTCCCTGAGATACTACGGTGCATGTCTTCCCTTAGACTGTAAATAAGTTTGGTCGAGACCCTGAGATGTTCCGGTGCATATTTACCCTGAGACTGTAAATAAGTGAGGACCAGACGCTGCGATGCTCTGGTGCATGTCTGCCCTGAGATTTTAAATAAGCGAGGGCCAGTCCATGAGATGCTTCGGGGCATGTCTACACTGAGACTGTAAACAAGCAAGCTCCAGTCCCTGAGATGGTCCGGTGCATGTCTGCTCTGAGACTGTAAATAAGCAAGGTCATTCCCTGAGATGCTCAAGTGCATGTCTGCCCTGAGACTGTAAAGAAGCTTGATCCAGACCCTGAGATGCTCCATTGCATTTCTACCCTGAGACTGTAAATAAGTGAGGTCCAGACCCTTAGATGTTCTGGTGCATGTCTACCCTGAGACTGTACATAAGCAAGGTCCAGATCCTGAGACGCTCCGGTGCATGTCTTCCCTGAGACCATAAATAAGCGAGAACCAGACCCTGAGATGCTCTGGTGCATGTCTGCCCTGAGACTGTAAATAAGCTTGGTCCACATTCTGAGATGCTCTGGTGTACGCCTGCCCTGAGACTGTAAATAAGCGAGGACCAGTCTCTGAGATGGTCTGGTGCATGTCTGCCCTGAGACTGTAAATACACGAGGTCCAGTCCTTGAGATGCTCCAGTGCATTTCTACCCTGAGACTGTAAATAAGTGAGATTCAGACCCTTAGATGCTCTGGTGCATGGCTGCCCTGAGACTGTAAGTATGTGAGGGCTAGATCCTGAGATGCTCCAATGCATGTCTGCCATGAGACTGTAAATATGCAACGGCCAGACCCTGAGATGCTCTGGTGCATGTCTTCCCTGAGACCGTAAATAAGCGAGAACCAGACCCTGAGATCCACCAGTGCATGTCTGCCCTGAGACTGTAAAAAAGTGAGGTCCAGATCCTGAGATGCTCCAGTGCCTGTCTGCCCTGAGATTGTAAATAAGCAAGGTCCAATCCCTGAAATGCTCCGGTGCATGCCTGCCCTGAGATTGTAAATAAGCAAGGTCTAGTCCCTGAGGTGCTCCGGTGCATGTCTGACCTGAGACTGTAAATAAGTGAGGCCAGTCCCTGAGATGCTCTGGTGCATGTCTAACCTGAGACTTTAGATAAGCTTGGTTCAGACCATGAGATGCTCCGGTGCATGTCTACCCTGAGACTGTATATAAGTGAGATCCAGACCCTGAGATGTTCCGGTGCATGTCTACCCTGAAACTGTAAATATGCGAGATCCAGTCCCTGAGATACTCCGGTGCATGTCTTCCCTGAGACTGTAAATAAGCGAGGTCCAGTCCCTGAGATGCTCCGGTGCATGCTTACCTTGAGACTGGAAATAAGTTTGGTCGAGACCCTGAGATGCTCCGGTGCACATTTACCCTGAGACTGTAAATAAGTGAGGACCAGACCCTGAGATGCTTTGGTGAATGTCTTCCCAGAGACTGTAAATAAGTGAGGACCAGTCCCTGAGATTCTCTGGTGCATGTCTGCCATGAGATTGTAAATATGCGAGCGCAAGACCCTGAGGTCTTCTGGTGCATGTCTGCCCTGAGACTGTAAATAAGCTAGGTCCAGACCGTGAGATGCTCCGGTGCATATCTGCCCTGAGACTGTAAATATGCAACGGCCAGACCCTGAGATGCTCTGGTGCATGTCTACCCTGAGACTGTGAATAAGCAAGGTCCTGTCCCTGAGATGCTCCGGTGCATTTCTGCCTGAGACTGTAAATAAGCTTGGTCCAGACCCTGAGATGCTCCGATGCCTGTCTGCCCTCAGACTGTAAATAAGCTTGGTCCAGGCCCTGAGATGCTCTGGTACATGTCTAAACTGAGACTGTGAATGAGTGAGGTCCAAACCCTTAGATGCGCTGGTGCATGTCTGCCCTGAGACTGTAAATAAGCTTGGTCCAGGCCCTGAGATGCTCTGGTACATGTCTAAACTGAGACTGTGAATGAGTGAGGTCCAGACCCTTAGATGCTCTGGTGCCTGTCTGCCCTGAGACTGTAAATAAAGGTCCAATCCCTGAGATGCTATGGGGCATGCCTGCCCTGAGACTGTAAATAAGCTAGTTCTAGTCCCTGAGGTGCTCCGGTGCATGTCTGCCTTGAGACTGTAAATAAGTGAGGCCAGTCCCTGAGATGCTCTGGTGCATGTCTAACCTGAGACTTTAGATGAGCTTGGTTCAGACAATGAGATGCTCCGGTGCATGTCTACCCTGAGACTGTATATAAGTGAGATCCAGACCCTGAAATGCTCCGGTGCATGTCTACCCTGAGACTGTAAATAAGCGAGATCCAGACGCTGAGATGCTCCAGTGCATGTCTTCCCTGATACTGTACATAAGCGAGGTCCAGACCCTGAGAAGCTACAGTGCATGCATTCCCTGATACTGTATATAGGTGAGATCCAGACCCTGAGATGCTCTGGTGCATGTCTGCCCTGATACTGTAAATAAGCGAGATCCAGACCCTGAGAAGCTCCGGTGCATGTCTGCCCTCATAATGTAAATAAGCGAGGGCCAGTCCCTGAGATGCTCCGGTGCATGTCTGCCCTGATACTGTAAATAAGCGAGATCCAGACCCTGAGATGCTCCGGTGCATGTCTGCCCTGATACTCTAAATAAGCGAGATCCAGACCCTGAGATTCTCTAGTGCATGTCCGCCCTGAGACTGTAAATAAGCGAGGACCAGTCCCTGAGATGCTCCGGTGCATGTCTTCCCTGATACTGTACATAAGCGAGGTCCAGACCCTGAGAAGCTACAGTGCATGCATTCCCTGATACTGTATATAGGTGAGATCCAGACCCTGAGGAGATCCGGTGCATGTCTTCCCTGATACCATATGTAAGTGAGATCCAGACCCTGAGATGCTCCGGTGCATGTCTGCCCTGACACTGTATATAAGTGAGATCCAGACCCTGAGATGCTCCTGTGCATGTCTGCCACGAGACTGTATATAAGTGAGATCCAGACCCTGAGATGCTCTGGTGCATGTCAGCCGTGATACTGTAAATAAGCGAGATCCAGACCCTGAGAAGCTCCGGTGCATGTCTGCCCTGATACTGTATATAAGTGAGATCCAGACCCTGAGATGCTCCGGTGCATGTATGCCCCGAGACTGTATATAAGTGAGATCCAGACCCTGAGATGGTCTGGTGCATGTCTGCCATGATACTGTAAATAAGCGAGATCCAGACCCTGAGAAGCTCTGGTGCATGTCTGCCCTGAAACTGTAAATAAGCGAGAGCCAGTCCCTGAGATGCTCCGGTGCATGTCTGCCCTGATACTGTAAATAAGCGAGATCCAGACCCTGAGATGCTCCGGTGCATGTCTGCCCTGATACTGTAAATAAGCGAGATCCAGATCCTGAGATTCTCCAGTGCATGTCCTCCCTGAGTCTGTAAATAAGTGAGGACCAGTCCCTGAGATGCTCCCGTGCATGTCTTCCCTGATACTGTACATAAGCGAGGTCCAGACCCTGAGAAGCTACAGTGCATGCATTCCCTGATACTGTATATAGGTGAGATCCAGACCCTGAGGTGATCCGGTGCATGTCTTCCCTGATACCTTATGTAAGTGAGATCCAGACCCTGAGATGCCCCGGTGCATGTCTGACCTGAGACTGTAAATAAGCATGGGCCAGTCCCTGAGATGCTCCGGTGCATGTCTGCCCTGAGACTGTATATAAGTTAGATCCAGACCCTGAGATGCTCTGGTGCATGTCTGCCCTGATACTGTAAATAAGCGAGATCCAGACCCTGAGAAGCTCAGGTGCATGTCTGCCCTGATACTGTAAATAAGCAAGGGCCAGTCCCTGAGATGCTCTGGTGCGTGTCTGCCCTGATACTGTAAATAAGCGAGATCCAGACCCTGAGATGCTCCGGTGCATGTCTGCCCTGATACTGTAAATAAGCGAGATCCAGATCCTGAGAGTCTCCAGTGCATGTCCGCCCTGAGTCTGTAAATATGTGAGGACCAGTCCCTGAGATGCTCCGGTGCATGTCTTCCCTGATACTGTACATAAGCGAGGTCCAGACCCTGAGAAGCTACAGTGCATGCATTCCCTGATACTGTATATAGGTGAGATCCAGACCTTGAGGTGATCCGGTGCATGTCTTCCCTGATACCTTATGTAAGTGAGATCCAGACCCTGAGATGCCCCGGTGCATGTCTGACCTGAGACTGTAAATAAGCATGGGCCAGTCCCTGAGATGCTCCTGTGCATGTCTGCCCTGAGACTGTATATAAGTTAGATCCAGACCCTGAGATGCTCTGGTGCATGTCTGCCCTGATACTGTAAATAAGCGAGATCCAGAGCCTGAGAAGCTCAGGTGCATGTCTGCCCTGATACTGTAAATAAGCAAGGGCCAGTCCCTGAGATGCTCTGGTGCGTGTCTGCCCTGATACTGTAAATAAGCGAGATCCAGACCCTGAGATGCTCCGGTGCATGTCTGCCCTGATAATGTAAATAAGCGAGATCCAGACCCTGAGATGCTCCGGTGCAGGTCTGCCCTGATACTGTAAATAAGCAAGGGCCAGTCCCTGAGATGCTCCGGTGCATGTCTGCCCTGAGACTGCAAATAAGCGAGATCCAGACCCTGGGATGCTCCAGTGCATGTCTGCCCTGATACTGTAAATAAGCGAGATCCAGACCCTGAGATGCTCCGGTGCATGTCTGCCCTGAGACTGTAAATAAGCGAGGGCCAGTCCCTGAGATGCTCCTGTGCATGTCTGCCCTGAGACTGTAAATAAGCGAGATCCAGACCCTGGGATGCTCCGGTGCATGTCTGCCCTGAGACTGTAAATAAGCGAGATCCAGACCCTGGGATGCTCCGGTGCATGTCTGCCCTGATACTGTAAATAAGCGAGATCCAGACCCTGGGATGCTCCGGTGCATGTCTACCCTGATACTGTAAATAAGCGAGATCCAGACCCTGAGATGCTCCGGTGCATGTCTTCCCTGATACTGTAAATAAGCGAGGGCCAGTCCCTGAGATGCTCCGGTGCATGTCTGCCCTGATACTGTAAATAAGCGAGGGCCAGTCCCTGAGATGCTCCGGTGCATGTCTGCCCTGATACTGTAAATAAGCGAGGTACAGTCCCTGAGATGCTCCGGTGCATGTCTGCCCTGATACTGTAAATAAGCGAGGGCCAGTCCCTGAGATGCTCCGGTGCATGTCTGCCCTGATACTGTAAATAAGCGAGGGCCAGTCCCTGAGATGCTCCGGTGCATGTCTGCCCTGATACTGTAAATAAGCGAGATCCAGACCCTGAGATGCTCCGGTGCATGTCTGCCCTGATACTGTAAATAAGCGAGGGCCAGTCCCTGAGATGCTCCGGTGCATGTCTGCCCTGATACTGTAAGTAAGCGAGGGCCAGTCCCTGAGATGCTCCGGTGCATGTCTGCCCTGATACTGTAAATCAGCGAGGGCCAGACCCTGAGATGCTCCGGTGCATGTCTGCCCTGATACTCTAAATCAGCGAGATCCAGACCCTGAGACGCTCCGGTACATGTCTGCCCTGATACTGTAAATAAGCAAGGGCCAGTCCCTGAGATGCTCCGGTGCATGTCGGCCCTGATACTGTAAATTAGCGAGATCCAGACCCTGAGAAGCTCCGGTGCATGTCTGCCCTGATACTGTAAATAAGCGAGAACCAGACCCTGGGATGCTCCGGTGCATGTCTGCCCTGATACTGTAAATAAGCGAGATCCAGACCCTGAGATGCTCCGGTGCATGTCTGCCCTGATACTGTAAATAAGCGAGGGCCAGTCCCTGAGATGCTCCGGTGCATGTCTGCCCTGATACTGTAAATAAGCAAGGGCCAGTCCCTGAGATGCTCCGGTGCATGTCTGCCCTGATACTGTAAATAAGCGAGGGCCAGTCCCTGAGATGCTCCGGTGCATGTCTGCCCTGATACTGTAAATAAGCGAGGGCCAGTCCCTGAGATGCTCCGGTGCATGTCTGCCCTGACACTGTAAATAAGCGAGGGCCAGTCCCTGAGATGCTCCGGTGCATGTCTGCCCTGATACTGTAAATAAGCAAGGGCCAGTCCCTGAGATGCTCCGGTGCATGTTGGCCCTGATACTGTAAATTAGAGAGATCCAGACCCTGAGAAGCTCCGGTGCATGTCGGCCCTGATACTGTAAATTAGCGAGATCCAGACCCTGAGATGCTCCGGTGCATGTCTGCCCTGATACTGTAAATAAGCGAGATCCAGACCCTGAGATGCTCCGGTGCATGTCTGCCCTGATACTGTAAATAAGCGAGATCCAGACCCTGAGATTCTCCAGTGCATGTCCGCCCTGAGACTGTAAATAAGCGAGGACCAGACCCTGAGAAGCTACAGTGCATGCATTCCCTGATACTGTATATAGGTGAGATCCAGACCCTGAGGTGATCCGGTGCATGTCTTCCCTGATACCATATGTAAGTGAGATCCAGACCCTGAGATGCTCCAGTGCATGTCTGCCCTGAGACTATTATTTATCTGTGAACACAGGATAAACACCACTTGCCATTCCCTGAGAATGCTCTGCAAACCCCAGCATCAGTCAGTGCCCCTTCCCCCACAGCAAGACCATGACTCACCGCCGCCCCCTACCCCCACTAGGGCAGAAACATCTGCTGGGCTGCGAGTCATTTTCCAAGTCCCCCATTAAACTGTAATTTGCGATTATCAGTGATTGCAGATTAGGGGTTTTATCTGTGGGTCATTAACTCTACGGAAGGGGCGGGGGGGGTGCGGAGGGAGCAGTGTTGGCGACACAAGGCCTGCTCCGCATTAGGCTCTCCCCGACTTCCGCTCTCATCCAGGATTGCTGTGAAAAGTAAATGCCCTCATCTGTCTCGCGCTGATTAGGATCCAGCATGCTCGGCTGCTGGGGGATCCCGGGGGAGGGGCCGGCCTGAGCTTTGCTCTCTTAGCAGAGGGGGTTGGGCTGTCCCCCCTCCCTCACATCCCAGCGCATATCCCAACCTATTGCAGAGGCCCACATGAACACTGGAGAGGGGAAGGGGCGTGGCTTGGGCACAGAAGGATGCACATCTGATTTGCAAAGAATGGGGGCAAATATGGGGGCTTGGACCCCCTTGTAAAGAGAGCCCCCAGACCATGGGACGGGTTGCCTTTTGGCTTCATACACTATTAGAAGGCCAACAATGAGCTGACTGACCAACCCCAGAGAAGCCGGTGTCGCCTTAGCCGCAGCACCCCACACTAGGCCCCCGGACCCTGCATATTGACATGCTTGATTTCCACTTCCACTTGGTTTTCTTGTCTTATACTTCCAGTCACATGTGCCCCATGGCCAGGCCCTTCACCCCCCTCCGCCCCCCCGCTCCCTGATATAACACGCTTGTTACATCTTTAAGTAAATTGGGCGCATGCGCAAGCCTCGTTCTGGGCGCGCATGCTTGTTTGTAATAAAGACGGTCCGTGCGGCAGTTGCCGCCGGGACCTTGGAAAGCCCAGACGTGTGTCTCATTACTCAGTGAGTGTGTACGTGTGGATGCGAGTATGGGGCGGCCCGAGGCACGGGTCCGCCCATCACATTGGCGACGAGGAGAGACACGGAGAGAAAAGCGTTCGACACGTGTAAACGTGTCATTTATGGGCATTTTTTCTTTGTGTGCTTCCTGAGCTCGACACGAGTGATGGCGGCCATTTTGTTGTTGGCGCGTGAGGCAGTAGCGGCCTGCGAGGGTGCTCGTGCGCTGCCCACGTGCTAAGGAGAACACAATACCTTAATTTTTGGACCTTTTGCGGCCCTCCAGCCAGGAGGACTGCAATTCTGACCTGGGAAGACAGGTTCTGGGTGACCAGGTGCCAGAGAACATCACCACAGTGCCACGGCTCACGTGTCCAGGTACGTCAGAGCCGGTCTCAGCCAGGTTTGCGGCCTCTACCTTAGACTGAGGTGCCTCTGCGACCTGTGAAGACGACGGACAGGGATGGGGAAGCACCCACGACAGCAAGGGTGCTGAGAAGACAGCATGGATCGCTACAACTCATGCAGCATTTTGACACATCAGGCCCGCCTTTGAAACTGGGCCCAAGATGGTTCCTGTGGATCGAAAAACTTGATATGTTTTTCGCTGCGACAGGTGAAACCGATGATGATGCGAAGGTGGCAACAGTGCTCTGCTCAGCAGGTACAGAAGTTCTGCGAATTTACGAATCCTTCAACTTGCCAGCAGTGATTTACGCGGCTGTCAAAACAGCACTTCACAATCACTTTATTCCTTTATCGAATGTTGACTTTGACAGGTTTGTCATGTGCAGGGAGAGGCAGCATGACGACGAATCTTTAGACCAATTTTGCGCACGCCTGAGGCAGCTAGCAAGTACCTGCAGGTGGGTTGGCACAGAGGTTATGATTTGCAATCAGCTGATCCAAGGCTGTAGCTCCAGCAAGCTGCGGAGGCAGATCCTGAGGGAGCCGGGCATGACTCTGACGCAGATTTTGGACAATGGCAGGGTGCATGAGCTCGCTGAGAGTAGAGGGGCGAAAATGGATGCCGCAGTCCACCCGTGCAAAAGTGAGGAGACCTTTGCAGTGGGAAGACAAGCCCTGTCGAAACCCCGCTGGTACCAAAAGCGACAAGAAGCAGCTCCCACACACGGTGTCCCTGCAATATGCCAGTATTGTGGATATGATCTGCCGCACGTGGAAGACTGTCCAGCAAAGGTGAGAGTCTGCGGGAGATGTAACAAGCCGGGACACTATGCCAGAATGTGTCGGGCCGCTGCCCCAGTTACCACACAGAGAGGGCCAGTGAGGACAGGTGGTGGTTTTAGGAGGCAACGCAGTGTTGCCGTGCTGGAGCAGGACACCCAGAGGCTTAACATTGCAGAGGAGGAAGAGGAAGAAGAGGAGATCTTTTTCATCTCACATCTGGCTACGGGAGCAAAGAAACGCAGACAACAGACATGTGTCGTAGACATTCAGGGTGCTCCCACACAAGTGCTGACACAGGAGCCACGGTTTGTGTGCTGGCCACAGAACATTATGAGGCCATCCCAGGCCCGCCACACCTGGACAAGTCGAGAGCCAAAATATTCACATTTGGAGGTGACACTCCCTTACCTATCAGAGGGGTGTTTGTGGCGCCCATGTCCCGTGGGGCCAAAGTCATTAAAGCAAGATTCTTCGTCACCGACGTCAGCCCGCATTCCTTGCTGAGCTGCGATGCTTCGGAAGCTTTGGACATTGTGCACTTCGCGCTGCAGGTATACCTAGGAGACGTCGAACAGCTGCTAGATAAGTTCTCCAATTTCTTTCAGGGGATAGGCAAATTGAAAGTGGAACCAGTGAGGCTGCACATTGATGAGACTATTCGGCCTACGGCACTTAAACACCGTCGGATACCATTCACCTCCGGTCCCAAGTTGAAGAGGAACTTCAGTCACTCATCAAAATGGACATTATCGAAAGAGTTGAGGGGCCAACTCCATGGGTCTCGCCGATTGTCATGGCGCCGAAGCCCAAACAACCTGGTGCAGTCCGTATCTGCATAGACATGCGGCTTCTGAACGCGGCCATCAAGCGAGAACGCCACATAACACGTACGCTAGATGACATCATTGGCGAGCTGCAGGGGGCCAGGATATTCTCTAAATTGGATCTGAGGGTAGGATACCACCAGCTTGAACTGCACCCGGACTCGAGGTACATTACCACCTTTACCACGCACAAGGGTCTGTACCAGTTCAAGCGCCTCAGCTTTGGCGTGTCCTCGGCCGCAGAGGTTTTCTAAAATGCCATTAGGGGTGCCTTGGCGGGACTTAAAGGAGTGCTCAATATGAGTGACGACATTCTCGTTTTCGCCACGTCCCACGCCAAGCACATGAAGCGATTGGAGGCAACCCTACAAAGACTGAAAGACCTAGGCCTCACCCTGCATTGGGAAAAATGAAAATTCTTCAAGGACTGCATTGGGTTCTTTGGGTTCATCTTCCACGCGAGTGGGGTGTCTCCAGATCCGGAAAAGATCAAGGACATCCGTGAGGCTGCCGCTCCCAAGTCGCCTACAGAGGTATGCAGCTTTCTGGGGATGGTTAATTATTGCGGCAGGTTCATTAAAGGGCTGGCATCTCTCTCTGAGCCCCTCCGGGCCCTGACAAAGAATGACGCTACCTGGGTCTGGGACAAGAGAGAACAATAGGCATTTCTGGCAATCAAGAGAGCACTCTCCGACCAAGATACAATGGCATACTTTGACCCCACTGTGGAATCAGAGATCGTCGTAGATGCCAGTCCGGTGGGTCTAGGGGCAGTTCTTATGCAGGTGGGCGCCAGGGGCGACATGCTACCCATTGCATATGCGAGCAAGGCCCTCACGGAGACCGAAAGACGCTACTCGCAGATCGAAAGGGAGGTGCTGGCAATCCTGTGGGGCTGTAGACATTTTAGACTGTATATCCTCGGAAAGCCGGTGACCATCGTGACGGACCATAAGCCACTTCTGCCCATCCTAGCAGATGTATCCTCAAAGCTCCCTCCGCAGATTGAGCGCTGGATGCTCGCCCTCATCGAGTACGGTGTCAAATTGCTGTACCAACCGGGAACGAACAATCCGGCAGATTACCTGTCCCGCCACCCGAACAAGGAAAGAAGACTAGGCCAGTGAGAACTTGTGGAGTGCCAAGAATTCATCCACAACATCGTAGAAAGTGCAATGCCGGTGGCGCTGGCCAGGGATGTCGTGGCCCAGGAATCGGCAAACAATGAGGTGTTCAAGATCATCCAGGCCGCGATTTGCAGCGTGGAATGGAGAGATGTGCTACAGAACAACACCAGGCGGGAAGACAGAGCCCAGAAGGACCTCTAGGCCCTATGGAAAGTTTGTGATGAACTGTCGATTTCAGATGATGGGCTGCTGCTACGTGGGCGACAAATAGTCGTCCCTCAGTCGCTTAGGGCCCAAGTCCTAGAACTGGTGCATACAGGTCACCAGGGGGTGGCAAAAACGAAGGCGAGACTGCGACCTAAAGTATGGTTTCCGGACCTAGAGGGCCTGGTAGAATCACACATGAAAAGGTGACTGCCGTGCCAAGCAGCCAGCCCTCTTTAGAGAGCGCCTCCAATCAACTCCATGGAGATAAGTGAAAGACCGGGGGGCACGGTCCACGCCAATTTTGAGTCATGTACTTTTTGGCAGTGGCTGACCAGTGGTCGAGGTATCCGGAGGTGGAACTAGTCGACTCAACAGTGACCATGCGATCCTGGCCCTGGAAAAGATGTTTGCCACACACGGCTTCCCGGAAATCCTATGTTCAGACAATGGGCCACCGTTCACTGGAAGCCTGTTTGCGCATACATGAGGGAGAAGGGGATCCAGCACAGAAAGTTATCACCGCTCTGGCCCCGAGCAAACGGAGAAGCTGAGATGTTCATGAGGACGCTCAACAAGGTGTTCCGCATAGCAGCAAACGGCGGAGGGGAACTGAAGAGAAACCTCTTCGAGTTTCTCGGGGAGTACAGAACAACGCCCCACCAGTCGACAGGAGTCGCACCAGCCGAAGCCTTGTTCGGGCGCTGCCCAAGTGGACTCCTCCCAGAAGTTGAGCGCCGGGGGTCATAGACAATGACCGAGTAAGACAGGAGAGAGAGGCCCACAATGAGAGAGGAAGTGAAAGACAAGGCCTACAAGATAAGGAGGTCACTGTGGGAGACTCTGTGCTGGTCCGGAACCGCTGACCCAAAGGGAAGCTGTCATTGCCATACGAACCACAACCCTGGACAGTCACCCATGTAAAAGGGTCCATGGTAACTGCGGCGAGCAAAAGGGGTGCAGTTACCCGCAATAGGTCATTCTTCAAAAGAGTGGATGTCTGGCCCCAAGAGGCTGGGTTGGCGGAAGCTTCTCCACCGGAGGACAGTATCGAGATCCCCGAAAGAGACACACCCATTGACCTGCCACCGGGTGGAGGGACTCCGCCACCAACCCCGAGGGGTGGCAGTAGGTATCCGGTGCAACAGAGTCGCAACCCGCTTGTTCGGTTCAAGGACTATGTCCTGGACTCAGGAGACTGAGCAGGCGACCGGTGCAGGTCAGCAACCCACGTTTGGGAAAGTTAAAATTGTTGTCTGTTGTGTTGTTGTGTTGAAAGAAAAAAAGGGATGTTATGTCTTTAAGTAAATTTTGCTCATGTGCGAGCCTCGTTCTGGGCACGCATGCGTGTTTGTAATAAAGACGGTCCATGCGGCAGTTGCCGCCGGGACCTTGGAAAGCCCAGACGTGTGTCTCATTACTCAGTGAGTGTGTGCGTGTGGATTCGAGTACGGGGTGGCCCAAGGCACGGGTCCGCCCATCACAACGCTGACTTAGCTTGCGGGTGGATAGGTCGCAGTTGCTTTATTAAGCAGGAGGTCGCTTACAGGTGTTCCGTTTTTTGGCAATGCAGCATCAGGATTCTGCTCTGAGCTGAAAGCCCTTACACTTCCCAACGCCCTTACACTTAATTAACTACCAAGCACCAAACACTCCCTTGCCCCCGGGGTCCTGTAACTCTCTAGCCTCCTAACCCCTCCCCTCCCCAAGTGCCTAACCTCTGCCTCTTCTACCCTGTCTCTAGGCCTTGCACTCGCTCCCTGTGCTTGTGTGACTCACCCTCTTACATCCCCCAATTATTCTTTCCTGTTCTGTTCCATTCCCTGTTGCACTTGCCCCCGTTGACTTCCACTCGTTCCCCCTGGGGGTTTGTTGCTGGCTTCACCCTCTCCCCACCCCCTGATGTTGTAGCTTCCGCCCCACTGATCCCGGGCCAGTTGTCTTCTCCTATGTTTCCTTGCGTTTCCGGGTCTCTGGCCCACTCCCATCGTCCCTTGGGTTCCTTACTTTCTGTCTACTTGTGTCTTCCTTGGATTCCCTGCTCTCCCCCACTCTACTCCCCCTTTGCTCACCCCATGGTAACCGACCACTAGTCTCTACCAACTCCCCACATTGCCGCACCGCTTTTCTGTACGTTTGTCCCACCTTTTCCCGAATAACTGGATTCCCCTGCGCCCTGTTACCTTGTTCCTGCCAGCCTCCACCGCCAGTCGCCTTGTCCCTCACCATTCTTAATCCTTGCACCTTTCCACCTCCCCTTCCATCGCCCACCCGCATATTCTTCCCACCTTTCCCCATAGCCTACAGGGTATATTCTGTGCCGCCGACAGTCCCTTGTGGTTTCTGGCAGGCCTACCAGCCTGGATGCACCATGTACGGTTCTGTTGTTAAATAAGAAAATCATGACAAATTAAGCATTTCACATTATGTATTACAATTTCTGGGTGGGCGGGCGGGCGGGCACAACCCTTTCTGCTCTTAGTCTGGTCAGCAAAAGGAGGCAGGGAGCTACATTAAGTTGCTTATAAGCACCTTCTTGTGATGTGGACTACCTTCTTTCCCCCCTAACCCGCCCTTTTAGCATTCTGGGTTCCCTCACCCACGCCCACTTCCTGCCTGCTGGCATCAGTCCGTCTGGGAGGGTTACCCCAGCTGGTCCCTGCTATAGGGGCATGGGGAGACGTGGGCCCAGGGCAGCCTGCTGGGCAATGTGGCTATGGCAGTGTCCTCATCAGGCCTCCCTTTGCTCAGCAAGTCCCCTGGCTGGTGCTTCAGTTGGTGCCCCCTACTCTGTCCCACTACCACAGTGTTCCACACAGCTAACCCACCTCCTTCTGAAGGCATCTGCCTGCTGCTCGCTCGCACCGTACGGCCAGCTGTCTAATAGTGGCAAAGCATGGTGAGTGTGGCAGAATGCCATCTGTGAGGGCTAAATAGCCTGAACTGTTCTATCGTAAAATGTTGCCTCTTCATGTGCCTCTTAAAGTGAGGTCTGCTAACAGGACTCTCCTTTATATATTTGTTTTATTGCGTTTTTGACTTCCATGTGAAAACAGATAAGACTCTTACACAAAACAATAACATTTAAAAGAAAGTTAAAACATAAAAAATGACACTATTTTCCATCACATTTGATATACTAGAGAGCAAGAAAGGAAAATCTGTAATGCAACTGTACAGGTGTTAGGGGAGCAAGTGCAGATACTTTTTCTTTGTCTATTGAGCTTTCTAGTTCTCGCAGAATTACAAATAGGAAATCACATAAAACCAGGATACGACTCTGTGCTTGTCCACCCATCAGACTGACCCACCACATCTAATTTACAAGCGGCATGTCTAAGCATTTTATACGCTCTTCCCTTAAGGCACTGCAGCCCATGGCCAGATGTTTAGTGGTTTCTTTCATACCTACCATGCCCCATAGCCTGCAACCTAGACCCTCCATTCGTAATGCTTCATGTTGATACGCAGAGTGCACACATGTATCTCTACTGACCCCTCCCAGCAGCAGTCTTCTGCTCTCCCAACACTGCTGTTACAAAGCAACATGTGTGCATTCCTGCCAGCAGACTAATGGGACCCAGGTTCCCACAGCCAGGGCCTGACTATAATGGGAGCAGCTCTGATCAAGCATCATGTCATGGAGTTCTCCCAAAGCTGCTGGGAGATGAAACTCCAAGCATGCGCCATCTCTGGATTTGAGGTAGTGGTCTACAGGAATCCAGGGGGTGCACTGCTTTCATATTATTGGCAGCTTGGGTGCTAGTGACTCACTGACAGAACCTTATGCATATCAGTGTCTGGAAAAATGCTTTTTACCTAAAACAAACATTTGAGCCCAGCCCCGAAACCCCCCATATTGATGTCTCTGGGAAGGTTTGTCACTTCCTACATGAGACATGAATGTTTTCTCAGGGGTTAGAAGGGCATTGTGCCTTTAAGGGAGCTTCGAGCAGGCTGGAAATTAACAAAGACGTTTTTATGTAGGCAGACAGGAGAGGGGTGTGGGGTAGACCCAGAGAGGACTTCACATCAGAGGAGGGGGTCTTCCACCATCTTGAGATTTCCAAAGGCTCCCAAACTTCCTGTGCCACTCCCCCACTTCCTGCAGGCAAAGAACTCTGGGTATGGCATCACCAGGCAAAAGACCCTGAACCAGCATCCAAGGGCACCTTACAGAAGGGTAGAAGGGGCCGTTCAGCTGTGGCAGATAGCCAATGTAAGGGGGTTGAGAACTCCCCCCCCCTTGGAATCATCTTTGGACCAGTGGAGAAAGATTTCGTCTGGAACTCTGTCGGGGGTATCGCCTCCTCTCAACCACGTCATGTGACCAGCTGGACACGCAGGGCGCTCTGCAAGCTGAGACCACTTGTACCCAGGAACTTGCTCACTGGAAGTGACAGCCTTCGCAAGTACTCTCTGGATACCTTCTTGGCTGGGAAGTGCAGGTCCGGGGCATTCCTTGCCCCTGGAACCCTGGACGGGGTCCCCTAGAAACCAGAAGTCCAGAACGTGGGCACTGTTTGCACACTTTGATCCACTGTCAAACTGGCTCAACCACTTCGATGCTTTTCCAGCTGCTGAAAGCAGCCAGTGCTGCCTCTGGGAATGTGTGATTGTCGAGGTGCTGTTGAGCTACTGAGCAGCTGACTCGACCCATCACCAGCCTCAGCTCTGGCCGTTTTCAAGGCAATCCCCACTAAAGAACCGGCTTGCATCGTTGGGCCTCTTTGAGCCGACTCGACCCATCATCTCCCTGTTCGTCCTGATTAGTAAATAGCAAAAAAGGTCAAGCGTTTAACTAAGACAATAGAAGCGCGACAGCGCACAAGGCGAATGACAGGCATGAAGGCCTAAGTGACAGGCTCCTAAGGGGGGGCAGGAGGGGGAATGGCGCTCCAGCACCCGTTAATGGAATGTCATAATGGAAGGTGCCCCTTAATGGGGGCTCAGGGCCTTATCAAGGATCCCTTGGATCTGCCATGGGGCTTCCTGCCTAGGATTGACCGCCATGACGCTGCTTCTAGGACCTTAGAGTGCGGTAGCTCTCTCCGGCGCATCTTAGGCTCCTCCCTGGGTGGTGAGGTTGATGGGAGGAAGGAAGTATGTGGTTCCCTTCCTGCGCAGGCCCCGGGAATCAGACGGAGAGATGTGCTGTTCTCCCGGGAGCTGGTGGAGGAACATTCAGCGCTTGCCACAGCTTCCTAGACTCTTTGTCCCAGGATCATTCTGGCCACCTTCATTTGTAGGAGTTTCAGTTTTTGGTATTTTTGAGGCCTCTAGTTCCATGTTGGTAGGACCAGAGGTCTAGTCTGGTCCATCTTCTGGGCCCCGGGAGGCAGGGAGGGATTGTGGTGTGGGAAGTCTGTCACTGATGGGGTGGAGACACCGAAAGGATACTTTGTGTGCTGGATTTAGGCAAAGGTTATTTGCTGCCATTCACTCCTAAACTACATGCAGGGTGATAGTAATGCCTTCGTGAGAAGAGTAGCTCCTGTTCAGTTTGAGTGTTTTCTGCAGAGAGTTTGATGTAAACAATGATTAATGAAGTAGCGCCTTGAATGGTTTGATGTAGCTGTTGAACAAGGAAAGGGATAGGGTCGGCTCTTCCTTGCCTTGACCTAAAGGAGGCATACGTGAGGCCTGAGCTCTGCATTATATCTATTAGCACATAAAGATCATTATTGACCTCTCAACCAATCAGAATGTTCGGAGTGCAGTCAATAACTACTGGTATTGACTGCATTCTGACTTTAGAAGCAGACAGGGAAACCACAATGCAATTTCCAGGCAAGGTTTCTTTCAACAAGGCTGTAGAAGAGCAGGTGGATGCATGTCCCCTCAGCGCTGTCATAGTGAAACAGCAAGAGAAGGGCCTTATGTGAGACTTCATGTGTTGTTCCTATACCTCAAGTGTACGAGAGACGATATGCACACACATAACCGTATGAAATGCACCCTCGCACTGAAAGTATGTAAGGATGCCGTATGGAAGGATGTCAGCACGCACCATTGGACATCATGGAGCGTTGAGTGAAACCTGACGACGGCAGAGTGATGCCATGGACAAGATATACGAAGCCATATTGAAACAAAATGAAAATACTGAAGAGTGACGATGTAACTGAAGTAATAATAGAAACATGATATGATATGATATGATATGACATTTATAACGCACCTATACACAAGTGTTTCAAGGCGCGACGAGGCAAGGGAGGGGGAACAGAGGGAAGACAAAACAATGATCCTACTAGGCCAGGTGTCATGCAGACAGATCGCGCAAGTGCATGGGAAGGGTGAAACTGCAGGGGGGGGGAGGACAGTGCAGAACATGGGATAATAGAATAAATAAGTAAAAGTACGGCCAGCTGGTGGCAAGTGCAAGGGGTAAGTGCAGACAACAGGTGTCAAGTGCTGGTAGTGGTACTGAAGGGATACCGAAAACAGTCCCCAAGTGCTGGGGCTGCCAGAAAGGCAGTGGAGGTGTGCGACTGGCGGGGGAGGGGACCTGGGCCCAAGATAAGAGGGTGGCCAGGTAACATGTGCAGTTTCAGTATCAGCCAGGAAATTCAGCAGGGGAGAGGAAGAGAGAAAGCAGAAACCAAGAGAAAGGTTTTGAGGTGCTTCCGGAACCGGAGATGGTGCTCCTCAAGTTTCAGGGAGGCAGGGAGGCTGTTCCAGAGGGAGGCTACAACCAAAGAAAGAGATTTACAACCAACTCATTGCTTGGAGAAGCGACTGACCCTGAGGGAGTTGGAAGCGGATGAGCAAAGAGCTCGATAAGGAAGATATTTAGGAAGAGAGAGTTGAAGGTATTGAGGACCCAGAAAGCCTTGTGGACAATTTAGTGGGTTTTGAACTTAATCCTCGCAGCCACTGGGAGCCAGTGCAGAGATTTCAGTCCTGGAGAGATACAATCCCTGGGTTTAAGGCCAAGGACAAGTCTCACAGTCCTGTTCTGGATGAGTTGCAGAGGGCAGAGTAGAAGCAGGCAGATTTAGAAAAGGCTGTTGCAATAGTCAAGCCTAGAGATAACCAGAGCTCTGGATGGAGAGGAAAGGAAGAATACCTCTAAGGAGGTGCAGCATGTAGTGTGACTTCTTAGAGACATCGGAGATGTGAGGAGAGAAGAAGAGTGTGGAGTCGAAGATGACCCCAAGGTTTTTAGCCTCACAGGTGGGAGCAGGAAGAGGGCCAAGAGAGGCCGGCCATAGAGTGACAGGAAAGGAGGGAGCAGTGTTCCGATGAGGAGAGAATCTCAGTCTTACTGGCATTAAGGCAGAGATCATTGGTGGCGGTGGCACACCACTCCTGGATGGCGGACAGGCAGTCAGAGATGAGAGAGGATGAAGAGGTGTTTGAAGGTAGCCTGAAAATAAGCTGAGTGTCATCCGCATAGCACTGGAAGTTGGGGCAGAGCGCAGCAGTGCGGTGGGCATGCAGTGCAAGGGATTGGTTGAACAGCAAGGGAGAGTGGTTATAACCCTGGGGAACACCACAGGTAGAGAGTGAGATAGAGGAGAGGAAGGACCCAAGTTGGAGCTGGGAGGGTCGATCAAAGAGGAAAGAAGTCAGTCATGCGCGGGCCTGACCGGTGATATCCAGGTTATCACGGAGACGGTTGAGAAGGATGGCATGGTGGACCATGTCAAAGGCAGGAGAGAGATCAAGTAAGATGAAGACACAGGGGGTGTTGGAATCAAGGTTGGAGATAAGGTCTTCACGGATGTTCAGGAGAGCAGTTTTCGTGCTTCTGGCTGCTCTGAAGCCAGACTGATGATCATGGAGACAACCAACAGATTCAGTGTGAAGATTGAGCTGGGACATACCAGCTTTTCCAGGAGTTTGCCCAGGAAAGGAGTGATAAAGATTAGGTGATAGTTAGCCGGGCAGAAATGTTCGGCAGAGGGTTTCTTAAGAAGAGGGTGCACAAGGGAGTGCTGCACAAGGAAGTGTATCAAGGGGGAAGGGAAGACTCCAGTGGAGAAGGAGTAGTTGCATAAATCGGCCAGAGCACGAGCCAGGGTGTCAATGTGGTCCTTGATGGTTTTGGACCATCAGGGGTGAACCTGTTTCAACGATACCTCATCTGGGGAGAACAGGGGAAAGGCAGAGAAGGAAGGAGGAGAGATGGCCGAAGAAGGACCAGAGGAAGAGCAGGGAGTAGATGGAGAAAGGGGAGAGGAGGAGAGAGAGGACAGTATGTCCTGAGTTTTGGATATGAAATGAGAAGCCAGTGCCGTACAGAGGGCTTGGGAAGGGAGAGGAGAGGTAGAGACTGCGGCAGGATTGGCCAGTTCCTTGCAGATTTTAAAGAGTTCAGCCGAGTTGTTAGATGCCGCAGAGACGCAGGCTTGGATGTGATATGTATGAAATAATAAAGTAATCATGAATGCAAAAGTAGACAAAGTCATTTGTTGACCAATAAGTGTAAATACGTATAGTGGAATATATAATGTGGCTAGGATGGCCATAGTTGGAAAATGGACGCCAGCTTGTGTAAATATTCAATTCAACCAGATCAGAGTTGCAGAGTCAGGAGTCACTGGAAGAACAGCTTTGTGTGCAAAATAAAGTGGAGTCTATGTTGGCTTGGGATCAAGGATGCTATTTTAAAGGGATAGCTACAAAGCCCAAAGGGAGGCAGATGGATAAGCCATGGACAAGACATATTTCTCTCCAATTTAAGGAGAAAAAAACATGTGAAAGAGCCAAGTGTTGGACAATTAAAAGTGTATATAGTCTATGCATGGTAGAGTGAGCAAGTCTCTAGAGGCCAAGAGGAGCAATGGCAGCCAGTATTATTAAATCAAATAGCAGTAAATAAGAGACTGAAATGGACAAATTAGCGGTCTCTTCACATGTGACTCAGAAATCAAAAACAAGGGCTATTCATTAAGCCTCGGATGAAGATAGTGATGTGTGTATACTCCCTTGAATGTCCCAGACCAGAGGCTACAAGGTCAACTACAGGTGGGAAACTTTGGCTCATGGTCAGACTGATGTGAGATGATGGACTAAATGGGAAAGTAGGGAGTAATCTGACGCGACTGAAGCACCTGGGTTTTGTTTCACTTATGTGCTGCTAACTTAGCCAAAAGTCTAATGTTGGGTGGGAATGCCAACCAATCAGTGGGCCTATGGCTCAACCTGCTATACAATGTTGCATAGACCACCTGCTATAGAATGTTGCATAGACTACCTGCTATAGAATGTTGCATAGACCAATCCACTGCCATTTTGTTTGCTATAATCAGTATTATACGTATTTAGAGGTAGATCAAGGTGTGTCTTACAGATGAGAGACAGCCATTGGTGTACTAACCTGTATACATTCTATAAGTAGACATTTTCTCCTAACCAAGCCCTCCCACAAATACATTTGATGGTTTGTCACGTAGGATGACAACACAGATAACGCATATTGTGGTATAAATCTTCTGTGTAATGAAGTTCGTGTGGGAGTGTGCAATGTCTGTCAGTTGACCCTGCTTTATTAAATTGAGAATAAAGTAGTCATTTGCCATATTCCTTGGGTCTGTCCGGTTATTTGGTCTAATATCTTTATTGGTAGTTTCATCTAGCACAAGAGACGCTTTAAGGTGCTAGAGCACCAGGCACTTCCTCTCTGGAAGAGCTTTTTTCTCAGGGCACTATCATATTTAACATACCGGAGAGAAAACTTAAACATGGCACTATGCGTCCACTTTCCTTTTACATGATGCCGAATGCATGCTAGTGTTCAAGACACTCCAGTAAAACCAAGTTTGCCAATAAAATACTTAACTTATAATGACAACCTTCTTTTTTAAACACTACAAAGTTAAAGCACATTCCTTATATTATCTCAGTTTCTCTATTTATTTACTCGCCTCTCTATTCAAGTAACGTTTTAACACCACCATCAAAACTCCAAAACCTGCATTGCTTCGACTAACCTGTGCTAATAGCCTTGGAGACCCGGGGCGGGCTCATTATCACTTGGGATAATGACCCTTCCCCAACCTGATGATGGGTCATTTCCCTACAATAATGCCCCCCCCCGAGATCTATAAGGCTACAATCAAACACCACTTGAGTCCAGCTTTGCTCACTAACAACAAAAGTGATTATAATAATGTGTGTTCTTGTATAGCTCTTCATTCCGGAGTCCCCCACTTTCTAAGCACTATAATAGCAGGTGTTATTATTTCCCCATTTAATGGTGTCGGCTCTGCCATGGAATTAAACTACTGCAGGCGGGGCTCATGTGAGAGGCCAGTGCCAAACTGGGGTGCTATCAGGCTTAAAAGAGGGGTTCTCTATATCAAATGTGTGTAAAACAGGCCAGGCCAATCGTAAGGGATTTTGGGCATCAGGGCCGAGGCAACTTTAGGCCCTGATCATCAACTAGGATCACAAGAGGGAGGGCAACGTTGACCAAGTGGCGTTGCCATGAGTGAGACAAGAAAAACATTCACTTGTGAAATCACCGCATGCGTAAAAGATCTTATCTGGGTTTTTCTGCTGTATTTTAAAGATTTAAATACAACAACAACATAAAATGGTGTGATAGGCTCATCCCCTTTTAGACATTGTTTGACACAGACTTGCAGAGTGATATTTATGATGTGAAGAAAAAAGAAAATGTAGAAAAAAAGTATTGTGTCAAATGAGCAGACTTGAAAGCAAACTCACCAAAGGCCTGTGTCTAGGGCCCCTTCTATGAGCAGACTTGAAAGCAAGCACACCAGAGGCCTGTGTCTAGGGCCCCTTCTATGAGCAGACTTGAAAGCAAGCACACCAGAGGCCTGTGTCTAGGGCCCCTTCTATGAGCAGACGTGAACGTTAGCTCACCAGAGGCCTGTGTCTAGGGCCCCTTCTATGAGGAGACGTGGAAGCAAGCGCACCAGAGGCCTGTGTCTAGGGCCCCTTCTATGAGCAGACTTGAAAGCAAGCACACCAGAGGCCTGTGTCTAGGGCCCCTTCTATGAGGAGACGTGGAAGCAAGATCACCAGAGGCCTGTGTCTAGGGCCCCTTCTATGAGCAGACGTGGAAGCAAGCTCACCAGAGGCCCATGTCTAGGGCCCCTTCTATGAGCAGACGTGAACGCAAGCTCACCAGAGGCCTTTGTCTAGGGCCCCTTCTATGAGCAGACTTGAAAGCAAGCTCACCAGAGGCCCATGTCTAGGGCCCCTTCTATGAGCAGACGTGGAAACAAGCTCACCAAAGGCCTGTGTCTAGGGCCCCTTCTATGAGCAGACTTGAAAGCAAGCTCACCAGAGGCCTGTGTCTAGGGCCCCTTCTCTGAGCAGACGTAGAAGCAAGCTCACCAGAAGCCTGTGTCTAGGGCCCCTTCTATGAGACGACTTGAAAGCAAACTCACCAAAGGCCTGTGTCTAGGGCCCCTTCTATGAGCAGACTTGAAAGCAAGCACACCAGAGGCCTGTGTCTAGGGCCCCTTCTATGAGCAGACGTGAACGTTAGCTCACCAGAGGCCTGTGTCTAGGGCCCCTTCTATGAGGAGACGTGGAAGCAAGCGCACCAGAGGCCTGTGTCTAGGGCCCCTTCTATGAGCAGACGTGGAAGCAAGCTCACCAGAGGCCCATGTCTAGGGCCCCTTCTATGAGCAGACGTGAACGCAAGCTCACCAGAGGCCTTTGTCTAGGGCCCCTTCTATGAGCAGACTTGAAAGCAAGCTCACCAGAGGCCCATGTCTAGGGCCCCTTCTATGAGCAGACGTGGAAACAAGCTCACCAAAGGCCTGTGTCTAGGGCCCCTTCTATGAGCAGACTTGAAAGCAAGCTCACCAGAGGCCTGTGTCTAGGGCCCCTTCTCTGAGCAGACGTAGAAGCAAGCTCACCAGAAGCCTGTGTCTAGGGCCCCTTCTATGAGACGACTTGAAAGCAAGCTCACCAGAGGCCTGAGTCTAGGGCCCCTTCTATCAGCCGACGTGAAGGCAAGCTCACCAGAGGCCTGTGTCTATGGCCCCTTCTATGAGCAGACGTGAAAGCAAGCTCACCAGATGCATGTGTCTAGGGCCCTTTCTATGAGCAGAAGGGAAAGGAAGCTCACCTGAGGCCCATGTCTAGGGCCCCTTCTATGAGCAGACTTGGAAGCAAGCTCACCAAAGGCCTGTGTCTAGGGCCCCTTCTATCAGCAGACTTGAAAGCAAGCACACCAGAGGCCTGTGTCTAGGGCCCCTTCTATGAGCAGACGTGAACGTTAGCTCACCAGAGGCCTGTGTCTAGGGCCCCTTCTATGAGGAGACGTGGAAGCAAGCGCACCAGAGGCCTGTGTCTAGGGCCCCTTCTATGAGCAGACGTGGAAGCAAGCTCACCAGAGGCCCATGTCTAGGGCCCCTTCTATGAGCAGACGTGAACGCAAGCTCACCAGAGGCCTTTGTCTAGGGCCCCTTCTATGAGCAGACTTGAAAGCAAGCTCACCAGAGGCCCATGTCTAGGGCCCCTTCTATGAGCAGACGTGGAAACAAGCTCACCAAAGGCCTGTGTCTAGGGCCCCTTCTATGAGCAGACTTGAAAGCAAGCTCACCAGAGGCCTGTGTCTAGGGCCCCTTCTCTGAGCAGACGTAGAAGCAAGCTCACCAGAAGCCTGTGTCTAGGGCCCCTTCTATGAGACGACTTGAAAGCAAGCTCACCAGAGGCCTGTGTCTAGGGCCCCTTCTATCAGCCGACGTGAAGGCAAGCTCACCAGAGGCCTGTGTCTATGGCCCCTTCTATGAGCAGACGTGAAAGCAAGCTCACCAGATGCATGTGTCTAGGGCCCTTTCTATGAGCAGAAGGGAAAGGAAGCTCACCTGAGGCCCATGTCTAGGGCCCCTTCTATGAGCAGACTTGGAAGCAAGCTCACCAAAGGCCTGTGTCTAGGGCCCCTTCTATCAGCAGACGTGGAAGCAAGCTCGCCAGAGGCCTGTGTCTAGGGCCTCTTCTATGAGCAGACGTGGAAGCAAGCTCACCAGAGGCCTGTGTCTAAGGCCCCTTCTATGAGCAGACTTGAAAGCAAGCTCACCAGAGGCCTGTGTCTAGGGCCCATTCTATGAGCAGATGTGGAAGCAAGCTCACCAGAGGCCCATGTCTAGGGCCCCTTCGATGAGCAGACGTGGAAGCAAGCTCACCAGAGGCCTGTGTCTAGGGCCCCTTCTATGAGCAGACGTGGAAACAAGCTCACCAGAGGCCCATGTCTAGGGCCCCTTCTATGAGCAGACGTGGAAGCAAGCTCACCAGAGGCCTGTGTTTAGGGCTCCTTCAATGAGCAGATGTGGAAGCAAGCTCACCAGAGGCCCGTGTCTAGGGCCCTTGTATGAGCAGACGTGGAAGCGAGCTCACCAGAGGCCCGTGTCTAGGGCCCTTTCTATGAGCAGAAGTGAAAGCAAGTGCACCAGAGGCCTGTGTCTACGGCCCCTTCTATGAGCAGAAGTGAAAGCAAGCGCACCAGAGGCCCGTATATAGGGCCCCTTCTATGAGCAGACATGAAAGCAAGCTCACCAGAGGCCTGTGTCTAGGGCCCCTTCTATGAGCGGACGTAAAAGCAAGCTCACCAGAGGCCTGTGTCAAGGCCCCTTCTATGAGCAGACGTGAAAGCAAGCTCACCAGAGGCCCATGTCTAGGGCCCCTTCTATGAGCAGACTTGGAAGCAAGCTCACCAAAGGCCTGTGTCTAGGGCCCCTTCTATCAGCAGATGTGGAAGCAAGCTCGCCAGAGGCCTATGTCTAGGGCCTCTTCTATGAGCAGACGTGGAAGCAAGCTCACCAGAGGCCTGTGTTTAGGGCTCCTTCAATGAGCAGATGTGGAAGCAAGCTCACCAGAGGCCTTTGTCTAGGGCCCCTTCTATGAGCAGACTTGAAAGCAAGCTCACCAGAGGCCCATGTCTAGGGCCCCTTCTATGAGCAGACGTGGAAACAAGCTCACCAAAGGCCTGTGTCTAGGGCCCCTTCTATGAGCAGACTTGAAAGCAAGCTCACCAGAGGCCTGTGTCTAGGGCCCCTTCTCTGAGCAGACGTAGAAGCAAGCTCACCAGAAGCCTGTGTCTAGGGCCCCTTCTATGAGACGACTTGAAAGCAAGCTCACCAGAGGCCTGTGTCTAGGGCCCCTTCTATCAGCCGACGTGAAGGCAAGCTCACCAGAGGCCTGTGTCTATGGCCCCTTCTATGAGCAGACGTGAAAGCAAGCTCACCAGATGCATGTGTCTAGGGCCCTTTCTATGAGCAGAAGGGAAAGGAAGCTCACCTGAGGCCCATGTCTAGGGCCCCTTCTATGAGCAGACTTGGAAGCAAGCTCACCAAAGGCCTGTGTCTAGGGCCCCTTCTATCAGCAGACGTGGAAGCAAGCTCGCCAGAGGCCTGTGTCTAGGGCCTCTTCTATGAGCAGACGTGGAAGCAAGCTCACCAGAGGCCTGTGTCTAAGGCCCCTTCTATGAACAGACTTGAAAGCAAGCTCACCAGAGGCCTGTGTCTAGGGCCCATTCTATGAGCAGATGTGGAAGCAAGCTCACCAGAGGCCCATGTCTAGGGCCCCTTCGATGAACAGACTTGGAAGCAAGCTCACCAGAGGCCTGTGTCTAGGGCCCCTTCTATGAGCAGACGTGGAAACAAGCTCACCAGAGGCCCATGTCTAGGGCCCCTTCTATGAGCAGACGTGGAAGCAAGCTCACCAGAGGCCTGTGTTTAGGGCTCCTTCAATGAGCAGATGTGGAAGCAAGCTCACCAGAGGCCCGTGTCTAGGGCCACTTGTATGAGCAGACGTGGAAGCAAGCTCACCAGAGGCCCGTGTCTAGGGCCCTTTCTATGAGCAGAAGTGAAAGCAAGTGCACCAGAGGCCTGTGTCTACGGCCCCTTCTATGAGCAGAAGTGAAAGCAAGCGCACCAGAGGCCCGTATATAGGGCCCCTTCTATGAGCAGACATGAAAGCAAGCTCACCAGAGGCCTGTGTCTAGGGCCCCTTCTATGAGCGGACGTAAAAGCAAGCTCACCAGAGGCCTGTGTCAAGGCCCCTTCTATGAGCAGACGTGAAAGCAAGCTCACCAGAGGCCCATGTATAGGGCCCCTTCTATGAGCAGACTTGGAAGCAAGCTCACCAAAGGCCTGTGTCTAGGGCCCCTTCTATCAGCAGATGTGGAAGCAAGCTCGCCAGAGGCCTATGTCTAGGGCCTCTTCTATGAGCAGACGTGGAAGCAAGCTCACCAGAGGCCTGTGTCTAAGGCCCCTTCTATGAGCAGACTTGAAAGCAAGCTCACCAGAGGCCTGTGTCTAGGGCCCATTCTATGAGCAGATGTGGAAGCAAGCTCACCAGAGGCCCATGTCTAGGGCCCCTTCGATGAGCAGACGTGGAAGCAAGCTCACCAGAGGCCTGTGTCTAGGGCCCCTTCTATGAGCAGACGTGGAAACAAGCTCACCAGAGGCCCATGTCTAGGGCCCCTTCTATGAGCAGACGTGGAAGCAAGCTCACCAGAGGCCCATGTCTAGGGCCCCTTCTATGAGCAGACGTGAACCAAAGCTCACCAGAGGCCTGTGTCTAGGGCCCCTTCTATGAGCAGACGTGGAAGCAAGCTCACCAGAGGCCTGTGTTTAGGGCTCCTTCAATGAGCAGATGTGGAAGCAAGCTCACCAGAGGCCCGTGTCTAGGGCCCCTTGTATGAGCAGACGTGGAAGCGAGCTCACCAGAGGCCCGTGTCTAGGGCCCTTTCTATGAGCAGAAGTGAAAGCAAGTGCACCAGAGGCCTGTGTCTACGGCCCCTTCTATGAGCAGAAGTGAAAGCAAGCGCACCAGAGGCCCGTATATAGGGCCCCTTCTATGAGCAGACATGAAAGCAAGCTCACCAGAGGCCTGTGTCTAGGGCCCCTTCTATGAGCGGACGTAAAAGCAAGCTCACCAGAGGCCTGTGTCAAGGCCCCTTCTATGAGCAGACGTGAAAGCAAGCTCACCAGAGGCCTGTTTCTAGGGCCCCTTCTATGAGCAGACGTGAAAGCAAGCTCACCAGACGCCTGTGTCTAGGGCCCCTTCTATGAGCAGACGTGAAAGCAAGCTCACCAGATGGCTGTGTCTAGGACCCCTTCTATGAGCAGACTTGAAAGCAAGCTCACACGAGGCCTGTGTCTAGGGCCCCTTCTATGAGCCGACTTGAAAGCAAGCTCACCAGAGGCCTATGTCTAGGGCCCCTTCTATGAGGAGACGTGGAAGCAAGCGCACCAGAGGCCCGTGTCTAGGGCCCCTTCTATGAGCAGACGTGGAAGCAAGCGCACCAGAGGCCCGTGTCTAGGGCCCCTTCTATGAGCAGACGTGGAAGCAAGCGCACCAGAGGCCCGTGTCTAGGGCCCCTTCTATGAGCAGACGTGGAAGCAAGCGCACCAGAGGCCCATGTCTAGGGCCCCTTCTATGAGCAGACGTGAACGCAAGCTCACCAGAGGCCTTTGTCTAGGGCCCCTTCTATGAGCAGACTTGAAAGCAAGCTCACCAGAGGCCCATGTCTAGGGCCCCTTCTATGAGCAGACGTGGAAACAAGCTCACCAAAGGCCTGTGTCTAGGGCCCCTTCTATGAGCAGACTTGAAAGCAAGCTCACCAGAGGCCTGTGTCTAGGGCCCCTTCTCTGAGCAGACGTAGAAGCAAGCTCACCAGAAGCCTGTGTCTAGGGCCCCTTCTATGAGACGACTTGAAAGCAAGCTCACCAGAGGCCTGTGTCTAGGGCCCCTTCTATCAGCCGACGTGAAGGCAAGCTCACCAGAGGCCTGTGTCTATGGCCCCTTCTATGAGCAGACGTGAAAGCAAGCTCACCAGATGCATGTGTCTAGGGCCCTTTCTATGAGCAGAAGGGAAAGGAAGCTCACCTGAGGCCCATGTCTAGGGCACCTTCTATGAGCAGACTTGGAAGCAAGCTCACCAAAGGCCTGTGTCTAGGACCCCTATCAGCAGACGTGGAAGCAAGCTCGCCAGAGGCCTGTGTCTAGGGCCTCTTCTATGAGCAGACGTGGAAGCAAGCTCACCAGAGGCCTGTGTCTAAGGCCCCTTCTATGAGCAGACTTGAAAGCAAGCTCACCAGAGGCCTGTGTCTAGGGCCCATTCTATGAGCAGATGTGGAAGCAAGCTCACCAGAGGCCCATGTCTAGGGCCCCTTCGATGAGCAGACGTGGAAGCAAGCTCACCAGAGGCCTGTGTCTAGGGCCCCTTCTATGAGCAGACGTGGAAACAAGCTCACCAGAGGCCCATGTCTAGGGCCCCTTCTATGAGCAGACGTGGAAGCAAGCTCACCAGAGGCCTGTGTTTAGGGCTCCTTCAATGAGCAGATGTGGAAGCAAGCTCACCAGAGGCCCGTGTCTAGGGCCCCTTGTATGAGCAGACGTGGAAGCGAGCTCACCAGAGGCCCGTGTCTAGGGCCCTTTCTATGAGCAGAAGTGAAAGCAAGTGCACCAGAGGCCTGTGTCTACGGCCCCTTCTATGAGCAGAAGTGAAAGCAAGCGCACCAGAGGCCCGTATATAGGGCCCCTTCTATGAGCAGACATGAAAGCAAGCTCACCAGAGGCCTGTGTCTAGGGCCCCTTCTATGAGCGGACGTAAAAGCAAGCTCACCAGAGGCCTGTGTCAAGGCCCCTTCTATGAGCAGACGTGAAAACAAGCTCACCAGAGGCGTGTTTCTAGGGCCCCTTCTATGAGCAGACGTGAAAGCAAGCTCACCAGACGCCTGTGTCTAGGGCCCCTTCTATGAGCAGACGTGAAAGCAAGCTCACCAGATGGCTGTGTCTAGGGCCCCTTCTATGAGCAGACTTGAAAGCAAGCTCACCCGAGGCCTGTGTCTAGGGCCCCTTCTATGAGCCGACTTGAAAGCAAGCTCACCAGAGGCCTATGTCTAGGGCCCCTTCTATGAGGAGACGTGGAAGCAAGCGCACCAGAGGCTCGTGTCTAGGGCCCCTTCTATGAGCAGACGTGGAAGCAAGCGCACCAGAGGCCCGTGTCTAGGGCCCCTTCTATGAGCAGACGTGGAAGCAAGCGCACCAGAGGCCCGTGTCTAGGGCCCCTTCTATGAGCAGACGTGGAAGCAAGCGCACCAGAGGCCCGTGTCTAGGGCCCCTTCTATGAACAGACGTGAAAGCAAGCTCACCAGAGGCCCGTGTCTAGGGCCCCTTCTATGAGCAGACGTGAAAGCAAGCTCACCAGAGGCCTGTGTCTAGGGCCCCTTCTATTAGCAGACGCGGAAGCAAGCTCACCTTAAGCCTGTGTCTAGGGCCCCTTCTATGAGCAGACTTGAAAGCAAGCTCACCAGAGGCCTGTGTCTAGGGCCCCTTCTATGAGCTGACTTGAAAGCAAGCTCACCAGAGGCCTGTGTCTAGGGCCCCTTCTATGAGGAGACGTGGAAGCAAGCGCACCAGAGGCCTGTGTCTAGGGCCCCTTCTATGAGCAGACGTGGAAGCAAGCTCACCAGAGGCCTATGTCTAGGGTCCCTTCTATGAGCCGACGTGAAAGCAAGCTCACCAGAGGCCTATGTCTAGGGCCCCTTCTATGAGCAGACGTGGAAGCAAGCTCACCAGAGGCCTATGTCTAGGGCCCCTTCTATGAGCAGACGTGGAAGCAAACTCACCAGAGGCCTGTGTCTAGGGCCCCTTCTATGAGCAGACGTGAACGCAAGCTAACCAGAGGCCTGTGTCTAGGGCCCGTTCTATGAGCATAAGTGAAAGCAAGCGCACCAGAGGCCTATGTCTAGGCCCCCTTCTATGAGCAGACGTGGAAGCAAGCGCACCAGAGGCCTGTGTCTAGGGCCCCTTCTATAAGCAGACGTTAAAGCAAGCTCACCAGAGGCCTGTGTCAAGGGCCCCTTCTATGAGCAGACGTGAAAGCAAGCAAACCAGAGGCCTGTGTCTAGGGCCCCTTCTCTGAGCAGACGTGGAAGCAAGCTCACCAGAAGCCTGTGTCTAGGGCCCCTTCTATGAGACGACTTGAAAGCAAGCTCACCAGAGGCCTGTGTCTAGGGCCCCTTCTATCAGCCGACGTGAAGGCAAGCTCACCAGAGGCCTGTGTCTATGGCCCCTTCTATGAGCAGACATGAAAGCAAGCTCACCAGATGCATGTGTCTAGGGCCCTTTCTATGAGCAGAAGGGAAAGGAAGCTCACCTGAGGCCTGTGTCTTGGGCCCCTTCTATGAGCAGACTTGAAAGCAAGCTCACCAGAGTCTTGTGTCTAGGGCCCCTTCTATGAGCAGACGTGGAAGCAAGCTCACCAGAGGCCTGTGTCTAGGGCCCCTTCTATGAGCCGACTTGAAAGCAAGCTCACCAGAGGCCGGTGTCTAGGGCCCCTTCTATGAGCAGACATGGAAGCAAGCTCACCAGAGGCCTGTGTCTAGGGCCCCTTCTATGAGCCGACTTGAAAGCAAGCTCACCAGAGGCCTATGTTTAGGGCCCCTTCTATGAGCAGACATGAACGCAAGCTCACCAGAGGCCTGTGTCTAGGGCCCCTTCTATGAGCAGACGTGGAAGCAAGCTCACCAGAGGCCTTTGTCTAGGGCCCCTTCTATGAGCAGACTTGAAAGCAATCTCACCAGAGGCCTGTGTCTAGGGCCCCTTCTATGAGCCGACTTGAAAGCAAGCTCACCAGAGGCCTGTGTCTAGGGCCCCTTCTATGAGGAGACGCGGAAGCAAGCTCACCTTAAGCCTGTGTCTAGGGCCCCTTCTATGAGCAGACTTGAAAGCAAGCTCACCAGAGGCCTGTGTCTAGGGCCCCTTCTATGAGCCGACTTGAAAGCAAGCTCACCAGAGGCCTGTGTCTAGGGCCCCTTCTATGAGGAGACGTGGAAGCAAGCGCACCAGAGGCCTGTGTCTAGGGCCCCTTCTATGAGCCGACGTGAAAGCAAGCTCACCAGAGGCCTATGTCTAGGGCCCCTTCTATGAACAGACGTGGAAGCAAACTCACCAGAGGCCTGTGTCTAGGGCCACTTCTGTGAGCAGATGTGAAAGCAAGCTCACCAGAGGCTATGTCTAGGGCCCCTCCTATGAGCAGACTTGGAAGCAAGCACACCAGAGGCCTGTGTCTAGGGCCCGTTCTATGAGCAGACGTGAACGCAAGCTCACCAGAGGCCTGAGTCTAGGGCCCGTTCTATGAGCAGAAGTGAAAGCAAGCGCACCAGAGGCCTATGTCTAGGGCCCCTTCTATGAGCAGACGTGGAAGCAAGCTCACCAGAGGCCTATGTCTAGGGCCCCTTCTATGAGCCGACGTGAAAGCAAGCTCACCAGAGGCCTATGTCTAGGGCCCCTTCTATGAACAGACGTGGAAGCAAACTCACCAGAGGCATGTGTCTAGGGCCACTTCTGTGAGCAGACGTGAAAGCAAGCTCACCAGAGGCTATGTCTAGGGCCCCTCATATGAGCAGACTTGGAAGCAAGCACACCAGAGGCCTGTGTCTAGGGCCCGTTCTATGAGCAGACGTGAACGCAAGCTCACCAGAGGCCTGAGTCTAGGGCCCGTTCTATGAGCAGAAGTGAAAGCAAGCGCACCAGAGGCCTATGTCTAGGGCCCCTTCTATGAGCAGAAGTGAAAGCAGGCTCACCAGAGGCCTGTGTCTAGGGCCCCTTCTATGAGCAGACGTGGAAGCAAGCTCACCAGAGGCCTATGTCTAGGGCCCCTTCTATGAGAAGATGTGGAAGCAAGCTCACCAGAGGCCTATGTCTAGGGCCCCTTCTATGAGCAGACGTGGAAGAAAGCTCACCAGTGGCCTGTGTCTAGGGCCCCTTCTCTGAGCAGACGTGGAAGCAAGCTCACCAGAAGCCTGTGTCTAGGGCCCCTTCTATGAGACGACTTGAAAGCAAGCTCACCAGAGGCCTTTGTCTTGGGCCCCTTCTATCAGCCGACGTGAAGGCAAGCTCACCAGAGGCCTGTGTCTATGGCCCCTTCTATGAGCAGACGTGAAAGCAAGCTCACCAGATGCATGTGTCTAGGGCCCCTTCTATGAGCAGAAGGGAAAGGAAGCTCACCTGAGGCCTGTGTCTTGGGCCCCTTCTATGAGCAGACTTGAAAGCAAGCTCACCAGAGTCTTGTGTCTAGGGCCCCTTCTATGAGCAGACGTGGAAGCAAGCTCACCAGAGGCCTGTGTCTAGGGCCCCTTCTATTAGCTGACTTGAAAGCAAGCTCACCAGAGGCCTGTGTCTAGGCCCCCTTCTATGAGCAGACGTGGAAGCAAGCTCACCAGAGGCCTGTGTCTAGGGCCCCTTCTATGAGCCGACTTGAAAGCAAGCTCACCAGAGGCCTATGTTTACGGCCCCTTCTATGAGCAGACATGAACGCAAGCTCACCAGAGGCCTGTGTCTAGGGCCCCTTCTATGAGCAGACGTGGAAGCAAGCTCACCAGAGGCCTTTGTCTAGGGCCCCTTCTATGAGCAGACTTGAAAGCAAGCTCACCAGAGGCCTGTGGCTAGGGCCCCTTCTATGAGCAGACGTGAACCAAAGCTCACCAGAGGCCTGTGTCTAGGGCCCCTTCTATGAGCAGGCGTGGAAGCAAGCTCACCAGAGGCCTTTGTCTAGGGCCCCTTCTATGAGCAGACTTGAAAGCAAGCTCACCAGAGGCCTGTGTATAGGGCCCCTTCTATGAGCAGGCGTGGAAGCAAGCTCACCAGAGGCCTTTGTCTAGGGCCCCTTCTATGAGCAGACTTGAAAGCAAGCTCACCAGAGGCCTGTGGCTAGGGCCCCTTCTATGAGCAGACGTGAACGTAAGCTCACCAGAGGCCTGTGTCTAGGGCCCCTTCTATGAGCAGGCGTGGAAGCAAGCTCACCAGAGGCCTTTGTCTAGGGCCCCTTCTATGAGCAGACATGAACGCAAGCTCACCACAGGCCTGTGTCTAGGGCCCCTTCTATGAGCAGACGTGGAAGCAAGCTCACCAGAGGCCTTTGTCTAGGGCCCCTTCTATGAGCAGACTTGAAAGCAAGCTCACCAGAGGCCTGTGTCTAGGGCCCCTTCTATGAGCAGACTTGAAAGCAAGCTCACCAGAGGCCTGTGTCTAGGGCCCCTTCTATGAGCAGACATGGAAGCAAGCTCACCAGAGGCCTGTATCTAGGGCCCCTTTCTTTGAGCCAACTTGAAAGCAAGCTCACCAGAGGCCTGTGTCTAGGGCCCCTTCTATCAGCAGACGTGAAAGTAAGCTCACCAGAGGCCTGTGTCTATGGCCCCTTCTATGAGAATACGTGAAAGCAAGCTCACCAGATGCCTGTGTCTAGGGTCCCTTCTATGAGCAGAAGGGAAAGGAAGCTCACCAGAGGCCTGTGTCTAGGGCCCCTTCTATGAGCAGACTTGAAAGCAAGCTCACCAGAGTCCTGTCTAGGGCCCCTTCTATGAGCAGACGTGGAAGCAAGCTCACCAGAGGCCTGTGTCTAGGGCCCCTTCTATGAGCCGACTTGAAAGCAAGCTCAAAAGAGGCCTGTGTCTAGGGCGCCTTCTATGAGCAGACGTGAACGCAAGATCACCAGAGGCCTGTGTCTAGGGCCCCTTCTATGAGCAGACGTGGAAGCAAGCTCACCAGAGGCCTGTGTCTAGAGCCCCTTCTATGAGAAGATGTGAATGCAAGCTCACCAGAGGCCTGTGTCTAGGGCCCCTTCTATGTGCAGACATGGAAGCAAGCTCACCAGAGGCCTTTGTCTAGGGCCCCTTCTATGAGCAGACTTGAAAACAAGCTCACCAGAGGCCTGTGTCTAGGGCCCCTTCTATGAGCAGACGTGAACGCAAGCTCACCAGAGGCCTGTGTCTAGGGCCCCTTCTATGAGCAGACGTGCAAGCAAGCTCACCAGAGGCCTTTGCCTAGGGCCCCTTCTATGAGCAGACTTGAAAGCAAGCTAACCAGAGGCCCATGTCTAGGGCCCCTTCTATGAGCAGACTTGGAAGCAAGCTCACCAAAGGCCTGTGTCTAGGGCCCCTTCTATCAGCAGACGTGGAAGCAAGCTCGCCAGAGGCCTGTGTCTAGGGCCTCTTCTATGAGCAGACGTGGAAGCAAGCTCACCAGAGGCCTGTGTCTAAGGCCCCTTCTATGAGCAGACTTGAAAGCAAGCTCACCAGAGGCCTGTGTCTAGGGCCCATTCTATGAGCAGATGTGGAAGCAAGCTCACCAGAGGCCCATGTCTAGGGCCCCTTCGATGAGCAGACGTGGAAGCAAGCTCACCAGAGGCCTGTGTCTAGGGCCCCTTCTATGAGCAGACGTGGAAGCAAGCTCACCAGAGGCCCATGTCTAGGGCCCCTTCTATGAGCAGACGTGGAAGCAAGCTCACCAGAGGCCTGTGTTTAGGGCTCCTTCAATGAGCAGATGTGGAAGCAAGCTCACCAGAGGCCCGTGTCTAGGGCCCCTTGTATGAGCAGACGTGGAAGCAAGCTCACCAGAGGCCCGTGTCTAGGGCCCCTTCTATGAGCAGAAGTGAAAGCAAGTGCACCAGAGGCCTGTGTCTACGGCCCCTTCTATGAGCAGAAGTGAAAGCAAGCGCACCAAAGGCCCGTATATAGGGCCCCTTCTATGAGCAGACATGAAAGCAAGCTCACCAGAGGCCTGTGTCTAGGGCCCCTTCTATAAGCGGACGTAAAAGCAAGCTCACCAGAGGCCTGTGTCAAGGCCCCTTCTATGAGCAGACGTGAAAGCAAGCTCACCAGAGGCCTGTTTCTAGGGCCCCTTCTATGAGCAGACGTGAAAGCAAGCTCACCAGACGCCTGTGTCTAGGGCCCCTTCTATGTGCAGACGTGAAAGCAAGCTCACCAGATGGCTGTGTCTAGGGCCCCATCTATGAGCAGACTTGAAAGCAAGCTCACCCGAGGCCTGTGTCTAGGGCCCCTTCTATGAGCCGACTTGAAAGCAAGCTCACCAGAGGCCTGTGTCTAGGGCCCCTTCTATGAGGAGACGTGGAAGCAAGCGCACCAGAGGCCTGTGTCTAGGGCCCCTTCTATGAGCAGACGTGGAAGCAAGCTCACCAGAGGCCTATGTCTAGGGCCCCTTCTATGAGCCGACGTGAAAGCAAGCTCACCAGAGGCCTATGTCTAGGGCCCCTTCTATGAGCAGACGTGGAAGCAAACTCACCATAGGCCTGTGTCTAGGGCCACTTCTGTGAGCAGATGTGAAAGCAAGCTCACCAGAGGCTATGTCTAGGGCCCCTCCTATGAGCAGACTTGGAAGCAAGCTCACCAGAGTCCTGTGTCTAGGGCCCCTTCTATGAGCAGACGTGAACGCAAGCTCACCAGAGGCCTGTGTCTAGGGCCCGTTCTATGAGCAGAAGTGAAAGCAAGCGCACCAGAGGCCTATGTCTAGGGCCCCTTCTATGAGCAGCAGTGAAAGCAGGCTCACTAGAGGCCTGTGTCTAGGGCCCCTTCTATGAGCAGACGTGGAAGCAAGCTCACCAGAGGCCAATGTCTAGGGCCCCTTCTATGAGAAGACGTGGAAGCAAGCTCACCAGAGGCCTATGTCTAGGGCCCCTTCTATGAGCAGACGTGGAAGAAAGCTCACCAGAGGCCTGTGTCTAGGGCCCCTTCTCTGAGCAGACGTGGAAGCAAGCTCACCAGAAGCCTGTGTCTAGGGCCCCTTCTATGAGACGACTTGAAAGCAAGCTCACCAGAGGCCTGTGTCTAGGGCCCCTTCTATCAGCCGACGTGAAGGCAAGCTCACCAGAGGCCTGTGTCTATGGCCCCTTCTATGAGCAGACGTGAAAGCAAGCTCACCAGATGCATGTGTCTAGGGCCCCTTCTATGAGCAGAAGGGAAAGGAAGCTCACCTGAGGCCTGTGTCTTGGGTCCCTTCTATGAGCAGACTTGAAAGCAAGCTCACCAGAGTCTTGTGTCTAGGGCCCCTTCTATGAGCAGACATGGAAGCAAGCTCACCAGAGGCCTGTGTCTAGGGCCCCTTCTATTAGCCGACTTGAAAGCAAGCTCACCAGAGGCCTGTGTCTAGGGCCCCTTCTATGAGCAGACGTGGAAGCAAGCTCACCAGAGGCCTGTGTCTAGGGCCCCTTCTATGAGCCGACTTGAAAGCAAGCTCACCAGAGGCCTATGTTTAGGGCCCCTTCTATGAGCAGACATGAACACAAGCTCAACAGAGGCCTGTGTCTAGGGCCCCTTCTATGAGCAGACGTGGAAGCAAGCTCACCAGAGGCCTTTGTCTAGGGCACCTTCTATGAGCAGACTTGAAAGCAAGCTCACCAGAGGCCTGTGGCTAGGGCCCCTTCTATGAGCAGACGTGAACCAAAGCTCACCAGAGGCCTGTGTCTAGGGCCCCTTCTATGAGCAGACGTGGAAGCAAGCTCACCAGAGGCCTGTGTCTAGGGCCCCTTCTATGAGAAGACGTGAACGCAAGCTCACCAGAGGCCTGTGTCTAGGGCCCCTTCTATGTGCAGACATGGAAGCAAGCTCACCAGAGGCCTTTGTCTAGGGCCCCTTCTATGAGCAGACTTGAAAGCAAGCTCACCAGAGGCCTGTGTCTAGGGCCCCTTCTATGAGCAGACGTGAACGCAAGCTCACCAGAGGCCAGTGTCTAGGGCCCCTTCTATGAGCAGAAGGGAAAGGAAGCTCATCTGAGGCCTGTGTCTAGGGCCCCTTCTATGAGCAGACTTGAAAGCAAGCTCACCAGAGTCTTGTGTCTAGGTCCCCTTCTATGAGCAGACGTGGAAGCAAGCTCACCAGAGGCCTGTGTCTAGGGCCCCTTCTCTGAGCAGACGTGGAAGCAAGCTCACCAGAAGCCTGTGTCTAGGTCCCCTTCTATGAGACGACTTGAAAGCAAGCTCACCAGAGGCCTGTGTCTAGGGCCCCTTCTATCAGCCGACGTGAAGGCAAGCTCACCAGAGGCCTGTGTCTGTTCCCCTTCTATGAGCAGACGTGAAAACAAGCTCACCAGATGCCTGTGTCTAGGGCCCCTTCTATGAGCAGAAGGGAAAGGAAGCTCACCTGAGGCCTGTGTCTAGGGCCCCTTCTATGAGCAGACTTGAAAGCAAGCTCACCAGAGTCTTGTGTCTAGGGCCCCTTCTATGAGCAGACGTGGAGGCAAGCTCACCAGAGGCCTGTGTCTAGGGCCCCTTCTATGAGCAGACATGAACGCAAGCTCACCAGAGGCCTGTGTCTAGGGCCCCTTCTATGAGCAGACGTGGAAGCAAGCTCACCAGAGGCCTTTGTCTAGGGCCCCTTCTATGAGCAGACTTGAAAGCAAGCTCACCAGAGGCCTGTGGCTAGGGCCCCTTCTATGAGCAGACGTGAACCAAAGCTCACCAGAGGCCTGTGTCTAGGGCCCCTTCTATGAGCAGACGTGGAAGCAAGCTCTCCAGAGGCCTGTGTCTAGGGCCCCTTCTATGAGAAGACGTGAACGCAAGCTCACCAGAGGCCTGTGTCTAGGGACCTTTCTATGTGCAGACATGGAAGCAAGCTCACCAGAGGCCTGTGTCTAGGGCCCCTTCTATGAGCAGACGTGAACGCAAGCTCACCAGAGGCCTATGTCTAGGGCCCATTCTATGAGCAGAAGGGAAAGGAAGCTCACCTGAGGCCTGTGTCTAGGGCCCCTTCTATGAGCAGACTTGAAAGCAAGTTCACCAGAGTCTTGTGTCTAGGTCCCCTTCTATGAGCAGACGTGGAAGCAAGCTCACCAGAGGCCTGTGTCAAGGGCCCCTTCTCTGAGCAGACGTGGAAGCAAGCTCACCAGAAGCCTGTGTCTAGGGCCCCTTCTATGAGCAGACGTGGAAGCAAGCTCACCAGAGGCCTGTGTCTAGGGCCCCTTCTATGAGCCGACTTGAAAGCAAGCTCACCAGAGACCTATGTTTAGGGCCCCTTCTATGAGCAGACGTGAACGCAAGCCTCCCAGAGGCCTGTGTCTAGGGCCCCTTCTATGAGCAGACGTGGAAGCAAGCTCACCAGAGGCCTTTGTCTAGGGCCCTTTTATGAGCAGACTTGAAAGCAAGCTCACCAGAGGCTCATGTCTAGGGACCCTTCTATGAGAAGACTTGAAAGCAAGCTCACCAGAGGCCTGTGTCTAGGGCCCCTTCTATGAGAAGACGTGAACGCAAGCTCACCAGAGGCCTTTGTCTAGGGCCCCTTCTATGAGCAGACTTGAAAGCAAGCTCACCAGAGGCCTGTGTCTAGGGCCCCTTCTATGAGCAGACGTGAACGCAAGCTCACCAGAGGCCTGTGTCTAGGGCCCCTTCTATGAGCAGACATGGAAGCAAGCTCACCAGAGGCCTTTGTCTAGGGCCCCTTCTATGAGCAGACTTGAAAGCAAGCTCACCAGAGGCCTGTGTCTAGGGCCCCTTCTGTGACCAGACTTGAAAGCAAGCTTACCAGAGGCCTGTGTCTAGGGCCCCTTCTATGAGCAGATGTGGAAGCAAGCTCACCAGAGGCCTGTATCTAGGGCCCCTTCTATGAGCCGACTTGAAAGCAAGCTCACCAGAGGCCTGTGTCTATGGCCCCTTCTATGAGAAGACGTGAAAGCAAGCTCACACGAGGCCTGTGTCTAGGGCCCCTTCTATGAGCGGACTTGAAAGCAAGCTCACCATAGGCGTATGTCAAGGGCCCCTTCTATGAGCGGACTTGAAAGCAAGCTCACCAGAGGCCTGTGTCTAGGGCCCCTTCTATGAGCGGACGTGAAAGCAAGCTCACCAGATGCCTGTGTCTAGGGCCCCTTCTATGAGCAGAAGGGAAAGGAAGCTCACCAGAGGTCTGTGTCTAGGGCCCCTTCTATGAGCAGACTTGAAAGCAAGCTCACCAGAGTCCTGTGTCTAGGGCCCCTTCTATGAGCAGACGTGGAAGCAAGCTCACCAGAGGCCTGTGTCTAGGGCCTCTTCTATGAGCCGACTTGAAAGCAAGCTCACCAGAGGCCTGTGTCTAGGGCGCCTTCTATGAGCAGACGTGAACGCAAGATCACCAGAGGCCTGTGTCTAGGGCCCCTTCTATGAGCAGACGTGGAAGCAAGCTCACCAGAGGCCTGTGTCTAGGGCCCCTTCTATGAGAAGACGTGAACGCAAGCTCACCAGAGGCCTGTGTCTAGGGCCCCTTCTATGTGCAGACATGGAAGCAAGCTCACCAGAGGCCTTTGTCTAGGGCCACTTCTATGAGCAGACTTGAAAGCAAGCTCACCAGATGGCTGTGTCTAGGGCCCCTTCTATGAGCAGCCGGAACGCAAGCTCACCAGAGGCCTGTGTCTAGGGCCCCTTCTATGAGCAGACATGGAAGCAAGCTCACCAGAGGCCTTTGTCTAGGGCCCCTTCTATGAGCAGACTTGAAACCAAGCTCACCAGAGGCCCATGTCTAGGGCCCCTTCTATGAGCAGACGTGGAAGCAAGCTCACCAAAGGCCTGTGTCTAGGGCCCCTTCTATGAGCAGACGTGGAAGCAAGCTCACCAGAGGCCCGTGTCTAAGGCCATTCTATGAGCAGACTTGAAAGCAAGCTCACCAGAGGCCTGTGTCTAAGGCCCCTTCTATGAGCAGACGTGGAAGCAAGCTCACCAGAGGCCCTTGTCTAGGGCCCCTTCGATGAGCAGACTTGAAAGCAAGCTCACCAGAGTCTTGTGTCTAGGGCCCCTTCTATGAGCAGACGTGGAAGCAAGCTCACCAGAGGCCTGTGTCTAGGGCCCCTTCTATGAGCCGACTTGAAAGCAAGCTCACCAGAGGCCTGTGTCTAGGGCCCCTTCTATGAGCAGACGTGGAAGCAAGCTCACCAGAGGCCTGTGTCTAGGACACCCTTCTATGAGCCGACTTGAAAGCAAGCTCACCAGAGACCTATGTTTAGGGCCCCTTCTATGAGCAGACGTGAACGCAAGCTCACCAGAGGCCTGTGTCTAGCGCCCCTTCTATGAGCAGACGTGAACGCAAGCTCACCAGAGGCCTGTGTCTAGGGCCCCTTCTATGAGCAGACATGGAAGCAAGCTCACCAGAGGCCTTTGTCTAGGGCCCCTTCTATGAGCAGACTTGAAAGCAAGCTCACCAGAGGCCTGTGTCTAGGGCCCCTTCTGTGAGCAGACTTGAAAGCAAGCTCACCAGAGGCCTGTGTCTAGGGCCCCTTCTATGAGCAGACGTGGAAGCAAGCTCACCAGAGGCCTGTGTCTAGGGCCCCTTCTATGAGCCGACGTGAAAGCAAGCTCACCAGATGCCTGTGTCTAGGGCCCCTTCTATGAGCAGAAGGGAAAGGAAGCTCACCAGAGGCCTGTGTCTAGGGCCCCTTCTATGAGCAAACTTGAAAGCAAGCTCACCAGAGTCCTGTGTCTAGGGCCCCTTCTATGAGCAGACGTGGAAGCAAGCTCACCAGAGGCCTGTGTCTAGGGCCCCTTCTATGAGCCGACTTGAAAGCAAGCTCACCAGAGGCCTGTGTCTAGGGCGCCTTCTATGAGCAGACGTGAACGCAAGATCACCAGAGGCCTGTGTTTAGGGCCCCTTCTATGAGCAGATGTGGAAGCAAGCTCACCAGAGGCCTGTGTCTGGGGCCCCTTCTATGAGAAGACGTGAACGCAAGCTCACCAGAGGCCTGCGTCTAGGGCCCCTTCTATGTGCAGACATGGAAGCAAGCTCACCAGAGGCCTTTGTCTAGGGCCACTTCTATGAGCAGACTTGAAAGCAAGCTCACCAGATGCCTGTGTCTAGGACCCCTTCTATGAGCAGCCGGAACGCAAGCTCACCAGAGGCCTGTGTCTAGGGCCCCTTCTATGAGCAGACATGGAAGCAAGCTCACCAGAGGCCTTTGTCTAGGGCCCCTTCTATGAGCAGACTTGAAAGCAAGCTCACCAGAGGCCCATGTCTAGGGCCCCTTCTATGAGCAGACGTGGAAGCAAGCTCACCAAAGGCCTGTGTCTAGGGCCCCTTCTATGAGCAGGCGTGGAAGCAAGCTCACCAGAGGCCCGTGTCTAAGGCCCTTCTATGAGCAGATTTGAAAGCAAGCTCACCAGAGGCCTGTGTCTAAGGCCCCTTCTATGAGCAGACATGGAAGCAAGCTCACCAGAGGCCCTTGTCTAGGGCCCCTTCGATGAGCAGACGTGGAAGCAAGCTCACCAGAGGCCTGTGTCTAGGGCCCCTTCTATGACCAGACATGGAAGCAAGCTCACCAGAGGCCTGTGTCTAGGGCCCCTTCTATGAGCAGAAGTGAAAGCAAGCTCACCAGAGGCCCATGTCTAGGGCCCCTTCTATGAGCAGACGTGGAAGCAAGCCCAACAGAGGCCTGTGTCTATTGCCCCTTCTATGAGCCGACGTGGAAGCAAGCTCACCAGAGGCCCATGTCTAGGGCCCCTTCTATGAGCAGACGTGGAAGCAAGCTCACCAGAGGCCCGTGTCTAGGGCCCCTTCTCTGAGCAGACGTGGAAGCAAGCTCACCAGAAGCCCGTGTCTAGGGCCCCTTCTCTGAGCAGACGTGGAAGCAAGCTCACCAGAAGCCCGTGTCTAGGGCCCCTTCTATGAGACGACTTGAAAGCAAGCTCACCAGAGGCCCGTGTCTAGGGCCCCTTCTATGAGCAGACGTGGAAGCAAGCTCACCAGAGGCCTGTGTCTAGGGCCCCTTCTATGAGCAGAAGTGAAAGCAAGCTCACCAGAGGCCTGTGTCTAGGGCCCCTTCTATGAGCAGAAGGGAAAGCAAGCTCACCAGAGGCCTGTGTCTAGGGCCCTTTCTATGAGCAGACGTGAAAGCAAGCTCACCAGAGGCCTGTGTCTAGGGCCCCTTCTATGAGCAGACGTGGAAGCAAGCTCACCAGAGGCCTATGTCTAGGGCCCCTTCTATGAGCAGACGTGGAAGCAAGCTCACCAGAGGCCTGTGTCTAGGGCCCCTTCTATGAGCAGACGTGGAAGCAAGCTCACCTTTTATGCAAATACCCAAATGGAAAGATAGAACAGGCAATGGGCTAAACAATGCCACTGCAATGTGAGAAGACAAACCATTTCCCGAAAGATTTTATGGTGAGATACGTTGGTCTGCCTAGAATCACAGCATTGTAGAGTGGCAAAGCCGGGAGTTGAGCCCAAGTACTTTGGCTCCACTATCTCGAATTTGACTGCTTAATCACCAGTCCTGCCCAGCGTATTAGTGTCTTCATTGGGGATGGCTTTACAGTTTTTACAAACCTCGTTTGGCGGGACCAAGCTCTAGACACGCGCTTATCAACCTCAGCGAGAGGAAAGGCTCTGTGCAGGGATTTGTGAATGTGATCTGGCATCTGAACTTCTATCTCTGCAACAAGTGCTTAACACACTAAGCTATCCTCTGAACCATTGTGGCACTCAAGCTTTTCAAGATGCATTTCAACTTCAGTTATTGCACGTGATCAATACATCCTCAAATTAAGGTGAAAATGCTACACAAGTCTTGGGGTTGTAAACACATGAACTGTACGGACCCCAGTAAAAGCAGAGATCATCACAGGATTAATTGATCCGATTGGAAATGAATTGCAACAGCAGATAACCAGCAAGCTCAGAGCCACGGCAGCGCACTTATCGATTGGCCTTATTGCAAGTTGGGCGGTGCGGGATGGGTGCAGCGGTATTACGGAAAGTTGGAGGATTCACCGCGAGCCACAAGATGGAGGTAAGTCCGCAAGCTCTCTGCCGCATTTTGCCAAAATTACTGCGGCGGAATTCTGGCGAAAATGCCCCATGGAGTGCAAGGGACTCTTACAAAATTGGGATTTACACCGCCATCGCCACCTGGCACTATCGTGGCAGATTTACCAACAGGATACTGGACAACTCGGAATGGCCCCAAAATCATGGCATCTGGTATTTGTGTTTTGTGACTGGGTTCATGGATTCATTTGCATTAGCCAGTGGGGTTGGGGTCACTCCCAGGGTGAGGCCTGGGGCATGTGCCCTGTTTCCGTCCTAGTAAGACATCTCTGATGGAGGGCCTGTTTGGAAGTCATTAGAGATTTCTAGCAACACTAATAGCGGATCTATCAAGCTAACAGCAGAACTATCAAGCTAACAGCAGAACTATCAAGCTAACAGCATATCTATCGAGCTAACAGCAGAACTATCGAGCTAACAGCAGATCTATCAAGCTAACAGCAGAACTATCAAGCTAACAGCAGAACTATCAAGCTAACAGCAGAACTATCAATAACAGCAGAACTATCAAGCTAACAGCAGAACTATCAAGCTAGCAGCAGAACTATCAAGCTAACAGCGGATCTATCAAGCTAACAGCAGAACTATCGAGCTAACAGCAGAACTATCAAGCTAATAGCAAAACTATCAAGCTAATATCAGATCTATCGAGCTAATATCAGATCTATCGAGCTAGTAGCAGAACAATAGAGCTAGAAGAATTATTGCGCCAGTAGCAGAACTATCAAGCTAATAGAAGAAGTATTGATTGAGAACTATCGAGCTAACAGCAGAACTATCGTGCTAATAGCAAAACTGTCATGCTTAAAGCAGATTTATCGAGCTAATAGCAGAACTATCGAACTAACAGCAGATCTATTCCGATACTAGCAGAACTATTGAGCTAATAACAGAACTATTCACCTAGAACTATCAAGCTAACAGCAGAACTATTGGGCGAATAGCAAAACTGTTGCGCTAATAGCAGACCTATCAAACTAATAGCAAATCTATCGAGCTAACAGCAAAACTATCCAGCAAATAGCAGAACTATCAGGCTAGAAGAGCTATTGAGCTAACAGCACAACTATTGAACTAGAAGAAGAATTGTGCTTCTACTCCAGGACCCCCAACCGGCCCATAGAGTCAGGGTTTTCCCAGAAGCATTTTAAGACAATATAGCAGCACCCTTGAGATGAATGGGGGTGCAGATTAATACTCCAGCACCAAATCAATAATGACAACTCAACGGTTTGGCAAAGGGAGTCCATTTAATGACAAGTACAAAAAACGGGGAGTCTCATGAATATCAGCCGATGCGTGATCTTCTCTCTCGCTTCACAACTCCAGCAAACTTCATAAAAAACATAACATTTATATTGGAAACTCATCATCGTTGACGTTTAACGCTTAAAAGTTGGCATGCAATTCTATTGGTTCAGGAAAGGTAACTTTAATATAGTTACTATATCTATATATGGTAACGGAGTAAGGGGTTTGGATAAACATTGTTAGGTGGGACATCTAAGCTATACCTTCAAGATGGCTACTGTAGACATTACCAAAAGCATGACGTCTCATTGGATCTACTAACTATAGGACCCTAAATTACTTGGTCTACTGTGATTGGGTTGGCACTAACCCCACTCATACTTTTCCACTTTGCTTAGCAGCATGCAGAATGGTCGGCCAGGTGCAGGGTGCGCCTTAGCTCCCCTGGCCTTCCTCCAATTATTGTTACAATCAGCCATCACTTTAGTGGCCATGTGTCAATTATTTCACTGTGGTTGGCCTCGAGACTGAATCTCCTGTCTGGAAAAGTTCTGATATCTTCGCCTGGCCTGCTGCCATGTGTAGGTGTGAAAGTCTCACTTCTCCTCGCTCGGCTGGTTACGTGATTCATACACCGTATATTTGCCTCTTCTTCATGTAATTTGTGTATTTCATTTTTGTTTCACCCACCACCTGCCTCCAGTTTCTTATCTTGACCTTTCTGAAGCAGGATATTCTGTTCTTAGTTTCAATTAATTGTATCTACTGTTCATCTATTCTACTGATACGACCTTTGCCTCTGCTGAGTTTCTTTTCTGCCGCTTATTCTCGATTTTGCGAAATATGAAGCTTTCCTCATGTGGCCTTTAGTAACCTTTGTTTAATTCTGCCTCTTGTTCATAGTGGAAGGATACATATATAACGTGCTTCTTTTCAGGTAGATATGTATAGGTGGCGCTTGCCTCACTATCTTTCTAAGCATAGCAAGCCGCACAATTTTCTTAGCTTTCTTGCGATTCCAAGCATGTACATGCGTAAACTGGTCGAATATCTTCGTCATGCTTACAGCTTAAGCTTCTTATATTTGACATCGTCCTTTCACTTTAGGTTTACGATGTCCCTTGTTCATGGCGTTTCGTCTCTTTACGTCATTCTCTGGTCGTCATTTCTTCTATATGTGAGTCAGTCCGGGTTCTCGTGACGTCACTATTCGTCTTCCATTAAGACGTTTTTAGCTTCTTCAGGGACTGCACTTAGACGATCTTCATTTCGTTTCATTTGTTGATACAGTTTTCTCAATGGGTACCTTACTGTTCATGGTTTCCTTGGTATCGGTACTTCAATAGGCATTGTTCTTCTGATGGGTACTGGACAGAGCCCCACTGCGGCTCTCTGCTGGTTTATTTGCTCATCATACGTCACATATTTCGGCGTGAACGTTCTTGGTACTTCAAAATGGACGGTTGGAGTGCTGGCTGTACTTGGGGCCTCCTCTACACTCTAATAGCAGAACTATCGAGCTAATAGCAGATCTATTGAGCTAACAGCAGAACTATCGAGCTAATAGCAGATCTATTGAGCTAACAGCAGAACTATTGTGCTAATAGCAGAATTATCCAGCTAATAGCAGATCTATCAAACTAATAGCAGAACTATTCAACTAATAGCAGAACTATCAAGCTAATAACAGAACTAGCGATCTATAAAAACTATCGAACTAATAGCAAAACAATCAAGCTAGTAGCAGAACTATCAAGCTAATATCATATCTATCAAGATAATAGCAGGACGATCGTGATAATAGCAGAGCTATCAAGTTAATAGCAGGACTGTTGAGCTAGAATAACTATTGAACTAATAGCAGAACTATAGAGCAAATAGCTGAACTATCAAGCTAATAGCAGCTCTTCCAAGCTAATAGCAGAACTATCAAGCTAATAGGAAATTTAGCGAGCTAGTAGCAGAACTATTAAGCTAATAGAACTATATAGGTAGATCTATTTAGCTAATGGCAGAAATATCGAGCTAATAGTAGAAAGTGGAGTGTGGCAGGAGTGTGTTGCCTGTGATGAGTGCTGAAGCAGAGACTCGAGAAGCAGTGTTTTTTCCATCTCCATTTCCAAGGTGGAGCTACGTTCATAAAACCCCCTGCAAAGTGCGGAGTGTAGCGGAGTGTGGCAGGAGTGTGTTGCCTGTGTTTCCTGAGGGGCCGCAAGACACAACTTGAGCGGCTAAAATGAGCCTAAGAACGGGAATTCCAGCAACCCGCGCTCAAGCCAAACGTGCCCTAAAAACACCAACACACCATGCGAAACAGAGTCCGAAGTTGGGAGCCTGGGGTGCTGCAGCTGTAGGTGAGGCAGCAGAAGAGGATACACCCCTACTGCCAACGGAGAGTGCAGTGGATAAACCCGCTCCTACTGACAAAAGTGAAACCACCGGCCAGCAAGTAAGTGCACAGGGGGTTGGACGGGAAGGCAATGGCGGTGGAGGAGGAAGAGCGGGTTCACTACTGAACGATAAATCACAATGCCTTGAGATCATTTACGATAGCCCGCATGCCACTTCTCCAAAAACAGTGACATTCGTTGAAAGGTTCTTACTGCGGCTCCCGTCACCAATGTGCTCCAGCCGCAAGCTGTGCTCTGACTCCGGCGCAGACTGTGGAGCTGCGGGAGGTGGAGGTGGAGCAATGTCAGCTGGCGGTGGGGAGGGGCCCGGGCTGGTGAGTGCGGGCCAACGGCTGGAGGGGGCTTGCCTGCTCGATGTCAGTGGCGGCTTCTACCGCTGTGAGTGGACTGGAGCAGAGCCGCCTCGGGCTTGCTCGGGCATGTCACCGGAGAGAGGCGAGGGCGAAAGCGAGGGTGACCGTTCTGCGAGTATTGCAGCCTCACCTAATACCAATAGACAGCGAGACAACACGCCTGAACACAGCAACTATTCCCCCATTATAAATAATGGCGTGGAAAATAGTCGCAAACATCAACAAACAACGCCCCCCAAAAAAACTTGATGCCTGTGTAATAGTGAGTAGAATCTCTTCAAGCAGTGGCTCATAGGTGATACAAGTTCAGCTACACGGTAAACCTGTGACCCCTCTAAATAACCTGCTTGAGGAAGAGGAGAAGAGTTCTGAAGAAGAATGGGAACCCTTGGATTCGCAGAAAATCCAGGAAATCATAAAGTTAAATGAGCTCTCCACCCGACGTAATTCACTGGTAATTGCTGATCAAGTCATTAGGGGCTTAACATATATGAACAGCAAGTTGACCAGCTCAATGAAAACTAACATAAAAATGCCAAGTGAACTACCACTGAAAGCGGCAGCTGAACAGCATCACCAAGACAAAGCTATGAGATATCTTGTCAGTCTAGAGGCGAATACTCTGATATTTGAGACAAGAAATGACAAAATTATGATCTCTCAAAAAAGGATTAGACATGAACTGAGCTCAGAAAGTGAAGCATGGGGCTCCCAGAAACGGTTTAAGAGCCATGCAGAACCTTGATGACAAACTCCTTCAATGCACCAGTATTAACTCAGCATCAAAGGAAAGCTGACATGGCTTCCTCCTCTTCATCCTCAGATGAGTACAGCTCACCTAATAAAGGACAACAGAGGCACCACGTCCCGAAGTCCTACAAGACAAAAGAGCAAGGTGGTGAACAGTCGACGGCGGAGATCGTGGAGAAGGTAATTAGTGACCTACATCCAATACTGATGTCTGCCAGCACAATAGCAGTGGCTCCACTAACAAAGCTATTTGAGAACTTGAATGAGAGCTATCGAGATCAGACAAACTTAATAGCATTACTAAATTCCAAAATGATAAAACTCGAAACTGATCTGGTGGAGATGATGACGCAAATCACAGTTACAAGACGAGGCAATGATATCTCGCTAGCAGTCCTGAAGGACTCATTGAAAAATAATTCAGAAGATAAACGACTTCTAGCGGAAGTCACACGACCGGCCCTTAACTTACTACAGAAGGAACAAGATGGAAGGGCCAGTATTGATACAAACCAAATTTTGAATGTGAAACAACCACTGGCATCTCAGTTGACGCAATCAGAAAAGGTCAGACATGACCTAGACTCTACTCCAAATTCAAGCAGGAAAGAAAAAGATACCGCTACCTTGAGACAGTCAAGACATCCGAATACAGCTAAAGAGAAGGAACTACCAAAAGTGCTGATTGTTTAGGTTGAAGGCCTGGAAGAGAGTTCTAAAGAAAAGTTAGTTCCACATGTGATGGAACCTGTGAGTGTCGAATAGACAGACTCGACTTCCATCATAGATCTTACAAAACCACTGGCACCGAGAACAACGCAGGTTGAGCAGCAAAGTTTGGATCCAGTACCCTCCTCGAGCGGTGTGACGGAAGACGACCAAAGTATACACTCCCATAATCAAGCCAATTGTAGGCTCTCTAGAAACGAAAGAAGCCGAATGGTTTGATATATTTGAAAAGCTGCACGTTTCAAGCAAAATACAGAAATCAATGAAAAATCCTGAAACTGACTTGAAACAAGGGAAATGCAAACAACAAAAAAAAAAACATCACAATGCCAAAAAATACAAATGCCCGAAATTCGGCTAATTTTTTCAGAAACATCAAAGCACTGAATGTGACCTTCAAGAATCCGGATACATCAAATGATGAAGTGACAAAGGCGCCCTCTGAACCTAAAAGCAAAGCCATATCATCCAGGATGAAGGAGCTAAGCAGAAAGGAGATTTATACAGAACCTATTGAGGAGAATGCTGATGAGATGAATGAGGATGACGAGTTATTGAACATGTCGACATATAGCACTGATGGGAACGAGGGTGAAGAAGAGACCCCAAGTAAGGCCAAAGTGAGGTCAGATAAATGTGACATGCATCTTGAGCCCGAAACATCTAAAGGAGAAAGGATTCCGACACCTTCAAGGAGTTTCACAAGCCCCAAAGTACGGGGCCAAACCTTGAAGCAGGTGATAACATGGTCGCCGACACCTGAAAAAACTGCCAAAGACATCACAGGTGATCTGAGAAATGAGGACAAGAAAAAAGTCTTTCAAACTATTGAAGAGAAACGTAAGCAAAGCATTCAGAACCACTCTGCAGGCCAGGGTGCAATTGACGCCGAACATCTTCATCCAAGTAAAACAGTGCTGCGAGAACTGAAGAACGACAACATTCGCAAAGCGCTGCTGCCTAATAAAGAATGCAATTCACTAGTGCGAGATCAAAACAACGCTCACTTAGCTGATTCAAGAAACAATAATCTAAATCCGTGTCTAAACAAACAAACCAATGAGAGTCTAGCGTATAGGATTTTGATCGAATGAATGGAGTACAAAAGAGGAGATCATCCCACAAACATAAACCTGATATTACAGCTGTTTCAATTTATACCTGTATTGAGATCAATAAAAAGCACAGGAATTGAGCGTGTTGAAATCGTGGAGGACTCAAATTGCAAATGTGCCCTGTTAGACATCAAAGATCGCAAACTCGCTGAATCAGTGATTATGTGTGAGAGACGGCTTATAGATGCAGGCTTCCAGGTTTATGAGGTGGACAATGCCTTAGTGAAAAACGAAACAACTGAATGCCCAACAACAAGAGCTCCAAATCAAAGTATAAAGTCGCCTCCAAAAAATAGCGTCTTGGCAAAGACTTCAACGAAGGATCAACAAAAGGCAATTGACGAAAAAATAAAAGTCTCCACACAATCATCGGTGGGTCTGCCAGAAGGCACAAAACTGAAAAAAAATAAAATCACAGTGGGGAATACGAGGAGTAGCAAGACAGCAAGCCCTGAAGTAAAAACGTCTGATTTGCCAAGTGAAGAACAAAATTGCTGGGCCTGGATAGCCAAAGCCATAAATGATACCTCCGAAAGCTAATGCCAAGACCAAACAAATAGTATAGTGCGGGCTACCTGGAACACAAGGGCCTTTTCGCATTTAGTAAAATCTTGCCCAAAAGTTCTGATGTTGGCTGATATAATCTGTCTTCAGGAGATATGGTTGGAAAAAATGCCATGTGTGGAGGGCTTCGAAGTGGCCCTAAACCCAGCAATTGTGCAACGCAAGGGTAGACCGATGTCTGGCCAGCTAATTATGGTGAAGAGAAAAAGTGGGTACAGTATAAAAACAACTCATAACATTTCGGCACACATTCAATATGCGAGTTTAGAAGCCAAAGAAATGCTAAATGGAAGAAAAAACATAGTGCATGTGCTAAATGTACATTGGAACACCTCCCCAATGGAGCACCTAAAGTTTGAAAAGGAACTCTTAGACACTATCGACAATATTATGACTGAAAATGCCAATTCACAAATTGTCTTACGTGGCGATTTTAATATGAAGCTGCTGGAAACAACTAGCCTCAAAAAGGGCCCAAAAGAGAAGGAGACCAGAAAAAGTGCAACATGGTTAGACGAAATGGCCACCCGATCCTTGCATATGATGAATGGTGCCTCAATAGGTGACATCCCTCCTAATGTAACCTGGGAGAGAGGCGCACAAAAATCCATCCTAGATGACTTTTTTGTATCCGAAACAATATCACAGGAAATTAAAGCCTTATATGTAACTAAATCACCACAAAGTGACCATAATGTGGTTACAATGGAATGGAAGCAGAGGCACCATCAGACCTTGGAGCAATGGAAGCTGCAAATATCGTCAGAACCAGGAAGCAATCGCCTTCGCCTGAGATCTAGCGATATACCCGTATAACTTGGTGGAAAAGAGAGTGACCCAATGGAATATCAAGCCCTGTTGGAGGTGTACAGAACAAAAAAATGCTCTAGCGATAAACCGACATTCCAGAGACACAATTTTGACCCCCAAGTTGCACGGAAAAAAAGAGACTTGCGCTCTGATATAAGAAGAATTTCTAAGAAAGCGATGCCTAACCAAAAATCTGAGATAAAAAAAGTGAAGAACCACTATAACTACTGGATCAAAGCTCATCGTGGGCTATTAGAACAAAAAGACGCCGAAGCAATTCTAGTGGCGTTGAATAAGAACAATCCAAGAAGCTTCTGGCCACTAGTGAATGAGTTGGAGAATCCGCAAAAAGCTATGCTAGCAAATATGGTGACCGAAGACCAATGGGCAAGCCATTTTGGACATTTATTTGATAAAAAGAAGGAAACTTCTTGCCCAAGCCTGATTGTATACCAGCCATGGGACCTAGTATTTGAACATGATGAGATCTTGAATTGCATACAAAAGATTAGCTCCTCAAGAGTGGCAGGCCCAGATGGGCTCTCGAATGCCATCCTCAAGAACAATATTGAAGAATGGACAGGGAAAGTGTTTGCAAGTCTGCTCTTGAAGCAACTGTCCAGTTGGATAAAGTCAAATAAGATCTTGGATGTACGACAGACAGGCTTCGTTAAAGGTGTAGGATGCAGTTTAAACCTTCTGATTCAGAACCTGCTGAAAATAGATGCCATTAAATCAGGTAATAAAATCTATCTGGCATTTATAGATTTAGCTAACGCCTTTGATGGAGTCGATCGTGAAACCCTTTGGTCGAAATTAAAATCGAAAGGCTGCCCCCACAGCCTCATTCATGCCATAAAAGAACTCTACTCGGAGACCCAAAAACAGATTCACATAGACAGCGAGGGTCACCTAACCAAACCCATCAAAACAGAACGAGGGGTGAAGCAAGGGTGCACATTGGGAGCGACACTCTTCAATTTTTACATCTCAGAGGTCGGATCCATATTTGATGGCGTAGTGTCATTCCCCCCAAATTTGAATGGGAAACACATCAGTTGGATGCTTTATGCTGACGACATGGTTCTTCTAGACATAACACCCATTAGTCTCCAAAGAAAGCTAAATGCTTTAAAGATTTTTATCGAGGATTTAGGTCTTGAGATCAATGTACCCAAATCAGAAATACTTGTCCTTGAAAATAAGAAAGGTGGTCATCTGAAGACAAATAAGCTGAGATGGACATTGGGAACTGAAGCCTTGAGCAAAGTAACATTCACGCGATACTCGGGGTTGCTAATAAATTCAAGCATAAACGACGACCCAATGATGAAGAAGATTGCAAGTAATTGCAAACAGCTAACAATGCAAGGCATGGTCCTTCACAAAAAATATGGGAAATTCTCCTATGTCCCTGTAATCAAGTTTTACAAGAGCAAGGAGACCCCAATTCTGATCTTTGGAACAGAAAGTATGTTTGGGTGCTCGTCTGAGAATTGGGCTAGGTGTGAAAGCAAGTTTGTGAAACACATTCTGCAATTGCCGTTGGGTTTTCCTACCGTGTGTGTTCTGTATGAGGTGGGTCTATCCTCATTAAACACTAGAATAATGTGGAACAAACTATCCTTATATAGGAAGACCCTAGAGGAAGCGGATTTAGCACCCTTTGAAGTTCTAATGGATCCACAAAGAAATCAAGAGTGCAAGACGTCTCTAATTATGTGGAGAGAGCAATGCAAAGACATCCTGATACAATTGGCAACGGATGAAAAAACATTATGGCCAACCCAAATGCGGTAAAGAAAAAGTTGCTGCAATTGGACTGGATCGAGACTGTGGAAAAAAGATTGAACCATAAATGCATGGTCAATTCGTCGGCTGAAGCCAAAAGTGTCAACACCATTCCCAAATACATAGTCATATGGCCATGTAAACGCTTGAGAAAGCTGTACCTGAAATTCAGACTGAATCTATTTGAAACAAAGGAAATCTTGAAACAAAGAATGATCCATTCTGAAAATACGAACTGCAGATTTTGCAATCATACAGAGGAAAACTTAAAACATCTCGTCCTCTCCTGCCCGTCTCTAAGAAATCTGAGAACACTCTACTTAGGGAAAGAGATGGCCAAATGCACAACCTATAGTAGTGAGGACTGGTGGTACCAAAAGCATAACAGCGATTGTAAAAAATGAACCATAGCACTTATGAGGTATTTAGGAAAGCTACAAAACAAGCTGGAATTAGAGAAACGTAAAAGTAACATTGAGTAAAGTCCTACTTAGCTTGATGGAGTGCTGCCTTGGAATAAGCCATTTGTCTGTCTGCACGTCATACATTTTCTCTTCTCTCTCTTCTTTTTATTTTATTAATGTTAATTCGAAGATTTTATGTAAGTATTAATTTTTGTAGTAAGTGATGTAAATATTTCAAAAGTTTATTTAAACTGTATGAAATAAAAAAATAGTAGAAATATTGAGCTAAAACAATTATTGAGCCAATAGCACAACTATCAAACTAAAAGGAGATCTATCAAACTAATAGCAAAACTATCAAGCTATTAGCAGATCTATTGATGGAATAGCAGAACTATTGAACTAATAAGAGAACTATCAAGCTTGAACTATCGAGCTAATAGGAGAACTATCGAGCTATAAGAACTATCGAGCTAATAGCAGAACTACTGAGTGAATAGCCGAACTATCAAGCTAATAGCAGATCTTGTGAGCTAATAGCAGAACTATCGAACTAATAGGAGATTTAGCGAGCTAGTAGCAGAATTATTGAGCTAATAGCAGAACTATCACGCTATAAGCAGAACTATTGAGCTATTAGAAGAACTATCGAGCTAAAACTATTCAGCTAATAGCAGATCTATCAAACTAGTAGCAAAACAATTGAGCTAATAGCAGATCTCTTGAGCTAATAGCAGAACTCTTGAGCTAAAAGTGTTACTCACCGGCCGGCGAGTGGTTCGGGCAAGCGACCAGGAAGGTTGTACTGGATGTTGCTTGAAGAGCTCGAGATGGAGCCTCCACCTGAGCCTCCTCTCTGTTGAGGGAATAAGCTCTTTTTGATGATATGACTCTCAGCTGCACTAAATTACAGACTGAGAGACCGATCACCCAAAAGAGCGGGGAGAACACACCACCAAGGACCCAGCTAAAAGAAAAAGACAATTGGTAAATATTTGGGAAGAGCAAAGATCACCACAAGAAAAAAAGCCTCTCAAAAGCAGAAAGTACCTAGGTCACCCACTCCCCTTGTAATCGAAAAGGAACAGAAATGGAATTTCCCCTGTAAGTACAGAAAAGAGATTAACTTCTATTTTGAGGATTCAGATAGGAATTAATAAAGAAAGTTAAGGAGGTCTTACCAGAACAGGAATTGAAATAACCTAAACAATCCAGGTTAGAACAACAGAGGTACAAAACAATAAACAGGAAGGTTAGTAGGGATGCTATACCTGGGCGGCACGAGGGGCGCACTAGATACGGGTAGGTGCACACTTCTCAGCAAGGCGTCCCTGTGTGCACTTTCAGAAATGAGTCTTTGTGTATAATCAGCAAAGCGTCCTTGCGTACACTTGAGGGAGCAAATCCAAAACAACGGGATGGAGTTGAAATCCACAAAAGAACACTGGAAATGAAGAAGGAAACAGTACCCAGTACTTGGAGTCTGCTGGGAAGGTGAGGAAAACCAGTTGAAGGTGGTGGTAGGTAAATCAGGACAGAAGGAAGGCAATCCAGTAAACAGGCAGCAAGATCTGATACACAGGCGGGCTAAGGACGGTACAGAATCAGGAAGTAAGCAATCCGTAGGACAGGCAAAAGTCTGGTACACAGGTAGGCAGAAGACAGTACAGAATCAGGAAGCAAGCAAACCGTAGAGCAGGCCAAGATCCGGTACACAGGAAGTCAGAAGAATTGAGAAGTCTCAAGGCAGTCCGTAATTGGAAAAACAGGAATTGGTACACGGGAAGGCAATGATTGGGAAGGCACAGAAGACGAAACTTCGGATGCCGGTTACAACTTTAATCAGAAGCAGAGTCCTTCCCGCTGCAGTGCCTAATATACCCAGGAGGCGGAGCGCCGTAAGCCCGTCAGAGCTCACGTTCCGAATAGTCAGAACTACACGCAAAAAGTAGGTTTCCTGGGAGTTGTAGGCAAAGTCTGGGTTCTCGATACCTTTGATGTTGTTGAGCCCAATCTCCAGGGTAACCGCCACAGAGAGAAATAAGGGGCTGAGAAACGTCGGATACTGTGGCGAAGCGTCACGACTTTGGTAGGTACCTTAAAAAAGTGGTCTGTTTCACCTGGCATGATGAGGAGGCGCGCGGTTTCACCTGACATGATGAGGAGGCGTGCGGGTCATTCAGACCCCGATGTGTGACAAAAAGGAGAACTATTGATCTAATACCAGAGCTATCGAGCTGGTAGCAGAACTATTGAGCTAATAGCAGATTGTTCTAGCTAATATAATTATTGAGTTAATAGCAGAACTATGAAGCTAATATCAGACCTATCAAGATAATAGCAGAAGTATTGCGATAATAGCAGATCTATCGAGTTCATAGCAGAACTACTCAGCTAATAGCAGAATTATCGAGCTAATAGCAGAACTATGAAACTAATAGCAGATCTATCAAACTAATAGCAAAACTATCGAGCTAATAGCAGATCTATCAAACTAATAGCAAAACTATCCAGCTAATAGCAGATCTATTGAGCTAATAGCAGAACTATTGAACCAATAGCAGATCTATGGAGCTAATAGCAAAACTATTGAACCAATAGCAGATCTATGGAGCTAATAGCAGAACTATTGAGCCAATAGCAGATCTATGGAGCTAATAGCAGTAAGATTGAGCTAATAGCATATCTATCAAGCTAATAGCAGAACTATTGAGCTAAAAGGAGAACTATTGAGCTAATAGCAGAGCTATTGAGCTAGAACTATTGAGTTAATAGCAAAACTATCGAGCTAGAACTATCAAGCTAATAGCAGAACTGTTGAGCTAAAAGAACCAGTGAGCTAATAGTAGAACTATCGAGCTAATATCAGAAATATTGAGCTAAAAGAGTTATCAGGCTAATAGCACAAATATCAAATTAATGGCAGATTTATCGAGCTAATAGCAAAACTATCAGGCTAATAGCAGATTGTTCTAGGTAATAGAATAATTATTCAGTTAATAGCAGAACTAAGATGCTAATATCAGATCTATCAAGATAATAGCAGAACTATCGAGCTAAAAGAATTATCGAGCCAATAGCACAACTATCAAACTAATAGCAGAGCTATCAAACTAATAGCAAAACTATCGAGCTAATGGCAGATCTATTGGGGTAATAGCAGAACTATCGATCTAATAGCAGATCTATTGTGCTAATGTTAATGTTAATGTTAAAGGATATTTATACTGTGCCCTATTACCACCGGAGTGGTCCCCTGGCGCTCTGGCGATCTGAAAAAAAGGGGTAGCAGAAAGATCAAGCTAATAGCATATCTATCAAGCTAGTAGAATAACTATTGAGCTAGAAGAACTATCAAGCTAATAGCAGAACATTTGGGCTAATAGCAGAGCTATCGAGATAGAACTATGGAGTTAATAGCAAAACTATCGAGATAGCAGAAATAGTGAGATAATAGAACTATCAAGCTAATATCAGAAATATTGAGCTAAAAGAGTAATCAGGCTAATAGCACAGCTATCAAACTAATAGCAGATTTATCAAGCTAATAACAGATCTATCGAGCTAATAGCAGAACTATCGAGCCAATAGCAGAAATATCGAGCTATAACTATTCCACCAATGGCAGAACTATTGCGCTAATAGCAGAACTCTTGATCTAGAACTATCGAGCGAACAACCGTACTATCGCGCTAATAGCAAAACTGTCATGCTAATAGCAGATCTATCAAGCTAAGAGCAGAACTATCAAGCTATTAGCAGAACTATTGAGCTTATAGCAAAACTGTCATGCAAATAGCAGATCTATCAAGCTAATAGCAGAGCTATCAAGCTATTAGCAGAACTATTGAGCTAATAGCAGAACTATTGAGCTAGAAGAAGTACTGAGATAATTGCAGAACTATCGAGCAAACAGCAGATCTATGGAACTAATAGCATAACTATGAAGCTAATATTAGATCTATCAAGGTCATAGCAGATCTATCAAGCTAATAGCAGAACTATCGTGCTAGAAGAACTATTGAGCTAATGGTAGAACTATCGAGCTAATAGCACATTTATCAAGCTAATAGCAAATCTATTGAGCTAATAGCAGAACTATCAAGCTAATACCAGATCTATTGAGCCAATAGCAGAAATATCAAGCTAGAAGAACTATTGTGCTAATAGCAGAACTATCGTGCTAATATCAGAACTATCGAGTTCAAAGAACTATCAAGCTAGAACTATTGAGCTAATAGCAGATCTATCAAGCTAATAACAGAACTATCAAGCTAATACCAGATCTATTGAGCCAATAGCAGAATTATCGAGCTATTAGCAGAAATATCGAGCTACAAGAAGTATTAAGCTAATAGCGGAATTATCAAGAGAACAGATCTATCGGGCTAATAGTAAATCTATTGAGCTAATAACAGAGCTATTGTGCTAGAAGAACTATCAAGCTAATAGCACATTTATCAAGCTAATAGCGAAACTATAGTGCTTATAGCAGAGCTATCAGGCTAATACCAGATCTATTGAGCCAATCGCAGAAATATCGAGCTAGAAGAACTATTGAGCTAATAGCAGAACTATCGTGCTAATAGCAGAACTATCAAGCTAGAAGAACTATCGAGCTAGAACTATTGAGCTAGAACTATCAAGCTTATAGCAGAACTATCGAGCAAGTAGCAGAAATATTGAGCTAGAAGGACTATTGAACTAATTGCAGAACTATCGAGTTAGAACTAATAAGCTAATAGCAGAACTATCCAGCTAGGACTATCCAGCTAATAGCAGAACTATCGAGCTAGCACTATCGAGCTAATAGCAGAACTATCGAGCTAGCACTATCGAGCTAATAGCAGAACTATCAAGCTATGTTATTTTATGTTAGGAACATTTCTAGAGCGTGTGGTCACCCTGAGGTATCTTGGCGCTAGAGAACAGGCATACGTCCCCAACCAGAAAAACCAAAGAAAACACCAGAAAAAAACCCTCCTGCCTAGAACAGGAATGTTTTTACAGCGTTTCTAAAGGCCAGATGGTTGGGGAGTTTTTTTATAGGCAGCGGAAGCTCGTTCCAAAGTATAGTAGCTGCTACGGAAAAGGCCTGTCCTCCAATCCGGATACGCCGCAGGATGGAACACCAAGCAGGTCCACAGATGTGGAGCACAGCCAGCATTTTGGAAGGTAGCGTGTGAACTTTGCTCTGAGGAATTGCGCACCTTGGTCATTCAGCGCCCGGTGAAGGATACATAGGGCCTTGATCCTGATGCGTGGGATCACCGGCAGCCAGTGGAGGGACCGTAACACTGGGGAAATGTGGGCTCCATAAGGAGTTCCAGTTTCCACACGGGCTGCTACATTTTGTAGGCGTTGCAGTCTCTGAATCAGCCCCTTTGGCTGTGCCAGGTAAAGAGAATTACAGTAATCCAAGTGGGATAGTACCATAACTGCCACCACCGGTGGATGAGACAGGCCAGAATCATGGGGAGCACTTTCTTAAGTAGTTTAAGTTGAAAGTGACCAGCTTGGCATACAGCTGCTACTTGGCTGTCCATAGATAAAGAGGCCGACAGAACTACACCCACATTTTTCACCTTCCCTGCCGGGGCAGGGACTCAAGAAGCTTCACGAGGAAGGGGAGAAGAGAGATAGGACGGAAATTAGCCAGAACATTAGGGTCAAGCGAGGGATTCTCCAAAAGAGGGATAACCCTAGCAGCTTTTAGCTCCTGAGGGACCAGCCCTAACTGGGGGGAGTTATTGATGGCAGCTGTGATCTCCAGCAGGAGATCTGGAGCAATCTTTTTCATAATGGCCAAAGGGACTGCATCCGAAGGGGAGCATGACTTTATCTTTTGGATGGTGGCCAGTATTGTTTCTTCCGTGAACCTCAGAAAGGATGACCACCTCATTGGACCAGCAGGGTTGACAGTTTGAAGTGAATTATTTTCACTGCTAGAGGAAGTGATTGCCATATTAGAGATATTCAGACAAATATTCATAATCTTAGTAACAAAATATTGGGATAAGGCGTCACACAAATCCTGAGTAGGTCTAACATCAGGCGTCACTTTGGCTGATGAAGAAAGGGATTTGACTTCTGAGACAAGAGCTTTAGGTTGGCATAAAGTCGTTTCAATGTTCTCGATAAGATACAATGTTTTGACTGCTTTCATAGCTACTGAATATGCTGCCGAGCAGGCCTCAAATAATCATCTAAGAGTAGGATCATAGGCTCTGCACCATTTACGCTCAAGCTAGAACTATCAAGTTGATAGCAGAATTATCGAGCTAGAACTATCGAGCTAATAGCAGAACAAACGAGCTAGAACTATTGCACCAATAGCAGACCTATTGCACTAATAGCAGAACAATTGAGCTAGAACTATCGAGCTGACAGCAGAATTATTGTGCTAATAGCAAAACTGTCATGCTAATAACAGATCTATCAAGCAAATAGCAGATCTATCGAGCTAATAGCAGAACTATCATGCTAATAGCAGAACTATCGCGCTAATAGCAGAACTATGGAGCTAATAGCAGATCTATCGAGCTAATAACAGAACTATCATGCTAATAGCAGAACTATCATGCTAATAGCAGATCTATCGAGCTAATAGCAGATCTATCGAGCTAATAGCAGAACTATCATGCTAATAGCAGAACTATTGAGCTAATAGCAGATCTATCAAGCTAATAGCAGAACTATCCTGCTAATAGCAGACCTATCAAGCAAATAGCAGATCTATCAAGCTAATAGCAGAACTATCATGCTAATAGCAGAACTATCGCGCTAATAGCAGAACTAACGAGCTAATAGCAGATCTATCGAGCTAATAACAGAACTATCATGCTAATAGCAGAACTATCATGCTAATAGCAGATCTATCGAGCTAATAGCAGATCTATCGAGCTAATAGCAGAACTATCATGCTAATAGCAGACCTATCAAGCAAATAGCAGATCTATCAAGCTAATAGCAGAACTATCATGCTAATAGCAGAACTATCAAGCAAATAGCAGATCTATCAAGCTAATCACAAGGATCATCCTTCTCCCCGCTATTATGCCTCACCTGTTACAACTACGCTTACGCTTATGACACAACAATAGTCTACAAAATACAAGATGCACAAGAAGGAAAACACAACACTAGAGAGCGGCCTTTGTGAAATCTACAACTGGATGAACTCGAACTACCTCGCACTCAACCGTGGGCGAGAGTGGGACTATCATACTGCTTAAGAGGTGGGGGCAGAGGGACAGCAGCAAGCTCGCGGGGGGTGGTAGGCAGAAGAATGAGGCAAAGATAAAGGGACTGTTGACAGGTGAGATGGCTCTAAAATACATTCAGAAAAAAAATAAAGTCAGAAAAGTAAGAATACAAATAAAGTGAAATACAAAACACCAAAGCTAGAAAAATAAAGAGGAAAAAAGTAAGAAATAGCAAAAAGAACAATGAGCCCAATCAAGGCTGAGGTGAGGAATAGGCACCCTTGCCACTTTGAAGTGGACAGCACTTGCTAAGTTAGCAAGATTCCTGCTAACACGTCAGCCCCTGCATCCAGCAGGAGAGGGGCAAAAAGACACTCCTGCCCCAGTTGCTCAAGCAGTGCAGGTGCCACCGCTGCCCTGTGTACTCGGCTACTTCGGTTGGCAGGGTGGCCTTTGCATAGGGAACGCAGTCTCTGGTAACATATGGCTGCTGGAACGTCAGATGGGCAGGGGGTGCTGGGCAGTGGGGCAGCGCATTAGTGTAGTCACTGCTGCTGGAACGTCAGATGGGCAGGGGGTGCTGGGCAGTGGGGCAGCGCATTAGTGTAGTCACTGCTGCTGGAACATCAGATGGGCAGGGGGCACTTGGCAGTGGGGCAGCGCATTAGTGTAGTCACTGCTGCTGGAACTTCAGATGGGCAGGGGGTGCTGGGCAGTGGAGCAGCGCATAAGTGTAGTCACTGCTGCTGGAACGTCAGATGGGCAGGGGGCACTTGGCAGTGGGGCAGCGCATTAGTGTAGTCACTGCTGCTGGAACGTCAGATGGGCAGGGGGTGCTGGGCAGTGGGGCAGCGCATTAGTGTAGTCACTGCTGCTGGAACTTCAGATGGGCAGGGGGTGCTGGGCAGTGGAGCAGCGCATAAGTGTAGTCACTGCTGCTGGAACGTCAGATGGGCAGGGGGTGCTGGGCAGTGGGGCAGCGCATTAGTGTAGTCACTGCTGCTGGAATGTCAGATGGGCAGGGGGTGCTGGGCAGTGGAGCAGCGCATTAGTGTAGTCACTGCTGCTGGAACGTCAGATGGGCAGGGGGTGCTGGGCAGTGGGGCAGCGCATTAGTGTAGTCACTGCTGCTGGAACATCAGATGGGCAGGGGGTGCTGGGCAGTGGAGCATCTCATTAGTGTAGTCACTGCTGCTGGAACGTCAGATGGGCAGGGGGTGCTGGGCAGTGGGGCAGCGCATTAGTGTAGTCACTGCTGCTGGAACGTCAGATAGGCAGGGGGTGCTGGGCAGTGGAGCAGCGCATTAGTGTAGTCACTGCTGCTGGAACGTCAGATGGGCAGGGGTTGCTGGGCAGTGGAGCAGCGCATTAGTGTAGTCACTGCTGCTGGAACGTCAGATGGGCAGGGGGTGCTGGGCAGTGGAGCAGCGCATTAGTGTAGTCACTGCTGCTGGAACATCAGATGGGCAGGGGGTGCTGGGCAGTGGAGCAGCGCATAAGTGTAGTCACTGCTGCTGGAACGTCAGATGGGCAGGGGGTGCTGGGCAGTGGGGCAGCGCATTAGTGTAGTCACTGCTGCTGGAACGTCAAATGGGCAGGGGGTGCTGGGCAGTGGAGCAGCGCATTAGTGTAGTCACTGCTGCTGGAACGTCAGATGGGCAGGGGGTGCTGGGCAGTGGGGCAGCGCATTAGTGTAGTCACTGCTGCTGGAACATCAGATGGGCAGGGGGTGCTGGGCAGTGGAGCAGCTCATTAGTGTAGTCACTGCTGCTGGAACGTCAGATGGGCAGGGGGTGCTGGGCAGTGGGGCAGCGCATTAGTGTAGTCACCGCTGCTGGAACTTCAGATGGGCATGGGTGCTGGGCAGTGCAGCAGCGCATTCGTGTAGTCACCGCTGCTGGAACTTCAGATGGGGAGGGGGCACTGGGCAGTGGAGCAGCGCATTAGTGTAGTCACTGCTGCTGGAACTTCAGATGGGCAGGGGGCGCTGGACAGTGGAACAGCACATTAGTGTAATCACTGCTGCTGGAACTTCAGATGGCTAGAGGGTGCTAGGCAGTGGGGCAGTGCATTAGTGTCGTCACCGCTGCTGGAACTTCATATGGGCAGGGGGCAGTGCATTAGTGTCGTCACCGCTGCTGGAACTTCATATGGGCAGGGGGCAGTGGGGCAGCACATTAGTGTAGTCACCGCTGCTGGAACTTCAGATGGGCAGGGGTGCTTGGCAGTGTGGCAGCGCATTCGTGTAGTCACCGCTGCTGGAACTTCAGATGGGCAGGGGTGCAGGGCAGTGCGGCAGCGCATTCGTGTAGTCGCCACTGCTGGAACTTCAGATGGGCAGGGGGCACTGGGCAGTGGAGCAGCGCATTAGTGTAGTCACTGCTGCAGGAACTTCAGAAGGTCAGGGGGCATAGGGCAGTGGAGCAACACATTAGTGTAGTCACCGCTGCTGGAACGTCAGATGGGCAGGGGGCACTTGGCAGTGGAGCAGCGCATTAGTGTAGTCACTGCTGCTGGAACGTCAGATGGGCAGGGAGTGCTGGGCAGTGGGGCAGCGCATTAGTGTAGTCACCGCTGCTGGAACGTCAGATCAGCAGGGGGTGCTGGGCAGTGGGGCAGCGCATTAGTGTAGTCACCGCTGCTGGAACGTCAGATAGGCAGGGGGTGCTGGGCAGTGGAGCAGCGCATTAGTGTAGTCACTGCTGCTGGAACATCAGATGGGCAGGGGGTGCTGGGCAGTGGAGCAGCGCATTAGTGTAGTCACTGCTGCTGGAACTTCAGATGGGCAGGGGGCGCTGGACAGTGAAACACCGCATTAGTGTAGTCATTGCTGCTGGAACTTCAGATGGACAGGGGGCACGAGGCAGTGGAGCAGCGCATTACTGTAGTCACCGCTGCTGGAACTTCAGATGGGCAGTGGGCAGTGGATCAGCGCATTAGTGTAGTGACCGCTGCTGGAACTTCAGAAGATCAGGGGGCGCTGGGCAGTGGAGCAGTGCATTTATGTATCCACTGCTGCTGGAACTTCAGATTGGCAGAGGGCACTGGACAGTGGAGCAGCGCATTAGTGTAGTCACTGATGCTGGAACTTCAGATTGGCAGGGGGTGCTGGGCAGTGGGGCAGCGCATTAGTGTCGTCACCACTGCTGGAACTTCAGATGGGCAGGGGGCACTAGGCAGTGGAGCAGCGCATTACTCTAGTCACCGCTGCTGGAACTTCAGATGGGCACTGGGCAGTGGATCAGCGCATTAGTGTAGTCACCGCTGCTGGAACTTCAGAAGATCAGGGGAGCTGGGCAGTGGAGAAGTGCATTTATGTATTCACCGCTGCTGGAACTTCAGATTGGCAGAGGGCACTGGGCAGTGGAGCAGCGCATTAGTGTAGTCACTGATGCTGGAACTTCAGATTGGCAGGGGGCGCTGGGCTGGAACTTCAGATGGCAGGGGGCACTGGGAAGGAATTTCAGATGGGCAGGGGGTGCTGGGCAGTGGAGCAGCGCATTAGTGTAGTCACCGCTGCTGGAACTTCAGATGGGCAGGGGGCACTGGGCAGTGGAGCAGTGCATTAGTGTGGTACTGCTGCTGGAACTTCAGATGGGCAGGGCAGGGGGCGCTGGGCAGTGGAGCAGCGCATTAGTGTGGTCACCACTGCTGGAACTTCAGATGGGCACGGGGCGCTGGGCAGTGGAGCAGCGCATTACTGTAGTCACCGCTGCTGGAACTTCAGAAGGTCAGGGGGCACTGGGCAGTGGAGCAGCGCATTAGTGTAGTCACCGCTGCTGAAACTTCAGCTGGGCAGGGGGCACTGGGCAGTCGAGCAGTGCATTAGTGTGGTCAGCGCTGCTGGAACTTCAGATGGGCAAGGGGCACTGGGCAGTGGAGCAGCGCATTAGTGTAGTCACTGCTGCTGGAACTTCAGATGGGCAGAGGGTGCTGGGCAGTGGGGCAGCGCATTATGCAGTCACCGCTACTGGAACTTCAGATGGGCAGGGGCCACTGGGCAGTGGAGCTGCGCATTAGTGTAGTCACCGCTGCTGGAAATTCAGATGGGCAGGGGGTGCTGGGCAGTGGAGCAGCGCATTAGTGTAGTCAATGCTGCTGGAACTTCAGATGGGCAGGGGGTGCTGGGCAGTGGAGCAGCACATTAGTGTAGTCACCGCTGCTGGAATTTCAGATGGGCAGGGTGCACTGGGCAGTGGAGCAGTGCATTAGTGTGGGTACTGCTGCTGGAACTTCAGATGGGCAGGGGGCGCTGGGCAGTGGAGCAGCGCATTAGTGTGGTCACCACTGCTGGAACTTCAGATGGGCAGGGGGCACTGGGCAGTGAAGCAGCGCATTACTGTAGTCACCGCTGCTGGAACTTCAGAAGATAAGGGGGCACTGGTCAGTGGATCAGTACATTAGTGTAGTCACCGCTGCTGGAACTTCAGATGGGCAGGGGGCGCTGGGCAGTGGAGCAGTGCATTAGTGTAGTCACCGCTGCTGGAACTTCAGATGGGCAGGGGGCGGGCAATGAAGCTGCGCATTAGTGTAGTCAGCGCTTTTGGAACTTCAGATGGCCAGGGGGCCTGGGCACTGGACCAGCGCATTAGTGTTGTCACCGCTGCTGGAACTTCAGAAGATCAGGGGGCGCTGGGCAGTGGAGCAGCGCATTAGTGTAGTCACCACTGCTGGAACTTCAGATGGGCAGGGGGCGGGCAATGGAGCAGCGCATTAGTGTAGTCGGCGCTGCTGGAACTTCAGATGGCCAGGGGGCGCTGGGCAGTGGAGCAGCGCATTAGTGTTGTCACTGCTGCTGGAACTTCAGATGGGCAGGGGGTGATAGGCAGTGTGGCAGCGTGTTTGTGTAGTCACCTTTGCGCCCGTGGAACTAGGAGCGAATCAATTGCTCTGCGCGTCCACAGAAGGTGCCGCGTTCTACTCTTGGGGCCCAATTCATGGAATTTTTTGCAGGTTCAAACTGACTTTGCACTGCTGAAAAGTGACTTTGCACTGCCGACAAAACACACATTAGTGTAGTCACTGCTGCTGGAACTTCAGATGGGCAGGGGGCACTGGGCAGTGGAGCAGTGCATTAGTGTGAGTACTGCTGCTGGAACTTCAGATGGGCAGGGCAGGGGGCGCTGGGCAGTGGAGCAGCGCATTAGTGTGGTCACCACTGCTGGAACTTCAGATGGGCACGGGGCGCTGGGCAGTGGAGCAGCGCATTACTGTAGTCACCGCTGCTGGAACTTCAGAAGGTCAGGGGGCACTGGGCAGTGGAGCAGCGCATTAGTGTAGTCACCGCTGCTGAAACTTCAGCTGGGCAGGGGGCACTGGGCAGTCGAGCAGTGCATTAGTGTGGTCAGCGCTGCTGGAACTTCAGATGGGCAAGGGGCACTGGGCAGTGGAGCAGCGCATTAGTGTAGTCACTGCTGCTGGAACTTCAGATGGGCAGAGGGTGCTGGGCAGTGGGGCAGCGCATTATGTAGTCACCGCTACTGGAACTTCAGATGGGCAGGGGCCACTGGGCAGTGGAGCTGCGCATTAGTGTAGTCACCGCTGCTGGAAATCCAGATTGGCAGAGGGCACTGGGCAGTGGAGCAGCGCATTAGTGTAGTCACTGATGCTGGAACTTCAGATTGGCAGGGGGCGCTGGGCTGGAACTTCAGATGGCAGGGGGCACTGGGAAGGAATTTCAGATGGGCAGGGGGTGCTGGGCAGTGGAGCAGCGCATTAGTGTAGTCACCGCTGCTGGAACTTCAGATGGGCAGGGGGCACTGGGCAGTGGAGCAGTGCATTAGTGTGAGTACTGCTGCTGGAACTTCAGATGGGCAGGGCAGGGGGCGCTGGGCAGTGGAGCAGCGCATTAGTGTGGTCACCACTGCTGGAACTTCAGATGGGCACGGGGCGCTGGGCAGTGGAGCAGCGCATTACTGTAGTCACCGCTGCTGGAACTTCAGAAGGTCAGGGGGCACTGGGCAGTGGAGCAGCGCATTAGTGTAGTCACCGCTGCTGAAACTTCAGCTGGGCAGGGGGCACTGGGCAGTCGAGCAGTGCATTAGTGTGGTCAGCGCTGCTGGAACTTCAGATGGGCAAGGGGCACTGGGCAGTGGAGCAGCGCATTAGTGTAGTCACTGCTGCTGGAACTTCAGATGGGCAGAGGGTGCTGGGCAGTGGGGCAGCGCATTATGTAGTCACCGCTACTGGAACTTCAGATGGGCAGGGGCCACTGGGCAGTGGAGCTGCGCATTAGTGTAGTCACCGCTGCTGGAAATTCAGATGGGCAGGGGGTGCTGGGCAGTGGAGCAGCGCATTAGTGTAGTCAATGCTGCTGGAACTTCAGATGGGCAGGGGGTGCTGGGCAGTGGAGCAGCACATTAGTGTAGTCACCGCTGCTGGAATTTCAGATGGGCAGGGTGCACTGGGCAGTGGAGCAGTGCATTAGTGTGGGTACTGCTGCTGGAACTTCAGATGGGCAGGGGGCGCTGGGCAGTGGAGCAGCGCATTAGTGTGGTCACCACTGCTGGAACTTCAGATGGGCAGGGGGCACTGGGCAGTGAAGCAGCGCATTACTGTAGTCACCGCTGCTGGAACTTCAGAAGATAAGGGGGCACTGGTCAGTGGATCAGTACATTAGTGTAGTCACCGCTGCTGGAACTTCAGATGGGCAGGGGGCGCTGGGCAGTGGAGCAGTGCATTAGTGTAGTCACCGCTGCTGGAACTTCAGATGGGCAGGGGGCGGGCAATGAAGCTGCGCATTAGTGTAGTCAGCGCTTTTGGAACTTCAGATGGCCAGGGGGCCTGGGCAGTGGACCAGCGCATTAGTGTTGTCACCGCTGCTGGAACTTCAGAAGATCAGGGGGCGCTGGGCAGTGGAGCAGCGCATTAGTGTAGTCACCACTGCTGGAACTTCAGATGGGCAGGGGGCGGGCAATGGAGCAGCGCATTAGTGTAGTCGGCGCTGCTGGAACTTCAGATGGCCAGGGGGCGCTGGACAGTGGAGCAGCGCATTAGTGTTGTCACTGCTGCTGGAACTTCAGATGGGCAGGGGGTGATAGGCAGTGTGGCAGCGCATTAGTGTAGACAGCGCTGCTGGAACTTCAGAAGGTCAGGGGGCGCTGGACAGTGGGGCAGCTCATTAGTGTAGTCACTGCTGCTGGAACTTCAGATGGGCAGGGGGAGCTGGGCAGTGGAGCAGTGCATTACTGTAGTCACCGCTGCTGGAACTTCAGAAGATCAGGGGGCACTGGGCAGTGGAGCAGTGCATTAGTGTGGGTACTGCTGCTGGAACTTCAGATGGGCAGGGGGCGCTGGGCAGTGGAGCAGCGCATTAGTGTGGTCACCACTGCTGGAACTTCAGTTGGGCAGGGGGCACTGGGCAGTGAAGCAGCGCATTACTGTAGTCACCGCTGCTGGAACTTCAGAAGATAAGGGGGCACTGGTCAGTGGATCAGTACATTAGTGTAGTCACCGCTGCTGGAACTTCAGATGGGCAGGGGGCGCTGGGCAGTGGAGCAGTGCATTAGTGTAGTCACCGCTGCTGGAACTTCAGATGGGCAGGGGGCGGGCAATGAAGCTGCGCATTAGTGTAGTCAGCGCTTTTGGAACATCAGATGGCCAGGGGGCCTGGGCAGTGGACCAGCGCATTAGTGTTGTCACCGCTGCTGGAACTTCAGAAGATCAGGGGGCGCTGGGCAGTGGAGCAGCGCATTAGTGTAGTCACCACTGCTGGAACTTCAGATGGGCAGGGGGCGGGCAATGGAGCAGCGCATTAGTGTAGTCGGCGCTGCTGGAACTTCAGATGGCCAGGGGCGCTGGGCAGTGGAGCAGCGCATTAGTGTTGTCACTGCTGCTGGAACTTCAGATGGGCAGGGGGTGATAGGCAGTGTGGCAGCGCATTAGTGTAGACAGCGCTGCTGGAACTTCAGAAGGTCAGGGGGCGCTGGACAGTGGGGCAGCTCATTAGTGTAGTCACTGCTGCTGGAACTTCAGATGGGCAGGGGGAGCTGGGCAGTGGAGCAGTGCATTACTGTAGTCACCGCTGCTGGAACTTCAGAAGATCAGGGGGCACTGGGCAGTGGAGCAGTGCATTAGTGTGGGTACTGCTGCTGGAACTTCAGATGGGCAGGGGGCGCTGGCCAGTGGAGCAGCGCATTAGTGTGGTCACCACTGCTGGAACTTCAGATGGGCAGGGGGCACTGGGCAGTGAAGCAGCGCATTACTGTAGTCACCGCTGCTGGAACTTCAGAAGATAAGGGGGCACTGGTCAGTGGATCAGTACATTAGTGTAGTCACCGCTGCTGGAACTTCAGATGGGCAGGGGGCGCTGGGCAGTGGAGCAGTGCATTAGTGTAGTCACCGCTGCTGGAACTTCAGATGGGCAGGGGGCGGGCAATGAAGCTGCGCATTAGTGTAGTCAGCGCTTTTGGAACTTCAGATGGCCAGGGGGCCTGGGCAGTGGACCAGCGCATTAGTGTTGTCACCGCTGCTGGAACTTCAGAAGATCAGGGGGCGCTGGGCAGTGGAGCAGCGCATTAGTGTAGTCACCACTGCTGGAACTTCAGATGGGCAGGGGGCGGGCAATGGAGCAGCGCATTAGTGTAGTCGGCGCTGCTGGAACTTCAGATGGCCAGGGGGCGCTGGGCAGTGGAGCAGCGCATTAGTGTTGTCACTGCTGCTGGAACTTCAGATGGGCAGGGGGTGATAGGCAGTGTGGCAGCGCATTAGTGTAGACAGCGCTGCTGGAACTTCAGAAGGTCAGGGGGCGCTGGACAGTGGGGCAGCTCATTAGTGTAGTCACTGCTGCTGGAACTTCAGATGGGCAGGGGGAGCTGGGCAGTGGAGCAGTGCATTACTGTAGTCACCGCTGCTGGAACTTCAGAAGATCAGGGGGCGCTGGGCAGTGGAGCAGCGCATTAGTATAGTCACCGCTGCTGAAACTTTGGATGGGCAGGGTGCGCTGGGCAGTGGAGCAGCGTGTTTGTGTAGTCACCTTTGCGCCCGTGGAACTAGGAGCGAATCAATTGCTCTGCGCGTCCACAGAAGGTGCCGCGTTCTACTCTTGGGGCCCAATTCATGGAATTTTTTGCAGGTTCAAACTGACTTTGCACTGCTGAAAAGTGACTTTGCACTGCCGACAAAACACACATTAGTGTAGTCACTGCTGCTGGAACTTCAGAAGGTCAGGGGGCACTGGTCAGTGGATCAGTACATTAGTGTAGTCACCGCTGCTGGAACTTCAGATGGGCAGGGGGCGCTGGGCAGTGGAGCAGCGCATTAGTGTAGTCACCGCTGCTGGAACTTCAGATGGGCAGGGGGCGCTGGGCAGTGGAGCAGCGCATTAGTTTTTTTTTTTTAATAATAATAATAATTTTAATGTGACATAGTTTAAATAATAAACTTTACACATGTACTAAAACCATACATTGAATAAAATTCCAATACAATACAATATATATACATTAAAAAATTCAACTTCAAATAATGCAGAGTTATAATGATTCGTTCACTGTCTCTATAATTCATCGTCTACCATGTAAACCAGAGGTACTAATCATTTTGCCTCATAGTCATGGGTATAATCAACTATTTTATGATACACTTAGCAATATCACAGTTTCCATATAGGAGCGCAACCTGGCCAATTCCCACCAAGCATTATATAGATATGCCCAACTTAACTTCTACCCTAAGCCAGATAGAATAAAGTGCTTTTAACAATCTTATGCTGTTGGTGTTGATACAATGATTCCAGAAAAGCATGTCCCCTATGGTTTCCATGTTATGTACATGCTTTCCCAGATGCGTGATTATATCATCTATCATTGCCAAACATTCCGTGAGTACATGCTTAGCTGTCTCAAGATGTTCCAAATTCCTACAGAGACGGCAGTAGCGTATATCCTTGGGTAGCTTATCTATCACCCCTGTGTTCATCCTTATGGGAAGATATTCAATTCTTAGTAGCAGTATAAATCTCCTGAGCCTAAGGGATGGGCATAGCGACAGATATGTCTGCGGTTTCTTATATGTGTATAATCTATTTTGCACAAAGCTATATCTTTTTAGCTTGCGTAGATGGTCAAAATTTTCAAGCCAGTCCCACAGCTCTAGCCTTCTCCCCATAAGAGATTGCATCGCTTCAGTATATGACCCTTCACGATGTCTCCAACAGATGTCTTTGAGTAATTGTTCCATTTGATCTTTAAATTCTCTAATGGGACCCTCAGTGTTGCTTTTCAAAGGGAATGACATTAGTAGGGCATTACCCTTGCCATACACCATTTTTAAATAAAATCCCATCCTCTTTTTCAGTACCTGCGCTTTTAACGATATAAGCCCCAACTCCAATCTCAATAGCGACATGGGTATACAAGCCGGAAGTCCCAGGATCCTTCGCCAGAATTTTCCCTCCACAATTTGTAGCCAATCTAGATCCATTTTAATCAGGGATTCAAGGCCATAGACTATCATGGGGGAAAAAAACCTGGATATAAAGATGACGGGTTCCCCATAGAGTAAAGCCTCCCTGTTTAATTGTAAAGCTTTTGAAGAGGGCAGTAATTTGTGCTGCTCTTGTTTTCCGGTGGTGTTTACATGTAGTATAGTCACCTTTGGGTTCTAGCTCTATCCCAAGATATTTATACACCGGGGCATATGAGATTACAACACTATCAATGCGAAGTAGTACACGTGAAGATCTTTTACTTGTGAATCTCATCACTTGTGTCTTCTCCGTATTAATAGTGAGCCCATTATGTGCTGAATATTCCCAGAGGGCTATTGCCGAACGTCGTAATCCACTGATAGTATGATCAAATATAACTATATCATCCGCATATGCGAGAACCAGACAAGGGGTTTTACCTATGCTGGGAGGGCAATTTTTTGCAGTAGCTATTTTCAAAGGGATGTCGTGAACATATAGATTGTATACAAGTGGAGCAGTCACGCATCCCTGCTTCACCCCTCTATTCTGTAGTACTTCCTCCGACACATGACCGTCCTGGTCTAATTTTAATTTCACCTTAGTGTTCTGATGTAGCAGCCTAAGGTAATACAGAAGATCAACTGGACAACCTAATTTTCGTAGCTTCGTCCAGAGTATTTCTCGTGGGATGGAATCAAATGCGGCTTTGAAATCTACAAAGAGAGCGTAGAGGGGGGGTTGCCCACTTTGTAGGGCCCTACTACGCATATAGTCCACAACCAATAGGTTGTGGGTAGTGGAATACTCCGTTCTAAAGCCGCATTGGAATTTACACAATATATTGGCCTGATCAACCCATTTCTGGAGTTTTCCCAATAAAAGTGAGGCGAAAATTTTGCTTGTACTGTCTAACATAGAAGGTAATCTATAGTTGTTAGGATCGAATCTATTTCCTTTTTTAAATATAGGAATTAGAATGGCCGATTGCCAAGAGCTTGGGATTTTTCCTGTGCTCAAACTTTTTGTGAACAAAATGTTCATTACTACAGACCAAAACTCCGGGTTGCTCTTTATTACAATATTGGCCAGACCATTTGGACCAGGTGCTCTGGAAGATTTCAGTGCTTTAATCATAGAAAAGATGGATTCATAGGAGATGTCTATGGAAGGGTCAGTTGGAATTTTACCTATCTCAGTCATCTCGTCATATTTCGATTCTACATTACGCTTTTCCAGGAACCTGGTCCACTCTGCACTAGATATTGGGTTTGCTAACTGCCGAGCCTTGTTTCCCCTGGCTTCATTAAGGAGAGACCATATACTACTGGATTTCCGAGTGCAAATAGTCTGCACCAGCCTTTGCCAGGATCTATTTCTATCAAGGCTTCTCTTTGCCTTGATGTCTGCCCTGTATTTATTCCTCAGTTTCTTAGATGTTAAAGTATATGTCTCCCAAGTTAGACTAGTTTTCTTGGCTTGTCTTAGATTAGCTCTTAATGTTCTTTTAACATCTCGAATATATCTGTCGTAAATGGGATATTTCGTTTGGTCGCTGATCATACCTCCGGTAGACGTTGCAGCATGTTTATCCGAGAACTGGTATATCCAGTTCTCTACATCATCAATAGACATTTTTGTAAATTCTTCTATGTTGGGGTAGCAGTTTTTATTTAGAGAATCTGAAGCCAGTATTACATTCCTGTCCGACCAGCGAATGCATGTCCCTGCATGATTAATTTTTAAATCCCCTACCATACAAAATTGAGTACGGACTTCTATGTTGTCAAAAGAGCATGCTAAAACTGCATGATCGCTCCAATTATTAGGGATTACTATCATATCTTCGACTGATAGAAGCATGCTTGGAGAGACGAAAACATAGTCCAATGTGCTAACCATTGCTCCATTCCTCCAAGTATGTCTACCCGGATGATCACTTTTGGTACGACCATTTATCATCTCAAGATCCCATTTGCGAAAAAAATATACCCAATCTAATCCTTCGCTCTCTACTTTCTGATGTTCCATGGCACATTTAGGATATATCTTTAGGTTGGCCGTTCTCTGTTCACCTCCTAACATATGGGTGTTAAAATCTCCTACTACACAAACATCCACATTTCCTTCAATGGTTAGCCAGCTGGCTAATAGCTCATGCAATGCTTCCTGTAAGGACTCTCTATACACTGCCCCCGGAGGGTTATACAGACAGACAACTAGCAGTTTACCAGAGTTCTCCATATTTTTTTACTATTTCAACTGCTAGCAATTGATCATCTTGATTCACGTTCAGTTTTCTAGAACCAAGCCAGTTAGCTACCCCAATCCATAGCCCTTCATAGGGCCGTCCTCTTTCTCCTCTTTTGGCTGATTCCTGATGGCCATTATAACCATCCAAGTATAGAGGATTCATTGCCATAGTCTCTTGAAGACAGATACAATTGTAATGAGATAGTTGTGCAATCTGCCCATCTTCATTTAGGAGATGGGCAAAGCCCCTGCAGTTCCATGAAGCCAGCAGTAATTTTCAATGTCCGGATGAGACCTTGGGAAGAGCCTCTGTCAGCCACCTCAAAACAGACTGTACTTCAGTCATGTCCACCTTCTCTCCAATTGGTATATTAAGACAAGCAACGGCCGATCTATTGATCACAGCTTCCGATTCAGAACCACCTGGCTCAATATATAACAGTTCAGCATCTATCTCGATATCCACCATTGACAATTCTTTTTTAAATGTCCTTAATAATTGCGCAGTGGATATAAATTTACAATGAAGAGCTGATACCTTGGGATATGTACCCGTCAATGGCTCTAAAAATTGAAAGTCCTCAGATTGTAAGACTCTTAATTGAGGGACAGAAAACAATCTCTTTAAAAATTCAGAGCGAGAGAGCCAGGTAGATTTATCAGATTGATACAGATGTTTTATAATACAGGTACGGTTGCCCCAGACGGCATCATTTTCTTGTATGGGATCCGATATTGAGAATACAGAGCAATGTGGACTTCCATGTTTGCTAGCTGTTTTAGGAGTATTTATTGGGACGATGTCGTCCTCAAATAAAGATTCGTTCATTGTATTTTCAAGTTCGTCTACCCCGTCCGGGGCTTCTGTATCCCCAGCGATCAACCAGCTCGTTAGGCGGCCATTGCCTAAATCTTTCCGTTTCTTTGCCCGAGCAGCTCTTTTTTTTGCTTTTTTTGAGCGATGGATGGGCTTCCCCATCTCAGGAGGTGACGCCCCCTGGCTGCTGTTTCTAGCTCCACCGGATGCTAACTTAGCCCTCTTGCGTTGTTTACGCTGCTTGTATGGAGGCAATGACTCTGGCAATATCTCTGGATGTTCGGATGTTTCTATGCTTGGAGCTATGGTTTGTGGCTCATGCAGTTCGTTTGCTATTGAGATGGCTTCAGTTAAGTTATTTTCCGCCTCCTCAGCCAGATTCTGTCTATGCTCTAGGTCACTGATCAAAACATCTGTATTTGCCAATATTCGCACAGACATCCGCAGCAATATTTTTAATGCAAATTGTAAAGATGCCACCGATGCCTGTAGTTCAGCAATTTCTGGCACTAATAGGGAATTACTGTTGGTTTTCTCTGTGCCAGTTGCCAAAGATGTATCTATAACTAGGTTAGGTGAGGCTGATAATCTCATCAATGATCCATCATGAGGTGGCAGTTTGCCATCATCTTTAACTGGACTCTCAGGCTTTGCGAGATTCCCTTTTTCCAGAGGGGTTATTGTCTGGGGAGTCATACCTCTCTGGATATTCAGACACAAATCTAAAAGAGAGTTATTGTCGATGTCTTCAAAGTTGAGCGAACTGCCCAAATTAGAGATGTTGACCACTGGTTCCATAGGTGTCTCCAGAGCAGTGGAATTAATGTCCACTGGCACATTTAAAGGGAAGAAACCCGTGATCTTTCCCTGATCAACAGGGATTCCCTTCTTGACTTTATTTCTCTTACTTTTATTTTCTTCCATAATAGGTCCCAGGCTGCCTCCTGTTTCTTTTCCCTTAGATTGTATTTGGAAATGGGAGGTTTTTTAGAGGGTGCCATCAGTTCAAGGGTTTAGTCACTATGTAAGATCAATTGATATAGTTGAGAAAAATTACGGGAGAAGAGAGGCAATAATTTAATTCAACAGATATTGTCCCCGATCATCCGGATTCAGCGACCAATTATGTCTTAATGATTAATAAATAATAGGAGCGCTGGTGTCCTCTTCAAATCCCGCAGTATCGTCCCCTGTACACGTGGAGAGAGGGCGTAGGTGTAGCTTCCACTAATGCAGTACGCCCCCAGAAACCGTAGGGCTCCCCGTACCCCGTAGCCGAGCGCGCTGGAGCTGGAGCGCTGCTCAATTGGCGTCCGCAATCTGCGTTCAGGTCCGGCAATCGAAAGAGAGGTCCTATCCTCGGGCCACACCTCAGGTGGCTGCCGTACGGCTAACTGCTGTCGTACTACGCAGGGGGCGCTTCCGATGCCGGCATATGATGAGCACTCATGCAAAGTTAGACAGTACTCTGCTACCTAATGCTACAAATGGGAGCAGTGGAGGTAATGCGGCAATTACAAAATAGAGGTAGGCAGGAAACCTCCTACCCCCTTTTCGCGCTGCCGTCCTCTATTTTACCTCCTCTTCATGGACCAGCCCGCCTGCTAAACCCTCGCTCTGCCAGCCGGCAGTTTTCAGCTGCCCATTACCTGATTAGCAGTTGATGACTGTCTCAGGATACGGCAGCACTCGATCCTGTGTGTAGAAGGCGGCGGCAGGCAGGCAGGGCAAGGCAGAGAAAGGCCAGCTGCGGCTGTACAAGGTTGCGTCTCCCACGCTTCCCAAACAGTACGGGGCCCCGACGTATCAAAGGCAGCGGCACTCGCCTCTTTCCCGCGAGGCAGTGTTCTCAGCTCGGCTCGTCAGGCAGGTTCCACAGCCGAGCCTTCTCCTTAGCGCAATTCGCGCAATTAGAGGAAAGGTCCTAGATCCTAGGCGGGACCTCTCCTACACGTCAAGCCGCACCCGATTCGGAGCTCACGTTCACCAAACAGAGCATCCGTAATCTGGCCGCTTCCGACAGCGACAACCTCAATCAGTGTTTGTCACCACTGCTGGAACTTCAGAAGATCAGGGGGCGCTGGGCAGTGGAGCAGCGCATTAGTGTAGTCACCACTGCTGGAACTTCAGATGGGCAGGGGACGGGCAATGGAGCAGCGCATTAGTGTAGTCAGGCTGCTGAAACTTCAGATGGCCAGGGGGCGCTGGGCAGTGGAGCAGCGCATTAGTGTTATCACCGCTGCTGGAACTTCAGATGGGCAGGGGGCACTGGGCAGTGGAGCAGCAGATTAGTGTAATCACCGCTGCTGAAACTTCAGAAGATCAGGGGGCGCGGAGCAGTGGAGCAGTGCATTAGTGTAGTCAGCGCTGCTGTAACTTCACAAGGTCAGGGTCACTGGGCAGTGGAGCAGTGCATTAGTGTTGTCACCGCTGCTGGAACTTCAGATGGCCAGGGGGCGCTGGGCAGTGGAGCTGTGCATTAGTGCAGTCACCGCTGCTGGAACTTCAGAAGATCAGGGGGCGCTGAGCAGTGGAGTAGTGCATTAGTGTAGTCACCCCTGCTGGAACTTCAGAAGATCAGGGGGCGCTGGGCAGTGGAGCGCATTAGTGTAGTCAGCGCTGCTGGAACTTCACAAGGTCAGGGACATTGGGCAGTGGAGCAGCGCATTAGTGTAGTCACTAATGCTGGAACTTCAGATGGGCAGGGGGCACTTGGCAGTGGAGCAGCGCATTAGTGTAGTCACTGCTGCTGGAACTTTAGAAGATCAGGGGGCGCTGGGCAGTGGAACGCATTAGTGTAGTCAGCGCTGCTGGAACTTCACAAGGTCAGGGACACTGGGCAGTGGAGCAGCGCATAAGTGTAGTCACTGCTGCTGGAACTTCAGATGGGCAGGGGGCACTTGGCAGTGGAGCAGCGCATTAGCGTAGTCACTGCTGCTGGAACTTCAGAAGATCAGGGGGCGCTGGGCAGTGGAGCGCATTAGTGTAGTCAGCGCTGCCGGAACTTCACAAGGTCAGGGACACTGGGCAGTGGAGCAGCGCATTAGTGTAGTCACTGCTGCTGGAACTTCAGATGGGCAGGGTGCGCTGGGCAGTGGAGCAGCGTATTCGTGTAGTCACCTTTGCGCCCGTGGAACTAGGAGCGAATCAATTGCTCTGCGCGTCCGCAGAAGGTGCCGCGTTCTACTCTTGGGGCCCAATTCATGGAATTTTTTGCAGGTTCAAACTGACTTTGCACTGCTGAAAAGTGACTTTGCACTGCCGACAAAACACTGATTCATGGAACTGTGCAAAATGTATTTTTGCAGCGCAGTCAGTGCAAAGTCATTTTTTACTGCAAAAATAGCTATGGACTGACTTTCAACTGAATTTGCACAGCAAAAATACACTTTGCACAGTTCCATGAATCAGGGTTTGTGTCGGCAGTGCAAAATCACTTTCAGCAGTGCAAAGTCACTTTTCAGCAGTGCAAAACAGTCCATGCAAAGTCACTTTTCAGCAGTGCAAAACAGTCCATGCATCAGGCCCTTTGGCTTTAGTGTTGCCCTTAAAGAGACACTGCTCCAGGGAGGCGCAGTTTATGTCCAAGGCAGTACATTTCTGTTAAACAGCACTTCCTTTTCTGTATCATTTACTTTGCAAGGATTTTTGAACATCAAATGTACACTATTACAGGTGGACCGTAGCTGCTGGACCATGCGCCAATAGGCTGTACTTGCCACCCGTCAGGCCAAAGGTTGGCAGGCCTGCCCTGCTTCCCCAGATACCATGAGTAGCAGGAAGTGAGCAGGTGTCCTCAATCAAAATGAATTCCCAGCAGAGCCATCACCCTCATTACCCATTTGAAATAATTCGAAATATCGGCAATTGTTTATATCAGCCACTAGAGGGCACTACTGAACTATGAATATTTAGGCAATCAGCGAACTATACCCACCTCTCTACACAGGTAAATTAAAAGTCTCTGGTAACAGTATCCACCCCCAAACTCCACCCCCCAAACGAGATCAAGCAAGAGGGAGGGGAGTGAGGGAGGGGTTCGTGGGAAGAATACATTGAATACCACTCTGTGGGGTAATAATGTCTTCTGTTATTTCAGCGCTCTCAGACTTAGGGGTGCATTGCGCTATATAAGAAATATATTATTATAATTGATCAGGGTGCATTAGTGTAGACACCACTGCTGGAACTTCAGATGGGCAAGGGGTGCTGGGCAGTGGGGCAGCGCATAAGTGTAGTCACCGCTGCTGGAAATTGACAAGGTCAGGGACACTGGGCAGTGGAGCAGCGCATTAGTGTAGTCACCGCTGCTGGAACTTCAGAAGGTCAGGGGGCAGTGCGGTAGTGCATTAGTGTAGTCAGTGCTGCTGGAACTTCAGAAGGTCAGGGGGTGCTGGGCAGTGGAGCAGCGCATTAGTGTAGTCACCGCTGCTGGAACTTCAGATGGGCAGGGGGAGGGCAATGGAGCAGCGCATTAGTGTAGTCAGCGCTGCTGGAACTTCAGATGGCCAGGGGGCGCTGGGCAGTGGAGCAGTGCATTAGTGCAGTCACCGCTGCTGGAACTTCAGATGGGCAGGGGGTGCTCGGCAGTGCAGTAGCGAATTAGTGTAGTCACCGCTGCTGGAACTTCAGAAGATCAGGGGGTGCTGGGCAGTGGAGTAGCGCATTAGTATAGTCAGCGCTGCTGGAACTTCAGATGGCCAGGGGGCGCTGGGCAGTGGAGCAGCGCATTAGTGTTGTCACCGCTGCTGGAACTTCAGATGGGCAGGGGGCACTGGGCAGTGGGGCAGCGCATTAATGTAGTCACCGCTGTTGGAACTTCAGATGGGCTGGGGGGCTGGGCAGTGGGGCAGCACATTAGTGCAGTCACCGCTGCTGGAACTTCTGATGGGCTGGGGGTGCAGCAGCGCATTAGTGTAGTCAGCGCTGCTGGAACTTCAGAAGATCAGGGGGCATTGGGCAGTGGGGCAGCACATTAGTGTAGTCACAGCTGCTGGAACTTCAGATGATACAGGAGGTGCTGGGCAGTGGAGTAGCGCATTAGTGTAGTCCCTGCTGCTGGAACTTCAGATGGGCAGGGGGGCACTGGGCTGGAACTTCAGAAGATCAGGGGGCGCTGGGCAGTGGGGCAGCGCATTAGTGTAGTCACCGCTGCTGGAACTTCAGATGGGCAGGGGGCGCTGGGCAGTGCTGCAGTGCCTTAGTGTAGACACCACTGCTGGAACTTCAGATGGGCAGGGGGTGCTGGGCAGTGGAGCAGCGCATTAGTGTAGTCACCGCTGCTGGAACTTCAGATGGGCAAGGGGTGCTCGGCAGTCCAGCAGCGAATTAGTGTAGTCACCGCTGCTGGAACTTCAGAAGATCAGGGGGTGCTGGGCAGTGGAGCAGCGCATTAGTGTAGTCAGCGCTGCTGGAACTTCAGATGGCCAGGGGGCGCTGGGCAGTGGAGCAGCGCATTAGTGTAGTCAGCGCTGCTGGAACTTCAGAAGATCAGGGGGCATTGGGCAGTGGGGCCGCACATTAGTGTAGTCACCGCTGCTGGAACTTCAGATGGGCAGGGGGGCGCTGGGCTGGAACTTCAGAAGATCAGGGGGCGCTGGGCAGTGGGGCAGCACATTAGTGTAGTCACCGCTGCTGGAACTTCAGATGGGCAGGGGGTGCTGGGCAGTGCGGCAGTGCCTTAGTGTAGACACCACTGCTGGAACTTCAGATGGGCAGGGGGTGCTAGGCAGTGGAGCAGCGCATTAGTGTAGTCAGCACTGCTGGAACTTTAGTTGGGCAGGGAGCACTGGCAGTGGGTCAGCATATTAGTGTAGTCACTGCTGCTGGAACTTCAGATGGGCAGGGGGCGCTGGGCAGTGGAGCAACGCATTAGTGTAGTCACTGCTGCTGGAACTTCAGAAGGTCAGGGGGCGCTGGTCAGTGGATCAGTGCATTAGTGTAGTCACCGCTGCTGGAACTTCAGATGGGCAGGGAGTGCTGGCAGTGCAGCAGCGCATTAGTGTAGTCAGCGCTGCTGGAACTTCAGATGGGCAAGGGGTGCTGGGCAGTGGGGCAGCGCATTAGTGTAGTCACCGCTGCTGGAAATTGACAAGGTCAGGGACACTGGGCAGTGGAGCAGCGCATTAGTGTAGTCACCGCTGCTGGAACTTCAGAAGGTCAGGGGGCAGTGCGGTAGCGCATTAGTGTAGTCACCGCTGCTGGAAATTGACAAGGTCAAGGACACTGGGCAGTGGAGCAGCGCATTAGTGTAGTCACCGCTGCTGGAACTTCAGAAGGTCAGGGGGCAGTGCGGTAGCGCATTAGTGTAGTCACCGCTGCTGGAACTTCAGATGGGCAGGGGGCGGGCAATGGAGCAGCGCATTAGTGTAGTCACCGCTGCTGGAACTTCAGATGGCCAGGCGGCGCTGGGCAGTGGAGCAGCACATTAGTGTTGTCACCGCTGCTGGAACTTCAGAAGATCAGGGGGCGTTGGGCAGTGGAGTAGCGCATTAGTGTAGTCAGCACTGCTGGAACTTCAGATGGCCGGGGGGCGCTTGGCAGTGGAGCAGCGCATTAGTGTTGTCACCGTTGCTGGAACTTCAGATGGGCAGGGGGCACTGGGCAGTGGAGCAGTACATTAGTGTAGTCACCGCTGCTGGAACTTCAGAAGATCAGGGGGCGCCGGGCAGTGGAGCAGCGCATTAGTGTAGTCAGCGCTGCTGGAACTTCAGAAGATCAGGGGGCATTGGGCAGTGGGGCCGCACATTAGTGTAGTCACCGCTGCTGGAACTTCAGATGGGCAGGGGGGCGCTGGGCTGGAACTTCAGAAGATCAGGGGGCGCTGGGCAGTGGGGCAGCGCATTAGTGTAGTCACCGCTGCTGGAACTTCAGATGGGCAGGGGGTGCTGGGCAGTGCGGCAGTGCCTTAGTGTAGACACCACTGCTGGAACTTCAGATGGGCAGGGGGTGCTAGGCAGTGGAGCAGCGCATTAGTGTAGTCAGCACTGCTGGAACTTTAGTTGGGCAGGGGGCACTGGCAGTGGGTCAGCACATTAGTGTAGTCACTGCTGCTGGAACTTCAGATGGGCAGGGGGCGCTGGGCAATGGAGCAACGCATTAGTGTAGTCACTGCTGCTGGAACTTCAGAAGGTCAGGGGGCGCTGGTCAGTGGATCAGTGCATTAGTGTAGTCACCGCTGCTGCAACTTCAGATGGGCAGGGGGTGCTGGGCAGTGCAGCAGCGCATTAGTGTAGTCAGCGCTGCTGGAACTTCAGATGGGCAAGGGGTGCTGGGCAGTGGGGCAGCGCATTAGTGTAGTCACCGCTGCTGGAAATTGACAAGGTCAGGAACACTGGGCAGTGGAGCAGCGCATTAGTGTAGTCACTGCTGCTGGAACTTCAGAAGGTCAGGGGGCAGTGCGGTAGCGCTTTAGTGTAGTCACCGCTGCTGGAAATTGACAAGGTCAAGGACACTGGGCAGTGGAGCAGCGCATTAGTGTAGTCACCGCTGCTGGAACTTCAGAAGGTCAGGGGGCAGTGCGGTAGCGCATTAGTGTAGTCAGTGCTGCCGGAACTTCAGAAAGTCAGGGGGTGCTGGGCAGTGGAGCAGCGCATTAGTGTAGTCACCGCTGCTGGAACTTCAGATGGGCAGGGGGCGGGCAATGGAGCAGCGCATTAGTGTAGTCACCGCTGCTGGAACTTCAGATGGCCAGGCAGCGCTGGGCAGTGGAGCATCACATTAGTGTTGTCACCGCTGCTGGAACTTCAGAAGATCAGGGGGCGTTGGGCAGTGGAGTAGCGCATTAGGGTAGTCACCACTGCTGGAACTTCAGATGGGCAGGGGGCGGGCAATGGAGCAGCGCATTAGTGTAGTCAGCACTGCTGGAATTTCAGATGGCCGGGGCGCGCTGGGCAGTGGAGCAGCGCATTAGTGTTGTCACCGTTGCTGGAACTTCAGATGGGCAGGGGGCACTGGGCAGTGGAGCAGCACATTAGTGTAGTCACCGCTGCTGGAACTTCAGAAGATCAGGGGGCGCGGAGCAGTGGAGCAGTGCATTAGTGTAGTCAGCGCTGTTGTAACTTCACAAGGTCAGGGACACTGGGCAGTGGAGCAGCGCATTAGTGTAGCCACCGCTGCTGGAACTTCAGAAGATCAGGGGGCGCTGAGCAGCGGAGCAGTGCATTAGTGTAGTCACCGCTGCTGGAACTTCAGAAGATCAGGGGGCGGTGGGCAATGGAGCAGCGCATTAGTGTCATCACCGCTGCTGGAACTTCAGGTGGGCAGGGGGCACTGGGCAGTGGAGCAGCGCATTAGTGTAGTCACCGCTGCTGGAACTTCAGCGAAAGTCACTTTTCAGCAGTGCAAAACAGTCCATGCATCAGGCCCTTTGGCTTTAGTGTTGCCCTTAAAGAGACACTGCGCCAGGGAGGCGCAGTTTATGTCTAAGGCAGTACATTTCTGTTAAACAGCACTTCATTTTCTGTATCATTTACTTTGCAAGGATTTTTGAACATCAAATGTACACTATTACAGGTGGACCGTAGCTGCTGGACCATGCGCCAATAGGCTGTACTTGCCACCCGTCAGGCCAAAGGTTGGCAGGCCTGCCCTGCTTCCCCAGATACCATGAGTAGCAGGAAGTGAGCAGGTGTCCTCAATCAAAATGAATTCCCAGCAGAGCCATCACCCTCATTACCCATTTGAAATAATTCTGAATATTGGCAATTGTTTTTATCAGCCACTAGATGGCACTACTGAACTATGAATATTTAGGCAATCAGCGAACTATACCCACCTCTCTACACAGGTAAATTAAAAGTCTCTGGTAACAGTATCCACCCCCAAACTCCACCCCCAAACTAGATCAAGCAAGAGGGAGGGGAGTGAGGGAGGGCTTCCGTGGGAAGAATAAATTGAGTACCACTCTGTGGGGGATTAATGTCTTCTGATATTTCAGCGCTCTCAGACTTATGGGTGCATTGCGCTATTTAAGAAATACATTATTATAATTGATCAGGGTGCTTACAAGCATACTCTCTCAAGACCCTGTGTTTCTTTTTGCATTTAAAATTAAAAAAGGTTTACTATTTGACTCGATTGCACTATATGCAAAATTATCTAAAAAAAAAAAAAGATTGTTACAAAGTGAAATCATTTTGTAAAAATGAAAAGCACCAAGTGAAATAATACATCTTTATAGACTGAGGGAGGAGTCGTTATCGTGTGGTAATGACCGGCCACCAAGTTCTCGAAGGCTATTTGCACATGCTGAAGGCAGCAGTACATGTTTTGGAGTTTGGTGGTGAAGTTAAAAATGGTGCTTTAAGAGTCAGTAAACGGACACATTGAGTTAGTACATTTAATGTGGTTTTATTTTGCAGCATTTAAATAACATGTTTTTTTCATAACTTAAACCTTTTAGTTGCAACTTGGTTTAACGTGAGCACGTTCACACGAGCACGCGTGAGGTGTCATGTAAAAGTAAACGGTTTCGCTATAAGAAAGGGAAAGCATTTTCCAATGTTTTTTCTCTTTCTCTTTCGTCTGTTAAATAGCATTGTGCAGCCAAGAAAATGTCATTGCAGCGAGGAATTCTCCGGCTGAAACAAATTCTTGTCTGTAAAGGATATTGTTGTTACCCTGTTTGCTTCTGAAGACAGAACGTTTAGAATGCAGCCAATACCAATAGTTATTGACTACATTCTAGTGGAGGTCAATAACGATTTTCATGTGCTAATTTGCTGCATGTTTATTTTTTTAGTCGGACTGCAAGATGTACTAACGTAATGAATGTCAATAAGGTTTAGGGTTGTTTCAAACAATGATTAAGCACAGGTGATGTCATCACATGCATATTAACAACATGTCAAATTGCTCCATGTTAAAAACGAAATGAGTCCCTGTTTTAAGGCTCCATCACATTACATTCTGGTATCTAAAGTCTGGTGTTTCGAGAGTCCTAACCCAAGGGGGTTCAGAAGAAATTGTTATACACTTCAGGTGAAGTAAACTAGGGGACGTACAGGACTGGTCTGTATAAGATAACAATTTAAGTCCTGTAATTAGGGTATTATTAGGGGCGGAAATAAAGAGTGATCACTGAGGATTAATGTGAAGAGTCGACTAGTCTGTCTGTGTATTTATGGTAAATGAAGGTGTCGAAGAACAACGATTGTGTAAGGAAAATTTTGAAAAGGTCAAGGAGACATAGGGCCTTGCAAAATTTTCCGGCACCCGCAAATGGACAATTACCGGGTCATTACGTCCCCGCCAGACCCGGTAATTGCCAATTCGCGGACACCGGAAAAAAATGCTTCCCATTCCCATTTGAGCCCCATAGGGCTCAATGGGAATGGGCAGGTCGGATGCACCAGCATCCTTCAGAATGGTGCCGGTGCATTCGACATGCTCTGCTCGCGGGTGCCGTTACGTCCACCAGGTCAGACCTGGTGAGCCGGAAGGCACCCACGAGCAGAACTCGTAGTTTGCCGGTCCAGTAGCAACAGTGCCGATAGTTTACTGGCACCGTTACTACCGGACTGGCATACATATAATGAGGCCCACAGTGTTTATCTAGAGAAACTATTGCTACCAACTTAGAGGTAGACTTAAATTGTTGAAAAATAGAGGTTTTGAGCAGCGATTGCTGGAACGTGCTCCTATTTTTTGTTTTCATAAAAGTATTTTTGTAAACACTGGTAAGTATTGACAGTCAATTGAGACTCCTCACAATGGGAGACCTTACTCCTCTGATGCACTTATGTAAGACATTGCCCAAGCTCAAACAGTACAGTGCAGAAAGAGTGAAAGGCACGGCGGATAAGATGTTCATACCATGGCCACAAGGGGGATCAAAGTCAAAAGCAGAATTGCAACACATGACCACATACTTGCACGCTGCGTAGACGGTAAAGAAATTGGAGAAATGTTTAGCTATTTTAGAACTTTGGAAGATGTATCAAGAAGAGAGAGAGGATCTGCCACCTGACGAGTGGATGCTTAACCAGTCTAAGAGAAAGGTGTCGAGCCTTCTGCTCCCCTTGCCTCGTCTCAGGTGAAAGGCGATAGTACGGAAAACGTCAGATTGTATCCGTTAAAGGAACTGAAAGCGGCGACGGGGTACAGTAATTCAATATACAAACCGCCTGCTTATAATAGTGACTATAGTCCGGAGAAGACTAAGAGAAAAGAGGAGATCTTTAAGATCTTACAGAACAAAGAGGGGAAAAGCGAGCAAACAAATGTATCAGCAGACATAGAACGAGAGATCAAGAGATGGAAAGGAGAGAAGGATAAAGCTGACAAAGTAACGCTAGTACAGAATGAATGGATGGGAGGACAGATATTACTCAAGCTAGATGGGAAGAGGACTGATGAAGTCAGGCAAAGGGAAGATCAAGACGAACAGGATAGAAAAGACAGAGAGCGAGAAAAGAGGTTGAAGGAAGACGAGCATAAAAGGAAGAGCCGACAGCGGCGAGAACAGATGTATCAGGAGGAGCAAAGGAAGTATAACAGACAGAGAGCAATAGAGGAACGGGATAGGCAAGAAAGGAAAAGAGAAGAGGAGGAAGCGAGAAGAGTAGGGACATGGAGAGACAATATAAGATAAGAAGAGGAAAAAGTTAGCTGGGAAGCAAAAAAGCGAAGAGAAGTAGATGAAGAATTAGAACGAAAAAGGAGAATCAGAATATGCAAGGAGGGTTCAACCAAGGGGGACTAGTGAGACATGGACCTCCTGTATGTTGGACATGTGGGATGACAGGAAACATTGCACGCGTATGTGCAAGCCAAGGGTATGTACAAAATGGCCAATTCTCAAGAGGGGGGCAGCTTATCCTCCAGCATAAGGCTCACAAGCTAGGGATGGGTTCACCCAAGATCAGACAGAGTACCAAGTACAAGCACTGCAAATGCAACAGGTCCAGCAACCACAGCAAGCACCATTGAATCCACCACAAGGGCAGTCGCAGCACACCCCCATGCAGCTACAGCAGAATGCAAACACAGCACAATTATTGACTCCTAGAATAGGGTGTGTCACAGTGGTAAAAGGGAATCCTTACACATGTACAAGGGTATGCATGTATCTACAATAGGACAGCTCACAGGGTGACGTCATGTATTCAGTACTATCTGTGACACCAGACCCCCAAGAGGAACCAAGGGTGGTGTGACAACAGGAGGCAAATCTTTTTAATTTCTAGTAGACAATGGGGCTACTCATTCATGCTCAAGGGTTCTCTGGAGCTATGAGTCGAGTTCCTTTTACTGATGAATTACCAATATCTATAGGAAAGTGCGACATGTCTGTTCCATTGTTTTATTGACAATAGACACCAGTTAATATTTTTGAAAGAGTCTTAATGACAAAATTTAACATGAGGATTTCTTTTACTGACAAAGGTATAGTGTGCTCTACTCCTGGGATACACTATATGAATGTGGGAATTTATATTGGCATTTACAGGGCAAATGGCTCTACGAGGTGTACTGATACAACCAGAAGTTTTTCTTTATGGGGTGAGCATTCTGTTAACATGGCTACCTGGCTTAATGGGAAAAACTACGAGGATACCTGATGAATTTTTATAGAGACCACAGATACCTATGGATGAAGAGGGGGGATAGACCATCCCCCTAGAGTTAGATACAGCCATAGTAGGAGGGGAAATGGGAATGCTCGAAGGAACGGATGATGAGGGTAGGCCATGGAGAAAAGTGATTGTCATTAGGGAAGGGTGCACATTGACTGACGTCGCTGACGATGACATGTTTGGAGATGATCCATCAGATGAAGAAGTAGTGTTCTTTATGAGCATTACATATTGGATCAGAATAGAGAAAAGGGAGATCCCAAAGCGCATGGTGATAAAGCGGCAGCGTCCACTATTTTTTGATGAAGGCTTAGAGAAAGTGCCAAGCGCTTTCTGGACTATAGGCCCTTATGATCTAGGCCTTTTGAAGGGAGTAGGGGAGTTTAAAACAAAGCTGAAACCAGGGGCGATTTTACCTCGAGCAAGACAGTACCCCATGTCTCGAGAGGCAGATGAGGGCATTTTTTAGACTATTTCAGCACTGATGGAGCAAGGTATTTTGGTACCATAAGAATCATCATGTAATAACGCAGTGTACCCTGTGAAAAAATCAAAGGGAGGGTCATGGATATTTATACAAGATATGAGATGATTAACCAGATTGTAGAGGCAGAGTTTCCTTTAGTTCCTAATCCAACAATGATACTATGCAGTATACAAGTACGTGATATTTTACGATGATTGACGTGAAGAATGCACTTTTCTCAATCCCGTTGCATAAGGACTCACAAGATTTCACTTTGTTTACGTTCCGTCAAATCCATCTGAAACACACTTGTTTGCCTCAAGGGTACTGTGAGTCTCCATCGATCTTTAATAGAGTCCTATAGATGGACCTAGGCAATATTGATTTGAAAAGCACCGTGATACTGTGCGTAGATGACATTTTGATTTGTAGCCCAACAGAAGATGAGTGCAGATAAGACTCGATTCAATTAATGACTATTCTAGCAGACAAGGGATACAAAGTAGACAAAGAGAAGCTACAGTATTGTCAAGAAGAGGTGTTATACATAGGGCAATTGATCACACATCAGGGAAAGAGGGTAACACCTGAAAGAGCTGAAGCAATCATGAAAACTGCAAAACCGCACAAAGTGAAACAGATGCAAGCGTTTCTGGGATGATATAATTATGTGAGAGCATGGTTGTTTGACTATAGTTCGTAAACGAGACCCCTTTTGAAGGCTTTAAAGAAAGCACAGGTGAATAAGGATCAAATAGAATGGACTGAAGAAATGGAGGGAGGGTTTGAACAATTGAAGAAAGCAATTTGTACAGCTCCTGTTTTAGGAATTCCCAATTATGCTGAGGAGTTTTTCTTGTTTTCACATACAAATTGGACAGTTATGGTAGCAGTGCTTAGACCGAGGACTACATTAGGGTACATGCCTCTGGCATATTATAGTTGGAGATTAGACCCAGTTATGAAAGGGCATTTTCCTTTTTAACAATCATTGGCAGCCGCAGCGTTCACAATTGAGAAATCTACAAGTATTGTATTGGGTTGGTCTATGATGCTTTTTGTGGCACATGCTTTGTTTGCCATTTTGGAGAAACCCAAGGGTACATTGACATCTCAGAGAGCTTCTGTATATGAAGTAATGATATCAAATCCAGCAATTAAAATGTTTTATTTTTTTAATGTTTATTGTTGTATTGTTAGTTTACAAAAAACCTTATACAACATTTCACACACAAGAAAAAAGTATACATTTCATTTTATCAAAACAGTCATACAAAGACATAAAAAAAGGAGACAATGCTAAAATGCCATACAATGGAAAAAGAAAAGATTTCATCAAAATAACAAACATTATCAGAGAATCTTAAAAAATATCTCACCCAGCCTTTTTTTCCCCCGTTATGTTCATTGCCGTTATTCCACTGTAAAGGCATTATACATTTAGTTCTTTATTTTTTACCTCCAATTCCTCCGTTATGTTGTGGAGCAGTAAGTTCAATGCAAGAATTTAAGAAATATTTACACCCTACATACAACGACTCCAAAACAAGTTGGTAGATATTTCAAAATCCCCATTGAATCTATCTTTGAGATAGACAGCTCTTTTAGACCCAAAATAGGAACATTTTAAGACAAGGTGCTTTAGGGTTTCTAGCATGTCAGTCTCTCCACAGAAACGACATGTAAGGCTAATTTGGTTTAAATTAAGCCCCTTTTCTTTATGTATCCAATGATGTATTCTTTCTAAGGTCGGCATCTGATTGAGTCTAAACTGCATAAATATTGCTCTCGCCCTCTGGCAAGGGAATCTTTGTAAGTAAAGGGGAATACATTCCCTTGCGTGTCCGAAGTTAGCATACTCCTTATAAGAGGAGTAGGACTCTACGCCATTCACTGTATCCACCCAATCTGCTCTAAATAAAAGTCTCTTGACTAGTCCCGGTCGTTGAACCAGGTCATCTATGCAGGAACCTAGAGTGTCTAGCAGAGAATTCCTTCTATCACTGAATCCCCTGATAGATTTCACTGCCCCGGACTCAACAACCTTATTTAACAACTCATATAGGGTGTTAACGGGAGGATCATTCATTTTTCTGAATAAGGATAATTGTCTCCACAAATATCTAGCTTTGAGTGAGATAAGACATAGCTCATGACGAATAATGGTGTTAGGGATTGCCATAGATAGGCCCAATACTTCTTTCCACATTTTCCCCTGGACCACATTCAAATATAAGCCCATGTGATGGGTACAAATGTCCAAACCATTCAAAAGAACCGGCTCACATTTCGCAAGATAAAAACGTCTTATTGGTAAGAGCGAAAATTTACATAACCTAACACTCAGAAATTTCATTTGAGTCTTTAATTTAGTCGCTTTTTCTACAAGACTCAATTTCCACATCTTTAGGCTAGATTTATTAGAAAACGTATACCCGAGGTAAGTTATAGCCTGAACCTGTTCCACGGATCATCTCTCATCTTCCAAGTGTACGATTTGACAATTCTCTTCTTAGAAACTACAATCGTTCGTGATTTCGATGCATTAGGGGAAAGATTATTCATCATTGCATATTGATAAAAAATATTCATCTTTCTACGGAGGCCACATGGGGTACGGTCAAAAAGAATAAAATCATCCGCAAAGGCCATCCACTCGATAACCAAACTCCCCAACCTTACAGGAGCGATGGAAGGACCCTGCCACATGTCCTCCACATCGCTAACGTACAGGTTGAAGAGCGTGGGTGCAAGTGAGCAGCCCTGCTTGACCCCAACCTTAGTATCAATGGCATCGGAAAGAGAACCTTCTTGGGTTAAGCGCACCCTGACCGAGGTATTACTATGTAGCAGAGCCAAGAGTTGGACAATCTTACGTGGAAAATTCATTGCTAGCATTTTAGTCCACAATCTTGCTCTGATAACCCCGTCGAAAGCATTAGAAAGGTCCAAGGATGCCATAAAAACTTCACCTATATTGGATTGATGGACTGAATCTCTTAAATGGGCCAAAATATTCCCATTCAAATCTGTTCATAAGCCTTCTCTAAAGCCAACCTGGAATTTGCTAAAGCAAGCATTCCTTCTAATCACTTTATTAAGGTCCCTTAGAAGTAAAATTCCAAAGACCTTACAGGCTGCATCTAAAAGCGCTATTGGTCTATAATTCTGGGGGTTTAGAACGTCCCCTTTTTTGAATATAGGGACAATAATGCTTTGGGCCCAAGATTTGGGGATAATATGATATTTGAAAATCTCATCAAATATGGGTTTGAGCAACTCTGCCCACATTTCAGGGGCCGCCTTTATAACAAAAGGGGGAATACCATCCGGGCCCGGCGCTCTGGATGGTTTGAGTTTATTAATAGCCCACATAATATCCCCAATATCCCACAAACAATCACCCACTACCGGTGGCCCTAAATCCAAATCCTGTTCTCTAGAAAAGACAGAAGGCAAGGCAAACCTTTCCTTATAGCAGGAGCACCACACCTCCGCTTGGATGGGGCAATCAAGTCTGTCTTTTACAGGCATAAGTGGAGTATTGATAGTTGCCCAAAATTGTACATCTCTGCCCTTGCAGAGGTTATGCACCATCAATTGGTGCGCTTCAAGATATTGATCCATTCTCAAGGACTTAATCAGATTTTTGTGTTTCAGGGTAATTTTTTTCTTTCTAAACTGATGTTCAGAAAAGGAAATGGGTAATTTCTTCAGAGCTTTAATTTCCCTATATTTAATACGCTTAGAGCTTTGTATTCTAGGGTCACCTGCTCTTCCCCTTGGTTTCAATGCCTCCCTATCACTAGTCCTACTAATTTTATAGACACTGGACATTATAATATTATAGTAGGATCCCCCCAAATCGATATCCTCCTCCCTATTGATTTGTTGCAACACTAGGGGCAGGTTCTCCAAAACCAAAGTATTACATTTCACAATCAATTTCTTATTCCATGCAATCCTTCTCCCATTATTTTCAGCCTCTAGGCCCAAAAGCATAGGATTACTGTGATTACCAGCATTGGGAATAGAAAGAGAAAAGCATAAGGGAATGTGGTCACCCAACTCTACCTCCATAAGTGTCAGTTTTCCACAGGCTTGCTTCCAGCTGTTCGATACATAGAAAAAGTCAATTCTGGAGCTATTACTTCCTCGTTTCCAGGTATATTTAGGTAAATTCCAATCTAAGGCATGATCTAGAAGACCCAAATCCCAATGGTCAAGGTATTTATCCCACCATATTCCTCTTTTAAGATTGGGGTGAAGGGATGTAGGAATCACCCCTCTTTCATTTAACGTGGAGCCCTCAGCACAGGCCGAATTAAAGTCACCTCCTAAAATAATAAGATTTCCAAACCCCTTCTCGAACCAACCTCCCAGAATAACATCCAGAGAGTCTGCCACTACTTCAGTGGTCACCTTTAGAGGGTTCCAGTATAAATTCAGCAGGAGGATCGGCTCTACATTATTCTCTGATGAGAGAACAACGCCCAAAAGCCAATCACTCTTAAAAATCACATCACCATGGAAGCCTAAGTTGCGATCAATGGCAGAAATCAAGCCGCCACTAGGCCTACCCGCCAGCCCCCTTGATGCTAATGAAGAAAAAGTGTAGAAACCTTCTATATACATTTCAGACAACATCATAGTTTCCTGGAAAAGGTAAATACGGGGGCAGGTGTAATTTTCCCTTTTGTTCAAAAACATATTCAAGTGTAGACCCCCACACGAATTCCAGGAAATCACCTCAATATTTGAGCTGTTAGGAGCACCCATTACCTTGCGTAAGTGTCTCTAAAGTTTTAAGCTCTGGTTGCCACCATGACCAATCCTGGCCACTGCTAAGGAGGTTGGAAACTAGAGCCAACCCTGGACCAGAATGTTCTACTTTATTCTTACCCAATTGCGTGGTTTGTTGAGTTTGAGTATTATTTGGTTCCTTATATTGAAGGAAATTGCCGGCCTCTTTGTCATCTGCTAATGTAGATAGATCATAGCCCAAAGAGTTAAGGTTTTTTTCTTGAGCACGCACCATATCTGCTACCATCACTGAATGAAAACAGCTTACCATTCTATGGTTATTGTGGTTGGGTAGAGAAATAGCGTCTATATCGTCTGTTGTTATCGCTCGTAATAAGGGAATCTTTTTGAACAGGTGTTCTATTTAAACTGGCCTGAGAATCTGTTTTATTCTTGTTAATCCAACCCAAGATTTTCCCTGTATAGATCTTATCAAGGGGCTGGGACAAAGTAGATTGCTTCTTAATGTTATTAGCAGAAAATGTACTCGATGCATTTCCTTGGGAATTTTGTATTATAAAAGATTGTGTATCTAGGGGGTTTTCCCCCATGTTATTAAGGGTTAAACCACTCCCACTCTCAACCATAGCAATCGCCCCATTAAGGGAGGAGATCCTAGATTATACTACCGGTGTTATTACTTGAGCAATAGTAGGGAGCTTAGTTTGTTGTGTGCCTATAGATGTTCTAGCATGTTTGGTACTGGTTATTTTACCAAACGCTGTCATCTTTGTTTGTTTGGTTTGTGGGCGCTCTTGCCCACATTTCAGTAAATTACTCTCATCCATAATAGGGTCGATATTTTTTTCTCCCCTGACTAAGGAGTCTTTTTTTGTGCTCGCCCTGGACATTACTCTCTTCCCTGTTAGGGCCCTTAGGTACCCCACTATCCGCCCGCTCTTCCTGAGCCGGGATGCTTCTGATTGCTTTGAGATTCGAATTTCTACCTTTAATTTTAGTACTGGGCATATTTTTAGTTTTTTTAAGCGTCCTAATTTGCTTTTTTGCCTTCTTACGTCTACACACTGGAGATTGGGGCACCTCATTTATATTATAGTCAGAACTATTGACGGGGCTTATTTTATTGGTATTGGTCATGGCACCTGTTTCTAAGGCTTGCCCTACTAATTTTTCCTCTCTATGTTTTGTCTTTTGTTTACATTTTTGCCCCTTTTTAGGAGGAGTATGTTGGATAATTATAATGTCCTCACTGCTAATATTCAAACATTCCCCCTCCGTTGCTGTTTCTCTCCCATGCTCTTGAGCACTAAGATTTCCCAAATCCTGTTCTTGAGTGAGCCCTTCTGTTGCCTTAGTAATAACGTCCAAAAGGACCGAAGGACTATCTGGACAGCTCAGTTCCTTTCCATAATTTCTATTACTGGATTTATTATCTCCATGGCCAGGGAAATATAGGTCCCCTATCCCTTTATTTGAAGAGGTAGGGCGATCTCCTGTAAGCATAACTTCCATCAAAGTGGTGATCTTCACATCCATGGTTGTTAACCTAGTATCTTGTTCCTTTCTATATTTATCCAATAAGCTCTGTTCTTTAATATTCTGTTCATTAATGGTTTTACCCTCCACTATGCCCTCCAAAAATGCCAAACGAGTTACCAGTTGGTTAAAAGCAGCTTGTTGCCCTACCATGGAGCCACAGAGAATCTCTGTGACTCACTCATGGTTTTCAAAGCCAAATTCTAACTAATATGTAAATTAGATAGGGGTGGAAGGGGATCGTCTCCTCTATCCTCCCTACCTAGATCAGGCGTTTCCTGTTTATCCTTAGCTGCAGTGCAACTTTCTGATATAATTTGATGGGGCTCAGTTGCTCTATCCACTTTTTTAGGTCGCACGTGCCCTTCCTTATCTGTTTGAGTATAAGCTATTTTCCTATGTGTGAGTATTTTGGGTATCTCTAAAACTGGTCTATTAGGTGTTTGTTACCTACCCTCTTGTTGTTTCCCCATCATAGAAGTATTTCTAAATTGTGAGAGTGTACCACTCAGCGCACCCTCTGATAAGCTCCTCGCCCCCTTATCTTTAGATGCTAGTCTACCGACTGGTATCTCTAAATCAATAATTTCTTTTAGCAAATAACCCGTAGCATCTGCCATAAGAAAGAAGGAGTCATCCAAATCACTCTCCCCAATGGGTTGATTAAGATCATGCTTGGAACAAATAGGGGTCCCTTTAAAATGTTCTCCCCAACCAGCAGGCTTAATGTTCCCGAACTGGGTGGAATCGAAAGAACACTGCCTCTTATCCTGATTATCCTTTCCAAAAATAAATATTGCTGGCGAGATACGAGTGGTCTGCTTAGTTCCAAACAGGTATTTTCCCTTATTATTTCCCACCATATTTAATGTTAATGAATCTGGGCCTTGAATTTCCCCAGCTTGCATTCTTCCCTTTATAATCATCTTCTGAAGAGGAGTGGAGGCATGATAACGGACCACCCTTTTAATACCCATTAAACTTTGTTGAAGACATTCTTCATCAGTAAGTTCCTGCCTAGAATCAAACTTATCCATATGAGCCCCGGTAGCCTCTGTATCTAATATGTCTAAAATTCCCAGTAGGAGCTTCAACCTCCGAGGTTGCGGGATCAGTAGTAGGATATCCCTTCAAACTCCCTTCAGATCTATCGTTAACATTTCCATTGTTGTTTTCAACAGATACATTTGGGGCAGCCATATGTTCCATATGATCTGTATTAATGGGCGCCTCACAATGTATTGGAGAACCCAATTGGTCTTCCACTATCTTAGTCTCTTGACTCTCAACAGTTTCAAACCCGTTTCTCAGTGCAGGCATAATTAAGTGAATTGATTGTAAAGGAATACTCCCTTTGGATAGAACAGAGGAGAAGAGGAGAGTACGACTCGCAACCTCTTAAAAATAAGAAGGGAAAAAGAGAGAAAGAAAAGAACAACTATATATAAAATGGCTGGGAAAGAATTCAGTTAAAATTTGTATGACCTTCAACAGTGTTCAAATGTTTATTTTTTTTTATTTTTTTTTTTTATAAATTACAAATGCAGCTTTGGCTCCTCAACCAAATATCAAAAAATCGCTTACAGCAATTAATAAGTAGAAAATATAACACCTTGAGCCCGTAGTACTTAAGCAAAGCTTTCTGACTAAGGTAATGCGCCCACAGTGCAACGAATTTCTTAAATTCAAAACTGAGGAAACACTATAAAAACGTCATTAAATATAGCCAAGAAACGACTACGATCAAAGGGTCTCGCCCCGCAGTCTCCTGCCGTTAGCTGGCTCTGTTCGCTAGAAGCTCCCGAAGGAGGAAAAATAATCTGCAGATGATAGCAGCTTATATAGAACTAATCATTGTCATCAGATGTCTCTTCTTACTGTGTACACCAGAGTGCAGGCGCCCCTCAGCGCCAAACAGCTGCACAACAGCCAGCGGGCTTGTCTCCACCGGGCTTACCGCCGCTCGGGCGGATGGCAGTGCGATTTAAAGCTGGTATGTGTCACGTGAGAGGTCACGTGATTAGCGCAGGCCCCGCCTCCTCAGATCAGCGTGCGAGTGACTGCACCTGCAAGAGCCCCGTCTCAGCTCGCAGTGCAGGTCAGTTGAATTCAGTAAAAATGAACGTTCTTGAGAGTAAAAGCACTTTTGTTCCTCAGAGTACATGCCGCTCGGACGGATGGCAGTGCGATTTAAAGCTGGTATGTGTCACGTGATAGGTCACGTGATTAGTGCAGGCCCCGCCTCCTCAGATCAGCGTGCGAGTGCCTGCACCTGCAAGAGCCCCATCTCAGCTCGCAGTGCAGGTCAGTTGAATTCAGTAAAAACGAACGTTCTTGAGAGTAAAAGCACTTTTGTTCCTCAGAGTACACATCCAGCAATTAAAATTGTCAAATGTAAAATAGTGAACCCTGCCACCTTTGTAACTGAGCCAGTGGCAGAGGGGGAGCATATGCATGAGTGCACGAATTATATAGAGTTTTATGACGACATACCGCACGTCAAAGAGAACGCATTGTCAGGAAGGGAAATTCTCCTTATTGATGGTTCTTCTAAAATGTATCAAACAAGTGGAGAAAGGCATTCTGGCAGAGCTGTAGTGAGGCATAGAGCAAATGGCGATTTTGAGGTTCTAGCAAGTGCAAGACTACGTCTTACTTTTCAGCGCAAGCGACAGAATTGGTAGTGCTTATTGTCATGCTTGAAAAACATGAAGGGCAGGACGTGACAGTGTACAGTGACTCTGCCTATGTGACTTCACCCGTACATGCAGGACTAGCATGCTGGAAAAGGATATGATATGATATGATATGATATGGCATTTGTAACGCGCCTATACACAAGTGTTTCAAGGCGCGACGAGGCAGGGGAGGACAAAGGGGAGACAGACAACGATCCTACTAGGCCAGGTGTCATTCAGATCGTGCAAGTGCAAGGGTAGAGGGGAAGGGGAAAGTGCAAGGGGGATGAGAGGGGGGAAAGTGCAGTACAGGGTTAGTAGAATAACAAGATAAATACTAAGGGCCAGCTGGTGGCAAGGGTAAGGTAAGTGCAGACAAGTGCTGGGAAGAGGGGGCTGTACGGATACAGAGACAGTCCCGCAGTGCAGGGGTTGCCAGGGAAGCAGTGCAGGGGGGAGTGGCTGGGCCAAGGAACGAGATCGGTGAGTGGCCCCGTTGCAGATTCAGTGCAGTTTCAGTAATTTTAGCAGAGGAGAGTGGGAGAGAAAGCGGAGGCAAAGAGGAAGGTTTTGAGGTGCTTCCGAAACCAGAGATGGTTCTCCTCAAGTTTCAGGGAGGCAGGAAGGCTGTTCCAGAGGGAGGCCCCAGCTGCGGAGAGAGATCTACCCCCAACTCGTTGCTTGGAGAAGCGGCTGACCCTGAGGGAGTTGGAGGCGGATGAGCGAAGAGCTCGAGAAGGAAGATATTTAGGAAGAGAGAGTTGAAGGTATTTTGGCCCAAGGCCCCAGAAGGCCTTGTGAACAATGCAGAGGGTTTTGAACTTAATCCTCGCAGCCACTGGGAGCCAGTGTAGCGATTGCAGTCCTGGAGAGATACGGTCCCTGGCCTTGAGGCCAAGGACAAGTCTCGCAGTCCTGTTCTGGATGAGTTGCAACGGGCGGAGAGTAGAGGCACGCAGATTTAGATAGAGGCTGTTACAGTAGTCCAGCTTCGAGAGAACCAGGGCTGTAGAGACAGTGAGCTTCTGGTGGAAGGAGAGGAAAGGAAGGATACCTCTGAGGAGGTGTAGCTGGTAGTGTGACTTCTTAGAGACGTCAGAAATGTGAGGAGAGAAAGAGAGTGTGGAGTCGAAGATGACCCTGAGGTTTTTTGCCTTGCAGGTAGGTGCAGGAAGAGGGCCAAGAGAGGCCGGCCAGAGAGCTGCAGGGAAGGAGGGAGTGGGTGTGCCGATGAGTAGAATCTCAGTCTTACTGGCATTAAGGCAGAGGTCATTTGCGGCACACCATTCCTGGATAGCAGAAAGACAATCAGAGATGAGGGAAGGAGAAGAGGAGGCCGAGGGTAGCCTGAAAATGAGCTGGGTATCATCCGCATAGCACTGAAAGTTGGGGCAGAGAGCGGCGATGCGGTGGGCGAGAAGTGCCAGATACTGGTTGAACAGCCAGGGAGAGAGGTTAGATCCCTGGGGGACACCACAGGTAGAGAAAAAGATGTCAGAGAGGAAGGACCCCAGTTGGACCCCTGGGATGGTCAATCAGAGAGGAAAGAGGTCAGCCACGCCAGAGCCTGACCAGTGATACCCAGGTTATCACGGAGACGGTTGAGCAGGATGGTATGGTTGACAGTATCAAAGGCAGAAGAGAGATCAAGCAAAATGAGAACACATGGAGTGTTAGACTCAAGGTTCGAGAGCAGGTCCTACCTCCATGCGGGCAGCCTCCATGCGGGCAGCACTCCAGTTCAGCACGCATCCTTATTGGACAGACTTATTAAGGCATTATGACTCCTAGTAGCCATAGCGATAGTTAAATGCGCAGTGCATACTAAGCCAAAAGGGTTGCATATTCTTCAGATATTTTAAGGTTTGATACTCCAGATGTTGAGGACGAAGTAGTCACGATTATGATGGTGAATGAAGGATTTAATAATTTACCAAGAGCCCAGTTAATGGAAATTCAAGGTAGTGCGCCATAGAAAGAGCAGGAATTGTGGAAGCGAAGAGGGTGCTCTTTATCCCACACAGAAGGGTTATGGTGACAGGACAGTACTGGAAAGCTGGTGATGCCAGTAGCATTGTTAAAGGTAGGGCTTGAACAGCTGCACTACTCTGCGCATGTAACTAGGGAAAGTCTTGCTGCAACAATTGCAAAAGTCTGGTACATGCTGAACCTGTTAGAACACGTTTCATTTTATGTAGTAAACTGCACCCTATGTCAAATGTTTACTGCTGGGCATAAACTGCAAACAATTAGAGGAGTAATTCCTCAACCAAATGGTCTTTTTGAGCATTTACATATTGATTATGTTTATATGCTGCAAGTACGTAACGGATACAGGTATTTGATAGTGGTGGTGTGTCCATTCTCCAGGTGGATCAAAGCTGGTCCTTGTACACACCCTGATGCCACTTGTGCAGTGAGGTTTTTAGTACGTGAAGTCTTTCCAAGATGGGGAGTGTGTGAAGTGCTGAGATCTGACAATGGGCCACATTTTGTTAATGAAGTATTTGAACAAATAGGATTATTGTTGAACATTAAACATACGTTTTCTTCTGCTTATCAACCGCAAGTGAACGGAGTATATGAGAGACTCAACGACCTTCCTAAGGAAAGAGTCTCCAAGCTTAAATTGATGCTGAAAAAGTGATGGCTATATTGCCTACCCTTAGCTTTATATGCCCTAAGGAATCGGCCTGGGTCGGACCACCACCTCACACCCCACAAGATAGTGACAGGAAGACGAATGAGAATGCTTTTAACTCCTCCATCGAGGAATAGAAGGGATGCCCAGAGTACAGCAAAAATGTTAGGAAATGAATTAAATGAATATTTGACATATATGACCGCTAGTATCTCTGTCATTTCAGATCAAGTCAAGCATCAGGGGGGGTTGGTCTCAGAACACATATGAAAACCATTCAGCATTATTGTCAGCACTGAGACTGTTTGCTGGTGACACTGTGCTAATCAGAAACTTCACTAGGAAGTGGCATGAGCCAAGATTTAGTAGACCTTATGTGGTGGGGGACATTACTCCCTCAGCAGTAAAAGTTCAAGGCAGATGAGCTTGGATTCACCTGAACGATGTCAAGCTCTACAGTGGAGAGGCCGCAGCACCCCCAGCCATCGTACAGAAGCAAGACAAGAAGAATTTCAGCGTATGCAGACTCGTTCAATGACAAAGTAGAAGGATGATAAATCAACGGATTGACCGATAAATGCAGATTAGCATTTGGACAATCCTTATAAAAATTATAGCAGGCGTGCAAACACGTTGCTTGAGTCCCAGAATTCTTTGAAAATGAACTTTAGAAAGTTGTTGATGCATTACAAACATGCCTCAACTGGATTTTGAGTTTGGATTTGATAATTGGAAGCGTGAGCAGTACTGATTTGTTTCTTACTGAATATTTGTTCGACTGAGTTTTTGGTTTTGCCCAAAAGTAATGGGTATTGCATTGTGCTTGCTATTTTTGTGTTTATCCTTTGAGCTTTCCCTGCCTTGGTTAGAAGAGATGTGGACATCCATAGATTTTTACAGGATGATAAAAATGGCCCTGTGCTAAGGAGACGGTTTATAGCAATCGTAGAGGAGCTACTACAAGTACCAAATATACTACAGTTGCTGGAGTAGTGGTTTTCCTTCCTTAAATTGAGCATAGCAAAAATGAGGAATTTTTAAAATGTTACGGTTTTAAGGTATTAGTGAGCCCAAGAAATTCCAGACTGCCATAAATGGTGTGGGTTGATATTCTGATGTTTAATATATGCATGCTCAGTTTCTATCTTTGTCTTCTTGTTTCTTCTGGTTCACACTCTTTATTGTATTGGTCCAAGTAATGCAGAAGTTCCTTTGATTCTCCTCTCTCTAGGAACTTGTGTAGATTTGCCCATTACCGATGATCCAAGGTCTCAAGTGTTTTCTTCCCAAAGCATAGCTGCTTTAGAGTTGGCCCCATTGGCTGCTAATATTTTAAGGGGAAGACACAGGAGAAGTGCAGAGGAAGATGATAATGGGATTAATACATATTTAGACAGTACAGCACACTTGGGTAGTAACATGTGGTATCAACACAAGGAAAAGGTGGGCGAGAGTACTTCCAAGGAGAGTTGCTATGTTTGTGCTCTCATACCATATGCTATGGGGACCTCCAAGATATTCATAGCTACAGAGGTACCAGTGCAAAAAGCTCATTGCCTCATACATCACACACTTTGCCAGACAAGAGGACAATTCCCAGGTCGAACAGCATCCTTGATATGGATAACTGAGAAGACATCTCAAAGAGAAGATAACTATGTGCAAGATCTGGAAACAAGAGAGAAACCAGAAACGTGGATCTATTGATAAGATATGAACAGCCTGGAATGAACGGAGCAGGAATCAGAAGAGAAAAAAACAAGATGCTAGATTGTCAAGGCAAGAATCAAGAAGAGATACGGAGATGCAAGGAAAGAAGTGAATTGCAAATTAAAGGAACCGTGTTGATTCCAGAAGGATGGGTGGAAGGCCTGATTGTGTGCAAAGCAGCAGCACTAACAGGATATTATGAGCCAGTTATAAATACTGCAGAGAATGAATGCAAGCACCACTGGCCGAAAATTGTGAAGTTGTTGACATGGGTCGACGATAAAGGAGGACCATTGCAGATAGTGCCTCTGGCCAATGCCGCTCTGTGTTTCAGAAACAATGGCACAAGGAAAGTTAGAGTAAGTCATCAGTGTGGCTGAATTTTGCATGTACCAGGCATGAAGGATAGGACAGTAGTTCTAATGGACCACTACTGGGCCTGTGGGTCCAGAGCTTAGATGAAGCTGGCCAAGGATTGGGGGATATGTTCTACAGTGCTTATTCACGTTCCAGTTTTAGTAATTCCTCAAAGCGACCTGAACATTGGAGAGTTTCCAAAAGCACATGCTCATTTGAGAAAGAGAAGATCACCCACATTCCTTAACCGAACATGGAGGGAGAATTATTTCTCAGCTAAATCGATAGAAGACTTTGATGCTATCCCTTATGAGTATAGACTATTCAGCAAGACTGCCTCGATCTTCACGACTATCTTTATGCCTGGGATCCAGACTATGGGCAACACCAAATGGTTACAGATTACCAGATGGGAACTCCGGCAGACAGTCAACACTACCATAAAAGGATTCAGTTAGGTCAAGGAGGAATTGAAGGCTATAAGGCTGATGACCCTCCAGAACAGATATGTCCTTGATATGATCACAGCAATGGATGGAGGTATTTGCACCAAAATTGAAGAATCATGTTGCACGTTCATACCTTTTCATGATGACGGGAATGGGACCTTGACTGAGGCCATTACATTGCTGACGAAGCTGCACGATAAAATGGAAGGTGAGACAGAAGATATTGCAGATGACAGCTGGTTTGCGTCTATCTTCTCATGGGTTCTACAATGGATGGCGAATAACTTCAAGCTCCTGGGAGCAGTATTGGTGATGATAATGTTTGGATTCTGTGTGATCAGGATAATAATCGCACAGTGTAAGAAGACAGCAAAGAAGGCAGTAGGCATGAAGATAATGATTGATGTTGAGTCTGGGTTTGGGCCCAAGGTGTTGACAGATGAAGAAATCAGAAAATATATAGAGGCCAGCATTTTAGAGGTGGGAACGAAGTTCCTACATCCAAGAAATCATAAGAAGTACGTGGGATGATGGATCTATTGTAATCCGAATGGGCGATGCAGTCAAAAGACCTGGAGTGTTGATGAACATGTAAAATCAGCAGGATCCCTGAAGGGAGTAGTGAAAGTTTGGATTCCAAAGAAGCACCTTTTCAAGAGAGGATACCAAGATGTGGAGACTGGCGAAGGTGTGGTCGATAAATCAACCAGAGGGGGGAATGTAGAGGAGCAGCTGAATGCCTCTGCAGGACGTCCTGCCCCTATTCTGCCTATATGTTGTAAACCGGAAATTGCGACATATGCAATGCCAGTAATAGTGCCTTTACCATGAAGAGCCTTTGAGACAAGGTATCCACTGAGAAAGCCCGTTATGATATATCCCCAAAGAGATGATGGTTTCCTGAGCGAGGACCCTGAAGAAGTGTGAAGATGTGAAAAGGTGTTACGCTCTACTGGCTCCCACAGGGGCGTCGGTCGGACCCGGACAGCTGCGGTCTCCACCCACGTGATGCGTAGTGCAGCGATGACTGCTGGATCTGCCCTCCTAATCTTGTCTGCTTAACCCGTAGAAATATTCTCCTGCAAGTGGAGAGATGGATTTAGCCACTTGTGGATTCAAGTGATGGCACCTCCACAGTCCTCCACAACTAATCACCTCCGAAATGCCCTCACAGCAATCTCACCTTATATTCTTGAAAGATGAGCTCTCCATCCTGCGTGGATTTGCAGGGGCGCGTCAATTCCAGTTACTTCACTGGTTTGAAGGCTCAGGAGAGTTCCGAGAGTATTGACTCTGAGGTTCCTGGTGAGGACCAGTAAGTATCTAAGTTCATAGAGTTCAATATGTCCGATGTTCACTCTTGTTCCCCCCTTCCTTTCTTGTCGTGGAGCTGGCTCGTGAAAAGATGCTCTTGTGGCAGCTGGTGGCGCTCAGGTAAGAGTCTGTATTACCCGGTGCTGTCCGGTAAATGTTGCACGAGGAAAACGTGTTGTTTTGTCTCTCTTTACAGATGCGGCGCGTGAAAATGTGGAGAGTCACAAAAGGATGCCTTCGGTGGTAAATCAGGTAAGTCTATGGTGGTAAGAATTATATTTGTTGGTTCCCTTGGCTCACCTTGTGGTTTTTTTTTGTCTCCTGGGTGCCGAAGTTCGGCGAAGAAATGATGGAGGCAGCGCCGACCCGAAGGATGTTGTGAAGACTGGTGAGTATGGTGCTGCGCTGCAGCTGGAGGTGCGGCACGTGCAGAAATGATGTTCTTTACAGGTCCGGAGACAAGATGGATCCAGAATCAGGTGTGTAATAGAAATAAGTTCCTTTTCTAACCTTGTCCCTTTCTTTCCTCTTTGTTTTAGGAGCTTCGGTTTTTGAGGCGGGCGTGGCAGAAGACTGGATGCAGGCTGCAGGCACGGTGAGTGTTACGCTGCTGAATGCAGAATAACGTGAAGCGTGTGTTGCTGGTCGGGTGTTGTTTAAATAGCCTCAAAAGTAGTCCCAGGCAAGAAGTCCCTAGAACCACACACGAGTAAAAAATAGTCCATGTAGAAAAAGAGTCCCTTTCAGGCTTCATGTTGGATTGGAGTCATTTGCAGCATGGTCTGCCTGAGGTAAGTAATGACTATGAGCCTGGCACTTAGGCGCCAGGACTGATTCCTACTATGAGCCTGGCGCCTATGGGGCCAGGACTGAATCCAGATAGCCCCTAGCCGGGGTTGCTGAGGTTTTACTAAATGTCTAGATGCCTGCTCCCGGGGCAGATGGGCTTGGTCCGGATGCCTGGGGGTAGGCATCATGACAAAAGAAGAGGCTGGTGATGTCACAAGAGATGAGCATGACGCACTGAGAAGGATGGCCGAAGAAGAGAATGCCTAGACCTTATAGAATCTGATGGCGAAATGAAGAATCAAGAAGACTTTCATGTGCGGAATGAAGATTGCACGCGTGAAGAAGCACTGCAGAAAATACAAGCCGTTTTATAACTGTACAGAGGCCGTAACGCAAGTAGGCTAAGTAATAATAAAGGCTGGCTATACGTAGTGTATAGGCTGCAGGCGGTGCCACCAATATATGTATGTATGTAGAATGTGGATATTCAATGTCACAACTTTAGAAAGCTCAACCCGTGGAGAAAGGATGATTGATAGCTATGTGTGTGTCGCAGCAAGGAAATAGGCTGAAGCTTGAAGATGGACCAAAGGAATGCTGTTTGGCTTGGTGTCAAAGGCTAAGGCAACCAAAACTGGTTATCAGTCCTTGAAGACCAGTGAATGTGAGACGCAGAGGCAGCCCTTGTTAAGTTGCAAAGAGAGAACACCATGAGTGAAAAGTTTCTTTATTCAAGACAATTAAATGCTATAAAACAGGTCGATTCACAGTCTCCTGTCACGTGAGTCTAGGGTGGAAATAGAAATGGGCATGCAAGCCTGAACATTCATAAGAATATGCTCACACTCCCTTATATTCCCAGAGACAAGAAGCCACTGCAGGGCCAAGTTCAAAGACAATCTGAATGGCAGAAGGGCATGAGCGATGAGAGATGATGGGCAAATTGGGTGGGGAGGTACGATCAAGTCCACCCACCAGCACCTGGGGTGCTAGCTTACATGCTGCTAGTGAATCGAATGTTCCAGAAGGGTACAAGTGTGCCAACCAATTGTAGAGGGCCGTATAATGAAGGGCTTTATAGTTTCAGAGCAATGATTTGCTGTGTACTTAATAACTGTTGAAGATGACTTGCACTAAGGGAGGGCATAAGTTTCCCACCTGACTATAGAGACCCAATCACAATCCAATCCCTTATTCAAAGTATACTTAGATGTTCCCCTTGAACCAACCACAATCCCACGTAGGTTTTCTTAGTTTGCCACGTAGTATGACGTCACGTATGACACATTTATGCTATATAAGTGTTGTTTTTTTATTAAATGCTTTGACATTTTGCCTTGCAACATCAGTTGATGTTCATTGTACTTCCGGTTTTAGATAATTGAGAATAAAACAGAGACATTTTGCCAACTTCCTGAGTCAGGCTTATTATTGGGTGTAAGAGTTATTCTCTGTCCCCTCCATCATACAATGTATTGCCTCGATTAAAAGACCATGCGTGTTCACTCCCCACCACATATCCAAGTATGTATCCCAAACCCTCTTTCCGGTTACCCTACTTCCCCCTTCCTTTCCACAACCTCTCCCCTAACCCTCTTCCCCCCTTTAGCTGCCTCGTGGTGACCTGTAAACTATAACCAGGAACCTGTACCTACCAAGGTAGAAGGGTTGTTCTCCATTCGGCTTCTGTGGTTAGCGAGGGGGTGTGGGTTCCCCTTCAGCTTGACATCAAAATCAGCTGCATATGGCCTAATGGAGTCTACCTCCCCACCTTTAGCAGATGTGCTAAAGGTGCCCCAGGATATTGAAGTAGAGCTTGCACACACTAGGCAGGAAACCATAGCTTTAAAGACTCAGATGAACGGTTTAGTCGCTCAGAGTGCACCTTTCCAGGCATCCTCTGTCCCCTCAACATTGTCTCCTGTGGGGAGAGCAACTACTATTGTAGTGAACCAACCCTTAAATATCCCTTTGGCTGCTCTGGAACGGTTTGCCAGAGACCCACAAAAGAATTTGTCCTTTCTGACACAATGCCAATTACATTTTTGTGTAAGCCTGCAGTGTTTGCAACCACAGAAGCTATGTCATCTTTTGTTATCTCCTATCTCTCTGGGAATGCAGCAGCCTTGGCGATGTGCTCCCTTTGATGCAAAAGGATGATCCACTTTTGTACGACTGGGGTCTTTTTAGTACAGAGTTTTGTAGGTTGTTTGATCATAGAAATGTATCACTTCCACAGGATAAGGAGTTACTTGCATTGCAACAAGGATCAAGGGATCTAGTGACATACTGTTAGGTTTAGTCTCGGAAGGATAGCCCAGGGGCAACGCAGTCACCTTGGAAGCAAGCCGACTTGCAGCAACACAGGTTTGATACACGGGTCCGCGCTTATAAACCTCTGGGTATTAAGCTTGTTATAAATAACCAATTATAATTATAAAATATTTCTCTAACTGCAATTTTCATTCCATATTATGGACCCCCCAAACATTTTGCTTTTGTTTGTCTATCGTAACCTGGCTTTTTCCTGTGGAGCACAGCATTCCGCTGCGGTACCCTGGTCTTTTGCTAATTTGTTATGGGGAAACTTACACGTCCTTCAGGCTGTCTGTACTTGGAAACTATGTTTCCCTCAGTCTTCAAATATATTGCCATTTTTTGGTAACTTTTTATCAGTGTGCAAAGTACGTTAATATACCGTGCACTGGGGTCTTTTTGTTTTATGGCCCTAGACACCTTCTAAGGAATGTTTGGTAAGTGTACAAGTGTGCCTAGAACTGACTGGTGGCAACAGGTTACTTTTCTGCTATTTTGACACATTTTTAGCAAACCATCCCGCAATTACCGCAGGTGGCGCCTGACTGTGGCCAGTGCCGAAAATGGCTGTGCCACAAAGTCTTTTGTTCTGTCCTTTGGCCTTCCCCCTGGTCAGGCTGACCTGGGACTTCCTTATTTGGGCATGCAGTTGCCGTCGAAAACCGCATAGTTTGCAGGCTTCTGCATGTCACGTGTGCTGGTGGCCAGGAAGAGGGTTTGGACTGTCTGGTCCCAATCCACTCTACTGATGCCAGGTTAACTGTTATGCATGAATACATAAGGACCACCGTAGACCATGATTGGACCATGGCTGGTGTACATGCAAGGGAGCAGATCTTCCATTGGCTGTCCAGATACGATCATGCAGCGAACTTTGGATAAGAGAAGGGGCCCTGCATCCATTCCAGGGCGATCTACAGTGGTTCACACCTAAGTATAGAACGAGCCAACTAGCCTGTGAGCAAAAGCAGACCTGAGCACCCACCGGAAACGAGCTAAAAGGTTTGGCACCCTGAGCCTGCTACTGTCCCACCAGACCCCTGCTTTGTTCTTGACCTTAGAAGGTATGCAAGGGCGATTCGATTCATTTCAGTAGTGGGAACAACTATCTGCGCCTCCTGATTTCACACCAAAAGCTTGTTCTCAGAAGTGTTCCTGGGCTGTCCACTGAACTGAGCAGCTCTGCCCCAGCTTATGGTCCTAGGCACTCTCCCGCCCAATTTCGTGGACTTAGATCCTCTGGGTCGCGATCTAGGAGAGTGCATCACGCTGCAAGCCTTTGCGCTCCCTGCGCCACTGCGTTGTGCTGATAGTCACTGAGGGTGACTTTCACACCTTCCCTACTGTGCCCTGAGATCTGCTGCACTGGAATTCTCCTTCTCCTCCCTTCATGGGAGGAGTTGTGGCTACGGTCCCATCATGGACTGGTGTCTTGTCCCGCAGCACCTGAGAGCCAGAATCGAGAAGTAAGTTTGGAATTTACGCCCTCAGACGTGGAAGGAAAAAGGGCTTGCTGGGCTGGAAAAGGTATTCCATAGGAGTGTTTGGTGCAAGAAAGGGGGAAAAACTACACTTCCAATGAGCCTTTGGGCAGCAGTTGGCTGGAATGAGGCAAGTGCAGCCAACTGCTATCGAAGAGCTCCTTCGGCCCATGCTGCCTGTTGGTGAATGTCGGCGTGGCACAGGCCGTAGGGAGCAGGTGCTCAGTCGGAGCACAGGAGGAATCTTGGCAGACAGGACTGGGTCCGGCGGTGAGTTTACATGACCCGGGCCCGGCGGTGAAACACTGTGACACGCAGAAGCTCATCCTGAGAGAAGATCAGTGCATGGCAGGAGTCAGTTCAACGCAGGATATTCACTGCCTGGGGAGGTACCGGCGAGACCCCCAGGCCTCAGATAAGTGCCTGCATGAATGTTTTGTGTAATTTGACGATGAGTTCTTGTGAGGATTGCATTCGTCCTATTCAGTAAACGCTTGCTATGAACTACGCACAACTGTGCTGATTGGGTGCAGTTAGGAAACACACCACGGTTTACCTGTTATGTTGCAACTTATCCGCGTGTGAGAATAACGCAGGTGTTTCCCGAACAGTGAAAGACCCTCGGCAGGGTGAAAGCAGGGGTTTAAGCATATTGGGCCTCATTACGACCCAGGCGTTAAGGGTTAACGCCGTCGTTAACCCTTAACGCCTGATTCTGATTTTAACGGCTGCTTTTTATTCAGTTTTATAGACTTGTCATAGGAATGGAATGGCTGGAACCCAAACAAAGTTTTATCAAGGACTTAAGGGAGAATTAAAAGACACCATGGCTCAGGTGGATCCTCAACCCACTACTTGTACTGCATTAATTGCCTTAGCTTTATGTGTGGACTATAGATTAAGCGAGAGGGAGGATTAAATGAAAAGACCTGAGGCTCCTTTTGTACGTTTAAATAAAGCTAGAGAGACCAGTGTGCGCCCTGTGGAAGGTGAATCCATGAAAATTGGAAGAATAAGGGGGCACCTGACATCAGCCGGAAAAGAGAAGAGACGAGATGAAAGGACAACTTATGTTTGTACTGTGAAAAGGCAGGACATTTAATTCGTAATTGTTCTAACACCCCACAGAGAGGGGGCGGATCTGTGAAACAAAGATCAGAGGCGGGAAAAGATCAGGCTCCTCTCTAGAGGGAACCACCTTGCCGAGCCCGACTAAGAAGAAGTTCCCAAACAGCATAGCTAATACAATACAGAATAAAACCCACAATTTGTATACACTTGTCACTTTGTTCTTTTCTTCTACTAAGACTTTTGGCCATGATTGATTCAGGGGCCACCAGAATTTTTGTGAATATCACACTGGCATAGAAATTAGGGTTGCTCACACAAGCAAAAAAGACTACAGAACCAGTGCGCTCTGTGGACGGCTCCATGTTGACAATGAGGCCAATCACAATACAGACCCAGCCATTACACATGCTTTGTTTACCAGGACATGAAGAGCTGTTAAAGTTTGGTTTGTTTGGGTATTTAGTGATGCCAGTTGAATTGTGTAATGCTCCAGCAGCTTTTCAATATTTCATGCAGCTACTGAGGGATTAGATTGATGTTTTTGTGATCATCTATATTGACAATATTTTGATTTATTCTGAGTCCAGGGAACAACATGTTCGGCACAATCAAGCTGTGCTGCGGCGTGTTCACGAGTACACATTGTATGCAAAACTGGAGAAATGTGCTTTTCATACCTGCAAAGAAGAGTTCTTTGGTACATTCTTACACCTGAAGGAGTGGTCATGGATAGCAAGAAAGTGCTGGCAGTCATGGACTAGCCATCTCCGCAATGTGTGAAGGACGCGCAATCTCATTTGGGATGCGTGAACATTTATCAGCGGTATGTTGCTAATTTCTCACACATCATCAATCGTTTTCTAAAAAAGGCTAACAGCTTTGTATGGACATGGAGGCTGACAAGGTCTTCCAAGACCTGAAGACGGCTTTCACCAGGGCGCCCATTTTGCAGCATCCGGATTCAGAGTAACCCTTTCGGGTAGAAACTGATGCCTCCAACCAGGGTTTAGGGGTGGTTCTGTCACAGAAAGAACAGGCAGCGGTCATGCACCCCATGGCATTCTACTTGCTCAAACTCACTAGCTGTGAGCAGAACTATTCCATCACTGATAAAGGGTTACCGGCCATAAGGGCAGCATTTCAGGAATGGAGGAATTATTTTATGGGGGCATGTCACCAAATAACTGTTTTTATGGATCAGAAGAATTTTCAATAGTTTAGGACAGCCAAGACTCTGAGTCCAAGGCAATTGAGCTGGGCTCAGCATTTTGGGGAACTTGACTTTGCGATCACTTATCGGCCGAGAAGAAATAACAGCAAGGTAGATGCCTTGATCAGACAACAGAATTTGGAGACATCTGTACCAGAGGCCCAAGCAATAATTCCGGTTGACAAGATAGTGGGCACTGTCACACAGGGTCTTCTAGAAGATATTTGAAGATGTTTCACCAAGAGTGAATTACAGACATGAGTAGCAGGAGGTTCTCCCAGTACCATACATGGTGGACTTCCTTATTATGCAAATAGACTCTTCCCTCCCAATTTTATAATTGAAAGAATAGGCCTTATTGTGGTGCCAAAAAATCAGCATTGGCCAGGCACGCAGGTGAGCGAAAGACCAGGCAGCTGTTGGGAAACTATTTTTGGTGGCCAGGTATGAACAGACAGATACACACTTACATACAACAATGCGACACAAGTATGAGAAACAAAGCAGATAATTCAAAGAAGATGGGATTATTACACCCTTTGGCCACTCCAAATGTACTGTCGTCTCATATTTCTATGGATTTTGTTACAGATTTCCTTAAGGATAACAAGTATGACATCATTATTTTAGTGGTAGATTATTTCTCCAAACAGGCGCATATTGTCCCATGTATTGGTATTCCAAGTGCAGGTCAATTAGCAGAGTTATTCCTTCAGCACATAGTGCAGTCACATGGGTTACCCCAAACCATAGTGACTGATCAAGGTTCACAGTTCACATCTAGGTTTTGGCATGCTTTCTGTGGGATGTTGGGAACTTACTGTGTGCTGTCTACACGTTGTCATCCACAAACTGATGGTCAAGCCGAATGGGTGAACCAAACTATGGAACAGTTTCTAAGATCGTTATTGGCTGATAGAATAAGTTAATGGGTAAAGGCTCTGTGGTTACTGAAGTTTATGTACAACAATTCAAAACATGCCTCACTGGGTATGTTGCCAAATATGTGTCTATAGGGACAGGAACAAAATATGCTTCCAGAGCACATACCCGCGTTGGTAAACGTGCCAAGTTACTGAGTATAAACAGGTGCTTTTAGACATCAGACAGAGAGCTTTCCAAAATCTGGAAATAGCAAAAGAGACATACAAGAGATAATTAAGAGACGTGAAGCACCCAAGTATGTTGGGGGTGAGAAGGTTTGGTTGTCAACATACAGATGGTGGGTACACGAAAACATATGCCTCGGTTTACTGGCCCATATGTGATTGACAAATGTGTTTCAGACACTGCTGTAAGATTGAAATTGCCCAACACCCTGAAAATACATCCAATGTTTCGTGTGTCTATACTTAAATTTGCAGCTGCTAAGGCCAGAACCAGGAAACCACTGGTTATCATGAAAGATGGGCAAGAAGAATATGAAGTGCGACGTATCTTGGATTCAAGAAAATGTCGACAGCGGTTGTGGTATTTTGTGGAATAGGTGCGATATGGACTGGAGAATCGTTCATGGGAACCTGCATAGGCAGTACATGCACCTTGATTAGAGGCACTGTTTCACAAGAAAAACCTGAGGAAGCCAGGGCCATTGAAGACCCCTGAGAAGGGGATACTGTCAGGATTTATGAAGTGGTTGGGGTCCTCGGTGGCCAGAGTCATCAGGAAAGGGCTAACACGCCCTGGAGGTGTGGCTCTCTGGGACTGTGTTTCAGGATTGGACCACAAGTCCCATGATCCTTGGGAGAGCAGTGTGCCTAACGCTCTGTTCACATGTCGCTCGCTGGCGCTTGAATAGCTCTGCTTATCCGTGCTTGTGCTGATTATTTTGTCCTTTCGCGGCATAGGTTGGAACGTAGTCATCCACAGAGCATGTCAGGAGTATGGACTGTATCCGGTTAGCCTGAGTGGCCAACAGTGTTCCAGAACTCTTCTGCTGATCATCTCATTTCTGCAGAACTCCACAGCATGCCACCAAATCGACACACAAGTGTCTTTTCACTGTCCTGGAAAGTGCCCAGGCAAGCCTCATGAAGTTCCCTGAGCTTCTGATAAGAGCAGTTCGAATGTATGTGTTGGAATCATGTCAAGAATTGCTCTATGAGACAATACAGCGTATTGCTAATTTCACGGGTTTCCGATAAGCCCTGTTTAGATTTCTATGTGTTGGGAACCATGCCAGGAATTGCTCTGTGCGGCAACAGAGTGTGTTACTAATTACTCGAGCAGACGCTGAAACAAGAACCAGCATTTCTCAAGTTGTGCAGTATGATGAAACATTATTAGAGAGTTGGCATATGTACTCATTCATTCATGTGTCATTTCATCCGTGTTTTCATTCACCAATAAGTGTTTGTAAGCTCATTCATGTGCTTTTGTTATGTCCGATTAGAGCCTTGTGCTTGAGAATGAATATGCTATGAGATAAGGAGAGTTGGGTAGGGGCATAGTATTAAGGTGCATGGACAGAGTGTGGTGCTCAGTATCAAGGTGCAGAGTATTAAGTTGTGTCATTTACATATGCAAAGAGTGTCGGACAAAGTTGTTGGTGAATGTAAGAGTTGTTTTCCTAAACTCTGCCATAACTATCCAAGTACATATCGCTAACCCTCTTTCTGGTTACCCTACTTTCCCCTTCCTATCCACAACCTCTCCCCTAACCCTCTTCCCCCCATTGGCTGCCTCATGGAGACCTGTTACCTACAACCAGGAACCTGTGCCAACCAAGGTGGGAGGATCATTCTCCATTTGGCCTCTGTGGGTAGCGAGGGGTGTGGATTCCCCTACGGCTTGACATCTACTCTATTCCCACTTCAATGCCTGACAAAGGTCTAATGCCACGTCCCCTCCTATCTCTTTGGAATTCACCATCTCTGCTTTTGCTCTGCCTCACTCGGTCCTCATCATCTCCATCTATCGCCCTCCTGGTCCCACTGGACCATTCTTTGATGATCTTGGGCAACTCCTTGATTCTCTTTCCACTAAACATTACCTCATTCTCTTAGGTGACTTTGACCTTCCCTCTCCAACCACTTCTCAGAAATCTGAACTTCAGTCTTTTCTTAGTGACCACGCTAACCACTCTATCCATAACCTACCTACCCACAAAGCAGGTAACTCTTTCAATCTCTTATTCATCTCTAGCTCTACCTCAGCCACTAATACTACTGTCACACCATCCATATCTGAGCACTCAATTATTTCCACCACCATCTCCTTTCCACCCTCTGTCCTTTCCTCACCACTTGCTTCACCTAATACTAAAATGATATGTAAACCTTCTGCCATTCCATCCATTCTCTTCGACATACAGGTCTCACTCTCCTCCTTCACGCCTGATGCCTCTTCCACCAACGCTGCCTTCTCCAGCTTCCAATCCCTTCTATATGACTCATTCTCCTCTCACTTCCCACTGCTTACTTTCACTCCAAGTCTCAGCATCCTCAACCATGGGTCACCCCATTCATACGCTCTCTTCGCATAGACATGCATCGGCTGCTGCACAAATGGAGGTGTACCTACTTGCCCGAGGACCTACAACTCTACCTCTTACCAATTTTGTAGCCATCCACAAACTTCAAGACCTCCTACAAGCAAGTTTCAACTCATGTCACTCCACAGAAACTGTTCTTATGAATGTGTCCAACTTCATCACCTCTGCTAAGCACTCCAACATATCCTTTATTCTAATTTTCCTTGATCTGTCTGATGCCTTTGACACTGTTGATCAATCTGATCTCCTTAATACTTTTTCTTCTTGGGATTCTCAATCAATCCCTTGCCTGTATTGAATCCTACCTTACAACTCGCCAATTCTCTGTCTCCTGGAGCAACAACCCCCCTCAACACACTCCTCTAACTGTTGGTGTTCCACAAGGCTTTGTCTTGTTTCCGCACCTCTTTACACCCTACACCTCTGCTCTTGGGGCACTAATCTCTTCCTTTCGGTTCTCGTACCAACTCTTCATGGATGACACCCAAATCTTCTTCTCTTTTCCTGAGCTCTCCTTTGATCTCTCCATCCACACTTCCAACTGTTTCTCTGCCATTAAATATTGGATGGCTTTGCACTCTCTGATGTTAAACCCTACCAACACAGAGGTGCTCTTCTTTCCTGCCAAAAACCCTCTCTCATCTCTTTCTCTACCTATCCAGTTCCCATCCAACACTCTCCCATACTCTTCAACAGCTAGAAACCTCAGTGTCATTTATGACCCTTCTCATAACTTCTCCACTTTCCTCTCCAAAACTGGAACAGCAGCTCACATCAAACTCTTAAATATTAAGAAAAGCAGGCACCGCCTTCCTTTCAACACTGCCAAGCATCTCTTAACCACGCTTGTCTTCTCTAAACTGGACTACTGTGCCAGCATCCTCTTTGGTCTCCCCAACTATGCTTTCTGTCCTCTCAAAAAGATCATGAACTTCGCTACGAGGACTCTCTTTGAACTCCCTCACTTCACACCTACTTCCCCGTACCGTCACCAGGCTGAAAGTCTGATGATGCAAAACCTGAATGAGATTTAAATTTCTTCACCTGGTTCACAAATCTATCCATGGTAAGGCACCACTGTATCTATGCTCCTCTATCCAACTCTACAAGCCTTCTCGTAATCTCTGCTCTGCTTCAACTACGCTTGTGGCTCCTGGCCCTCTCTGTGCTTCCTCTCGCTTCTGCTCTTTCTCTCTTTTTGCTCCACTTGCATGGAATTCTCTTCCCCTGGACATCTGAGAAACCATCCACGTGGATTTGTCCAAAACAAAACTAAAAGCATATCTCCTTGCCTTTGAGTTACCCTCTTAACCTACCTCTCATCTGCCTGCAAGCTAACGTTTTTCCCTCACCTCTAACCTGCCTCTGTCTGTCACTTCCTCTACCTCCACTCTAGCGCTTCACCCATCATGGTCACACCACGAGAGAAGCTGGCCGTACCGTCTACTTGCACCTAAAAATTTCCAATGTTGGTTGTCCTTAATCTATGTATGTCTACTTATGCTTTGTCCCCAGTGACTGTTCCATTGACTCCCCTCCACAACCTGGTGAGAATGTCCCTCAAACTCACCCCATTGTAAGAAGCTCACACCTTCCCGTCAAATCTGATTCTTATCTATTGTATGTTCTTTTGTGATCAAAAGAGCACTGGTCCTCCCTGTATATACATAAATGAAATGTTTGCTTTTTCATCACTTATGTTTTGTAAAGGTTTGTCACAAACCATATACAAATAAAACATATTAATAAAAAATGAAGTACTGAAAATAAGAAATGTATCAAAATGTTGCTAGGTTTATATCAGACTACCTTAGGAAGTCTACAGTTACAACTGGGAAGGATGACAGGGGAAAGCAATACCTGAAAGCTATGAACTTACTCTTTGTGCAGCTGTGCCTAGGAAATGCTGGGGATTCCATGGTACCTATTCCACCAGCGTGGCGCCCTGGCTGCACCCACACCATGATGTAACGCTCCAGTTCCTTATATGAACTATTTGAGGTAATGATAGTGGAGGGCAACACCATTAAGCTGGAAGGGCTTCAGCCCCCCCGCCCCTGAAATGTAAGCTCAGGGGCTGGGCTTTTTGTTAGTCAGCGAGGGAAGAGAAGCCTTTCCTAAAACCCGCAGCTTTTAAGTGTTGCTGTGTTCATGCAGAAACATTAATTTGCACAAATTCAGCAACACATTAAAGCTGCTAGTTTCAGGAAAGGCTTCCATCACTGCGCAGCCTTACAAAAAAATTCAATGCACACATCAGTCCCCTGCCCACGGATGCAAGCGAACATATATCAACGTTATGTGTTCTTTCACAATGAGGAGAGGGGGGTGATGTGCACACTTGCTTTTTGTTAGGGAGAGACTCAAGGAAAGCCTTTTCTGAAACTAGCAGTATGAAAGGGTGTTGCATGTTTGCTCATTATGTATCTATGCATGTGTGCAAGGAGTGTGTATGTAATGTATGTATGAATGAGTGTGTGAATGAGGGTATGATTTATGGGGGGCTGGGTGCGCATGTAAATGAGCAAGTGTATGGTCAATGGGATGTTTAAATGAGTGAGTGAATTTGTAATTGTGTGTGTGTGTGTGTGTGTGTGTATATGTGTTTGCTTATGTGCAATGCTGGACCGAGGAGCTTTATTCTGGCGGGTAGAGGGTGGGAGGTGGGTATTGTGGGGCCGGCGGCAGTGACTCGGCCGGCTTCACAGGTGCTGGGGTGCCCAGCACCATGTTGGTGTGCCAGGGTCACCTGGACGTACTTGGTATTGCAGGGCAGTGTCCTGTAAGGCTGTGGGGACACAGCCTCAGTGCCGGAGCACTCTGTATGCCGGCAGCATCCTGGATGGTGGGTGCCTGGTCTGGACCCAGGACACCAGGCTGGTCTGGGGGGCCCAGACCAGCAGGCACCTGCAGGACCGTGATCACACAGTATAGGGCCTGCAGGCCAGGGCTGCAGGACTGTGATCACACGGTGTAGGCCTGCAGGCCCAGAAAAAGAGATGGAGACAGCAGGACTTCCATAGTTGGAGTCTGCAGCTGTTCTGATGCATGTGCCTGCAGGGGCTCCTTTTATTAGCTTGGGCCATGACTTTGTCATGGCCCATCTTAAAAAGGCACGACACATTGGGAGGGGCCCACATCTTAAAAGGGCAATACACATGGGAGGGTCACACATCACACTCCTCCTTTTTCATAATGAACAAAACAAACATTGTTGAAATATAATGATTCCTCTGCGTTACAGAACAACTATACTTATAACACTTGGGAATTATGGGGTAGACAGATAGTAGGATATGCCACTGATACAACCATAGGGACTCAGGTAGTTGCAGACATAAAACACATATAAACTCACTCTAAACATGATCAGCGGGTGACAGTCGTGGTTGGCGAACCATCCGTGGAATGGTGGAAGTTCTACCACCTCTCACAAGACCCTTTAACTTGTGATAATTGGGACTTCCACCACTGAATGACACCATTGCTAGCTGCTGTTACCACTTAGAGCATGCCTACAAACTCCGGGAGCACAGCTTCACATCGATTTAACTGGGACCACTTTAAGCATATAATCTGCATGCAGGCTCACAGCATCTAAACACGTCTGCTGAGTCTCTTCTGAGCGCTTGGAGGACTGCAGGAGACCAGTTCACTTTGCTCCAGTGTCCGTTCAGGATAATCATTACCACAGGTCCAGGTCCATTGATGGTATAGTTCAAAGGTCGGTAAAGCCACACCTGGAAGCACCAGGGGCCACATCGGCTTAGTCCCCTGATGTTGGAACAGGCAGCAAGACACAGGTATCTCAGGCCATCTGGCCATGCCAGATTCAGGCTCAGTCAGTCCCTTGATGTTGGGGCACAGAGACGTGTATAGCAGGGCGTCTAGGCTGCGTCACATTTAGGATCCGTCAGTCCCTTGATGTTTGGACAGGCAGTGAGATGCGGGTAGCAGGGCATCTAGGCTGTGCCACATGATGTTGACAGGGCAAGGGTGGTAGCATGTTACTCACCCCCCTATTCCTTGGCTACGCTCTCCAGGCAGAAGTGTCACTTTACTGCAGTGGCACAGGAGGGCGCACAAGCACTTGAGCAGAGCTGCAACCCTCACCTGCCTATTGCACCATTTCTTGGTGGCGGGTGTCAGGGCTGTATGTGTTTGTTGGCCGGACACAAGTGACAGGGTGACTAGGAACATCTTACCCTGCTCCCTGTGAGAAACCTGAAGGTGTCTCCCTAGCTAGTACCCAGGGATCTGTCATCCAGGTGGTCAGGAAAAGGCCATCGCCATTGGATCCAGTTCCTGGGGGTGGAACAGTGAGGGAGGATCACCTGGATGGGGGGTTACTCCAGGAACACCTTTTCCCCATCCTACCAGGTAGGACATTCAAAACCACTGATCCCTCCTCCCCCTTTTCCGACCCAAACACTTTCACACGACACAACAGAGAATGGACTAACACCAGAACTGTTTCTCTGACATGTCCCAATACAAGGGTCAGGCAAAGTCAGGCAATTGATCAGAATCACACACACCTGATAGCCCTTTCTCTTCCCAACAGGGAAAAAAGGTGGAGCAAGAGAGCACAATACGAGTAAGGCAGACTGCACAACGAGACAGCTATCCAGACCCGGCAGTTCAAAAGGAGGAAAAAGGCGGCAAATATCAAGAGGTTGATGAGGAGAGACACAACCTTGCCCTTTTTGTCAAAACCCAGCGAACCCTCCGCTGAAAGAATAGTAAGACCAAAGACAATAGCCCGAGTGTGCTGCAGCAGATGTGTATCGACGCTGATAAGCCGGTGCTTCTGTGGTACCGGCATTGACTCCAGTAAAGAGGAAAGCCAAGTGGTTCATCACAGCCGGTGAGTCGAGGGGAGAGCCGATAAGAACCAGGCTATGGTCAATGAAAATCGCAAAGTGGCAAAGTAAAATAAACTTAAAGAACTGTGACATTGCAAAGGGGAAACCAGCTGCAGAGGGGGGCCGGCACCACATGGGTGCTGCTCTGAGAAACTCTTGTCGATCTCTGTCTGAGTGAAAACTACAAATACCAGAAGGCCATAGTAGAGCCGCCAAGATAGGTCAAAGTGGTCATGCAGGTAAAACCTCATACAGTCGAAAGCCTTTGACCTAAGAACTGTGATAAAGCAGGGGAAGTGAATCCCGCTAACATTGAAAGCGAATGTGAAGTTGGCAAGAGTGAACCCAGAAGAGGGATGCTGACGAGAAGGGGGCAAGTCTAAAGTCCCAAGAAACAGTGTGCTGACAAGTGTGCACCTGGCTGAGGGCTGTCCACTGGAACTGTTTAAAAAGACATTGCGATTTGGGAAGGAAAGAAAAGACATAGGGAACCCGGTGGAGGGAGGCTGAAAGTAAAGTAAAGAGGGTTCAGCGCCCAGAAGAGGGGGACCCAGGGGTGAAGAATCTTCACCCTAAGTAAAACCAGGAAACAAACTTTAATTTGATTGAAGCAACTTTTGTTTTGTTATTTGACTACGTCAGGCCCTCCAAGGCAAGAGACTTTCAGGAGAAATTAGACTTGGCCATCGACAGTCCTGCTAACTGCAGGTGAAACTGTTGTCCCATACTGTGCTCCAGAATCCCACCTTACCCCATGCTTAAAACGTGGGGAAGGGAGATCCAAGCTACTGCATCCTGACATATTATTTGTGAACACTACTTTCTTTTCTTGAGAACTATCTCACACCCCTTTTTGTATTAGTTGTAAGGTTTGGCAATAGGTTTCTTAGAATAGGCCCTTTTTATTTGATACAATGCCACTAGGTCTGCCTTATATTTATATTATGGTCGACGCTTGCTCTCATCTTAGATTTAGGTTTAGATTAGGCGTTTTTCAACCTGCAGACAGTTTAATAAACACCTTTGAACTGTGATCACTGGCGCCTGTCTTTACTGTTGTCACCATGTGTTCCTCACATCCCCCAGGCAGGGGTGCTTCTCTTGCTTCCCTTTTTCCGCACCCACCGTGGCAGGGTGTCGCTGGGGGCAGGGTGTCGCAGGTGGCAGGGTGTTAGGGCCACAGGGTGTTGGGAATCACTGTCCATGGCACGGGGTGCAGCGATAGCACATACATGGCAGGTGCAGGCAGTTGTGATGGCTGGCGGGGGCAGGTAGAAAACCTATCCCGGTGGCAGGTTATCTGAAACCCACACAGTTTCTCTCCCCCCCAGTCAGAAGTTGCTGGCAGGATACTGACAGCAGTAGGGGGCACAAGCTCTCTCACGAGCTGCAACCCTCTGCTAGGTTTACCTCTTGCATGAGCAGTTCCGTTCTCCCTGGCAGGCCTGTGCCAGTGCAGTACTGCCACGTTCTTTTTTGTTTCATTGTGCCGGCATAGCACAATGTAATTCACATCACTAACTGCAGGACCGAGTTCTATTGGGTATCCTTTGCCATCTGTTGTTGGTGCTCCAACGTGGAACGGTGCATTTCTTTTTCTCATTGCCCTGACATGGGGCGCTCTTTAATTCACCACTGAGTGGCCCTGGGTATCTTGTTTGATGCCTCCTCCTTTATGCTCCGACACAGAGCTCTTTAATTCTCACTGCTGTGGAGCCCCGGGATATTTCTCTCCTTGCCCCGATGATGGGAGCTTCTCACTGCCGGGGCCCGTGAACGCTGCAGGGCTCTGCCTGCCTGTTTTCATAGTGCCCTTTTCCCCGGCAGGCTTCTGAATTCGCTCGGGGCAAAGCTCCTTCTTGCATCTTGGGGCGGATGATGTTTCACCCACCTTGCGACACATGGCAACGGCCGCACAGTTAGTTACTTTCACTTTCTTCCTGCTGCCGATGCCGCAGGGGGCTGCGGCTTACTCTCACCCTGGCGGCACAAGCACTGTCTTCTCAGAGGGCCGCAGCCATGGAGGATTCGCCGGCCGGGCTTCCATCATGACACCCCCTCACCATCTCCACGGCAATGGATGTCGCTCCTCCTCCTTTATCCGTCTTTTCTTTTGAAAAAAAAGAAGGACAGCAGGGACGGGCACATCGCGGGGGCTCTTCCTCCTCCTCGTCACCATTATTGTGGGCCAGCGGCGGTCACTAGGCCGGCCTCACAGGTGCTGGAGGGCCCAGCAGCATGTTGGTGTGCTGGGGTCACCCGTAATTACTTGTTGTTGCAGGGCAGGGCCCTGTGCGGCTGTGGGGACATAGCCTGCGTGCCTGCGTATCTTGGATGCTGGCAGCATCCTGGGTGGTGGGTGTCTGGGCTGGACCGAGGGCACCAGGCTGGTCTGGGTGGGCCAGACCTGCAGGACCGTGATCACACAGTGTAGGCCTGCAAGCCCATCAGAGACAGAACCACACCATACATGCCCACATTTTACCACAGATGGGAGGGAGATTTTGTGACAGAAATTGGGAGAAGGGAATTTTCCCATTGGATTGAATTGAGGTTACAAATATTTTAGGAGGAAGATAGTCAAAATGATCAACATTTTTGATGAAAAATACGGGAGTCTCCCGCCCAAATTGGGAGGGTTGGCATGTATGCTTGGGTAGTTGGAGTCTGCAGCAGTTCTGATGCAGGGGCCTGCAGGGGCTCCTTTTATTGGCTTGGGCCACGTCATGGGCCATCTTAAAAGGGCAATGCACATGGGAGGGTCACACATCACAGTGGGGAGTTGTGATGGTTGCTAGGATAGGGAGGGGCAGGTGGGGAGAGGGGATGATATATATGGGCTCCTGGCCAGACAATACTTGGGGTAGAACAGATAGGGGGCACAGCCTCTAAGTTTGCCCCGCCCCATTTCTATGATGGCCCAGCATACAACCTGTGAGTACCTCCCCCCATATGTAAGTTTTGTTGCACTCCTGATGAGACCGGATTCCCAAAGAGAGGCTAGAAACGCACACGGGTAGCAGCCTTGTAATGCCGGTTGCTTGTGCGCATGCTCGTGACTAGCCGGCGCTGCACGAGGAGAGGTTGCGGCGTTGCACCACTGGATGGAAGGCTCGAGGAGCGCAAGGAGCGCGTCAGCAGGCGCTGTCTAGAACGAGGCGTGGAACGCATCGCAGGTCCCATCCAGGATACAGAAGTAGAGTGGCACGTGACCGGAACTTAATGTCTGGGACAGAGACCGGAAGTGGGTCCGCGAGCAGCACCTACGGGGTACCATGAGCCGGTAAGTGTGGGAGTGGGAGTGGGAGTGGGAGTGGGAGGGGGTGACAGTTCCCCCACCTTCGGCTGCCTCTGTCTTCACCCCCTTCGGTTTCCTGGTCCCCGCCTGCACTTGTGCTGGGAGGGAGTCTTCAGCCCAGAGCCCCCATGCACCCCCCACCCTCCCCCCCCGCAGGGCTGCTGCTGGGCCCCTGACATGCGCCTGCGGCCCCTCCATGTCGGTGACGTGTGCAGCCCGCGGCCTCTCTCCGCATAGGACGCACCTGCCCTCGCAGCGACCCGCAGGCACTCTGCTTCCGCCGGTGTTTTTGCTGTGTTCGCTGTGGGGACCCCTCCCCTGTTCAGACACATTGTCACATCCCGCAGATGGCCCCTGGACCGCCCTCCGTGGAGCAGGTGCCAGAGTGCCCCGCTTCCAGGCCGCCAGCGTGTGGGGAAAGCTGCCCAGCCCTGTGCGCTGCTGCCACAGGGTAAGTAGGCAATGCCTGTGCGCTGCCCTGCCTACATGACAACCAGCCACGGGCAGCCTGCCTGCGCCCCCTGGGGAAATGCACTCCCATCAAGGGGAGCAAAGCCAGCTATAGAGATCTGCAGGGGCAGCCAGCCTGCCTGCGCCCCCTGGGGAAATGCACTCCCATCAAGGGGAGCAAAGCCAGCTATAGAGATCTGCAGGGGCAGCCAGCCTGCCTGCGCCCCCTGGGGCAATGCACTCCCATCAAGGGGAGCAAAGCCAGCTATAGAGATCTGCAGGGGCAGCCAGCCTGCCCGCGCCCCCTGGGGCAATGCCCTCCCATCAAGGGGAGCAAAGCCAGCTATAGAGATCTGCACGGGCAGCCTGCCCGCGCCCCCTGGGGCAATGCACTCCCATCAAGGGGAGCAAAGCCAGCTATAGAGATCTGCACGGGCAGCCTGCCTGCGCCCCCTGGGGCAATGCCCTCCCATCAAGGGGAGCAAAGCCAGCTATAGAGATCTGCACGGGCAGCCTGCCCGCGCCCCCTGGGGCAATGCACTCCCATCAAGGGGAGCAAAGCCAGCTATAGAGATCTGCACGGGCAGCCTGCCCGCGCCCCCTGGGGCAATGCCCTCCCATCAAGGGGAGCAAAGCCAGCTATAGAGATCTGCAGGGGCAGCCTGCCTGCCTGCGCCCCCTGGGGCAATGCACTCCCATCAAGGGGAGCAAAGCCAACTATAGAGATCTGCACGGGCAGCCTCCCCGCGCCCCCTGGGGCAATGCACTCCCATCAAGGGGAGCAAAGCCAGCTATAGAGATCTGCACGGGCAGCCTGCCCGCGCCCCCTGGGGAAATGCACTCCCATCAAGGGGAGCAAAGCCAGCTATAGAGATCTGCACGGGCAGCCTGCCCGCGCCCCCTGGGGAAATGCACTCCCATCAAGGGGAGCAAAGCCAGCTATAGAGATCTGCACGGGCAGCCTGCCCGCGCCCCCTGGGGAAATGCACTCCCATCAAGGGGAGCAAAGCCAGCTATAGAGATCTGCACGGGCAGCCAGCCTGCCCGCGCCCCCTGGGTCAATGCACTCCCATCAAGGGGAGCAAAGCCAGCTATAGAGATCTGCAGGGGCAGCCAGCCTGCCTGCGCCCCCTGGGGCAATGCACTCCCATCAAGGGGAGCAAAGCCAGCTATAGAGATCTGCACGGGCAGCCAGCCTGCCTGCGCCCCCTGGGGCAATGCCCTCCCATCAAGGGGAGCAAAGCCAGCTATAGAGATCTGCACGGGCAGCCAGCCTGCCTGTGCCCCCTGGGGCAATGCACTCCCATCAAGGGGAGCAAAGCCAGCTAATCGAGATCTGCAGGGGCAGCCAGCCTGCCTGCGCCCCCTGGGGCAATGCACTCCCATCAAGGGGAGCAAAGCCAGCTATAGAGATCTGCACGGGCAGCCAGCCTGCCTGCGCCCCCTGGGGCAATGCCCTCCCATCAAGGGGAGCAAAGCCAGCTATAGAGATCTGCACGGGCAGCCAGCCTGCCTGCGCCCCCTGGGGCAATGCCCTCCCATCAAGGGGAGCAAAGCCAGCTATAGAGATCTGCAGGGGCAGCCAGCCTGCCCGCGCCCCCTGGGGCAATGCCCTCCCATCAAGGGGAGCAAAGCCAGCTATAGAGATCTGCACGGGCAGCCTGCCCGCGCCCCCTGGGGCAATGCACTCCCATCAAGGGGAGCAAAGCCAGCTATAGAGATCTGCACGGGCAGCCTGCCCGTGCCCCCTGGGGCAATGCCCTCCCATCAAGGGGAGCAAAGCCAGCTATAGAGATCTGCACGGGCAGCCTGCCCGCGCCCCCTGGGGCAATGCACTCCCATCAAGGGGAGCAAAGCCAGCTATAGAGATCTGCACGGGCAGCCTCCCCGCGCCCCCTGGGGCAATGCCCTCCCATCAAGGGGAGCAAAGCCAGCTATAGAGATCTGCAGGGGCAGCCTGCCTGCCTGCGCCCCCTGGGGCAATGCACTCCCATCAAGGGGAGCAAAGCCAACTATAGAGATCTGCACGGGCAGCCTCCCCGCGCCCCCTGGGGCAATGCACTCCCATCAAGGGGAGCAAAGCCAGCTATAGAGATCTGCACGGGCAGCCTGCCCGCGCCCCCTGGGGAAATGCACTCCCATCAAGGGGAGCAAAGCCAGCTATAGAGATCTGCACGGGCAGCCTGCCCGCGCCCCCTGGGGAAATGCACTCCCATCAAGGGGAGCAAAGCCAGCTATAGAGATCTGCACGGGCAGCCTGCCCGCGCCCCCTGGGGAAATGCACTCCCATCAAGGGGAGCAAAGCCAGCTATAGAGATCTGCACGGGCAGCCAGCCTGCCTGCGCCCCCTGGGTCAATGCACTCCCATCAAGGGGAGCAAAGCCAGCTATAGAGATCTGCAGGGGCAGCCAGCCTGCCTGCGCCCCCTGGGGCAATGCACTCCCATCAAGGGGAGCAAAGCCAGCTATAGAGATCTGCACGGGCAGCCAGCCTGCCTGCGCCCCCTGGGGCAATGCCCTCCCATCAAGGGGAGCAAAGCCAGCTATAGAGATCTGCACGGGCAGCCAGCCTGCCTGCGCCCCCTGGGGCAATGCACTCCCATCAAGGGGAGCAAAGCCAGCTAATCGAGATCTGCAGGGGCAGCCAGCCTGCCTGCGCCCCCTGGGGCAATGCACTCCCATCAAGGGGAGCAAAGCCAGCTATAGAGATCTGCACGGGCAGCCAGCCTGCCTGCGCCCCCTGGGGCAATGCCCTCCCATCAAGGGGAGCAAAGCCAGCTATAGAGATCTGCACGGGCAGCCAGCCTGCCTGCGCCCCCTGGGGCAATGCCCTCCCATCAAGGGGAGCAAAGCCAGCTATAGAGATCTGCACGGGCAGCCAGCCTGCCTGCGCCCCCTGGGGCAATGCACTCCCATCAAGGGGAGCAAAGCCAGCTAATCGAGATCTGCAGGGGCAGCCAGCCTGCCTGCGCCCCCTGGGGCAATGCACTCCCATCAAGGGGAGCAAAGCCAGCTATAGAGATCTGCACGGGCAGCCAGCCTGCCTGCGCCTCCTGGGGCAATGCACTCCCATCAAGGGGAGCAAAGCCAGCTATAGAGATCTGCAGGGGCAGCCTGCCTGCGACCCCTGGGGCAATGCCCTCCCATCAAGGGGAGCAAAGCCAGCTATAGAGATCTGCACGGGCAGCCAGCCTGCCTGCGCCCCCTAGGGCAATGCCCTCCCATCAAGGGGAGCAAAGCCAGCTATAGAGATCTGCACGGGCAGCCAGCCTGCCTGCGCCCCCTGGGGCAATGCACTCCCATCAAGGGGAGCAAAGCCAGCTATAGAGATCTGCAGGGGCAGCCAGCCTGCCTGCGCCCCCTGGGGCAATGCACTCCCATCAAGGGGAGCAAAGCCAGCTATAGAGATCTGCAGGGGCAGCCTGCCTGCGACCCCTGGGGCAATGCCCTCCCATCAAGGGGAGCAAAGCCAGCTATAGAGATCTGCACGGGCAGCCAGCCTGCCTGCGCCCCCTGGGGCAATGCACTCCCATCAAGGGGAGCAAAGCCAGCTAATCGAGATCTGCAGGGGCAGCCAGCCTGCCTGCGCCCCCTGGGGCAATGCACTCCCATCAAGGGGAGCAAAGCCAGCTATAGAGATCTGCACGGGCAGCCAGCCTGCCTGCGCTCCCTGGGGCAATGCACTCCCATCAAGGGGAGCAAAGCCAGCTATAGAGATCTGCAGGGGCAGCCTGCCTGCGACCCCAGGGGCAATGCCCTCCCATCAAGGGGAGCAAAGCCAGCTATAGAGATCTGCACGGGCAGCCAGCCTGCCTGCGCCCCCTGTGGCAATGCCCTCCCATCAAGGGGAGCAAAGCCAGCTATAGAGATCTGCACGGGCAGCCAGCCTGCCTGCGCCCCCTGGGGCAATGCACTCCCATCAAGGGGAGCAAAGCCAGCTAATCGAGATCTGCAGGGGCAGCCAGCCTGCCTGCGCCCCCTGGGGCAATGCACTCCCATCAAGGGGAGCAAAGCCAGCTATAGAGATCTGCACGGGCAGCCAGCCTGCCTGCGCCCCCTGGGGCAATGCACTCCCATCAAGGGGAGCAAAGCCAGCTATAGAGATCTGCAGGGGCAGCCTGCCTGCGACCCCTGGGGCAATGCACTCCCATCAAGGGGAGCAAAGCCAGCTATAGAGATCTGCACGGGCAGCCAGCCTGCCTGCGCCCCCTGGGGCAATGCACTCCCATCAAGGGGAGCAAAGCCAGCTATAGAGATCTGCAGGGGCAGCCTGCCTGCGACCCCTGGGCAATGCCCTCCCATCAAGGGGAGCAAAGCCAGCTATAGAGATCTGCACGGGCAGCCAGCCTGCCTGTGCCCCGTGGGGCAATGCACTCCCATCAAGGGGAGCAAAGCCAGCTATAGAGATCTGTAGGGGCAGCCTGCCTGCGACCCCTTGGGCAATGCGCCCCCTGGGGCAATGCCCTCCCATCAAGGGGAGCAAAGCCAGCTATAGAGATCTGCACGGGCAGCCTGCCCGCGCCCCGTGGGGCAATGCACTCCCATCAAGGGGAGCAAAGCCAGCTATAGAGATCTGCACGGGCAGCCTGCCTGCGCCCCCTGGGGCAATGCACTCCCATCAAGGGGAGCAAAGCCAGCTATAGAGATCTGCACGGGCAGCCTGCCCGCGTCCCCTGGGGCAATGCACTCCCATCAAGGGGAGTAAAGAAATGCACTCCCATCAAGGGGAGCAAAGCCAGCTACAGAGCTCTGACATGCTACTCTTATCAGCCACAAACCTTTTCAATAATGTTGACAATATTATTCGGCTGTGATGTGTCATGAAACGCCTATCTTTTATGGCAGCCTTTAAAAGGTGAGCTATTAAAAGTTGTTTATTGTCCTCTGGTTAGGCGCTTATAAAGTAAGTAAATACTGTTTCAAATCACTCACAGGGCAATGGAAAGGGGACAGGGGATTAGACACATTACAAATATCAATACAGTGGGGAGGAGAAAACAAACCTACTATGCCTTTTCAGTGTTCAGAGTGTGCAACTGTAGTAGGAGAAGGGAATGGGATAGGTGCTGGGGATGCTTGTGGGGAGCAGTTTGAGTGCATTGAAAGATAAGTGTGAGCTGAGGGTGACCCAAGGCATGTGCTGAGGATAAACCAAAGCTCTGTTGATTCGATGTGGATGTGGGAGGTCAGAGGATGAAAAACTGCCCTGAACACCAATCGTGTGACTGTGACATTAGCAGAGGAGAGAGGGAAGGAGGAGAACACTCTTGAGAATCTTCTGGAATTTAAGAAAGTCCTGTTCAAGAGTGAGGGGGAGGCTGTTCCAAAGAAAGCAGCCAGCTAAGGAAAGCGATCGACCACCTGCACTCTGTTTAGCTAAATGCTTTCCCCACAAGGAGTTGTTGCCACAGGAGCACAGAGGTATAGAGGGTGGAATATTTAGTGAGGAAGAGTTGCAGATGGAGGTTCCCGGGCCCCAGAAAGCCGTGTGGATGATGCAGAGGGATTTGAATTTAATCTGTGAAGCAACCAGAAACCAGTGAAGACTCTGTATGGCAGGAGAGACAGTCCCTGGGCTTAAGGCCAAGGATAAGTCTTGCTGCCCTATTGTGGATTAGCTGGAATGATCGCAGAGTGGAAGGAGGTAGATTCAGGAGAAGGCCTCTGCCATAGCCAAGCCTAGAGAGAAACAGAGCCCGGGTAACATTGAGCCTCTGAGGGAACATGAGAAAGGGTAGAATTCAAGTTGAGAAAATGTAATTGTTGTACCAAGTCTGGGCTGCATCGAGAACTGAAACAGTGCTTACATTCTACTGAGCCAGGGCTTTGCTGGAATCTGAATGAATATCACTCGTGCTCCTAGATTTCAGAAATGAGGTCGGCCCAAATGACAGATTACACAGTAGTGAACATATGCTTTGTAATCACTGTGTTAATGTGCCGGGTGGATAGCACAGCGGCAGCGTGCGCGTCTTGGAAGCAAGACGACACAAAGCAACAACAGGTTCGATCCCCGGGTCCGCGCTTAAAAACCTCTGAGTGTTTAAGCGCGTTATAAATACGTAACTAAGACAAAAGAAAAAAAAAAAAACACAATTGCACAACTAAGAAAAACTAACAATTCATGTAACAGCGCCTCGATGCCTGCGGGCTGTGTGAGCGCTTTATAAATGTAAATTAAAAAAAAAAAAAAAAAAAAAAAATGTCATCTGCACAAGGACCATATATTTTTATAAACTTAAAAGGATCTGCTTCTGATGCCTTAAGTGGAATCAACATAGCAAACCTCCATTAGCCTCCCAACATAGTTTATCCCCATTGATTAAATGGGCAAAGCCACCCAAACATCAGATGCCAACCAGTTAAACATTTGTTTTGGTCTCGGTGAACCTCTTGCCACCAAGGGCAGTCCGGTCTATCCCTGCAGCTGAAATGAATCTATGCCTGAGCGTGTGGGATCCTGAGTAGTATGTTTTAGGGCTCTTCGGATCGCTACTAGGTGCACAGTAGCAAACCAGCTGTCTGTGGCAGTGAGCTTCAGAGTGAACATGGCTACAACCATAAACGTGCCAAAACCTAGTGACCCTTTTTCCTCATCTCCCTGCTGCTTCCAATGCGAGGAGCCCTTAGAGCGATCTACCAATGCCAAAAGCTTCACTCGACACCGGGATCTCCTCAGGCTTACATGGTGAGCTACATCTAAGAGCCCATTAATCCTCAATCTGCACCTTTTCTTAATCACTGCAGCCGCCACCACAGCTTGCTTGCCGTGATCAGCTGTTTCCCCAACTAAGATGGCCGGCGCAACGCGGCCCCACATCGAAGCTGTGCCTCGTTACTAGGCAACACCTCACTTCTGCTGGCAGGCGGACAAGGCAGTGATAAGGCTCTGTTTGCGTCTGGGCGCGCGGCAAAGGCCCTGCCATCAGGCACACTGGTAAGCACCCTCATACGCTCGACCTGCTGAAACACTAGCTGCTTATCCCATCTTCCCGACACTCCGTAGTTTGCCTCATGTCAAAAGGTAACACTACTCCTCACCGATATGTATGATCATTCAGGAGACGCATACACAACCCTCCACCAGCGCGTAATGCCACTTCCTACTAAAGGTGACCGGGCCGCACTGTCTCTAGCCCAAATAATTATTGTAGCTCCACAAGAACACTCATTTGATTTTACCATGCGCAGAAATGACTATTGCTGCTCAGCTCTGCCCACAAGTGATTACCGATGTGCCATGTGCACAACATCATTTATTTATTTGATGCTCAGTGCTGCTCTAAATTGTTTATTGTTGCTCAGTATTGCCCTAATTTGATATCGCTGCTCAGATCTATCACAGTGCGAATCGCAAAATTTTATTTTACCATACTCCCTTCCTTGCTGCTTGGCATGTAAATTGCAATATGAAATTTCTTGTTGTGAATTGCCATATGTAGAAAAATACCCTATGTTAAATTGCCTATTGAGAACTGCCTAATGTTGAACTAGCCCATTTCCTACTGCCTTATTTCCTTCATATGTACATGTTGTGAAATGCATTATTCTGTCCCCCATAGTTTAATTTATCTGAAGTAGCCCAACTGACTAGCTATACGTGCATTTAAACTAACACATTTTGTATCGGCTATGCTTACCCTTAAATAGCCTAACCCGCATAGCAAATACTGCCTGAAATTGCTCAAACTTCTCTAGCCATATGTGTTTTGGAGTAGCCCATCTCATGTTATGCGTATTATGAATCAGCCGATTTTAGACAGCTAATACTGTCTGAAAGTGACCATTATATGTAGCAAAAAGTGTTTTGAAATAGCATATTTTTGGAACTTTATTCTGCATTTGCCTATTCTGGATTTAGCCATCAACTATGCTTGTCGGGATCAGCCCAATCTGTCCCAGCCCAACGTTTTCCCAAATAGCCTAACTGATAGATGTTCCCCTAGCTCATCTCCAGTATGTGCCCCACTACCTTAGCTTACTTGGCACATTACTCACACTTATCATACCCTTTTATGCCTGGATGGATCCCTCTAACGGTAACATTTCCATCAGCTGTAATAGTCACACCATGCCCGACCGCTCCACTTACTACAACACACATGCACTCGCTCATGCACCGAACTGCCAGTCCAAACTCCACAGACTCAGAATGCGCATGCGCCCTTTGAACACCAGTGCCCTTCCTGCACTGGTAGCACACAGAAACTCTTGATTAGGAACCTGCACCACTTATAGGCCTAATTCTACTCACCTGTACCTTAACATACACAATTCCAGCACTACTATGGTGCCCCACATAAAGCTCACTCACAGTGCCCTCAAACAACATAACCCTACACCCAAACCCTCTCAGTCTAATAGGAGTAACCCATCACCGCACTACAAATGCGTTTTACTCAATGTTTGCTCTCTCAATACCCATGCTCTCGAAGTCAATGACCTAATTGTAAGTCAGGACTTGGATATACTAGCCATCACAGAAACTTGGCTACATGAGGCGCCCGGCCCTACCATCTCTCTAGCCCTACCAGAAGATTACTCTATCCTCAGACAGGATAGGCCTTCAAAAATAGGGGGGTGAGGGGGTAGCTCTAATTTTTAAACAGGCCATACCTATCAGGCCCATAACCCACCTAGGTGAGGGCAATACATTCTATTGGTCAATCTATCACTTTCACCTAGAGACACTATTAATATTCATGTCATTTTTTCCCGGCCACCGGGACTCCAATCAGACTTCCAAGGACATGTCACACACTTACAGTGAAAATTTAAAAGATACTACAAAACCTCTACTTCTAGGCGACCTCAATTTAGGATTCAGCGAACCCAATGATAAAGCCGCTACTTCTCTCACTAAAGACCTCTCAGATATGGGCTTCTCCCAGAAAATTATGACCTCCCCCACCCACTCCAAAGGCCGCATCCTAGATTAGGTGGTAGACCATAATTGTCACTCCTGTCACTTCCAACACTGCCCTCCCATGGACAGATCACTGCCTACAATTCACCATCCCTACAGCTCAAGTACCAAAACTGCCACAACTGCTCCTGCTACTCGAGCAAGAAGCGCAAAAAAACTAACTGCAGATAACGTCCAAGCCTATCTTGATCTTACGTGCATAGCGCCTGCGTTCTCATAAGACCCAAACATCCTAGCGGATATATTTAAGGACACACTTACTCGCGCAGTTCACACCATTGCCCCACTAGAAAATAAGAAAGAGAAAAAAATCATTCCACGCTAACTCTTGGTTCACAGAAGGGCTCCAAACCATGCACAATAGCAAACGCCAGGTGCTTAAATACGGGCAGGCAAACCTCTGTGACGACACGAAAGAAAACTTCCAAACAATTACCAAAAAGTACAAAGACTCAATTTGTAATGCCAAATCTGAAGTGTACAATCGCTGAATCTCTGACGCTAATCGCAAACCAAAGAACGCTTCACCATCTTTTAATGAACTCATAGACCCTCCCACTTGCACTGATGAGCTCATCAAAGATGAAGCCTGGTGCACTAGCATACAATCTGCCATGCTGAAAAAATAGACCTCCTACAAACCAAAATTAGAGATCACTATAATACATTACCTAAGTACAACCAACCCATTCAGACCTTGCCCAACTCCAAAACCATCAATGTTTCCAAATTCTCATTTAAGGAAATCTCAGAAACAGAAGTCGTAGACATCCTCAAACATCTTAAACCATCGCAAGGTAAGGGCGATGTGTGCCCGTCCCCCCCACCCTCCCCGAGATCATAAAGGAGTGTGCTGAGCCACTTGCTCCTCTCTTGACTGCCTTCATTAACTCTTCATTTAAAACAGACATCGTCCCTGCCAGACTTAAGAGGCCTGGGTGCATCCCCTCTTTAAAAAAACGTACGCTAGACCCTTCTCAACCCAATAACTACCGGCCCATAACGACCGCCCCGTTTCTTCTTAAAATATTAGACAAGGCCGCCCAATGTCCAATCCAACTCTACCTTGAAACCAACTTCTTTCTAGGAAAGAGTCTGGTTTTCGCAAAGGACACGGAACTGAAACTGCCTTATTAGACTTAAAAAATAAAATTAAAATCACCCATATCATGGACAAGGGCAAGCCTGCCCTCCTCCTAGACCCCTCAGCGGCGTTTGACTTGGTTAACCACAGTACCCTCACTAAACATCTCACACACGCGACGCACTTCTCCATCCAAGCAACTTCCTGGATTATCTCCTTCTTAGAAGGCAGAGCCATGAAAGTCTTCTCTAATATAGCAAATTCAGCTCCCACCATAATTCACTGTGTTGTCCCACAGGGATCTTGTACTGCCCCTACGCTATACAATCATTTTCACAAAGCCACTTTTTGATAAACTGGATGCACTTGGGATCACATACACCAAATATACTGATGATACCCAAGTGCTCCTTCCTCCAATATGAATTTATCACCAAGACGCTACAGCCCTTATGCAAATTTACTCCACCATTCAAGCATGGATGGCCACAAATGGCCTCTGCCTCAATGGGGAGGGGACAAGACCGAAATTCTTATTCTTGGCCAAAAGTCCACTCTAGCTAAACTAGACTCCCTCTACACTAACCTCATTGACAACTGCATCATCCCAGTCTAATCCTCTGTTAAAACCTTAGGGGTACACATAGATGCCACGCTGTACATGATCAAACAAGTCAGCACTATCCTCTCTGCCTCCGCCTTGAGCATTAAGCTCATCAATGCCATAAAACCTTTCCTAACAAGACAACCGTCTCTCCATTGCTAGAGCTACTATAGGGGCCAAGCTTGATTACTGCAATAGGCTCCTAGGCGGCACCTCTTTAAAAAAAAAAAAAAAACATAAGCAAAACACCCAAAATAACTCGCTCAGAGCAGCCCTGAGTATACCAAAAAGAGACCACATCACACAAGCAAGAAAGACGATGCAGTCTTTGACTGGGAGCCAGTGAACCATGTTCAAAATCTCACTACCACACACAAATGCATAAGCTACACAGCACCATCCTACCTCTCAGACACACTATCTAGATCACTCTCTACGAGGTCCACCAGATCACATTACTCCAGCCAACTCGTTGTACCGCACATTAATGGGGCTAAGGCTGGAGGGTTAGGCTTCCCTTATCTTGCCCCTAAGCTAAGGCATGCGCTCCCTACCGCACTCGGAGCTGAAACATCTCTACATGCCTTCCGGGAAAAAACTCAAAACCACTCTTCAACTGTTTATACCTACCATCCCCTACTGCTCCCCATCCTCGTGCTTCCCTATCTGCTCGTTACTATTTGTACATACCATGATTGTCTGTTGTTTTTTATGTAACTAAGCTATGATCACCCACTGTAACAAGCGCCACGATGTTTCAGGGCTGTTGTGTGCTCTACAAATGTGAATAAATCATTTAATGCCACATCGGTAGTTAAAAGTGGAAGTGTGTTGAAATAAGTTACATATATTACCACAAAGTGTGGTGAATCCTGTGGAGTTCTCACGGAATCGCAGCCTAAAATCTCCTCCCAAGTGGCCATGGCAGCCACTACCTGATCCTAACCCTGGGGGTGGTATTAGCCAGGTTCATCACCTAGGATGAGAAGGCCCCCAAACAAATAGGACAGCTTGTCTAGGAGAGACAGAGAGGCAGTATTCATCTTCGGAAGGTGATATTGCCATAATGCCAGAAAATATAATGGCTTGTTGTCAGTTGGGCTCTCTTTCTGAAAAATGACACATTGTTGATCAGCAGGGGGATGTAAGAGTCAGAGAAACCATATAATTAATTGTGATGGTGACGATTTCCGCTGGGGCGTGCGCTTTAAAGCCCAGAATCTACCATTTATTCCTTTACACACCTCCCCTAAAAGTGTATTCCAAAAATCATTTGTACAGAATGAGAACATAAGGGAACAAGAACATAAGGGACTTCAAATCCGATAATGCTCCAAGTACTAGGCTGAAGGGACTGTGATGTGCAGGCTAGCGGTTTTAATGGCCCACACCTGAGCAGGACTTTTGAATATTTAAAGCTCCCTCAGGTGCAGGCCATTTGAAGCAGTAGGAGAAGTGGACAGCCGTAGTGGAAGAAGCCGACTGAAGATGCCGGGGTCTGCCACTGTGATTTCAGTGAAATGCGGTGCTGAGTCATAGAAGCTCAGAGTTTGAACTGCAGATGATGTGCAGCAGGAAGCAGTGCAGTTGCTAGCTGTCCTGTGTGTATGAGGAGCTCTCCCCGCCCAGCGTCCTACTCTGGTGATTGGTGTTCATTGGAGCATGCGAGGGACACGGAAGTGCAAAGGAAGGCCGGTCAGTTGACCTTCATTAGGTGACCCTGGGGCGCTCCGCACTAGACTGCTGGCTGCTAACATTCATTTTGAATAACGAACAAATGAATTGAAGTATTTGTGGCCTAATGTGCGCATTGAAAGGGAGAGGAGTGGAACTGTAACAACCTTTGCCAAAGTAAAGTGGGGGTGGGGGGTTTACTAAATTACAACCACCATTGCCAAAGTAAAGAAGGGGCAGTATGTAATACAGTGTGCAACCCTCATTACTAAAGCAAAGAGGGAGTAATAGTTGAAAAAGATTCCCAGCATTGCCCAAACCAAAGAAAGGCAATTGTAAATAAACGAGGATACCTTTTCCCTGGCAGTATATCAAAAAGATTATCTAAAAGGGAAAATTACCAGTATTGCCCAAGCCAGAGAGGGGCAATCCTAGAGACCTGTTTTCCTTAGGAGAGTACTGGTAATGAGACATTTTTGGCAGTTATCTGATACGGTAGTAGAAAACCAAAGGTGGCAGGAGAGAAGCCCTCTTTGGAGAAAGCCTCAAGGGGGGCAGGAACCTAACGTGCAGTGCAATTGGCAAACCTACCAGTGGAATAAACTGCAATGTGTATTATATCCTTATGAAAGAAGTTGTGAATTTCAGTGTTGGTGAAAGACTTTCTTTAAAGCTTGAAGCAAGCCTCACCACAGAGTTCTTGTAGTAGTGATTAGTTGTTTTCGGCCTGATGGCCGAGTATACAAGGAAATGGATTGTTAGTGGTGGACCAGGGGGAAGATACTGAAGTACCATATTGTGGTGAAAGGCCATGGTGGAAAGAAAGTGGCAAGGCCAATAATGTATTTGATGAACTGTGGTAAAACCATCCTGACAAAGACTTTCTTTAAAAAGAAGAAAGGTGAAGTTGTATTTGCCAAAGAGGAAAAGTTATATTGAATTCTTCACTGGAAGTGTGAAGACAAAGACTTTATGGTTTGACAAGTTTGTGGAAAGCTTTAATTTGTAAAGTGATGAACTGTGTGGGACAATACAAATGCCAAGTGAGAAACTCACGGATTGACAGGAACTTGGCTATTGAGAGGAACTTTGTATTGCCTTTGAAGCAGAACTGAATTCTTGCAAATAACTTTTATTGTCGGAAATGTTGATAATCCTGGGAAAGGGGAACCGGCCGTGGTAACAAGAAAATAAGCTTATAAAGCTTATGTATGAATCTAACCATTATTTTGAGTTTGAACAGCCATATACATGTATAAGTGTGTGGGACAGATACCTTTTGTTATGTGTTTTCCTTTAGTCTTATTTTCATATGCAGGGAAATCCTTCTTGGGTTAGGGAAAGCAAGGCGTTCATCACACCCATATAATTTAATAAAGGGTTTTCACAAGTAGCAATTTTATCAAGTTGTCCGCCTCACATTTTTAACCCCTTACATAAGACACACAAGAGGTGTGCTTCAATGGCAAAACTCCAAACTTTCTAACTAATCTTTGGCACAGTATAGAGCATTCTTTCCCAGTTTAACTATCACTTGAGCGTGCTTTAAAAATTAATGTACACCAATATAGTGTTCTCATTATAAGTCTTCATGGGGATGGAAGTTTTCCGGTTGAACCTTTTAAGTTGGCGACTTTAAAACTAGAACATTAAGGTTCTAATACATGCTCCTCTTTTGACCAAAAAGGTTTGACTTTGGGGAAATTGCTGAACAAGTTCAATTCTTACTTTCACTTTTTATGTTATGTTCCACTCCCCCAGCCTTTTAAATCCTGCTTGTGTTTTTTTTAGTGCTTACTTAACATGGCCCAAAGCTCTAAGTGCAAGGATTCAGACTACTTTTGACGATCCCTAAAAAGGATGGTGGAAACATGTATGCAGTTGTCAGAATCCTTAAGAACTATCGTTCTTGTGTTGCAAATGTTATGTATAAAATAGCATTGCCCCTTAGCCAGACCTTTTCCTGCAATAAAAACGTGACATTGTGATTTTGGAGTACCACATTTCTGGAAGGTATTTAGCTCCTGTTTATAGCCTGATGCACTTGACACCTGCAGTTTCCAGGAGCTACGTTTGGCTCCAGGCCATCGGATTATATATAGACATGCCTATGTGAATATAACTGTTTGGGAGTGAGCATTAGGACACATCTAGAAGACATTTAAAGCATAATGGGTCATCCATGATGCGCAAAAAGATATGCATTGCAACTCAGTGTAAGTTTGCAGCATTCTATATGAAATCTGCTAGTGGTCCAGACTAGTGGATGATGCAAGAAACCCAGAAACTGTTTTTAGCTCCTGGAAATTTAAATCTGCTTTCAATGCCTGCACAGTGAATTTCCCATCCGGCTGTGAACTGTGGTGAACTTCCAATGATGGCTACTGAGTGGCGCTCTTTGTGACACGGGCGAAATAGCGAATTCTTTCAGCATTATACCAAAAAGACTGGTGAGGAGGCTTTGTGTATACATTGGCATTTTGGAACCCGATTGTCCGGATGATGATGGGTATCATTTAGTGTAGGAATTGTTTGTTGCTGATTCACCACCCCTCCCTCCCCCAGATTTAACCATTACTCATCTGTAAAGCTTCAACCTTTTCATAGTTTTTGTAGCTTAGTGTTGGTGCCATTAGCAATCACTGTTTATTAACATGCTGCCATTACTAATTTCCAATAAATATTGTTTAAAAGTCATTCAAGGGCAGTCATCGGGGTTCAGTATCGTATGCTGCTCCTTCCTTGATGCCATTAAGGAGCCAACGGTGCCGCATGTGGCCTGTATGATTTTGGTACAGTAAGGACAGCCATTCTCATTCCTGATTCCCTACTCGTCGAACAGTGTGATTTTACACACGATCATTCCTCCTCTGCTTTAGCTGTTTAATCCGTCACATATTTCAATTCTCATGAATATAGTGGAAACCATTATGACCTATCAGGTGAATTGGAAAGGCAAGTAGAGTACACAAAGGAGATAAAGCAATGTGCAACCAGAAGACTGGGTCCTAATTAAGACACCCCTTCGCAACCAAAGTTTCTTTGGCAAACATGTTATCTTCCTGTGCTTAGTGCCAAATGTTGTTTTATTCACACACACAAAGCAGACGCCCACAATACACATTTAATAGACATCTACTCTCTATTTGACAGCTTGCTTTTTATCGTTGATTGTTGGCTCGGAGCAGGGGTAAATGCATGCAGAGTGAGCACAGTCTGGTTTTAGGTATGCTGCCTGTAATTTGTTATTTGATTAAACTCCTTCAGTGCTTTCCCACCAGGTAATGCATAGGGTTATTTTCTACACACCTGGCTGGCTGCCTATAATCTGGAGCATATTCTGCACACCTTTAGAGCATCAATACGTTTAACATGTTGATGTGCCCATGTGTGCTTGATGTTCAGATCTCTTTTAGAAACTTGCAACATTTCATGTGTCCTGTGAGCTTCCGTCAGTGTTCAGATGCAAAAGCCAATCTGTAACATTTACAAGTTTCAAGATCGTTTTAGAGCTGTATCGTGAGTTCTGTTGAAACTAATTAAAATTATTTGCAGTGCAAATGGAGCATAACTGAAAACCATTTCTGGCTGCAACAGATAAGCTTACGTTTTGCAACAAGGATGCCTAAGAAGAGGTCCTATTGAGTGCAAACCCAGCTTCGGGGAGCACTTTACAATTTTAGGGGAAGAACACAGTGGGGGAAGCAGGAAAGCGGCGAACTTGAGGGGGAGGGCGGCCAATTTGGCAGCATGCTAATCTCTCTTGCTTTCCTGATTTTACTTTATGCATTTATACCCTCTCTTTCACGTGCGACTGCTTCCAAAGAGGTCAACTCCAACCTAATGGCTTCAATTGGGAAGGGAGAGACAACGTCAAGCGGTTTTTCCACTTTATGGCGTCTATATTTGGATCTCACCAAGTTTGAGCCAAACTAACTCCTCAGCACAAGTCCTTCCTTATTAAGGAACTCCCAATGCAGGTAGTGGGTAGGGTTAAGATGCTGGGAATGATGATGGAAGCCTCAATGAGTGCTGAAGCTCGGGCCTCATGTGATTAAGAAGTGCCCTACCTTAGCGAGGAGAACTGCTCTACCATAGCCAGAGCACTTATACTCTTGCGTCTGGACTAAGGGAATGCACTAATGCTGGGTGCAAACAAACAGTGCATTGCAAAATACCAGCATATCCAAAACTATGCTGTAAGAATCATCAACCAGAAATCTAAGACGGACCACATTAGCAATGCTAGAAGGGAGCTCAAAGCCATGACCCTAGTCCACAAATGTCTCCACTGGAAAGCACCTGAATATCTCAAATCACTCGCTATGTGCGAGCTCTCACACTAAGATCTGAAACAATGGGCCAAATCATCATGGCTCCCCATAAAATATCTAATGGATTGGGTACATCTTTTCCTACACCCGCCAAACTGAACAATTTACCTTTAAACTTGAGATTAGAAGTCCACCCATTCACAAAAACTGAAAACTCACCTTCAAGTAAATCCTTGCTCTGGTCTGCGTTAATCTACTTTCTGTCACTCTGGCCACGCCAGTTGTCTCGTCGTCATGTTTGTTCTTATGTTAGTGGCGTCTTTTTGTTGTGCCCTGATGCCTGCGGGCGGTTGGCGCGGTGTAAGTAAATGGTTGATAGCCAATTCGAGCTCTTCAAAACCCGCCTTTCGTGTCTTACGTTTAATGTTTTACTGGTTATAGGAAACATTTTCAATTTTCTTTTTTACATTGAGGCTGAAAGGGGTATATGATTTGTATTGTTTGTTTATAGAGTGCACCTGGTCGTTAAGCAACTAGGCGCTTGCAGAAAATAAAATCTTAGTTACAGGTACATAAATATGTTACATTTCTTATGTTACAGGGTCATATATCCAGCATTTCGTATGTTTCAATGTCAGATGACTTACATGTAGGATATGTTACAGTTTCAAGTATTTTACAATAAATGTACAGAGTTATAGGTACAGTTGAGGCATTTAGCAGTTGTTGGTGTGAAGCCGGAGTTTGACGTTAGCTTTGAACACATGGAAGGAGTGGGTGGCTCTGAGTGCGTCTGGGATAGAGTTCCAGAGATGAGCTGCTAGAACTGGGAAGCTGGACCCACCAGTTCTTTTCAGTTTAAAGTTGGGGATTTTGATGCTGTTTGAGAGGGCCTTCCTGATGGGTCGTTCAGAAGTGTACTTTGTGAATTTTTCTGTGAGGTATGCAGGTGTTTTGTTGTTCAGACAATTGTGTGTAATGTTCAGAGTTTAATTTGATACGGTCATTGATGGCCAGCCAGTTGACGGCTCTTCTATGGACAGATGTGTTGCCCTTTGGGAATACCTAGGGCTGTTCTAAGGGCATTGTTCTGCAGGGTTTGGAGTTTGTAGATGTTGTGTTTACTGGTGCCTAGGTAGAGTGCCTTGCAGTAATCTAATTTGGAGAGGATGAGGGCTCGCGCTATGGTGGTACAGCTGTCTGTGGATAGGTATGGTTTTCAGGCGTGAATAAGTTTGCAGGTGTAACTGGTTGCTGAGGCTGTCGCATTTACTTGTCGAGGGTGAGAGCTGAGTCTAAGTAGAATCCTAAGGTTTTAACTTCCTTGGCTACCTTGATTTTGATGCCATAAATCGTGATGGAATTGTACAGATGGCGTAATTTAAGTTCACTGGTAGACCCGATGATTAAGAACTCGGTCTTGTCGTCGTTAAGACATAGGCCATGTGTGGCTATCCAGGTTTGGATGATTTGGTAGATTTTATTTATGAGGCTGGTGTCCTTTTCATAGTCCCCCTGGATTGGGATAAGAATCTGGGTATCATCAGCGTAGTTGGTATATGAGACCCCTAGTTTGTCCAATATATCAAAGAGATGCTTTGTAAAAATATTGTACAAAGTGGGGGAAACGCATGACCCTTGAGGGACTACACAGGTGATGGGGACTGGATCCGCTGCTGCTGTAGGTGAGAAGACTCTTATGGTTCTCTGGTCCAAGAATAAGTTTATCCATGCCGTGGCTTTTGTGGAGAAGTTGGCCGCCGATTTGAGGTGATTACAGAGTACCTTGTGATCTACCAGGTCGAAGGCAGCTGATAGGTCTAGGAGTAGGAGAATAGAGATGTTTCCTCTATCTTTGCGCTCGTCTAGTTGGTGTTTAAGATCAAGGAGAGCCGTTTCGGTTCCATGTCTAGGTCTAAATCCTGATTTTCTTGTCCCTAGTAGATTGTGGATTTCCAGATAAGATTGGATTTGTAGATATGCAGCTTTATCTAAGATTTTGAGGAGGAACGGGACAGTTGTTATGGGACTATAGTTCGTTGGGACATTGGGGTCCAGGTTTACTTTTTTTAAGAGAGGTAATATCCAGGCATCTTTAAGGTTGGTTGGCACAGAGCATGATTTGAATGATGAGTTGATAAATGATGTGACGAAGGGGGCTAGTTCATGTGCAGCCTCTTTAATAATTGGGGCTGGACAGGTGTCACTGAGGCATCGAGACGGTTTAAGAGACATGATGATGTTCTTAGTTTACGCAATAGAAATGGCTCTAAAACTAAATTGGTTAGGGGGTTTAGTTTGGTTGGCGGCAAGTTCCTGAAGGATGGTTTCTTGCGTGGAGAGGGCAATGTTGTGGAGGGCGGAGTTTTTGGCTAATTTGTCTTGTAACATTGTGATTTTATTGCATAAGGCCTTTTGAATGTTTGTGCACCAGGCTTTGTCTTTGGTACAAGAGTCTATGGGTGCAATTGGGGATTCTAATTCTCTCAGGATGGAGAAGATTTCCCTGGTATTTGAATTAGCTTTTTTGATTCTGTCATTAAAGGTCTCTTTTTTTTTTTTTTTTTTTTTTTTGTTGTTGTTGTTGTTGCCTGAATTATTTTTTTGTAGCTGTTAGTAAGGGCTGTAAGGAGGTTTTTGTCATGGGGAGAAGGGTTTTTTCTCCAGCAGGCTTCTGCTTGTCGTTTCTCTTTGCGTAGGGCTTTTAGCGTGGGAGTGAACCAGGTTTTAAGATGGGCAATGGGTTTAGATTTGGTGAGTTTCAGCGGCGCAATGGCGTCAATCGCCGAGTTGATGGTGTTTATTGTACAGGTCAGCTGGGGTTAGAGATCAGGCTAGAGTGATTAGTCATAGGTTGGATCAGGGGGAGACGATTCAAGGGTGTTATATTTTTTTTGCAGCGGGTGAGGGCAGGAGGAGCATGAGGTTTAATAGATTTAGTTTGGGGGAGGTCTGAAATGGTCAATGAAATCAGATAGTGATTAGTCCATATGCAAGGTTCAATTGCCGTTATGAGGGAAACGCAGTTGTCTGCGACCCAGTCCAATGTGCGGCCTTCAGAGTGCGTGGGGCCGTTGTTCCGTATAGTGAGGTCTGCTTCCACAATAGTGTTGGCTATGGTGGAGGCATTGGAGTTTCTTAGGTCCTTATAGCCTTAGTTAAAATCACCAAGTAGAATGATTTGTGTTCCCAGTTTGGCATTAGTGTTTAAGAGGGTGGTTAAGTCTTCTTCAAAGGTGCCTAGTGGACCAGGGGGTCTGTAGATGAGATGTACCGTGATAGTACGTGAGGCCGAGATTTCTAGTTTTAGGGAGAGTAGTTCAGCTGACGGCATAGTAATGCTGTCTATTTCTTTGATGGTGAGGTTGACTCTGCAGATAAGAGCTATGCCTCCTCCTTTGGAAGTTTCCCTATCTTTTCTGAAGATGGTAAAGTTTGGGGGTATGGCTATCATAAGGGCAGGGCCAGCAGCTTTGTGTAGCCATGTTTCCGTAACTGCTAGGAAGTCCAGTTGGTTACAGGTGATGTCAGCAATTTCAGAGGCGTGGGCTATTAGAGATCTACCGTTGATGAGACCTCCCTTGAGGTTTTTGGCAGTTATTTTAGTGTTCTTGCTAATGTGGATGTTTTTGGGCAAGGTTTCAGAAGATTTGGTACAGGTTATTTGATTGCAGCTAGGTTTCCTTTTGTGCGTGTTGATACTCATTTTCAGAGAGATGGTTTGCATCGGGGCAAAATGTGGAAAGGCCAAGTACATGAACGACCACCAAAGGCACTCCCGATGGGGTCCATTTTATAATGGGCCATCTCCCAGCTTAATCTTCACAATGAATCGGTTGGTTGTCTCCATGACAATCTGTCTGGCTTCAGAGCTGCCATAAGCACGGAAACTGCTGTCCTGAACCCCCGTGAAGACCTGCTCTCCAACCTTGACTCCAATATCCCCGTGTCCTCATCTTACTTGTTCACAGAGGACCCCAGCCAAGATTCTCTAGAGGGTAGCGCTGGTCGAGCAATTGAGGCCTAGCTTCTCAAGAGGTGATGCAGGCTGTTAAGTACAGTGTAGTCCCCAAACCCCCACAAAGGAATATCCACACACTGTATTAGTTAACAGTCTTTATCTAATTAAAGTTCAAGGTTATATACACAATCACAATAACTCATTTTGTGCTCAGTAAATCTACAATGACCAATATATACAGTTCTAAGTGGTACCACAATGATCAGATTTCATTAAAGTGCATCAACTGTACTCTGGTTAAATGTCACCCAAATCACTTAATAAAGGTAACCGACAATAGATATAGGAGGAAAGCAGTTGGTTAGAACAATTGGCAGAATACTGGCCACGTTACCTAGACACAATTCTGTGTGGAGATCACCATCTGGCATCTATACGGTCTTTGGGTGGCGGGAAAGCCACCGGCAGATGCTCGACGGCGGCCTGCCCTTCTCCGGCGGGATAAGGCGAGCAGCGGTGCGGACAAGCGCATCCATGAATCAAGTCTTGGGCAAAGGAGCGTGCGGCTCCGGTCGTCGATGGCACGGTGTCAAGCGGTCCCCGCTTCTGGGCAACACGGCTTCGACTGGCCTCCAGTGGTTACAGCAGACTTGCGAACCCTGGTCGACATCGGTGGATGGAATGTTCGGTGCTTTTCTTCGTTCTCCTTGGCGTTCCACGTCTCCGGTCGGCAACCTGTCGAGGGTCTGACTTCGAGGGAGCTTCGGCAAAGGTTGGCGTGCACGGGAAGAGAGCGCCTAACCAGGTCCTCTCTCGGATCAGTCCTCGAAGAACTAGACAGCTTTCAGATCAAGTCGCTGCAAATGCAGCATCAAATCATCTTCCAGCTGGGCTTCAAGGATAAGCTTCGGGTATCGGCTTCTGAACGAATTCTAGCAATGAGAGGCCCCCAGATATACTAGTGAATCTCCCACCTTCTGCTGAGTCACACTCGGGCAACCAATCGCTCAGAAGGGCATTCAACAGTCATTCAGGCCATACTCCTCCCTTTCAGACACTCGCAACAAGGAATGTGTATTGGGACAAGTACTCAGCCATTCAACACTACACACTGCATTCATACCAGTTTCGGGCAGGGCTGTCTCAGTAATTGTGTCAAACGCCAGAAACCAGACATCCACAACAAGAAGTGCATATTGGTCACACTCCATTCACCCAGGTCCCACCCACAGGGTGTACCCACAACATACAGTCACTGGGAAGGCTCCAACCAGTCCGGCCTGGACTTCAGAACAACACCATATATGGAACTTCCACCCAACAGCCAGTCAGGGGGAAGGGACAGAGTCAGGGCTTCCTAGGACTTTGGGAAAACAAGGTAACAGGCAATAGAAAGCAAGAGGCCACAGGGGTCATCTTGTCCCCTATCAGGAATCAACTGATTCCAATGGCCGGGCCTGGGTATCCCAAAATGGAGGATAGTCGGAGCACCTGTCAAATTCAGCATGGAGCTGCCACCAGCCCATACCCTGCTCTGTGGGCCACACACAGGTGCCCAAAAACATACTCTAGGGGGACAGGGTTTTACCGCCACCCATGGGTGCCATACGAGTATCCCATGGGTCTGTACACCAAACCAAAAACAGGAAGCGCTGCACTGCCAGGAGTCCCACATAGACTCCTGGGCAAAAAACAATACAGAACACAAATGGAGGCCCTGTCCCTCCAATGCATTTCCAGCATCACACCCCCTCCCTTGCCTCGTCGCGCCTTCAAACATTTGTGCATAGGTGCATTATAAATGCTAAATAGTAATTTCTTGTCTTTTGAAATGTATTATTGTAGATATCTTCACGTTTATCAACTAATTATTGACCTGTTTATTTGTCAGTATTATTCAAGCTGCGCTGCAAGCCTGGTGGAGTGTGATCTAATGCTCATCTTTGTCTCTGTACGACAGCCAAGACACATGCATAGGACCTAACTTGAGAGGAAAATCAGGTGTGCTGTCCATTGCCTCTTTTATTACACAAACGGGCACACGCGTACATATCGGACTGAAATCGTACACTATTTAGAAGGATCTCTCTGCATTCAATCTAAATTGCAGCTGCGTGTTGGTGTGAAATAACATTTCCATTTTTAGTAACCCCTCATCAGTAGCCCATTTGGCCCATATTCCTGCCTGATCGACATGGTCAAAAGGTGCCGTCAAACGAAGGCAGGCTGAAAATAAGGGTCGAAAAGAAAGCACATGCTTTTGAAATTAACCTTATACAACTTTCTAAAACCGGGTTCAAACTTAGAAAACCTGCCAGAGCCCATTTTTCCAAATCTTTGAAAAATACACTGAAACTTTACTTTCACTGGTTTTATGATCATTCAATCCAGATTTGCCTGTACTGAGCTTTGAAAATACTCTGTAAAACGGGATGTGGTAGAACCATATTCGAAAGCCTGCTAGGACCTGGGGCGTGCACGTGTTTGTTTATTTTTTTTAATATCCTTTCCAAATCTGATTGATATCCCGTTTAAATTGAAACTCCTTGGAGCACAAGGGGGGGCGTCAGTTCAGAGATATGATATCCGCACCTCCTCCTGATATCAGATTAGAGGAATTGCTGGGAAAGACTATTTACTTTAACCAATTTCCCAAAATTTGCTGTGACTTATACTTGGATGTTGTCACTTATCTCTGAGGAGAAGCCCCCTTCTCATGAGGCCAGGGAGGTGAAGCTGCTATCCTATAGCCACCCGTGGGGAGACTTGTCCTCTAGGTACAAGGATGACCCTCTAAGGGAAAAGCAGTACAGTACCACTGACCCATCACCCTACACATCTCCTCACTCTGTAAACCCTAATCACCCACCTAACCAAACCTGTGTAGGGACTTGGACTACCCATGTGAGAGTGGTAATAGAAGTGCTGGGACGAGGAGGAGGCACAGAGGAATAAAGATCGAAGTACCCAATACATTGAAGGGTTGAATCCAACCATTGCCAGCCAACCACTATAAAATAGACAAAGGACTTGAAGAGTTGAGGCAGCCAACCAGCATGAGAGGTTATCCAGCCTGGGAAGTTCAAGGAGAGGATGTCCAGGAAGCCGTGATCCACACGCTTCCCAAGTTCAGAAGTTGGAGAGGGGAATACTTGACCCGGTGGCATGGGACAAGCCTAAACACAGGTGGAAGCTGAAGTCAGTGGGGTGATCTGAAGGGCTGCAGAACAACGCTGTGACTGCAAGTAACAACCTGCAGCAGAACCGTGTAGGAGCATACAGAGCAGAAAGAAGCAGCACAAGCCAAGCAGCCCTTCCCTGGTAAGAACCAGCTAAGAGCTCCCGGGTAACGGAGAGAGACAGAAAAGACTTGGTGTGACGGAGTAGTAAGGAGGGCCTCGGGTGTCCTCTTCCTCGGCGCAGTGGGAGGTCGCAAACTTACTGGAGCTAACCATAAGAGTACATTGAAAGTCAATGTTCTCGTGGCAGTACCTAGCAGAAGAGTGAATCTGGTCTGCCAAAACCCAGCCACAGAGATTTATGGGTCTGGGACCCGCAACCACAAACAGAAAATTACAAACCATCGTCCATGTCACAGTACCTTGGTAGATGAGTGCACCAAGTACTCCTGGGGGAGAAGAGAAGCCAGGCCCTGAGACCCTCATCACAGTTGAAACTTTGCTTTGTGAGACAGGCCAAGGGAAGGGTGACATTTCCCCTGCTGTTGTGAAATGAGAGCCTGGGGGGGGGGGGTCATGGCAATACAACCCGCGTGTATGATCCAGCCACTGGTCCAGGGGAAGGGTGTAATCCCCCGGAAATAGAAAATATTGACCTTTCTGATGCAGAGTATTGGAGGATCTGCTTGTTTGTGCAGTACTAAAACTCGCCGAAGGGAATCATTCCCCCTGGTGGAGAACTTGCAACCGAACTGTGCCACCCAGTCCAGGGTTCAACATTGGGAGTCAGTGAGCAGGAGCCCAAAACCAGCTCCTAGGTATTGGGCATCACCCTGTAGGCAGGAGCTACTGCAGGGGCACCAGGAGCTACCAGAGATGCACCTTTCACTTTGTGTCCATTTTGAATGAACCAATCGCGTTTCTAAGTCTTCTTTAAATTCTGAAATACTCAGTTAATGCCACATTTACATGCTTGGAAGGCACCAGTTGGCCCTAGGAGCCAAAAGTAGCTCCTGATAGCTGTTGGTTACAAGCTAAGCAGGCTCTACTGTGCTAGAAGCAGGAGCTAAATGGCCCCCAGCTCCCCTCAATTACAGCCCTGTAATCGAGGAGGAGGGTTTCATTCTCCTGCACCAAGAACTTTGGTACATTTGTTTGGTTTAAAGTGTAAGGCACAGATAGGTACATTTTGATACAGGGCGGTGGACTTTTTAGGTTGCTCAGACATCCATTAACACTTTTGTTGAGGCATGGAAACCCCTCCTAAATATAGGGAGGATAGGTTTGCTTTTAATTTCAGCGTAAATAAGTCTATAGCCATCACTATGCTACCTCAAATGAAGATACTTTTTTCAAGTATAAAGCCTGCTTGTGCTGTGATTCCCAATATATACGGCTGGGGATCTACAATCTAATCCATTAGGGGACATATTGAACAGTTCGTATTCCATAAAAATTTAACATTAATACTTTCTCAGCAATACATTGGAAGCCAATGTATCTTAATGTAGAAGTATTGATTTCCATTAACTTCCCTCTAGTCTAAACCATGTCCGATGGTATCTCATGTATGTCAATACATTTGAGGAACTTGATTGGCTGTGGTACACAAAAGCAGGATCAATTTAATTTGTTTCCTTTTATATAGCGCTTTACATTTGAATCAAGCCAGCAAAACAGTATGTAGGACAATTTACCTTGGTCTATAAATGAGGAAGGAAGGGGGAGATATGAGGGAGACAGGACTGGGGAATAAAAATGAAGTTATTAGGGGATGGGAGGATGTGTTAGAGGAAATGAAGGGATACAGAGAGGTAAGTAGTGAAAAAATGAGGGAAAAGTAAAGAGGGCTGTCACGGTGGGGAATGAAGAAGAGATTTCAAGGAGGCGCAGAAGGAGGAGTAGGTGGGGATGGAGCAGATGGAGAGAGGTAGAGTTCCAATGTAGGGGGCAAGGAGCTGAAAGGAACAGAATCGAGAAGAGGCACAAGGGGATGGGGCTACTGTAAGTAGGAAGAGATCAGCAGATGGGAGGGAGTGTAGAAGGAGAGGAGAGACAAAGGTTATGGTGGAGCAAGATCGTGAAGAGATTTGAAAACAAGACAGAGGAAGTAAAATTTAAGTTGGGAGTGAAAGGGGGGGCCAGCCAAGGTGAGAAAGTGAGGAGGAAATGGAGTCATGAGGAGCGAGAAGACAGGGGGTACGGATGGCAGAGTGGTAGAGGGATTTAAAGGGAGCAAGATGGGAGGCAGGGAGTCCAAAGAGGAGGGAAGAATAGAAAAGACGAGAGAAGATAAGGGAAGAGATTAAGATTTTAGTGGCATGGAAGGAGGGAGGAACGGATTTTATGAATATCGAAGAGGTGGTAGCGACAGGCGCGAGGTAAGAGAAATATGATAGGTGAAGGAGAGGGGAATAGTCAGTGTTGGCCTAGATTGTGGGCATGGGCAGAAATGGGGAGATTAGAAGGGGGGAAAGTGAATAAAAGGAGGGGGAGATGGAGGAGGAAGCGTGTTGGAGGGAAAGAATAAGACTTCCATCTTATCAGAGTTAAGGGAGAGAAAGTGGGATGGCATCCAGTTTTTAATGGCAGTGAGACAGGAAGAAAGATTAAGATGGAGTTTGGGAGTGAAGGAAGAGGAGGAAAGGAAAAGCTGGGTGTCATCAGCATAAGTGGTCAGAAATACCGAAGGAAGAGATGGGGGGGCAAGAAGGGAGGAGTAAAGTGAGAAAAGGAAGGGCTGAGAACAGATGCTTGGGGGAAGAGTGGAGGAGGTACGACCGTCCCAGGAGACAGCAAAAGAACGTTTGTAGAGGTAAGAGGAGAGCCAGTTAAGAACAGAGCCTTTGAAACCAAAAGAAGAGAGTATTGAGAAGTATGGGGTGATCGACGGTCGAGGAGGATGAGGATTGCTTAGAGTAGCGAGCGGTGAGGAGGGAGTTGAGAACATATGTGAGAGCAGTTTCTGTGGAGTGTTTAGGGCGGAATCCAGATTGAGCGGGGGGGGGAGGAGAGCAAGGTTGATGTCAAAAGTTGAGTAGACTAAGCATTCAAGTAGTTTGGAGAGGAATGGAAGAAGCGAGATGGATTGGATGCAAGAAGGGGATTAGGAGGCTGATTTCTTCAGGATAGGGATGATGGTAGCGTGCTTGAAGACAGAAGGAAAGATAACAGAGGAGAGACGGATAGTGAATAAGGAAGTTAGGTAGGGAATGAGAAGAGTGTAAATCTTGGAATAAGGGGGGGGTGGGTAGGAGATCGGAGGGGACAGCACTAGGATGAGTTTTGGACAGGAGCAGGGAACATCGGGAGTAACAGGACAGAAGTCAGTCATGCAAGCTGAAGGGGAGTTTTTGGCTTAGAGCGAGAATTTTGGAAGAGAAGTCGTTGGTGAAGTCAGAAGGAGAGAGGGAAGAAGTAGCTGAGTGGTTGGGCGTGGGCAGAGAGAGAAGACGAGAAAGAGTCTGAAAGATACGGCGAGGGGGAGCGGCTTGGGAGTCGAGAAGGTTGGAGTAGTAAGAGCATTTAGCCGAGCTGAGGCAGGAGTCCTAGAGGGAGTGGTATGAGCAATGGGAGGTTTGATTAGCCAGAGATCAGGATTTGAGCCAGCGTTGCTGAAGGCGACGGAGGAGACAACGCATGGACAGAAGGTGAGGGGAAAACTAGGGTTGAGAAGGTTTGCGAGTAGGGTGGAAGGAGGAGAGGTAAAGTTGATCAAGACTGGAAGAGATGGAGGACGGCGGAGGATAAGGCATCGTTAACTGAGGCAGAAGTGAAGTCTGAGGAAGGAAGAGCAGGTATCGATAAAGAGAGAATGGCTAAAGTTACGGAGATCCTGTCGAGAGAAGGAAATGGGGGAGTAGATAAGGTCAAAAGTGGAGCCAGAGCAGTGAGTTGAAGTAAGGAGGGAGAGATGAGGTAGGAGTCGAGGATAGAAAAAAATGGGAGGGTTGAGGGGGGTGGGGTGTGGAGGTGAAGGTGGGGGGAGGGAGAGAAAAAAAACAGGTATTCGAAGGCAGGGAAAGTAGGAATTTAGGGTGGAAGAGGAGACCAACGCCTCGACCAGAGGGACGAGAGAGAAGGTGGTGGTGAGAGGCAGGTACAGAAGAGTTGTGAAGGGGATCCAAGTTTCAGTGAAAGAGTTTAACAATGGAGGGGGTAGATGAGGGTTGGAGGGGGATGGGGGAACAGGGGAAAGGGTAGAGCGTGGGGATGGTCATGAGGATAAGGAGGAGGAAGCAGAGATGAGTAAGGGGGGGCAAGTGAATAAGGAGTAAGGCGGACGAGGAGAATGGAATCTGGCAATGCACATAACAGAAGGGTGAGCAGAGTGTGCTGTGGGGAAGAAGAGGAAGTCTGTGTGCAGAGGGATAATGCTAGGCCCATCACCATGTGATATCAACATTTTTTCTCAGATTGAGTTTCAATTAGCACATCTCATGCTAATAACCTTTGGTTAGTCTTGGTCGAAAGCCGATTTATATCATATCGGTGACCACGTAAGATTTAGGGAATGAAGCAGACCTGACGTTGTGCGTTGTACAAAGTGGCAGGACATCTTATTAATTTAACAATCTATATCTAGCTCTGCGCTAGTTATCTAATATGGGCAAAGAAACCTCTGTACATAATAATTAGGAACCAGTACACCTAACTTGAACCATGTTTAATGGGCAAATCCCAATGTGCGGCAATAACCTTTGAGATAATACAATGTTAACAAACTTTCAAAATGCCGGCAAGTCTTATTATCAAAACAAGCCAAACGCAGGGGAGCTCACATTTGTAGGGATTGTCATGGTATGCGTTGCGCACACGTGACTGCATTAGTTATATATAAATTAAATCAAAGATGGAGACTGCGAGTATTTGCACCCAGGCGCCAGACGGGTGGCTAGGACCTTCATTGAGGAGGTGCCTGAGATGGTTTGGTTTCACCTTTTAGAAATTGTGGTAAGAGTTTAGGGGATGGAACGAGTCAGAAGAACTTTTGAGCTAGTATCATCTTTAAAAATATTGTTTCCGAAACACTTAACGAAGAGAGTAGATATCTAAAATACTTTGCTTTTGTTGGAATCCCACAGCAACTATACCAGTTGGCAAGTACTCATCTGAGAGTTGGAAATCGAGGAACCCTGTATTTGATGGGCTTACCACACATGTTCCCTTGCTTTTGAAAACGTACCTACAATACTACTCGTCCTGTGTAAATTTGATATCTGTATGCAATTTTACATTACCCTGTATATTAATCTATTTGGTAATGCATAAGCGATAAGCGGGGGGCTGTCACACTCTATATATACTTGTTCATTTTCAAAGTCCTTGGACTTCACTATCTACATTAAGTACATCAAAAAACTTTGCAGAAAGTACAAAAACCGCAGATTTAGGGTATGTAGTTGTTCATCCACATCACGAGCCAGCTTTTCTGTTAACTTTCATTAAGCATCCTGCCTTCGGGTATGCCACTTTATCAAGTCTCTAGGAGAGGTTCAATGTTTGTGTTTTGGGAACTTACCTACTGTCGGCTTGTAATTGGCACCTCCCATCAAGTAAGTAATTGTCCTTCCTTATGATGATTGATGATGGTTTATGTAATTCTTGGGATTTGACTGCAGGGGATCACTCTCGGAGCAAAAGGTTTCAACATACTGCGATATTATCAAGGCAACAGGCTATCGGACTTGCTAATGTTATTAATTGGAAACAGAAAGTGACCTAATATTAAGATGTGTTTGGATATGATGAAGACCGAGCTCTGTTTCTTTTTCTTTCCTTGTATAAACAAAACATGTTTTCCTTCCAACGTCCCCTTATTTTATGTACCCCTACTTTGTTTCCTCCATTTTGGACGTTAAATAACCATTACATTTTTTGTTTTGGCAATATTGAATGGTTTTATTTTTGATCTGTTGAATTTTGATGGACTATGATGTGATTGGCTATGTTAAGAACTTTGCCTTTAAAAAGACCAAGATGGTCGAGCACGTGTTGGCGAATCAGAACTATGAACCTGTCTGATTAAAATAGGTCAACATATTCATCACTCTGTTTTCTTGTTTAATGTGGCAATAACACCATACCTACCAACATGGGACAAGCGCCTATTGAGCTTGGTACGAGTACTGTAAGCTTGTAGGGAGGGTGGTCGCCCTAAATAGGATCTGCAGCTGTTCCCATCTATTACTGTTGCATATTCTTGATCAGCAAGACCATAGTCTGGTTTAGACCCCACCTCATTTGTTTTGATATATTTTGACCGGGACAACTCGGGGAGCTGTAGCCAAACCCGTTCAAGGTAGCAGTGATGAGAGGTCTAGGCTAAGTCTCAAGAGGTGGTGAGCTTGTACAGGGTCCACAATGCATACATCCAATGGGGGTCACAGATTACACTTAGACAGTATGTTTCAATAATAGTTATTTATTTATGGCCAACAACACTAATAGTTTACATATATACTGTTGCTAGAGTAGGGCATAATACAGATCGAATCACCTGCAAAGGAAAGTGTAGATTAGTTTATGCACTACAGGTCCACAGAGAATTAACCCTAACGTCAAAAGTCCTTCCCTGTGTTGTCTGGGGCCTTATGCCCAAAAGTTCGGACAAAGTTTGTAACGCTGGAAAAAATGAACGGTGGGGTCTCTGGGGTCCAGTGAATCATTCCAAGGGTTAGAGGACACGTTATTCTAACTAATGGTGTCCCCCAACGTTCAAAAGGCATGTGCAAAGCCAAAGTATTGTAAAACTTTTAGAAAAGTTAGGAAAACCTTTAAAGGGAGTTTAGGGGCAGGTAAGAACCACTATTAACTCACCATCCGTACTCCAATTCTTCACAGGACTTGGCAGGTCAATGGACGGTCGCTTTTCCTGCTGTCAGCCTGAGTCCTTGATTCGCAGGGGTTGCAGGTTCAAGCAGCTCTCGGGTCTGTGTCTTTCGCTGGTGCAAGGACTCTCAGATGAAGAATGCAGAAGAACATGATGCAGGAACCCTCTAAGGACTGGACTCTACTTGGGTAAGCTGTTTCGGGTGGTGGGCAACACAGCTGGCGACGCAAAGGTACTCACTTGTCGCAGTCAGACTTTCCCTCCTATATGTGGTTCCCTTGACGCTAGGACTCTGAAATTTCGCTGAGGTAAGTCTTGTAAGACAAGTCGTGGATCTCCCAAGTCCCTGGCCTCAACGCGGAACACGGACGTCGGCAGCATGGTAGCCCAAACTCGGAGCTGGTCAGCCACAGAGCAGTCCTGGAGCTCTTCCGAAGGCTCTTCTTCAAGGTTACTGAGCAGACATCAGGAATGGATGTTCCCTCCACTCCACAAGTCGTAACTCCCTCGCAGGACTGCTGAAGATCCATACCAAGACCCTGGCGGTAAGGGAAGGCGTTCAGAGGGAGCTTGACAAACTGTTGGAGTATGGGAGTTTTGAAAGAGCGAGAAGGGTAGATTGGTCTTCCCTGCTGGTTGTGGTTAAGAAGAGCTCGGGTGAGCTACGTTTTATGTGTCGATCTGCGCCAACTCAATAAATGTGTGTTAGTGGCCCGTCATCCTCTCCCCAACATGTCGAGAGTAGTATTTTCTAAGCTGGATATGGCGTTGGCATACCACCAGGCGGAATTGGTACAGAGGTGTCGCAAGTTGATGGTATTTATTACCCATGAGGGGGTGTTCCAATTCAGAGGAATGCCTTTTGGACTTGTGTCAGCATCAGCAGTGTTTCAGAAGGTCATGGATAGATTAGTGGGTGGAATAAGTGGGGTGTTTTTGTTTTCAAGATGATGTGCTGGCGTGCGGGAGGACGGAAGAGGAGCATGATGAGAACCTAGATAAAGTTTTGCTGATTTTTGAGAGGAGTGATATTGTATTGAGGGAGGAGAAGTGCAAGTTTGGTGTTACCAAGGTGGAATACTTGGGGCACGAGAGATCTGCAGATGGCGTAAAATCTAAGGAGAACCTAGGAAATGCCATAAAAGGGATCAAGTGTCGGGAGGATAAAGTACAATTAAGGTAATTTCTTGGAATGACGGCATTCTATCAGAAATTTGTTTGTAATTATGCCAATAAAATAGTGGAATTTAGGAAATTGTTGAAGAAAGGATGTGAGTTTGTGTAGTCCACAAAGTGTGAAGAGGAGTTTCAAAATGTGAAGAGTGCGATAGATCTTGCGCAACCCCTTGGGCATTTTGATACAAGATGTCGGAGCAGGATCACTGTTGATGCTTCGGAAAGGGGCTTGGTGCTGTCTTGTCCCAGATGGATGATGGGGGTGTAAAGTATTATTGCTCATGCCTCCCTGGTTTTGAGGGGTGCGGAAGTTCGTTCAGTTTTGGATATAGAGGCTCTGGCGTGCTTTTGGGCCATGGAGAAGTTTAGGAATTTTAGATGATGCACTGATTTTGTCTTATGTACAGACCACAAACCCCTGAAGGAGATATTGGAGACTAAGGGATTGGACAAAGTCTCGAGGTGGGTGGCTGGATGGATTACGTGGATGCAGTGTCATAGTTTTGTGGTTGAGATTATTCCGGGTAAGGAAAATATTCTAGCTGATAGCCTCTTGAGAGGGAGGAGTAATACTGCCTCGGAAAGTGAGAATATGGAAATGGTGTTAACACAGATGGGATTGTGTCTAAGGAGGAGTGGTTAGAAGAAGTCCGTAAGGACGAGAATTTGGAGTTAGTTAAGGCGTATGTGGAGTCAGGTACGTGGCCAGGAAATGCAGATGTCTGTCAGGAGGTCAGACCGTTTTGGGAGTTGAGAAATGAGCCAAGTGTGCTGGATGGTGTGATATTCAGATGGGACTAAAACTAAGGGTGTTTTGCGGAACCACTACTGGTGGCCTGGGTTCGACAGTGATGTAGAGAGGAGGTTGTTAGTGTCAATTGTGCAGCAAATTAGGAAAGGGAGAAGAAGCGAGAAAACAACCTCTAGTAGAGGTTGCCGTGCTAGCGGGTGTATGGCAAGAATTGGCTATGGATATTCTCGGCCCAGTGGATATGGGTTATGCAAGAGAAAGTTTGTGGTGGTCATTATGGATTTATTTTCCCGATGGTGCGAGTTTAGTATTGTGAGGGAAATCTCAGGCAAAGCTATCGTGAGGGAGATTCAGGAAGTGTTTTCTAGAGAGGGCATTCCGGAAAGCCTTTTAACAGATAATGGTCCCCAATTTACAGGCGGTTGCTTTGAAAAGTATTTAAAGAAGTGTGGGGTGAGACATAAGAAAACAGCCCTTTATCATCCCAAATCTAATGGGTGTGTCGGGAGAATGAATAGATGCATCATGGAAAGCATACACATGGCTATGGAAACGGTGCGACAAGAAGGTGGCAATTCAGGAAAGACTCTTTGCAATGTGGATGTCTCTGCATGCGACTACGGGAATAAGCCCACTTGAGCTGATCTGAGGTTGAAAGCCCAACACAGTAGTTAGTCTGCCGTGTTGGGCAGAAGCAGAGAGAGTGACTATGTGGTGAATGGTGTGAGGAGAGTGTTAAAGAAGAATGGATGGCCTGTGAGTATGTGAGAAGAGGTAAAGAATTGAGGGTTGAATGTGGCGACATGGTGAGAATAAAGAAGGGAGTAATAAAGAGAAAGGGGGAGTCGTTGTACTCCGACCCTGTGAGGGTAGTGGCAGTGATGTGTGGTGCTGTTTGTGGTAGGAGGGCAGGTGTGGAACAAAGATAGAATAGCGGTTGTGAAAAGAGGTTGATGGATGGTATGCTTTGTGAATTGCAGATGCTCTATAAACAAATGGAGGGAGATGTTATAGCCAATGTTAATGAGTTCTTTATGGGTGTTATTTGCTATGCTGCTGATAGCTGGAATGCTAGTAGGTCATCGGCTGGTATGATGTACTTGTTTACTTTCCGTTGAGGTTCTATAGTAGTTAGTTGATGGTCAGCAATCTCTGGTAGTGCTATGCTGGCATTGCTGGTGGTCTTAATGTATAGTAACTATCTTAATAAAAGCCTGTACATCTTGGAGTGTCTGGATCACCTCAATTTAACAGTTAGGACGTCTAGGATTGAAGTTAATGATTCATTCCTAGGGTTTGACGCAGGCCAACATTCAAGGTATGACAGTGTGGACCCTACTAGATGTGAATCAAGTCAATCTCAACGGTACAATGTCCCTTCATCGCGGAATGTTTTTTCGCTGGGTTTTTTGCCTCGAATTTCTTTTCGACAAAAACCCATTGAATTTTTTAGGGGGGGGCTAGTAAATTATATATATTGGGTGTGGGTGTTTGGGAATAAATACAAATGAAAGAAAATGGCAGGTTTGGGGGGAACCCCCCAAAAATAGTTTTAAAAATTTGATGCGTTTTTTTGTTAAAAAAATCACTGTAAAAACCCTGCGAAAAAACATCCCGCAATGAAATGACATGGAACCATCTCAACAAATCCACTGGTGAGCGACGCAGGATAGCAACCTCAGTATCAGTGTGGAGCAGACTTGCAATCACACTATCACAGCATAGGGCGATCCAGCAGTCACAGAGCTGGCACAGTGTGGACCCCTCCAGATGTGAATCAAGTCAATCTAAACAGATTCACTGGTGTGCGACGCAGGCTAGCTATCGGTGTGGAGCAGACTAGCAATTACAATACTCTGTGTGGAACAGGCTAGCAATTGAAGTGCTATCTCTGTGGAGCAGGCAAACCTTTACAGTGCTAGCACCTTGTGGATCCTTCTAGATGTTGGTCTAAAATAATTCATTGGTGTGGAGCAGGCCAGCAATCACAATACTATCACATAAGGTGTTTTAACTCCCCTGCGAAGAGGAAGAAAGTAGAACATCTTCTCGGGATTAATAGTCCTGAGATGGTCGCACTACAGGAGACACACATGTTCTAGAGGTACAACCATAGTGAGGTTGTGGGACCACTCATGAGTGTTCCAAGCCAGCACATACAGTAAAACATGCAGGGTCCTCTTAGCCTTCAGGGAGAATGTAAACTTTATGGTAGATAATATTTAAGACGAATTTGGTAGGTTACTCTTTGTTAATGCGAGTTTGGGCTCTCTGTGACTTACATTTGCTAGACTCTATGCCGCCATCTCGGGCCAAGAGGGTTTTATTTTGTGGAAAATGTAACAGGCGAACTGCTCCTCCATGGAGAACTTCAGCCTGGCCTGTGATCTTAGACGGCAGCAGAGGCTGCCTGCTAGTGGAGGGAGGTATTTAATCCAGGAGATTTAAGCAATATATGCATAGGCACACCTCGGAGATGTCTGGCAAGAGTTTAAGGACCAGGATAAAAGACTTCACTTTCTGTTCTAACGTACACCACACCTCTTCTAGGATAGATTATATTTGGGTAGCGGCTACCCTTCTGGCCAAAGTAAAGGAATCCTCTAACGGTGATATGTCCATATCTGACCGTGGCACAGACAGTGATCTTCTATTTCCACCAACATGTGGGGTAGGGAAGGGTAGGGTGGGATGGGTATGGAAATGTTGACGGACCCGTTGATATAATGAACAATACAATATGAGGCAAGAATGTTTTTTACTTTTTTTTTTTTTAAGGACAATCGGGTAAACCTCATTTCGGAAAGTAGGACCTGGGGCACATTCAAGGATGTGCTTGGGGGACACATGATATCACTGAAATCTCAAAGGGTGAAGCAGGTGAAGGCAACACTGAGAAGAAGCCCATCTAGGGTTAATCTTGAGGCTTACAGAGAGAAGTCCGGCCAATTGGAAGTATTACGAGCTAGTAGGGCCGCAGAAGTCACTTAATTCATTAAATACTGCATGGATCTGTATACCTCCAACTCCTGCAAGTGAGCTGCAGGAAAGATATATAGCAGACCTGGCCCTGCCATGTTTATTGTCTCGGGCACATGACTTGTTGGAAGCAAGCATTACACAAAGTCACCACAGTTACAAAAAAACCCTCAAAAAAATAATTCTACGGGACTTGATGGACACCCATCGATCTCTTATCAAACTTGTGAGGGGGAACAGCTGATCCCATGATCTTTGACCCCCACCCTCCCCTTCACCCCTCACATCTCTGACGTCTCTAAGAAGTCAAACTATCACCTGCACCTCCTCAGAGGTATTCTTCCTTTTCTCACTTTCCCCACAAAGCTCTCTGTCTCCAGAGCTCTGGTCCTCTTTACGCTGGACTATTGCAACAGCCTCTTTCTAAATCTTCCTGCCTCTACTCTTCGACCGTTGCACCTTTTCAGAACAGGACTGCAAGATTTGTCCTTGGCCTCAAGCCCAGGGATCGTATTTCTACAGCTCTGAAATCTGTTCACTGGCTCCCTGTGGATGCAAGGATCAATTTAACACCCTCTGAAATTGCCCCAAGACTTTCGGGGGCCTGGGCCCGCTCTACATCCAACTTTCTCTTCCAAAACATCTTCCTTCGCGAGCTCTCCGCTCATCCACCTCCAACTCTGAGGGTCGGATGCTTCTCCAAGCAGAATGTTTGGGGCAAATCTATCCCCTCGGCTGGGGCCTCCCTCTGCAACAGCCTCTGTCTTTCTAAAACTTGAGCAGAACCACCTACGGTTCCAGAAGCAACTCGAGGCCTTCCTTTTTGCTTCCACTTTCTCTCTTCCTATCCCCTGCTGATGCATCCGACTGCTCCACGCACTGGTCACCTGGTCATCCTCTGAACTCGGGCCCAGGCTCTTGCATGTTCAGTTGCCCTTGCGCTACCTCTGGGCTCCCCAGCACTTAAGCGTCTGTATCTGCAACCTTACAGTCCCTTCTCTGCACTTATAAGCCACCTGCTGGCTCCACTTGTGAGTTAAATGCACTTCCCCTCCTCACTGGCACTTCTCCTCTTCCCTCTTGCCCACACATGGGCGATCTGGATGTCACAAGGCCTAGTAAGATCGTTATTTTGTCCCCCCTTTCCCTTTTCCTTGTCGCGCCTAGAAATACTTGTGTAAAGGTGCGTTTTATAAATGTCGTCATTCTTGATGAGTCTATTCAACAGTTTTTATTACTCGGGCAGGATCACACCTTACACGGAAGATGCTAAAATCATTTTAATCCCTTAGCTCCAAAAAGACCCAGAGTGTGGCTCATATAGACCTATAGCATTGATAAATATGAATGCTAAGATATACATACAGGCACTAGGAAACCGATTAGAATCTGTTCTCCCTGACTTGATAACGGAAGACCAGATTGAGTTTGTAAAGGGTCACCAGACATTTGACAGTATTAGAAGGGTCTCCCTCCTTATCGAGAACGCAGACATTCCATTGGTCCTCCTTGCCTTGATGCTGAAAAAGCATTCAATAGAGGGGAATGGTAACTTTGCTTTGCTACTCTTGGGCACATGGGTTTTTGGGGAAGCCTACTTGCAAGTGGTGCAGGCAAATTACATTAACCCCTCATCTAGACTCTTCATCAACGAGACTATTATCGGGTGCTATTCCGTTGAAGAGGTACTAAACGGAGGTGCCCTATGTGTCCATCCCCTCCCCTCCCCCTTCCCTCAATGTTTGCTTGAGGCCTGGAACCATTTATGACTCGCCTTAGAGAAGCCAATGATAGTTGAGGTATTCCTTTCATGGGAATGTGCGTAAGGTCATGGATTTCACCAATGACATGTTGGCGTAAACAGACCCACTTGAGCTACGTGCAGAGAACTATTGGTCTTTCAGACTGTGTCCGTTATGAAAATCAACCTAATCAAAATCTGAATTACTTCATTGAAATCTCCAGTGCCCGGACCTTGAAGTAGCAAAGGCAGAGCCATCCTTTGCATGGGCAACAAAGGCTATTTGATAACTGGGAATTACACTTAATAGACTGCGGACATTCTATGAGGCGAATTTCCCTCGGCTCCATCACTTAAAATTGAATCCCTTCACGATTTAATGGCTGGTGCGCATGGCGGCTGCTAAGATGTCAGTTCTTCTGAAAACGTTATACTACTTCCAATCCCTTCCTGTGCCAATCCCAAACTGTTTTTTTAAAGAGCTGCAGAAAATGTCTGTAACGTCACTTGGGGAGGTAAAAGACCCTGGGTTTTGCTTTTAGTCCTGATGGCTCCGAGAAGCAAATGCGGCTTTGTGTTCCCAAACTTTAGGCTCTACTTCGCGATCGCACAAATTAGGGTTATTGGAGAATGGTTCAAAGATCTGACGCAAACATGCACTGGAATGGACAGGGCTGTACTAAGCAGGCCTTCAGATTGTTTTATGGGTCACTTAGGCGGATGAACTGGTAAACCTGGCCCGTAGCAGAATAGTACAGTTGGTAGAGGTGGTTTGGGACATGCTAATTACGAAATACCTTCATTTCCATGGCCTTTTCCACTATTTTGGAATCCAAAATTTACTCTGGCATTGGAGGGTCCAAATTTTGCTGGATGGAGGGAAGCAGGCTGCAAGAGATGCATACATGTATACAAACAAGGTTGCGGGCGTCCCTCTCTATAGGAAGAACATGGCATGATAACCTGTTCATTGCTTTTTACCCACTTTGAGAGACCGCAGCCATCACTTTTTTCTCACTGTTCTTTGCGCTTGCTACTTTTTTTTATCTTTTTATTATTTTTTTTTTGTTGGAAGGAACCTGGGGTTGGTCACCCTAAATTACCTGGGGGGAAACCAGACTTGGACTCTTGTCACTGTGCCCAGGAAGAGCCGCCATCAGCAGACCGCCAGGTAAGCCCTGAAGGGCTTTCTGGGGGCTATTTACAAGACCTGGTTGCAAGTGAAGCACTGAGTGATTTATCTGAAATTTGAAACCTAAAGTATATACCGAGCAGTAAACCGCTCACTGCAGCGTTACACAGCCATGTTGGGGGGTTTTTGCTCTCAACTTGGCCTGAATACTTGGTGTATGTCTGGACATTATCACTGCCTTTCACTAACTTTCTTTGAACCTTTGTGTGCCAATGCCTTCCTACCTTGCATGCCTAAATAATCTGACTCCCTTCATCGCATTCTGGGTCTATTGGCTCACCTGAAACGTGGATGTGTTTGTATCATCTTGCACCCCACTGCTTCATTGCCTTCTGAGCCCTCCTTTTGAATTTCGTCCTCTCTCCTCTTGCCAACCTGATGGCACTCGCCATCTCTCCATCTTCTCGAACTGCTACACTATCGCCTACCCAACCTCCATTAATGGTGGTACCAAGTGAGAAGTTCTCTTGGCGTGCTTCTCGCCCCGCCCGTCTACCACTCCAGCACTGTCTTGGTTCAGGGTCCTTAACCCAACTGCCTTCTCTTTGACCGCACATGCAGTTCCTCATTAACTTGCTTCCCTCTCCTACCGCTCCCCCAACCACTCTGTCCCTCCCCCTCCGATTGGCCCTGTACTCCTCCTCAGAAAACCTTTGAAGGCGGAGACCACCATCATGTGGCTGCCCGCTTAGCCAATTAACACTCCACCGACATCTGCCTCCTTGAAGACATTGACCTCAACATTCTCGCTCTTATAGAGACATGGTTCAATGCCATCTCAATCAATGCTTTTGACTCCCTTCTCCCCATTGTTTACAAGATAATTTCCAAGCCACAACCTAACCGTGCTGGCGATGGTGGTGCCTTAATCTTCCCTGAGTGGGTTACGTCCTCCCTCATACCCACCCAGCCTTAGTTCTCATTTGAGAGCCTGGTTTGCATGTTGGTCATCTCTCTCCCTCCCTCCTCTATGACCATTGCCACGATCTACAGGCCCCCGGGTGCTGCCACCCTGTTGCCCTCTGAATGGGCCGATTTCTGCTCCTCTCAACCTCATCTAAACTCCTCTTGGGAACTTCAACATCGACTTCGCTATGACAGCATCTACACTCTTCCTTGACCTCTGTACCCTGCTCTCCATTCTCCCTTCTGGTCCTTCCCACATGGCAGGACACACTTGATGCCTTCATCCACTCTGTCCCTCCTCTCCCCCAGCCCCCTTCCACAGGTCACCCCTCTCTCCTGGTCAGACAATGCTCTCTCACCTGGGTCCCCTCGGTCTTCTAACGGCACATCCTCCAGCTCTGCCAACCTCGTTCACAAACTTCCGTCTGATGAAATGAGTGTCAGCTGCTGCATTTGCATTCACCTTCACTCTTCCCCCTTCCCCCTACCCCCAGACACTACCTCTGACTCTGCTCTCAGGAAACTCCTATCTTGCCATTACTGGCACTCTGGATGGATATTCTTGCCCCAGTCATGAGGATCCGCCTGAAACCTGCCCCAAGCGTAATACCTGGTACAACTATGAAATGCAAGTGCAAAGCTTTGGAACACAAGTGGCAAGCCTCAGGATCATCACCCTCCGACAAAGTGGCCTGTCCGCTGGTCCAAAGGCAATACAGACTCTCCATGCCAAGGAAAGTGCCCAAATCCATATCGGGTGCATCCAACAACACTGCTGAACTCTTTAAAATCTGTAGGGAACTAGCCAACCCTTCCGCTGTCTTCTCCCCTCTTCCATCCCAGGCCCTCTGCAATGCACTGGCCACACTTCACCACTAAAACGCTGTAGTTCCTGAGCAACCTTGCAACCCTCTCCCCAAGCCCTCCCATGCTCTCGTTCCTCATATGGCCTCCCACCCTCCTTCTGCCTCTCTCCCCTGTCACTCTATGAAGGTGTCCTCCAAACAAGTTTCCACTCTTTTGCCACAGGTTATTTCCCCTTCTTCCTGAAGCACTCCCTTGTGCGTCCCCGCCTGAAAAAAACCTTCAGCAGTCCCCACCTGTATAGCGACCTACCGCCCTATTTCTATCACCCTCTTCCTTGGGAAAATACTGGAGAAGTTGCCCTTCCCCCAACTTCACACAATGAACTTGTAAGCAGTCTCCTCGGAAACTGCTCTTAACACACAAGTGAAGAACTGCTGGCATCTCTCGACTCCAACTCTCCAGCTGTCCTCATTCTACTCGATCTCTCTGCTGCCTTGGACACAGTTAACCACTTCGTCCTCAAACGGCTCCATGATACTCTGGGTATCTCAGAGCGGGCACTGGATTGGCTGACCTCCTTCCTTACTGATTGTTCATCCCAGGCTTTTCTGGGCAGCTTCTCACCCATGTCGTGCTCCACCTGTGGGGTCCCCCAGGGCTCCTACCTCCCCCCCCCCCCCCTGGCTCTTTGACACGTGCTCAGGAGGCACACCTCATTTCCTCCTTCCACAACTTCCAGTGTTCTACAGATGACTCGCAACTCTTTCAAACTTCCTGCAGACCTGCTTGCATCTTCCACCATCCAGAATGTATCTGCCATCCAGTTCTGGTGCACTTGCAACAATCCCTGCCTTAATACCAGCAATGCTGAGATCCTTCTAATTGGGTCCCCTGCCCCCTCTTTCTTCCCCTCACTCTGGCCATTCTCTATGGGCTCTTCCCGCTTCTCCTGAAGCCAGAAACCTTGGAGGCCTCTTCGACTCCTCTTTCCTTCCTCACAGTCAGGACATTGCCAAGAAGTCCAACTTTCAATTCTTCCTTCTCAAAGGAATTCTCCCTTTTCTCACTTTCCCCCAGAAGCTCAATGTTAGCAGAGCTCTGGTTCTCTGTAGGCTGGACTACTGCAATAGCCTTCTCTTGAATCTACCTTCTTCCGCTCTACGATCTCTCCAGCTAATCCAGAATAGGGCAGCAAGACTTATCGTTGGCATCAACCCCAGGAACCGCATCTCTCCTGCCCTAAAATCTCTCCACTTGCTCCGGGTTGCTGCAAGGATCAAGTTCAAATCCCTCTGCATCAGCTTCAAGGCTACCTGGGGCCAGGGACCACGCTATCTGCAACTTACTCTTACTAAATACTCTCCCTCAAAACCCCTACGTTCCCCTGGTACCAACTGTGTGTAATGCGTTTCGCTAAAAGGAAGGCTGGAGGCTGGTCTCTTTCCTCTGCTAGATCCCTCTTATGGAACAGCCTCCCCCTTCCTCTTGAGCCGGACCACCTCAAGACTTTCATTTTCACCTACTCGCCTCCCCTGCTAATCTCACGGTTGCTTTGATTGGTGACCAGGGTCCTTGTGTCCTTCAGGGCCCTGGCTTCCCACACCCAATCGCCTTCAGCCTCTGCCTACACACAGCACTTTCCAGGGCACTTATCTGCCTTGGCCACTGTAGGCCTGCACTTACCCATTTATTTTTTACAGGTGATAGTTCCCTAGCACTTCCTAATCTGGGCACTTACACCTGCTGCTCACTCACCAGCACGTGCCCCCCCCTTCCCATCTCTTCTCTCTGCACTTGCACGCTCCGAATGCTCACAAGGCCTAGTCGGTTCACCTTTATCTTCCAGTGTATGTATTGTTTTCTATTCCATGTCCCCTCCCTGTTGCCCTGTGGGTGCTTTGAAACGCAATGTTTTTTGTATAAGCACCTAATAAATGCCCAATAAATTAAGTTGTGTAGGGTAGCCCCCGTAATGTACTTAATTTGTTAACCTTCACTGAACTAGTGAAGGTAGGACGTCTTCCCTACTACGATATTAAATGGTTTAACCACAGGGATAGATCGCTGATTAGGAAAGTTATTTTTACTTTAGTATGTTCTTTTTTTGTATAATGACATTGTCTGCTTTTATATTTGATAAACTGGTGAGTTTCAGTGTAAACTGATAAAACACTTTCCTCTTGAAATAAAAAAAAATCGGATGTATTCCCCTGCAAACATTTTCACTATTCTTTCTCCTGTGTATATGGTACCCAGAGGATATGCGACTCGCCAAAGCGATTGACATTTTTTTTTGCAGCTGCATGGGTATTTAATGCGCAAAGATGGCAATCTGAGGGGGACAATCTGAATGATTGAATACAGAAAATTGGGGATTTTCCCACCCATGAATGCCTGTTCACTGTTGCAGGACCATACATGGTTATGAAAGCAATACTATTGTTCCTGAAAGATGATTTTAATAGCCCCTTATACCCACAAAGACTAAAACTATTGCTTATTGGTTAACTGTTTCAAACAAGCAATCAAGTGTTTACCCCGACTGTCTCCACGATTCAGATCTCCCATGATTTGTTAGTGAAATTTCGACTGTTACCATGTGCATGATCCCCTACATGTTATAAATTCAATAAAAGAAATTGTTAAACTGGCACACAACCTCATGCGCATCAGTTGCCTAATTACCAGTGTCCAACTCATCAGCTCCTTGTCACATGTGTTGCCAAACATAAGACAGAAATTTGATATGTTAGAATTCGAGAACAAAAGCTCTAGCTTCACCTGTTCTTCCCTCTCCCCCAACAGCCTCTCCTGTTGCACTTCGCAGCTTATAAAGTGTTCAAACTTTACACAACTAGTGTATTTAGAATTCTGAGAAGAAATGTTACCTATTGACACAGATATATCGAGGTGTCTGTGAAACCTTAACGGTTTACATGCTCATTATGATTAGAGAGATTCATGTAACAATTGAGGAGAATCGTGCCAAACGTGGTCTCGACATGTTTTGTTCATTGGTTGGTGCTGGAAAAAACATGGGAGGAACACTTCTTGAAACGGTAAAATGTACATTTTGCTTAAAGATTAACTACTAAATCCCCCTCACCCTCCTCCACCCTGCTTCAAAGAAGTGGAGGAAGAGGCAGGTAGTAGAGACAAGCACCCAGCTCAGAGTTGCTTGCTGACACGATTGCCACTCAAAAGAGAACTTTTGCTGGAGGAACCGTAAAGGGTATGATGTCAGAGGTTCAAAAGGGGGCTTCTTGGAGCGCCTACAAAACAAAACTTGGGTCCTATGGTTCCCATTTTTTTAAAGCATGTGGCATTGGAAAAGCTGTGAAGAATCTAGTGGCGAGCTGCTGGCATTCTTTTAATCTGCCTCAGGACTGTGTAAATGTCCTGCCCTCACAGTTTACCCTCAGGGAGGAAGAGGATGGGAAAGGCTCGAAGCAACACCCGCCCGAGTCCCTGTTGTGGCGAATTTATATATGACATCAGAGAAGACCTCTTTTCTTTTGTTTTTTATTTTATTTTTCTTCTGGAATTTGAGTTGCACAGGTTACAGATGTATGTTAAATGCCTGTCTGGAGGCCTGGCCTTTCCATTACCCAGGCTGTTGGGTGTAGCCTCTGTCCTTCTCTTCCCTAATGCCAGGTGTGGTGCTTACAGCCATCTCTTTTGTGGTGACAGATGGCCTTTTATGCTTGGCACAGTTTAGGATGGAAGATGGAGCTGGGTTTTCTCGCTCTTTTCAGGGGGTAGCCTCCTTTGTTCCTGTTCTTTGTGAAAAAATGCCCCAATGAATTCGAAGGACGGGTTGGTGTGGGGAGGGGAAGTAATGATTAGCTTGAATTTAAGGAGTCTACATTGGTAGGTCTTGAACGCTCTGAGAATGTGATGATGAGCTGTCTGCAAGAGAGAATGTATCTGCATTATATTGGTGTCCAGATGCAACAGCCACACATTTGGCTAGGGAGGTTTCTTAGCCCTCCAGCGGCTCCAAGGAAAAGTGTGCCTCCCTCTTCGTTAGTCTTCGACCACCAGTGGGATGAAGGGGTAGGTAATGCCACTAGCCTGAAGGAAACTCTACGTGGGCTTGGGTACTCCATTGTCCTTTGCATTGGAGGTGCCAGCAACATGATTGATAGGAGTATGACCTGTGTGCACCAAGCTGACTTGGCCACAAGTAGGGTGGCCTCACCTAATGAAGGGCAACAAGCTATGATTGATGCTGTTCAACAGGTGCACCCACTTGGCACCACTTCATTACCCCCTGTAATATGGTGCACAACAGTGATCTCCATCACAAGGCATAAATTAGTTTTCAAAAATTAATTAGCAGAGTTCGCTAATCAAAATGTTTTTTATTAGCAAAAGGACCCATTTGATTAGCAATGTTGTACTAATGTCACCAGAAGGACAAGACATAAAAATAGCAAATATAGAGCCGTTGTGTACTGCTGAAGTAAGACATTAGTGAGAGGAGTCGGGCAAAATCCTGTAAATTCTGCTAGACCTGCATGTCGAGTAACTTTAGTTTACCTACTCGGCCTAAGAGAAATGCACTCGACCCATGGCAGCAGATGACAAATTTAAATGCGTCACCACAAACCCACTTTGTTTGCTACACTGCTGCCAGCATGCATAGGGCAGCCTGTATTTGACATTCACTGCAAAAAAGTAAATGTTAATTCAAAGTTTCAAACATCCCTTGAAAATGGTACTCGCTTCTCATTAAATCTACTTGACTACGCGAGTGGGCAAAAAGACTGTGAGCCACGGATGAGTGTCTGTAAAATGTAAACGGTTAGCTGCATGAATAGACACAAACAGATGTGATATAAAGGCCTTGAAAACCGTTTTGCCAGCTCTCTCCTGCCCGTGTTAATATATTGTGCCATCAAAGAGCAGCGTTGGCTCTGGAGGCTAACTACATTGTATGCTACCCCACTGGGGTATTTAGTTGGGTTTGTGGAATGCTATGTATTGGCTACTCCTTACCCAGTGGTAGCTCCTGGTCACTGGTTAATGAGTGATACCCAGGAGTTACCTTTTAACTATTGCTTGTCCCATCTGAATTTTGAACCCTGCAATATGATGCATCCCCCAACAAAATGAAATCTAGTTGACACTGGATACACTAACCTAAACTTTGGTGTAAAGCATGAGGTTGAGTCTTTTACGGTATCAACAATGTAATAGTGCATTATGTAATTAAAATGTTTGGAATGAGGACTGTCAAGTTTGTTTGTTTGGTAATGCGCACCACGCCCTAGGGTAGACGGGCGCAACAGAGACAAGAAATCTTAAAAGCTTAGTTACAGTGCAAAGGTAGCAATCCATCAAGCAGTGGTTGCACTAGGAGCAAGATGCAAAGATGAAATACGTAGACAAAGTTCAGGATGCAAGATGCATGAAATACATAGCGATAGTCTTGGTGAGTTAAGGAAGCATTAACATGAGTATCAATATTTGCACACATACGGTTAACCAAAGTACAGTGTAGTTTGGCGGAAACGAGGGTCGTGCAGGGGGGCAGGAGAGGTAGAGGTGTGAGACGTCAGTTAGGTGTCATTGGTGTGTAGCCAGTTAAGTATCTTATGTCTGAATTTAGGGTAAGGTTGTTCTAGTCTGAGGTCAGCTGGTAATTTGTTCCAGCATTGTGCAGCTTTGACAGGGAAGCTAGTTCCTCCCGCTGTCGAGCGTTTGAACCTGGGAGTCTCCAACATAAATGAGTTGGCAGATCTCGTGGGACGTGTGGTTGTTCTCCTAGTAATTTTATCCATAAGGTATGGGGATGCTAGGTTATTCAGGCATTTGGCGGTAAGGGATGCTGTTTTAAGGAGAATTCTGTCTGTAATTTGCAGCCAGTTAACCTCTTTCCTGTAATCAGTAATATGCTCTCTGTAGGGGTTGTTCAATGCTGCCCTCTGGGCATTATTCTGCAGTCTTTGAATTTTGTCTGTAATCTATTTGTTGGCTCCTGAGTACAGGGCATTACAGTAATCTAAGACATAAGGGCATTGGCTAGTGTGGTACAGCTCGCTCTCGAGAGGTATGGTCTGTAAGATCTGATGAGTTTGCAAGTATACGTTGTGGATGAGGCGAGGGAATTGACTTGCTTTTTGAGAGAGAGAGAGAGGAGTCAAAGTAGAATCCTAAAGTTTTAACTACAGACATCACCTTGATGGGGTTGTTATCAATGTTAAAGGATGTGTAGTTTGGGCTAAGTTTTTGGATATTGGTTTCAGAGCCTAATTAATAACTCTGTTTTTTCGTCTTTCAGGCAGAGGCCATGCGATGCCATCCATGCCTGAAAGAGGGTGTATATTTTTTTCAAGGTTGAGTCCGCCTCGAACTTGCCCGAAAGGGGTATGAGGATCTGGGTGTCATCTGCATAGTTGGTGTAAGTGACACCCAGCCTGTCCAACTTGTCAAACAGAGGCTTGGTGAAGATATTATACATAGTGGGGGATCGCAGGATCCTTGTGGGACCCCGCAGGTTATTTTAATGGGGTCGGCAGAGGCTGAAGTAGAGAAGACTCTCGTGGTCCAGTTAGCTAAGAAGGATTGGACCCAAGCTATGGCATCTTTGGTGAAGTTGACGGCAGATTGGAGGTGGTTGCATAGCACTGCATGGTCCACCAAATCGAACGCTGCCGACAAGTCCAGTAGGAGTAGCGGAGCTATTGTTCCATAATCCTTTAATTCTTCAATTTGTGTCTTAAGGTCTAACAGCGCTGTTTCAGTGCCATGGAGAGGGCGGAAGCCCGATTGTGGTGAGCCAAGTAGGTAGTTATCTTCCAGATAGTCCTGGATTTGTATGTAAGCGTCTCTATCTAAGATTGTAAGTAGAAAAGCCACAGTGATAATGGGTCTGTAATTGGTAGGGATAGTGGGGTCCAGAGTTTGTTTTTTAAGTAATGGTAGAACCCAGGATTCTTTAAGGTTGGGCGGTACCTTGTTAGTTTTAAATGAGGAGTTTATCAGCTTGGAGATAAAAGGAGATAAAAGGAGATAGGTCTCTGGCTGCATTCATTACAGTTAGAAGGTTTGAGGGAGAGTATTATTTTTTCTGTTTCAGTTATGGAGATGGTCTTGAATCTAAAGGGCGTGGTTGTCCTAGTCACCGAAGGTTGACTAGTTTTTTGGTCAATGAGTGGTAGTGAGGCCTTTTTTTTTAGCAATTGTGCACTGTAAGGATGAGATTTTATTTGATAGAGCATTTTGTATGTTAGTACACCATGCTTTATCCTTTAGGGCATTGTCTACCGGTTGGATTGGGGATTCTAGTTCGCGAAGGATGGAAAATGATTCTTTAGTGTTGGATTTAGCTTTCTCAATCCTGTCGTTGAAGGTGCTTTTTTTTGGCTTTGGCTATTTCTTTTTTGTACATTTTTGCAAATTCCATTAGGTTATTCTTGTTATTTTCAGAAGCCGAATAACGCCAAATAGACTGGAGTTTCCTTTTTTGTAATCTTAGGGATTTAAGTTGAGGGGTGGACCAGGCATTCAGGTGTGCTACTTGCCTAGCTTTGCGCAGTTTGACAGGAGCAATCAAGTCCAGTGCCTTAGTCATAGCGTTATTGAAGGTGTTTACCAGTGCGTCAGGGTTGTTATTTTCCATTCCAGAGATGGCAGGGAGGAGAAGAGGGGTAGGTTTTTCAGCAGTAATATCCTTCTTACTTCTAGTAAGGAGAAGGCGGTGCCATGTTATTAGGCTTGGGGCTGAGGAGGTCTAATGCGGCAGAGAAGTTTATTAAGTGATGATCTGTCCAGGTTTGTGGGACAATATCGGTAATGTTGATATTGCAGTTTAGTTTGGCTACCCAGTCAAGGGTCCGTCCTTTTGATATGCGTTGGTGAGAGGACTTTTTGTGTGAGACCGTGGTCAGAGAGTAAGGCTGCAATAGATTCAGCATGTTTGTTGTCAGTATCATTAAAGCCTAGATTGAAGTCTCCCAACAGTAGAGTTTGAGAGTGATCTTTAGTGTTGTCAGCTAGAAGACTGGTTAGGTTGTCTTCAAAGGTGCCTAGAGGCCCAAGGGGTCTATATATCAAATGGATAGTTAAAGTACGGTTGTTAGAGAGGGGCAATTTGGTGGTGAGTACTTCACAGGATGTGAGGGGAGCTGAGGTGGCAAGTCTAATAGGGTGGATTGTTTTGAAAATGATGGCTAGGCCACCACCTCTGGCATTAGGCCAGTCCACTCTAACGATTTGGTTGTTGTCAGGTACTGCTAACATAAGTTGGCCCTGTGGCTTCATGTAGCCAAGTCTCAGTAATGGCCAATAAATCGAAATTGTCATTGTTTAAGATGTCTGCGATTTCGGTAACATGGGCTACCACTGATCTAGAGTTAATGAGGGACCGTGTTAGCATTAAGGTACTGTCAAAGTTGGCAGTTGGTGAGGTTTTGTGAGAGAGGGTCTCGGAAAGTGTATTTTTTGGGGGGCGTTTGGTCCGTGGCATTGGTGGTTTCCGTTAGTGTGGAAGAGGGGTTCTTAGACCGGGTAATAGTTCGATTGTTAGCGTTAAGGAAATTTCTATAAGGTTCATAGATAAGAGACAATGTAGACCTGAGTCTCAGGTTTCTGTCCTTAGGAGGGTTTGTAAGGATGGCAGTGGCCATAATGGTTATGATGGCACAGGTAAGTAGAGCCGTCTGAGCTAGTTTAGTCAAGCAGGCAGAGGTCATTGTCAAGCAATGCTGGGGTCATACTAACATCTAAGTGTTAATTCAGTGTAGATGAAGGGGGCGGGACTTCTGTGCTATACTTAGCAAATGCTAATTGTAGTTAGGTACTATGTACTTATGGCTAATTACAGTCGTGGTATGGGATGTAGCAAGCATTTTCAAGTACTAAGTCTGGGAGATGCAGGCAACTAGATTCGAAATTGGTGCAATTTGTCAAAAATGCCTATGGCTAAAGTGTTGTCAGGCCTAGTATTTGAGTACAGTTTATAGAATAGGATGCATTTGTAGTTCTGACATGCTAAGCCTAAAAGAGGACTAGCAGCTAGATTCGATTTCAGAGCAATCGGGCAAAAACACTCTAGGCTAAGTTATACTCTATGCTGGCATCTAATACAGTTATCACTTTGAGTGAGTCAGAAGGGACTAATGGCGCTACGTTTGGGAGGTACTTTATACTAGGTGCAGATACAATTTCTAATACAAGGTCATAGACGCACTCGTGCTCTGTCTGTATTATACTAACAAGTAGCTAATGTTTAATGAGAGGAACAGGTCACTCAGTATAGGAGCAGGCAGATAGACATGCTGTAGAGGGCATACTGAGTGTTGATAACTATAATTCTGACATGCTAAGCCTAAGGTGTACTAGCAGCTGGATTCAATTTCAGAGCAACCTCTAGGTTAAGTTATACTCTATACTGGCATCTGGCACAATTATCAGTTAGGTAGGCAGAGAGGACTGGTAGTACTATGATTAATATAAAGAAGCAGCAAGGTAATAGGTGAGCGGCAGATATCTAGGTCACATACAATGGTTCGTGCTAGAGCATGAGGCGGGTCTCTAAGCAAGGATTGGTATATGTTGTGCACAAATGGTTAGATTGTACACAAAGAGTTCAGGTACATGGGATACAGTATGATCAAGCTAATATTGGTTGGAACAATACAGGCATAACATTGGTTGAGCATCACAGAGGATATAGTGGTGAAGTAGTAGCATTAGAGCACAATCGTTTGATAATGGGTAAGGTACACTGAGTGGGATGAGTTATGCAGTGTGTACCAACGGGTCTGATTCTAGTGTAATAGAAACATTGTTCGTTGCAGCAAGTTCAGGCACACAAATCTATTGAATGTTAACACAAACTAGTCTTTTCAAGACTGTATACACTTGGTTTGGTAAAATGATAAACCTAATTATTTCTGGTTTGCAATTATTTGAAAAAGAAAGTCTTGCCTAGCAGTCCCACACAGACCGTTGTCTTTTAAGAATGGAAGAGAGGATTACTGCTTCGCTCTCTCGCGCTCTCTAGACAAGTGTCAATTGGGTTAGCAAACCTACAGAATTTCATAGCAAATTGCTGTGCGACCCAGCTTATTTGATGCCTTGCCATCTGCACTTGGTAGGAGTGTGTATGTTGGTTCTGAATTAAAAAAACACTCCTCCCTCTACATCTGTCACCCTTAAATTGTTTCTCCGAAGTTAAGCACCCAGCATGGGAATTCTCTGATCATGCTTTGTCGTATGTGCATTGTTTTTTGTCAATTTTCTTTTAACCAATAAATCCAAAAGCATAAACTAATGAATATATTCAGCTAGATTAAATCAAAGCTCTGTGATAACGCTTGGACTCTGTGCCCTTTGTAATGCTACAGAGACAGAGAAGGGCTGTATGCTAGCACATAGGCATCCATTCTGGGGTGGTGGAATAGATCATAGCAAGGGGTTTCTTTTTTTTTAATTTTTCTTTTTTAGTTCTTTAGAAGTTATATTAAAAACCTTTTGAAATTGCACCAATCACTACCGTAGTTGTATGGCAGTGCTGAGGGTTGGTATTGTACCCTGGCCCGGGGTGGTCCAGGTCATAGTCTGTGGTAGAAAGGGTGAGCAGTTAAGAGGAGTAACAAAATGGGGGCGCATGTGGAAAGATACAAAGGGAGGGGTGATGTGGAGGGTGTATGCTTGTGGTAGTAGGGGTACGTGCATAATTATTGGCTGTGGATTGAATGAAGGTTGATTGGAAAGCGAGTTAGAAAACCCGCCATATAGGTCGCGTTAAAACACTTTTACACTAGACGCATCGTCATTGAAGTGGTCTTACGCCACCAAGGCTTCTCCAGATAGTTGCTTTGAGCCTGTGCCCAAGATGAACTATACTGGTCTGTGGTGACAAGGAAAAGGGGGAGTGTTAGGGGAGTTTTCGTAGAGTACTACCGGCAGTAAGATTTTTGAAAGCTATCCCAGTGGTTTGCAGACCCCACCCCCTACTCTTTAGTATCCGTCTGTACTAGCCCAGGACCTTGGTAGTGTGGCAGAGCAGTCAGGCTTATCGTAAGAGGAAAATGTGAGCTGTAGGCAATTACTATATTAGTTGACAGGCACAGCAAAGAAGCCCTTACACGTATACTTATATAAAAGTTATATTTTGTGTTTGTTCGCGGTTGCAATTGTAGCAACGTTTGAAAGGGAAAAGACAAGGTTATCGTATCTTCGGTAATTGCGCACTCATGTTTTCAACAGATTATACGATAATGCATTTACCTTGAAAAGACATATGAAAGTCACTTAAAGGGAGGAAAATAAGTGGTTAGTGCAACATGAGCTTAGTGCAAGGTTCTAGAGACGGGTTCTTTGCCTGGCAAGTCCTAAATCCAAGAAACGCAACCTTAGCTAAAGGCAGTCCGCAGAGGACTTGAGGTCTTGGCAAACAGCAAATAATGAAGAGCTGCTGCCGATTTCTCTGTGTCTAAAGACCGCCAACGGTGACCAAAAACAAGCCGCAGCTTTGGCCAGAGTTAAGAGGTTGCCCTGTTTAAAGAAAGTGTTTGTCTTGGCTCCTCTGGGCCTGACCTGCAGATTCCTTGGTCTGGTGACAAAAAGGCAGGACAATGGACAGGGTCTTCCAGCAGCAGTCTCTAGAGGGGGGAGCGGGGAGGGGGGCCCCTGTGGCCCGACTTCCAGCAACTTCTTGGTTCACATTGCAGTTTGTGCTTTTTCAGCAGCACCAACAAAGGACACGGATCGTCTGGTCAGTCTTCTTTGCTTCCTGCAGTCCCACACTCTGGTGAGGGGGTCTGAGCGGGTTGGCCTGAATCGAGTCTCTGGAGTGTCCTTATGGGCTCAGCACAGATTTGGACGCATTCAGCCTTTCTACGATGATGCACTCAATGGGCAGCAGGTCTCCTGGTATTTGGGTTCTGCAGCTCTGGAACTTCGGGAGATGGTTCGTTTCAAAGTTCGTCGTGGGACTGCTTTTTCCCACTAGCCAAAGGATAGTAGTTGTCCTCTCTGGAGCTCCTATGTTGCCTAGGAAACAGGGTCAGGACAGTAGTGGCCGCTTCACGTCATCTTCTTTGGTTACTTCTGTTTCCAGTGAAAGACTTGCTTTATACTCACCACCTTTTATACAGTCAGTTTATTGCACACTCCTTTGCAATCTCTCTCTCAGCTTTTTTACAGAAAAGGGGGCTGTCAAATCAGGACACCAGGCTCCCTCTTCCACCCACGTCCTTTGTCTGCCAGAGTGCAAGACTCTTCCCCCACATTCTACCTGCCCAGACACTCTGGAGGCTAGGCAGGGATACGTGCTAGTTCCTGCCAGAGGCAAAACATACACACAGACACCCCCTACCCCCCCGCTCCCCGCCCACCCAGAATGATATAAGGACTAACAAAGAACAACCACACTAGTAATAGCAAAAAAGGCAAGCCCCAAGTTGGTGCTTGGGTGCCCCTATTGTGCACTACCGAGGCTATGGACATAGAAAATACACAATAGTTGGTAGAACATGTCCACTGCCACCAGCCATAACAAGGCAATTGAGAAAGGATACTAAGTATCCCTTTGGCACTCCACTAAAGGTGGCATGTGCCAATCTCTGACTATACAGTTGGGAGAGATACCAAGTACCGCTCTATCCTTAAACTGTAGTTACTATAGGATCCCGAGCACCACTGCCCATAAGGAGCCGTGTGCTGCAGATCAAAATACAGATGCCTTTAAGAGCTATGGAGCAGACACTCCATAGTACAGGTAGATTACAATGAATAGAGTTCCAGAAGATAGATCCCAGAAGAATGCATGAGAGGAAAAAGGCTCCACTCATTCTGGAGTAAATGGAAAAATGGCCAGTTGTTCAGAAAAAAGTGCGGGGAGGGGGGGGTCTTGCGGGGAGAGGGTATGGAGTACAATAATGATCTCCATAACTGGGGCGGGGGGGAATAAGTGTGATTAAAAACAGAAAGGTGTATGAGGGTTGAAGGGGGAGGGGTGTTTGCTTGTGGTAGTCTGGGTGCACGTGTAGTCACAGGTAGGTGACCAAATTAATTTAATTTGCTTTCAGAACGTATTGACATTTGGCAACCAGAAGCAGAGTGCAAATGATGATGTAGATCTGTAATGTACGTGGAAGTCGTTTTTCAAAATGGGAATTTGGGTCTAAAATGATTAGTCTCCCTGGTGTAGCTTCATTGGGACATAGAACTGTGCTGTCTGGACATAAAGCACCCTGGAAGAAGAGTCTCCACGTTGTCTACCCTGCTACTGGGACACACTTATGTTAGCCAAGTACCGGCTCTTGTTTGATTTCCTTGGAGAAAAGTTGGAAGATTGTGGCAGTGTCTGAAATCCTGCACGGGCCGCTCCTTTGCCTGTCGCTCAGATCTGGTTTTACCAGTCTTCCTTCTGAGAGTGGATGTTGACTGTGGGGAGTTCAGATTGTGGATGTTTGCAGATGGCACTATGGCACTACACCCACGAGTCTGATGGCTGCACAAGGAACACACAGGATGTTGGCACTTACCCAGATGTGACGCACTGCAGCTCCATTCCCATGGAGATCCGTGGGCATGGTGCCCCCACCACCCCTGCTTTTATGGCTTATTCTTCCTATCCCAGGCACTATTGCAATGCAGGTGATCATCTGAAATCGTTTTTAAATGTACTTCTTTTTGGATAATTTAATTGTTTGCCCACCTACATGAAATGGAAAAAAAAAAAAGATTTGTTGAACAAGAGACAAAAGCACCTTCTGGGTATTGGATATCGCTCTGCAACGGGAGCTACCTCCGGGGAACGAGGAACTAGTACAAAGCGTGCTGCAAATGTGACTTCTACATGAGGTATATGACTCGATAGGAACACATTCCCATAGAGAAGTATTGTCACATGGCACATGTGCGCCTGAGGAGTGCACATCCCCTGGTGGCTGACGACTGTCAAGCTAACCAGCCTTTTCTAGGCTACATGTCAGTCCCTGAAGATATATTCAACCCTGGTGTGCGCTGCTCCGTAAAGAAGCACTTCCAGTGCTTTGACCTACAGCTTGCTTGTGCTCACTTAAAATAGTTTTCTTTAGCTGTTTGACTTCTATTTTCTTCCACATAGATCTTAAATAAAGATGCATTTTGGATTCAAATATTGCTCATGATCTAAGAGAAAGCCGCCTTAATTATTATTTTGATCATGTTTGGCGTTTGGAGACTACTGACAATGGTAATATTTGTACTATTTTTTTTTTTTTGGACCCAGACTTTCGGGAGATTATGGCATCTAGATCCCATGATGACAGAAAACGGGAGCTTTCTCAACTGGAGGAGGCCTGCCTTTCTGACGTCCCGAGGAAGCGGATATCTCCTTCCTCCAGAGAGAACATGAAGGTACGTGCGTGCCTTGTGCCTGTGTGAATAGCAGGCTAAGCTTGCGCGGCGTGCTGGTTTTCTGTTGACTGCTGCTGTTTCTGTGGCTGCCTGGTCTTGTTTGAGATCTGCTGCCTCTCTGGTCTGTTTGTCTTGCCTCTTTCTGCTCTGGGGTCCTGTGGTCACTGGGTTCCTCGATTGTTGTATTGTGTTAGCGGGTGTTGTGCAGCACCCCCTCATGCTCCTTTGGGTGCGACTATGCGCCTCTTTGGTCCTTTCCGCAGTGCACCTTTTTTTTCACTGATTTTGTTCAGTAAGAAATACTAGCCTTTTATACGTCTCAAAAAGGCACACGTCTGCACGATACTTTGCAAATGGAAGTGCTCCTATGTCACAAGAGTGTGCACCTCACTTTCATGTTCTACTTCAGAAATTTCTGGAGGTTGTGCCAGGCGAAAAACCCCTGGACGCCTGTGTTGACACATGTCCTCTTGCTAGGATGTTATCTGACTATTTTAGTTCTGAAAACTGATTGAACATATCACCCCAAACTCCATGGAGCTTTGGATGGGGAGCCAGTGCGATGGCCTCAACTAGGGAGAAATATGGCTCGTTGCTTTCAAGATCTTGCTGCTTTCTTTGGAAAGCAGACGTAGCACACAGGCCGCTGAATAGTCTAAAGTAAGAGAAGGCATATCTTCTTGGAGGTTGTCCGATGCCTGTGGGGCGAGGTTGAAGTGTTCTTACTGTTTTGTCCTTTGTATGTACGACTGGCTGCAACTGGGATGCTCTTAAAGGGTTTGCCTACATATTCTCCCCAACAAAAATATCGCCCTACATATGGTCGTTTGTTTCGCCATATGCAATGTTTTTTGGGGGGATAATTTGTGGAGTGGGGGTTACAGGGGTGTCCCCCCCCACATTTAAAAATAGTGTGGGGGTGTCACCCACAAGGTCCATGGCTCTATCGCCACAAAAATATGGCGATATTTTTGTATCGCAATATTTTTGCAGTGATATTAACACATGGAACCTCTTAAAGTGGGCATGAGTGAAATATAACTTTCTTTCTCGTCCAAAGATTCTTGGAGTTTATTTGTAACTTCTTGGGTTGTCTTCCATTTTGGAAGCTACCTACACTCACTGAAACAGGCAGAGTGAAAGGCTGCATTCTTTTTTTGTTTACTCCAGTAATCCTCCCCCAGTAGTGGGAATACAAACAGAGAGGGTTGTTCTGTTACTAACAAAAGCGTTTGTACCAGCAGCACTGCTTTTAAAAAAATAAAACATTTTTTTATAATAATTTAAAAAAGGTGACGGGCCCAAATATTTTGTAGTATGCCTGTGTGGAGCTGCCACCCACAGCTACTCTCCAGTGTCGACGGATTTCACGTTGAAGTTGCCGCTTCCAATGGATCGTTGAGGTTGAAGTATCACTCCCTGTGACGGGTGTGCAATGTACAAATAGCAATGAACAGGACATACAATACCTTGACTGCCCATGTATTAGGAGTTTCTTTAAACACATCCTACTTTCCATCTGACTGTAGGTGACAAGTGGAACATGTATGTATTAAAAATAGTGAACATGATCCCTTGGACGATTGCAGGCAAAATGCTGATGCACTTGCCTGTCAGAAGCTGCAGCGTCCCATGGGCTATAAAGCAGTGTTGTAGCGGCCAGTAGTGCATTGGAAAATGCGAGGCTCTAGCTGCTATTCCATAACTGCCAGAGGGTCAGCAAACGGTGCTGCAAGGCAGGTAACCTTTTCATGGCTGGAGGGATGAGATCCTCAAAGCTGCAAGAGTATTACCAAACCATATGAGGGGTCCTAAACTGAGCTGAGGCGTTCTCCCAAAGGCTCATGATTTTGACACATCCCGGTGAGCTCTTGGGAACTATGCTTCCTTATTTACTAGTTTCCCTGTAGAAGAGGTGACTTGGCGTAACACGTACTTGTTTGGCAAAGCGGGCTCTTCCATAGGTTTCAATATCACCAGCTGTGTCACTGGGTTCCGAGTGCAGAACTGAAAGGGGCTGTGTTGGGAGAAAGACCTGCGTGTGGTGAGGATTGTTCAGAAGGGGCATACAGAAGACCCATTTCTACATGGCTGAACCGCAGGTACCTACCATACACCTGGCCAGCTGTGTGCAGCCAGTGTTAGTATATATCGGACAGATGCTGGAGGAGCGGCAGGCAGAAAGGCACCCTGCTTCAGATTGTATGCGGGTGCACTGTTGCAGAAGCTTTCCAAAGATCGGGGGCGTCTTTCCCTAGTCACGGGCTGTGACTGCTTCAAGCCCTTCACATGAGCTGCCATCACCCTGCGCCCCAGTCCTTTACAGCTTCGTTTTCACTATAACCGCACCCTTTCCTTTTGGGTTTCTCCCTGAACATTGGGGGTTTTATCCCTTAAAAACCCCACCAGGAAACCCTGCTAACTCTAATCTTGCAGACCCTATCCTAAATGGCTCTTCCCTCTGACCATCTCTGCACTGGCCCAACAAAAGGAAAACATGAATTCGACAAACCGCAAAATCAGGAATTCAGTCTGATCGAAACCATGCAATTTACAAGAACGTACAGACTGCCCTAACCCTACTAAAAACCTTCAGCTTTCATATAGACTCTCCACTCAACTGCCAAATACAACGCACATACCCCCTCCCACAGCACAAATCTGAAATTGCACAGCAAACTGCACACCTCAACCCGGCACACTAAATCTCCAGCACTACGCCAGACACGCAAAAATGCCATATAAACCCACACACCAAAACACCTAATCCATACCATCTAGAAGCAAACTCAACACAGTGTGACCGTTTATTCCAAAATGAAGCCACCAACCGCAAAGCTGAAAGCTCATATGCAGTCCCACTAACTACCCTTCTATGAGCGCCTTGAGCCCATGGAAATGCCAGTGGTGCTTAGTATACGTCTCTTCGCTTGTATGTAAAGAATGTATTGTAGTAACTGTGCTGTGTAGACATTCCCGTATGTGTTGAATGCAGCACGTTTTCTGCACCCTGCTGTCCCTGGAGATTGTAGCCGTGACTTCTCTCTCACGTGTTTCTAGGCGCGTTATAAGTATTGAGCATGGACTGAAAGCAAAGCCATCTGAGAGTGTCCCTCTGCCGCTCAGGAAGGCGTGCATTCTTCATCATCCTCTGCTTCAGGGAGTGCATTCTGTCCCCATCAGGCACTACCCAGTTCATCAGGGCAGTTTTGGATTATCTGGCTGGCTTTCCATTCTCCAGGAGACGGCTCCATTTGTATTGCTAGTTTTCGTAGCACTTGTTTGTGCAGGTGCCCTTGGACGTCATGCCTGTCTTGTCCGGGCTGCCTGCTTCTCTGGTTCTGCTGTAGTTGCTGTAGTTTTTTACTGCTGTAGGTGTTGCTTGCTTGCTTTCTGTTGCTATTGCAAATGTCTGTTCTCCTGTTGGTACCTCTGGTATTTTCATGGTAGTGGTCTTTGTGGCTTTGTGTTTTTCTGTAGGGGGCCTCTGCGCTGGTCTGGTTTGTGTTTGGGTTCGTTGCTGTGCTGGCTGACATTGTGGGGTGGTGCTGTGTCTTTTTTGGGGTGTTTGTCATACTTTTGGGTGTAGGTAGTATGGTATTTTTTGATAACTTTCACATTTTAATCTACGTTTGTTTACAGGAAACGATATCTACAGTAGAGGCGTTATCACCCAAGCTCAGGTAGGGGCATTCCTGATCTGGGGTCTCGGCCTCCTCTTGCTCTCAGGCAGACTGTGTCTGGCCCCTTGGACGGGCATCTAGCACTTTGTGATGTGTCGCTCATCTTCCTACAGGACTGCAGCCACTTTGGCTGTTAGTGGACCCTACAAGGCGTGCAAAGTGCTCTACTCCAAAAGAAGATCCCACCGCCCCACCCTGAGTCCCTGTTACAGAAAGAGGTCCCTCCCCCTCATCCGGGGCTGTGACATGGCCAATAAGGAAAATGAGGTGGCGTGTGCTGGGAACCTGCCGGAGAAGCACCTCCAGGACAGCCGCACGTACCTGCTCCACTCCAGTCAGCCTGGCTCCTCCCAGGCCGATGGTCCCAGCTCCAAGTACAGCAGCTTTTTTGCAGAGGTAAGGCCAGCCTGCAGCTTTCTGTGCTCTCCGTGTCTGTAGTTGTGAGTGCTTCGTGTGTGATGACTCTTGCTGAATGGAACCTGGGCATCTTCTGTGGTGCCCAGGTCTATGCGTTGAGGGCTGCCTCCTGGCCCAGGATGCTTGCACCTGCCATCTAGTTATGGATCATTGGTTCTGCAGCATAACTTGAAAGGCCACACTAATTTGAATGAAACGCCTGCTGACTGGAACATGCCAGTTCCAGTTGTCCTGTGTGCTTCTACAGGCAGGCTCGGGTATGACTGGGAAGGCGGGGGAAGGCTGAGTCTGTGCAATTGGCTCTGAGATTCAAGGAAGGCATAACCACTGCAAATCGATGATCTGTGTATTTTTGAGTGAGAAATTGTAAGTCACAAGGCACTTTTTATTTAATTTTGAGCATTATCGATGAAGGGATCCTTGAGCTGGTTCTTGATGCTGCCAATGTCTTGGGCTCGGAGGCGCATGCTATGCTGACCTGTGGCAACGTGTTTGGGGGTGGCTCTCAGGGATGCCCACTGCCCCAATCTCTCAGTAGTGACTTCAGGTTCCCGCCCCCCTGTCATCCCCGTCACACGTGTCCGCATCAGGACTTCACTTGCCGACTCTTCAGCTGTAACATTATCCGGGTTGCAATGCTAGCCTCATCAAGCTTTCCCTGGCCTCTGCCCACCTCTCGGCTGTAACATCCGTCCCCGCCCCCCCCCCCTGCACCCCTCAAGCAACCTGCATCTCCCGCCCCCGGTCAGCAGCATGAGGTTTCCCTGCTCTTCCCTCACCCTCGCTCGGTCCCCATCCATAGTAAGGGGCGGGGGTTATGGTTTGTCCTGACTCTCCTCAGCACTTGCTGTTCAGTGTTTCTGCCCCCACTCTATGGATGTTACAGTATTTTCCAGGAAGTGTGAGTGCACACAGGCGTGGGCTTCCTGTGTATAGCCCAGAACACTTGAGGAAGCTGCCATGTGTGCTGCATAGAATGGTGCGAACAGAGGGACTTCCTGCCGTTTCCCAAGTACAGAGCAAGCCTCTCCGCAGCGTGCCATGGTTGCTGGCCTGAGGCGCAGGCAGGGTATGGCTTGGTTTGTCAGCCGCCCAGACTCCTGTGCATCCCAAAAGAAGAAAAGGAGAAGGGGGGATTTCAGGAGACCAGAATCCGTTTGATATTGCCCAAATATTACTTGACGAACTCTGGAGGCCCCCTGTGAGTTTTGGGTGCTGCACAGCTGGAGCAGACTCAGTGGAGGATTTAATTCAAAGCTAGGCTCTCTACCAAGAATAGAACAGGAAGTAAGATCTGAGTGGCTCATTTCAGTGAAGTGGCTTTATAGATCCATTCTGGCGAACAAATGACATCTGCAAGCCTGGTCTCTCTCTGAGCTTGATATGCCAGAATCGGGTGCTATGCCTGCACTGTGATATAGACACTCTGGTCTGTGTGTAGGCTGCTCTGTCAAAACGAACGAGCCAGCACCCATCTGTGACTGCTCTGGACCTTGTCTGTGGTTGAGTGTGCCTCTCGCCCCTCTCTGACTGCGCTGGGAATTAGATGCTCCAATACCTAGAACTTCTCTATAAATGAGACATGTTCCCGTCTGTGGAAAGGGCGCTCTGGGTTTTACCTCTGCCTACTCTGTGGAAAGGGTACTCTGGGTGCTGCCTCTGGCTATGCTGTGGAAAAGGCGTGCTGGGTGCTGCCTCTGGCCACGCTGTGGCAAGGGCGCGCTGGGTGCTGCCTCTGGCTACGCTGTGGCAAGGGCGCGCTGGGTGCTGCCTCTGGCTACGCTGTGGTAAGAATACATTGTGCTTTCCAACTTCTACAGTTCGGAGAATGTAACCCTCTGGCTTTGCTTGTGGCTTCTGAGAATTAAGCCCTGTGACTGCTTCAAGAGTGACGCATTACTGGTTTTTAGGTCTGTAGAAGCAGCTGTCTTGATGCCTCGACTACTGTCACCTAATCCAGCTTCAGCATCCGGCAGGCGTAATGTGACAATGCATACAGACAACGCCCACAAACTCCCGCCACACACACTATCTATTGGGCACAGACGGGTTCAGGTTCTGAACACTGAACTAGCAGAAGGGAGGGAGGGGGGGAGTGGGGAGTGGGGAGTTGGGGAGGGTTAGGGTACGCATTGAGCCATGCTCAGAAATGAATTGGCGGTTTAATCTGTCGGGCAATTGGCAAAGTGAGCCCTCTCCGACCACTGATTCTCCCCGTGGCCCAAGCATAGATTTCAAGTTTTATTCCAGCTTTCGCATGTTGTTGGGCACACGCCACTGCTCCCTTCTGAACCTGCTGCTGCCCCCTGGTTTCTGCATTTTCTAAACGTTATGAACGCTTTCTTGCAGGTTTCCAGTGAACACGAGGCCATGACGCAGGTGCTGTTCAGCAGGAACCTTCGACTGAATGTGGCGTTAACCTTCTGGCGGCGGCAGAGCGTCTGCGAGCTCATTGCATACCTGCTCAGGTAACGCATTGTCCTATCCGTCCTGATGGCTACACCCCGGCTGCTGCCAGCTGTCTCGCACATTGATGCTTGCTCTTGGTGTCTGCCCTGCTTCATTGCCAGGGTGATCTGACCCCTCCCACGCTTCTTTACAAGCCTGGCTTACAATGTAGTAATGTTTCTCTATAGCATGCTGTCACAGTGCATGCCCACCAGTGCTGGCTCCCTTTTAGCAGGCTGCCCTCGGTACTTATCCATGCGCATGCCCACCAGGCTCCCTTCAGCAGGCTGCCCTCGGTGCTTATCCATGCGCATGCCCACCAGTGCCGGCTCCCTTCAGCAGGCTGCCCTCGGTACTTATCCATGCGCGTGCCCACCGGTGCCGGCTCCCTTCAGCAGGCTGCCCTCGGTACTTATCCATGCGCGTGCCCACCGGTGCCGGCTCCCTTCAGCAGGCTGCCCTCGGTACTTATCCATGCGCGTGCCCACCGGTGCCGGCTCCCTTCAGCAGGCTGCCCTCGGTACTTATCCATGCGCATGCCCACCGGTGCCGGCTCCCTTCAGCAGGCTGCCCTCGGTACTTATCCATGCGCATGCCCAGCAGTGCCGGCTTCCTTCAGCAGGCTGCCCTCGGTACTTATCCATGCGCATGCCCACCAGTGCCGGCTCCCTTCAGCAGGCTGCCCTCGGTACTTATCCATGCGCATGCCCACCAGTGCCGGCTCCCTTCAGCAGGCTGCCCTCGGTACTTATCCATGCGCATGCCCACCAGTGCCGGCTCCCTTCAGCAGGCTGCCCTCGGTACTTATCCATGCGCATGCCCACCAGTGCTGGCTCCCTTCAGCAGGCTGCCCTCGGTACTTATCCATGCGCATGCCCACCAGTGCCGGCTCCCTTCAGCAGGCTGCCCTCGGTACTTATCCATGCGCATGCCCACCAGTGCCGGCTCCCTTCAGCAGGCTGCCCTCGGTACTTATCCATGCGCATGCCCACCAGTGCCGGCTTCCTTCAGCAGGCTGCCCTCGGTACTTATCCATGCGCATGCCCACCAGTGCCGGCTCCCTTCAGCAGGCTGCCCTCGGTACTTATCCATGCGCATGCCCACCAGTGCCGGCTTCCTTCAGCAGGCTGCCCTCGGTACTTATCCATGCGCATGCCCACCAGTGCCTGCTTCCTTCAGCAGGCTGCCCTCGGTACTTATCCATGCGCATGCCCACCAGTGCCTGCTTCCTTCAGCAGGCTGCCCTCGGTACTTATCCATGCGCATGCCCACCAGTGCCTGCTTCCTTCAGCAGGCTGCCCTCGGTACTTATCCATGCGCATGCCCACCAGTGCCGGCTCCCTTCAGCAGGCTGCCCTCGGTACTTATCCATGCGCATGCCCACCAGTGCCTGCTTCCTTCAGCAGGCTGCCCTCGGTACTTATCCATGCGCATGCCCACCAGTGCGGGCTCCCTTCAGCAGGCTGCCCTCGGTACTTATCCATGCGCATGCCCACCAGTGCCTGCTTCCTTCAGCAGGCTGCCCTCGGTACTTATCCATGCGCATGCCCACCAGTGCCTGCTTCCTTCAGCAGGCTGCCCTCGGTACTTATCCATGCGCATGCCCACCAGTGCCTGCTTCCTTCAGCAGGCTGCCCTCGGTACTTATCCATGCGCATGCCCACCAGTGCCTGCTTCCTTCAGCAGGCTGCCCTCGGTACTTATCCATGCGCATGCCCACCAGTGCCGGCTCCCTTCAGCAGGCTGCCCTCGGTACTTATCCATGCGCATGCCCACCAGTGCCGGCTCCCTTCAGCAGGCTGCCCTCGGTACTTATCCATGCGCATGCCCACCAGTGCTGGCTCCCTTTAGCAGGCTGCCCTCGGTACCCGCCAGTGCTGGCTTCCTTTAGCAGGCTGCCCTCGGTACTTATCCATGTGCATGCCCACCAGTGCCGACTCCCTTCAGCAGGCTGCCCTCGGTACTTATCCATGCGCATGCCCACCAGTGCCGGCTCCCTTTAGCAGGCTGCCCTCGGTACTTATCCATGCGCATGCCCACCAGTGCCGGCTTCCTTCAGCAGGCTGCCCTCGGTACTTATCCATGCGCATGCCCACCAGTGCCGGCTCCCTTCAGCAGGCTGCCCTCGGTACTTATCCATGTGCATGCCCACCAGTGCCGGCTTCCTTCAGCAGGCTGCCCTCGGTACTTATCCATGCGCATGCCCACCAGTGCCTGCTTCCTTCAGCAGGCTGCCCTCGGTACTTATCCATGCGCATGCCCACCAGTGCCTGCTTCCTTCAGCAGGCTGCCCTCGGTACTTATCCATGCGCATGCCCACCAGTGCCGGCTCCCTTCAGCAGGCTGCCCTCGGTACCCGCCAGTGCTGGCTTCCTTTAGCAGGCTGCCCTCGGTACTTATCCATGCGCATGCCCACCAGTGCTGGCTCCCTTTAGCAGGCTGCCCTCGGTACCCGCCAGTGCTGGCCTCCTTTAGCAGGCTGCCCTCGGTACTTATCCATGCGCATGCCCACCAGTGCTGGCTCCCTTTAGCAGGCTGCCCTCGGTACCCACCAGTGCTTGCTCCCTTTAGCAGGCTGCCCTCGGTACTTATCCATGCGCATGCCCACCAGTGCCGGCTCCCTTCAGCAGGCTGCCCTCGGTACTTATCCATGCGCATGCCCACCAGTGCCGGCTCCCTTCAGCAGGCTGCCCTCGGTACCCGCCAGTGCTGGCTTCCTTTAGCAGGCTGCCCTCGGTACTTATCCATGTGCATGCCCACCAGTGCCGGCTCCCTTCAGCAGGCTGCCCTCGGTACTTATCCATGCGCATGCCCACCAGTGCCTGCTTCCTTCAGCAGGCTGCCCTCGGTACTTATCCATGCGCATGCCCACCAGTGCTGGCTCCCTTTAGCAGGCTGCCCTCGGTACCCGCCAGTGCTGGCTTCCTTTAGCAGGCTGCCCTCGGTACTTATCCATGTGCATGCCCACCAGTGCCGGCTCCCTTCAGCAGGCTGCCCTCGGTACTTATCCATGCGCATGCCCACCAGTGCCGGCTCCCTTCAGCAGGCTGCCCTCGGTACTTATCCATGCGCATGCCCACCAGTGCCGGCTCCCTTCAGCAGGCTGCCCTCGGTACCCGCCAGTGCTGGCTTCCTTTAGCAGGCTGCCCTCGGTACTTATCCATGTGCATGCCCACCAGTGCCGGCTCCCTTCAGCAGGCTGCCCTCGGTACTTATCCATGCGCATGCCCACCAGTGCTGGCTCCCTTCAGCAGGCTGCCCTCGGTACTTATCCATGCGCATGCCCACCAGTGCTGGCTCCCTTTAGCAGGCTGCCCTCGGTACCCGCCAGTGCTGGCTCCCTTCAGCAGGCTGCCCTCGGTACTTATCCATGCGCATGCCCACCAGTGCTGGCTCCCTTTAGCAGGCTGCCCTCGGTACTTATCCATGCGCATGCCCACCAGTGCCGGCTCCCTTCAGCAGGCTGCCCTCGGTACTTATCCATGCGCATGCCCACCAGTGCCGGCTCCCTTCAGCAGGCTGCCCTCGGTACTTATCCATGCGCATGCCCACCAGTGCTGGCTCCCTTTAGCAGGCTGCCCTCGATACCCGCCAGTGCTGGCTTCCTTTAGCAGGCTGCCCTCGGTACTTATCCATGTGCATGCCCACCAGTGCCGGCTCCCTTCAGCAGGCTGCCCTCGGTACTTATCCATGCGCATGCCCACCAGTGCCGGCTCCCTTCAGCAGGCTGCCCTCGGTACTTATCCATGCGCATGCCCACCAGTGCCTGCTTCCTTCAGCAGGCTGCCCACTTATCCATGCGCATGCCCACCATGCGCATGCCCACCAGTGCCGGCTTCCTTTAGCATCCTTGAGGACTAAAGGCCAGCACTCCCTTGTCCGGTGTCCCTCTGTCATGGAGCGATCGATGGTAAAGATGGACGTCGTACACACTGGCAATGAAACGAGGGAAGTAGAAAAGATTGGGGTTTGAATGTTTCTTATAGGGTGGGGTTGGGACAGAGGGGTGCTTGGAGGCAGGTGTTTTTCCTTGGATTCTCTTAAAGTGGAATGGGGCTCTCCTTATGGGTGTCTAGGAAGATGGTGGGTGACGGTGGAAGACTTCCCATGACTGAGTGAGCTGACATTTGCCCTGCTACGGGAAGGTGCTGGGGCGAGAGGCTCTGCTCCCACCCCCTCCACCCATCATTGGTCAGTGATTGCTTCGTCTTGTACTAGACATGCACTATGGAGTAAGGGTGCCAAGTGTGAGTGTGTAGCGGCCAGCAGAGGTTGGTGCATGCGGGTCATCCCCATACCCTTGTCTGCTCTCCCAGCTTGGTCTGCTCCGTCCCTTGCTAGTTGACTTGCTGCTGTCCCTTAGTGTGAAGCAGGGGCCGGGGATTAATCCTCCGTGGTGTCGGTGGCATCCCTAAGGATTGCGCTCCTGCAAATGGAGCTCCCTGTCGGAACTGGAGCTCTGGCCGCTTTCTTTCATGTTGTCTTCAATGGGACGCTGCTGCGGCTCACGCTGTCCCCGGCGGCGTTCATCTCAAGCGGCAGCAGAGTGCAGTCCTGTCTCCAGGCCAAGTGGCGTATGCATGGGTAATGGGTCTCTTTTACTCTACCCTGCAGTGACCTACCTGTGACGGGGACTATTGTGGTGGGCCATTTCCTGGTCTGAAGAGACCACGGTGTGCAGCTGTTGCCAGGTGATGCCGTGAAGGATGTGCCAGTTGTTTGATTCCACTCCTGAACATGAGGACCGACTGTCTTTCAGTGTCATGGCCTGAGCGTCCATATCGATCAGCATATTGGATTACCCTCACAGGGTATATATCATGCCACATTCCTAGATTACATTTTTCCACGGGGCTCGGAGGGGGGGGGGGCTTTTTTTTGTAAGTATGTTATTAAATGACTGCATCCAGGCCATGTTCTGAGCCCCTTTACGTGTGGGGTTTCAGATGGATTGAAGATGGACTGAATCATCACTGCTGGGCAGGAAAGTGGCCAAATAGTGAGACTGGTGGCTCTTCTCACTGCCTGGTGGCATCTTTTGTGGTTTTGTCTACCTCTGCATTCCATTCTCTCATCGCGTGTCTTGCTTAAACCCTGTGAGCAGTCTCTTTCGTAGGCTTGAGGGGTTTCTTGTGTGAAGGTTTAGGGTGGTGATGGTTTGAGTATAATCGTCGTCATCAGGCTTATGGAATTTGCTTTGATCTCCATAATTATTCAGTGGGGGAGGGTGGAGGCCCTGGGGGGGGAGGGGCGCACACTTTGTTTTAGTTGCACTGCAGAGGGCGCCCCTCTTGAGATACGCACAGTACGTTCCCTTGCTCTGTGGGGAATTGGCAGGAGGAATGCTTACTCTATTTTCGTTATGATGGATGTAAATTATAACAAAAGAAGTGTTGGGCTCAAAGGCCAATTTTGCCAAATGTGGTTGCCCCCTGTACTCTGCTGCCTTTTTTGGTTGTATTTTTTTCTCCTGCCAGACCGATTGTCTGGCTCTGTTGTATGTGCTCTCTTGGCTCTGTCTGACCTCTACGGTAGGGATACCCGATAATCCCCAGGGAGGGTACTCTCTCTGATACGTGGCTAGGCCGTTGGTGGATTTTTCACCTGTGTTGAATAGTTCACTGGGTTAATCCGTTTTACCTGGCGGGGCCCTTATGAACCCCCTTCTCCATACGTCGTCTTTGTTTTGCCTAAAAGGTCTGGGGGAGGACATGACTATCCCTTGTCCCTCTTTGTGCGTGAGAGAAGAGGTGGCGATCTGTGGTCACTGGTCGGTGCTGGGGGTCCCGTCTGTCTGGTGCGCAGACGGAAACCAGTTTTGACTGGCATAGCCAGATGCCTGTTGCATTCCTGTGTGCGTGCGCGCGAGACCCTTCCAGAATGCATGGGTGTGCTTGGGGTGATGGTCTGCCATTAGATGAATCCTCTGTCGATTTCCCCATCCAGTCAGGCCTGCTGCCCACGGAGGACTGGAGCTCTGCACCAGTATCTTTTCTTTTCAGATTTAAACTTCGATGAAACGGAGCACAATGTTTAAAACAGTAAAGATAGCCCAGTGAATCGAAATTAATGTGCACCCGTGTTTGGCATCTATAACCTAACCCCAGCACATGAGGCTGAGGACAAGCTCCAACAAGACAGCGAGGCTCTTCCACTCAGGATGGTCAGACTGTAACTTCAGCGGTGCTCCCTTCTCCCAATTCGGTGTAGACCACTGGATCACAGCTCCTGCTCTACGGCCTAGTCTCCCTGAAGCTCCTCACCATGCCTGCGTTGCCGGACCCAGAAGTGAGTTATTCTTTATTTGGTGCAGACCACTGGATCACAGCTCCTGCTCTACGGCCTAGTCTCCCTGAAGCTCCTCACCATGCCTGCGTTGCCGGACCCAGAAGTGAGTTATTCTTTATTCGGTGCAGACCACTGGATCACAGCTCCTGCTCTACGGCCTAGTCTCCCTGAAGCTCCTCACCATGCCTGCGTTGCCGAGCCCGGCTGCCAGATAATCTTCCTGCCAGCACACCAGGCAAGCCGTCTGTTACTGTAGTCCATAACTGGGAATCACCAGGAGCCTGTGCTGCCTGGATTTCTGTACCCAGACCACCAAATTCGACTTCATGGTCCGTCTTCCATGGCTGGCTTTGCGTTGGTGCAACTTTTTAAATCATAGCTCTCGTTCCTGGGGTCTACTGCATGACCCCACCACCCTCTGGCGAAATCCCGGGCACAAGGACCATGTGGGAAGCGTGCATGGACTACCGCCGAATGCTCCTCTGGCTCTGACCTGGGAGTTGCTAGATCGGGAATAACTGCTTTTCCAAGGGTCTCAGGACCGCATGGGCACCTGCCAGTGCTGGCATCTGGAGTGGTTGCCGAGCAACCCGTGCATATGCATCCTGCAGAACTGCTCTTTCACGCCCAGGGTTTAATTCTCCTTCTCTGCCACTTTTTGCTGGTCTTGTCTTAATTATGTTCATCCCTGAACCCCTTCTTCGTTTTCAAGTTTCTCTTGAGGGCTTCACCAACAGAACTGCACAAACTGCTCCTTGCTGCACTTTTGCACAATCCGTTACTTCCCCACCAAAGACTGCCCACATTAGCTCTTGGTCAGCCTAGAAAGAAAGGCAATCTACGTGCCCATCATTGCGGTTTCTTTTCAGGAATGACCCCAAAGTAACTGCATACCGTTAGTCTATTTTCTCTTTGCCTTTTCTGAATATAAACGTACTTTCTTTTTTTGGGTACAAGAACCAGTGTGTGGACCTTCTTTTCTGTATTCTTGAGATGCGTGCTGTACCTGTGGACCACCTATTAAGTTAGGCGTGGGCTGCAGTGCAGCAAGTACGACTTGGGGATTCCCTCACGCTCTCTGTAATGCCAGTCGGGAAGATATCCTCGAGGACCCGGACTACAGCGCCCTAAAGACGAAGTTCCTGACGGGAGGGAAATATTCTCTATTGTGTGCATTAGGAAGCACCGGGTGACCCGATAGCTGCATTTGGAGTCAGGCATGCGTCTGAGATTAAAAGGAGGCTCTGCAGAGGTGGCTGGTGGGCTGGGTGTTGAGAAGCAAGTTGACTGGACTGACCAGCTTTGGCCTGGATCTCGTTCCTTTGCATACCAGGGGGGTGGACGTTTGGCAGTTCTCCAATCCACATCCCTGCTAGCCCAGGAAAGAGGCTGGGAAGGTATGCACAGAGACCAGCAGCGATTTCAAGTGTACTGACAGGTGTGGCCACTGACAGTGCGGCCTAAGGGGTGGAGGCCACCCCGCGCTAGTAGATGGTGTCCCAGATGTGCTATATGGGGAGGGGGACCCCTCCAACTGGGCATCACACTAAGGCAGTTACAGGAGCACGCATGCACCTCCCCCCCAGCACCTATATAGCCACAAAAGAAAATGGCGCACAGGGGTCAGAACCCCTTAAAGATGTCCTTATTATTATAGGGTTCAACCCTCTGAGAGCCCATCCGGGTCTCTAGACCCAGATGCCCAACATAGAAAATGAAGGCTCCCCCCTTAAGTGATCACATTTGCAAAGCCCCCAATAAGCAAAGAAATAAATGTTTCTTTGTCACCAAAGCAGAGGGAGACCTTTCTGATTGAGTCACACACGTGCAGGTACAAAGTTGCACCCAAACCGTGGTAAATTCACTTGTGTTGTCTGTGTAATGAAGAAAATAAATGCTATTATACCGGAGTTGCAATGTTTCGAGTTTCCTCTCACATAGAAATTGCAAGTACAAAAAAAGTTTTCACATGTTTGCCAGCAGGATTTTCTGACTTTGGATTCACACGCTAGTAGAGCAAATAGGCCCATGTTAAAGCAAGCAATGGCAGCAGGTGCAAAAAAGGGGTGGAGGTGGGGGGGAGGGGGGGCACAGGAGACGATACACATGTCCAGGACTTCTCTGAAATCCAAGATGGTGGCAGGCCTCGATATAACCTCAGGCCAAACGCCTTTCAACATACATGGCACAATCCTAAGACTGCACCACCCAGATACAGTCCATGTCTCCAACCACCACCCCAGAATGGGGGCGATCAGACTGTAAAGGTCTGCCGACTTATTCCTGCTGGGTGGGGCAATTGAGAAAGAGCTGGAGAAGATGTTGGGAATGATTGGTGATAAAAAGTTGGAGGTTGGATTTAGAGTATTGAGAAGATTGGAGGGGGAAGGGAAACACTCTGGAGAACTCTGAGTTTGCAGGAGAAGAGTGGGGCGTCATCAATGAGAAGGAAACTAGGTTGGGGGGGGACAAACCATTGTCATCTGAGGAGGTATAAAATTAGTCATTTCTAACGCACCTGTAAACAGGTGTTTCTAGACGCCCCAAGGAAGAGGAAAATCAAGGGGCACAAACTATCTTACTAGGCCTTGTGTCATTCAGATCGTACCAGTGGAAGGGAGGAAAAGTGCCGGTGGGGTGGGGTGGGGGGGGGGGGGGGGGCGGGCGGTAGGGAAGGGGAGAGTGCAATAAGCAAGCTCAAGTAAATGCTGCCGGGGTGGCCAGCTCTAGGTAAGTGCAAGGAGGCTGGGGACTGTAGGGTTGCAGATACAGTCCATAGTGCACGGTACGCCCGGAGGCAGTGCATGGGGCTATGGGTCATGAGGGAGCCTGGTCCCCATAAGGTTCTTAGGGAGAGATGTCTATCTTGAGTTGCTTCCGGAACATGAGGTGGCCCTCAAGTTTGAGAGGGGCAGGGAGGCTATTCCAGAGGGAAGCATCAGCCGAGGAGAGATATCTACCCCCACACTGTACCTGGAGAAGTGTCTGACCCTCAGAGTTGGATGAGCGGAGGGCTCGAGAAGGAAGTGCTTAGGAAGAGAGAGTTGGATGTAATGTGGTGTGGGCCCAGACCCCAGAGAGCCTTGTGGACAATGTATATAGTCTTGAACTTGATCCTCGCAGCCGCCAGGAGCCAGTGGAGAGATTTAAGGGCTGGATGGATCCGATCCCTGGGCTTGAGGCCAAGGACCAGTCTGGCAGTCCTGTTCTGGATTAAGCGAAGAGTAGGGGCAGGAAGATTTAGATGGACTATTGCAATAGTCCAGCCTAGAGAGAACAAAGGCTCTGGAGACGGTGAGCTTCTGGGGGAAAAGTAAGAAAAGGAAGAATACCTCTGAGGAGTTGCAGCTGGTAGTGGGACTTCTTAGAGACAACCATGATGTGAGGAGGAGAGGGTGGAGTCAAACTTAACGCCAAGGTTTTTTGTCTCACAGGTAGAGCGCCCAAGGAGGGCTGCCAGAGTGAAAGAGGCAAAGCGGGAGCAGGGGTCCCTAAGAGTAGGATCTTGGTCTTACTGGCATTAAGGCAGATATCGTTGGAGGCACATCATTTCTGAATCGTGGATAGACAGTCGGGAATGAGCAGAGAGGGGGCAGCAGGGAGCTTGAAGGAGAGCAGAGATCCACACCATTGAAAGTTGGGAGAGAATGTAGAGATGAGATGTGCCAAGTAAAGGTTGAAGAGCCAGGGTAAGAGGTTAGAGCTGTGGAACAGCACATGTGGTGGAGAGAAAGGACCCTAGTTGGACCTTGGTGGGTCGGTTGGAGAAGGAGGTCAACCAGGCTAGGGCCTGATCCGTGATGCCCAGATTGTCAGACGTTTTATCAGGGTGGCGTCGTTGACTGTGTCGCAAGCAGAAGAAAGGTCGAGGAGGACGAGGACAGAAGGAAGACTAGAGTTGAGATTAAAGAGCAGGTCTTCCCAGGTGTTCAGGAGAGCAGTTTTCATGCTCCTGGCTGCTCTAAAGCCAGACTGATGGTGATGGAAACAACTAACAGATTCAGTATGGAGAGTAAGCTGGGAGATGGCCTGCTTTTCCAGGAGTTTGTCCAGGAAAGGAGTGATGGAGATGGGGCAGTAGTTTGCCAGGGAGGAAGGATCGGCAGAAGGCTTCTTAATGGGGGGGCTGGGGGGGGGAAGGGGTGTGCAAGGGAGTGCTTTAAGGCAGAGGGGAAACGGTGATTGCAGAAATCTGCCAAGGCTGGAGCCAGGATGTCAGTGTGGTCCTTGATGGTTCTGGTGGAGCAGGGGAGCACCTGCTTGGACGACACTTTCATAGATCAGACCTGTCTAGAAACGGTGTCTGGAGTGAACACAGGGAAGGAGGAGAGGGGCAGAGAGAGGTAGAGTAGCAAAAGGACAGGATGTCCTGAGTTTTAGTGATGTGGGAAGCAAGTGCTGTGCAAAGGGAACAGGTGTGAGGTGGAGATTGCAGTAAGATTGGTCAACTCGTTGCAGATTTTGAAGTGTTCAGCCGTGTTGGAAGCTGCAGAGACGCGGGCCTGGATGTGGGCTCTTCTTGGACAGGACAGTCTGTATTGCCTTTGGAGCAGGCGGCAGGCAAGTTTCAGGGGATGCGCCAGATGCCCTCCACTTCCCCTCTGCCACCCTCCACTTGCGTATAAAGGTAGCTAGGTAGGAGTCATACCAAGAGTTGCACTTGGAGGTGGGCTTCGAATGGATCCTCATGACGGGGACAAGGACATCAAGAGTGCTAGAGATGGAGGCGCAGGTTGGAGGGGGCTGTGTCGGAGTCTCAGCTGCAGGCATAGGAGGTGAGAAAGTGGCGGCAAGGGCCTCCGCTGACACATGCTTCATGGGCTGTGTTAGTGTCGGGGTCGACTTCACTTGGGGGACATGGTGTCATGTGGGAGAAGAAAGTGGTCAGTCCAAGAGGGAGGAGTGGTGAGAGAGTTGGAGAGTTGGAGAGGGGTATGTCAAAAGAGATGAGAACATCCAGGGTGTGCCGTACCTGGCAGTGTCGGCAGGAGGGTAAAATGGAGTCGTCGGGATTGCGAAAGAGCCTGGGGTGTGGGGAGGGGCTGTTAACAGCCTCTAGGTGGCTGTTGAGGTCTGAGGAGGAGAGTTGGAGGCAAGGAGAGACTAGTAGAGGCAAGAAGAGGCCGGCCCAGTCTGATGAAAAGGATGACCTGGCCAGGTGGCCTGTAAGTTGTAGCCACAGTCAGAGAGAGGCCAGGAGAGATGGAGAGCCTGCAGACCAGGCATTCAAAGGAGGAGTAGGCCTGCATAGGACTGACCGAGGCAGGGATCCACTCTGGGAAGATCAGGGCTACTCCACCTCCTGGAATGTTAGTTCTGGGATCGGAGAGGATCTTGTAGCCATCAGGGAGGAGAGTGCCAAAACTTGTGATGGTGCTGGTCGAGAACCAGGTCTCTGAGACAGAGGACATCCAGATGAAGTTCTTTGAGGGGTCGGCACTTGTCCGAGAAGTGTTTGACAGCATTGCGCCAATTGAGAGTAGCAACGTGGTGCAGATTGCCACCTTTTTCAGACCTCTTGGGGGTGGGGAGTTACAGGCATGAGGTAGAGGAGGAGGAGGAGGAGGAGGCGATGTGTAGATGGGAGTGGCAGGCGAAAGAAGGAAGTTAAGATGCAGCAAACACCTATTGAAAATGAGCTTGGGGTGATGGCCCTGGACTAAGACAGTGCCTTTCAGATGAACCTTAATGATGGTCTTGGAGGCGTGGTAGGGAGCCAAGAGGGCCTTCCACCTATGCCAGCATTAATTGGAGATGAAGAAAAGGGGGAGAGAACAGAAACAGGTCCATATGCCTTGAAAGTGAACGACAAAGAGGATGTCGGTGAGGGTCTGTCTGGAGGAAGCGCTGGTGTAGGTAGCTGCGATAGGGAGGCCTGGGTTGGCAACCAGGATGTCCCTCTTGAACTTCTTCCTTCAGACTCCGTGGGAGGTATAAGGTATAGGATAGGAGATGAGTAGCAGTTGGAGAAGATGGGACAAACCGCAAGCATCATCAAGGGTGCATAGGAGGGAGAAGGGCCAGGAAAGAGACACGCACGCTCAAGGCACAGCACTCTGGATCTGGATGTACCGGGGGTTGGGGGAGGGTGAGACAAAGAAAGACGCAGGAGAACTGGTAATGCACACCAGTTAACGACTCGGGAGGGAGCCTAAAGAGACCCATTGGTGCCTGGAATGCAAAACACCCAGATTCAACTTAATCTGGAAAGTTGCAGCAGGTTTACGGCAGCAGACTTCATGCTACCACGGTAGACACCAACTGGAACTGCCACTCTGGAGCTGTCATTAACCTCAGGTCCTTTGCAGATAGCGCTACCTAAAAGACTGGAGCAAAGGGCCCTGTTTTTCCAATGAGAGCACAGGAGGGAGGGAAGCAGGGAGGCTGGGTCGGGGGAGGGGAGCCAGGTGCTGCAGTGCCCTGACTGCAGGGAAATTAATTCTGCAAGGAGTGCAGGGAAATTAATCCTGCAAGGCAAGAGCCTTGTAGCGGCTGCGATGGTAGCACAGTCCAACAAAAAAAATGAAAATGAAATTGGCCCAGGACCTGCGGCAACAACTCACCCAGCCAGGGCCTCAAGGTCCGGCAATGCAGGGAACAGAACCCGAAGGGTCTACACCCTAATGGAGACGGGCCTGTTCCTCCAATGTGGGTGGTAGGGAAGGAGGAAGCACAGAGTCTGGTGAGGGGGGAGCCAGGCGCTGCAGTGCTTGGAGCGCAGGCAAATTTATTAATTGTGCAAGTCAAGAGCTTTGTAGCAGTTGTGGCCGTGATGGAAGCACGGTCCAAAAAATAAATTAAATTAGCCCAGGCAGACAAAGCTACAAGGGGAGATTAACCAAATATCATGTGAAAACTGGAGTACAGGTGGCCTCCAGAGAGGGCAAAAGAGTTCTGGCAGGCCATTGCAGACTGAACAGTTTTGTACATCCTCCCGCCTCACACAGAGCATCGTTCTGCAGGGGAATATCCTTGGGACCAGAACTCTAAACTAGGGAGGTGGTTGGTTGAGAGTGGTGTCTGGGAGTCTATCTAGGCCACGGGCGAGTAGGGCACTGTAGAATATGATGTAACAGTACCTCAGACTTTTTGCTGTGACCTTTTAGACTATTCAGTCTGGGGCATGTGGGACTTGAAGGGTTTGTACCCCCGGGCGCAAAGGAAGCGGGTTCGAAAAATATAAAACCTGAATACAAGGGGAATTCACTGGGCAGTAGATTGGTGTCAGTGAGATCCCACCCAGAGGACTTTGTAAAACTTTTGTTTTGTTCACTATCTCCTTTTGGACACTTCTCCTTTTTCTTTGAACCCTTAAAAGATGTTCAGTCTGTCTGGGGCCCTTTATGATCGAGTTACTCTAGCCTGTCTGGGAGAGCAGCAGGGAGACCTCCAGGAACATTCCCAGGTGCATCAAAAGTAGTGTGTATATATATTTCTGATATTTGTTAATCTGCTTAGAATCACATGCTGTGCATAGGTCTGACATCCAGTGGTCACTGTGGAGTATTGCATTTTGTTTTTCGTAGTCGAAAAGGGGACGTCGACAAGGCGTGTCTGTAACACTATCCCTATAGTGACGTGCGGTGTACCCACAATCCCTCACGTGTCGAGGTCCCTCAGATTGTTTTTTTCCGCCCAGCTTTTGGTCGCCTTTACGCGGAGCACCTCGAGAGACATTGCAAAACATATTTCCTGGACCTTGGTCCTGACTTATTACATTAAAAGATAGATCCCTCCCCTCGACGTAGCTGCGAAGCTGTTTCTCCGCCGAACAAGATCTTCGACAGAGGAGACTAGACAGAGGAGATCCTTCGGCGCTGCCGAACAGGTGGCCTGGCCTCACCGGCCTACATACAGTAGGGAGAGTGGGGGTGGAACGATCTTGTTTCTCTTCGAGAATGCCTTTCCTTTTACCTTCCCTTTCCCTCGGGGTTGTTATCACCACTGATCACTAATTATTGCCTCAGCTATGGAGAGGACACCCTTTAGGTTTTGCCCGCGCTGCAAGGGCAAGTACACCTGGAAGGACAAGCATAAACACTGTAATCGTTGCTTGCCCCTCAATCATAAAGAAGACGGCTGCGCGGCTTGTCAGCTTTTAAAACCCAAAACTCTAAAAGAACGTAAAGTCAAGAGGTGGGCAGCCTACGCCATGTCGAAGTCAGATTCCTCACCCGCCGCCGTCGCCGAAAGCGACGAGGAAGGTGATAACACGACCTCCGTTGCGGAAGTCTTAAACCTCTCAAGGGAGCGCTCACGCTCCTCGATGTCCGTCTCCGACTCGACGGGCTTGGCTCACGCGCTGCTTATGGGGATGAACACCCCGGCGACAAGGACGCACAAAAGACTCACTCCCATAAGCACACAACCCAAGGCTCTTCGTCGAAGACGAAGAATCCCTCAGCGCTGAAGGAGACGGAGGGCACCCCGGCGTCTACCTTAGACCGTAAGAGTCTAAAGCCCCACTCGCAAACGCAGCCGCGACCAGCGACTGGGCTTTCCACAAATAAAGGCGCTACCCCAAAACCATCCGACGTAACGCTCCATGTAAGAGCGCCCGTCACAGTACAACACGCAACGCCCGTAACGTCGAGACCAGAAACCTCCACAGACAATTTACTTGTCGAGAGCCTAGCGAGGATTGTTTCCGCCGATACCCATAAGCGGACGACGAAAGATACGTCGAATACCGCGCAAAGGGCTAAAGACACACCGAAAAAGCCAAAGGGGAGCCAGGAACTTGCCCCTTCATCTAGAGGGACTCCTGGCCTACCGGAAGGTTTTTCAGACGGCGACGGAAACCTTTCTTCGACGTTGTGGGAGAGGTCAAAGCATTTCCAGGCAGAAAACACTAATTTCCCCCCCCCCCCCCCCCCCCCCCCAGACTACTCAGGGGTACCCCATGAAACTTTGGAGAGACTCCGTTTCTGTATGGAGAAGATGGAAAGGTTTATGGAAACCCAAAACCTACCAACACCCAAAAGACCAAGAGGAGGACCCCAGGGTCAAATTTCCTAGGCTGTTTAATCCTTCGCATGACGAATTTAAATGTGTATGACCTCACTGAAGAACAACATTTTCAGGAAGAGGATGAGTTTTTGGGTGTAGAGGAGGAGGGTTTTCAAGAAAATCCAGATACAGGTGCATGGGGCTTTGGAGAGGAACTAGAGGTAGTTACCTCACACCCCTGGCAGTCCCCATCAGCGTTTTCTGACCCTGATGCCATAACCCTATCTCCTCCCAAAGACTCGCCTATTAGGAACACATCTCCTATAGATGACCAGCCTGCGTTTAATGCACTGTTGCGCAAAGCAGCAGCGCATTTCGAATTAGACACAGGTGAGACCTCTCCTGACATTGACTTTGTGGAAAAAGTAATTAAGGAGAAACCCCCTGTCAGTCAAACCATTCCACTCCGTGCATCAGTGAAAAGAAGAATCGCCCCTTCTCTATCCACTCCTGTGTTGGTCAGAGGGGTCAACCCTCGAATAGAGAAACTCTTCAGTCCATCTCCTTCTGACCCTTTATACGTCAGGGGCCACTCCGTACCAGACTCCCTGGTAGTAACAAATACAAGGAAGAGGGCAGGGGTTCCACTGTCCACCAGCAAGGCACCTCCTGACAAGGAGGGGAAAAAGCTGTATGCACTGGGGAAAAGAATCACAGCTTCCGCCGCTTTCTCAGCAAGGATCGCTAATAACTCTTTACTAGCAAGCTAAGCAGACGCACAGTGGAGCAAGCTACGTAGCGACGCTGAGGAGACACCAGAACCCCTGCGTACACGCCTTCTGGCCACAATCACGGAAGGGACACTAGTGAACCAAAGCATTGTTAAAAACACTTTAGATGCTGCAGAGACTGCTGGGCGTTCCCTAGTCCAAGTGATACTCCTCAAACGCCATGTCTGGCTGCGCAATTTGGGGTTTAAACCTGAAACACAGGCTTCCCTGATCAACAAACCTATAGAGGATACCAATCTCTTTGGTAAGGCAGTTGATGAGGTTCTAGGAAATGCTAAAAAGGAGTTTGACACAATCAAGACCCTTGACCAGATTTCTAGGCCCCCTAATAGACGCGGCTATGGCAATAAGCGCCTTTTTCGTGGCCATCGCCAGCAGCAGAATCATCATCATCATCATCAACAACAACAATACCCTGCCAACAACTGGTCCTCTAACCAGGGTAATAGTGGGCAGTATAATCAGAGAGGCCAAAGCCGTGGCAAGGGGAGAGGTCGGGTCTCTACCACTAGAGGCTCCCAGGCCAATACCAGCAAATGACCCGAAGATTCGGGTCCCCTCCCATGCATCGACCGGTCGGGGGCCGGTTAACATAGTTTCTTCCAGCATGGGAGGGAATAACATCAGACCGTTGGGTACTATCAACCATAGCCCGCGGCTACTGTATAGAATTCAACAGTTCCCCAACATACAGACCCCCACGGGGACGACGCATGACACCAGAACACCTCGCCATCCTTCTACAGGAAGTGGAACAGCTACTGGAAAAAGGAGATATAGAGGTCGTGCCTCTATCTCAGGTAACGGAAGGTATTTATTCAGTGTACTTCCTTGTACCCAAAAAGGACCTAACCATGCGCCCTGTATTAGATCTGCGCCCAGCGAACAAATTTGTCAAGCCCCAAAAGTTTTGCATGGTAACCTTACAGGAAGTAATCCCCTTGCTATCACAAGGGGATTACATGACAACACTGGACATGAAAGATGCATACTTTCATATTTTAATGTTGCCAGCGCACAGAAAATACCTCAGGTTCATGATAGAGAACAAACACTACCAGTGTCACGGCTCGAAAGTCCAGGTGCAGGAGTGGCGCGAACCAACTACCCCCACTGCGGTCTGAGCACCTGCAAGACGAGCTTACACAGGCCGCCGAACCCCAGCAGGGAAAGAGGGTTAGGATCTCGTTGGTTGGATGGGTCTCGAACAGAGGCTAACCGGAGTGAGGGTTAGGAGAGGGGAAGTGGACAGGCCAGGGGACATATAGGAAAAAACAACAGTAATATATGCACTAGCACACCAACACACACACAGTGTTTTACAATAACTTTTGATGCCAAAGGCACTTAGCTCTGTGGTTGAGTGCTGGCCTGCCTCCTGCCTGCGCACTCTCAGGTCCGGAGTTCGGAGCAGTTCCAATGCTGCAAGAGTTTTAGTATTAGTGACCTGTGTTAACTCACATAGGCATAATACGTTCCACATACATACAGTGCTGGCACATGCACATTACACGCTCTCAAGGCTTGTAGTTCCCAACAACAGCGTGTGTCTCAGAACATGTGGCTCAAGTTCGCCGCACGTGGCTTAAAAGGAGCTAGATCCATCGTGCCACCAAAGTTTTGCCGCACGTGGCCTGTATCAAGCACTACGTGCTGCCAAAGTTTGCCGCACGTGGCTGTGGTCAGAAATGCTCTCCGTGCTGCCAACGTTCGCCGCACGTGGCCGAAAACACATTAATAACAACCGCTGCATGCGTTAATGGTAATGGGTCTTGGTAGCCCAAAGTCAGGCTGGTTATATGCGGGGGAGTGCTGCTTAGCACTTAGCTTTTGTCCCTTGCAGGGGACGTAATATGGCTGGGCGGTGCCCCCTGCGCGAGCCCCTCAGCGAACTGGATGTCCCAATGCTCCTCTGCTTGTTTTGCGCTCTCCCCCCGCTGCTGCGCTTCTGATTTCCATGTAGGAAGTAGCTACTCGTTCGCAATGGTTTGGCCGCACTGATCTGTTGTGAGCGAGGGGCCGGAATGCTGGTTCCTTGGGGCGTGGCCCCTCACCTAATCCCTGTCAGCAGGAGCTCTGCTGGATGCCTCCGTTCCGGTCGGGAGCTTAAGCACAAGCCCCGTGCCTTCGTTCTGCGCGCATGCGCGAGCCCCTCCCAACCTGGGAGTGGAAAAGTAGTTCCTGGCCCGGAGACTGCTGGGAGTTGTAGTACGGCGAGCCTTCTGCCTGCAGAAGGGACAGAGAAGCCTCCTGTAAGGCTGGAGGCTGTTCCTTTGGGCTTGTTTTGTTTTGTGTCTGGTTCCTCTGTGCCCTGGGCCTCTCACTAAGCCCTGACTCCCCCTTACAACTCCCTGTACCCTGACAACCAGTTCAGAGTGCTACCCTTCGGGATAGCATCAGCACCAAGGGTATTCACGAAAGCACTGGCAGTGGCCCATCTGCGCAGGTTGTCCATCCCAGTATACCCTTACCTCGACGATTGGCTCATAACAGGGGATTCTTACGAAACATGCCTCTCCAATACCCAAAAGACTGTAGACCTTTTGTTCCAACTGGACTTCTCCATCAACGAGAAGAAGTCAAGCTTAGACCCCAGCCAAATCAAACAATTCCTAGGGGCTCTAATTCGAACAAAGGACGGCCTCGTCTTCCCCTCCAATGAGAGGGTCCAAAACATGCTGTTTCAGATCCCCCAATATGTGACAGGTCGAGAGATGACGCTTGCTAGGAATGATGGCGTCATGTATTTATTTGGTACCTCACGCGCGCCTGCGCATGCGCCCAATGCAATAGTGGCTCAACAGCCAGTGGTGTCAGGCTAGCGGACAATGGGACGATCTAGTGGTGGTCTCGCAGGCCTTGGTTCTCTCGCTGCGGTGGTGGACAAAGGAAAACCTGCTAATAGGGAAACCTTTTACCACACCCTCAGTGGAAGCCACTCTAACCACAGACGCATCCCTCATAGGATGGGGGTGGCTCACCTATCCCATCAGATTACTCACAGAGTGTGGACTCCGAGCGTAGCATCCAAGCACATAAATCTACTGGAGTTACTGGCGGTGTTCAAGGCACTGAAAGCCTTCCAGGAACACCTACAAGGAAAGACGGTGATGGTCCTCACGGACAGCACCACAGCCATGTACTACCTCAACAAGCAAGGGGAACCCACTCTCCAGGACTGTCCAAGCTGTCCCAGAACATCTGGAAGTGGGCTCTCAGACACATGTTCCTACTGTCACAACATGTACCAGGGGAACTCAATCTGCTAGCAGACGAACTCAGCAGAGATTTCCCCCCTGCCCGCAGAGTACGAATGGCGGTTACACGAAGACATCGTCTTCGACGTCTTCACACAGTGGGGTTTCCCGGAAATAGACCTGTTCGCAACTCTGGAGAACTCGCAATGCCAAGATTACGCCTCCAGGTACCCTCAGAACCAGTCTTAGGGGAACGGTCTATCGATTCCATGGTCAGGGAAATTTGTTTACGCTTTTCCCCCGACTCCCCTTCTCAACAAGATTGTGCACAAGATGCACCGGGAACAAGCCACTGTGATACTAGTGGCCCCTATGTGGGCCCGGCAACCATGGTTCGCTCATCTGATGGAGATGTGTGTCTCCACCAGTGAAACTGCCATGCGTGTACAACATGCTGTCACAGGACAAGGGCAGGACACTGCATCCATGCCCTCAAACCTTGAACTTAGCAGCCTGGCTCCTGAGATCATAGAATTTGGACATTTACAACTTCCACAAAGGTGCATGGACATCCTCAGGACACTCGTCACTGTTATTCTAGCAAATGGAAGAGATTTGTCATATGGTGTAGAGGAAGAAGCATCAACCCCGTTGACTGCTCTCCCACACAAATTGTTCTGTACCTGACCCATTTGCTAGACTCAGATCTAGTATTCAATTAGTCCACCTAGCGGCACTTTCTGCATACACCACTTCCCAACTCAGTGTCATGGTGGAAAGTCCCAGTGATCAAGGCCTTCATGGAAGGGGTAAAAAGGATACACCCTCCAATAGCAAACCCAGCTCCTGGCTGGGACCTAAATGTGGTACTCACCAGGCTCATGGGTTCACCCTTTTGACCTTACTCTTAAGACTGCTTTTCTAATAGCTATCACCTCCATTAGGAGAGTAAGTGAACTACAGGCTCTTCCTGTTCTAGATCCCTTTGTAACAGTTCACAGAGATAAGGTGTTTCTACGCTCACACCCAAGGGTTGCACCTAAATTCATCTCGAAATTCCATGTCAACCAGTCAATAGAACTACCAACGTTCTTTCAAAATCCCTCAAATCTAGGAGAAAAGAGTCTGCATACACTTTTTGTGCGCACAGCTGTCATATTTTATATGGAAAGAACTAGACCACTGAGAAAGACTAATCAGTTCTTTGTCTCGGTGGCAGCAGGAAGAGAAGGAGATGCAGTATCAAAGTCCACTATATCTAGATGGATTGTTCAATGCATCACTCTTTGTTATACTCTTGCTAGGAGAGAACTACCCTTCAAGCCAAGAGCGCATTCCACTCGAGGCACTGGGGCTTCCATAGCTTTCATTGGAAATGTTCCCCTTGGGACCATCTGCAAAGCGGCAACCTGGAGTTCTGTACACACCTTTACAAAACATTACTGTCTAGATGCACACTCTAGAGCTGATTCCCAGGTGGGACAAGCAGTATTAAGACACCTTTTCTCTACTGTTCCTTCTCACAACCCACCTCCAACTCCGGGTACTGCTCGCTAGTCTATGCACAGCATGTGATTCTAAGCAGATTAACAAACATCAGAAGACCATGCATTACTTACCGTAAAAGCATTTCTGATGGTTGTATCTGCTTAGATTCACATGCGCCCACCCTTCCTCCCCGCTCGGATGGAAGGAACATAAACATCCTTTTTATATCTCTTTTCTGTACTCACTCACGTCTAGAAGGCTCCCTCGGCAGAAAAAATACAAACAGAGGGACCTTGACGCGTGAGGGATTGTGGGTACACCGCACGTCCCTATAGGGATAGTGTTACAGACACGCCTTGTCGACGTCCCCTTTTCGACTACGAAAAACAAAATGCAATACTCCGCAGTGACCACTGGATGTCGGACCTATGCACAGCATCTGAATCTAAGCAGATACAACCATCAAATGCTTTTACGGTAAGTAATGAATTGTCATATATCTTTTTTATTATGCCTACTATTTTGCAGCTGGTAATTCATGCGATTGGAAATGTGCACCTTAGATGGTAAACTACCAACTGCACCTCCTGAGGTATTCTTCCTTTCTTCTCCTTCCCTCAGAAGCTCACTGTCTCCAGAGCTCTGGTTCTCTCTAGGCTGGACTATTGCAACAGCCTCTTTCTAAATATTCCTGCCTCTATTCTATGCCCTCTGCAGATCATCCAGAACAGTACTGCAAGACTTTGGCTTCAAGCCCAGGGATCGTATCTCTCCAGCCCTGAAATCTCTTCATTGGCTCCCAGTGGCTGCAAGGTTTAAATTCAAAATCCTTTGCATTGTCCACAAGGCCGTCTGGGGCCTGGGTCCGCAATACCTTCAACTCTCCCTTCGGTATACTCTAGCTCTCTGCTTCTCCAACTCCCTCAGGTTCAGCCGCTTCTCCAAGCAACGAGTTGGGGGTAGATCTTTGTTCGTCTGGGGCCTCACTCTGGAACAGCCTCCCTGCCTCTCTGAAACTTGAGGAGAACCATCTTTGGTTCCTGAAGCACCTCAAAACCTTTCTCTTTGCTTCTGCTCTTCCTCTCCCCTGCTGGTCTGTTTCGGCATTGGGTACATGGTTACCCTCTGATTTCGAGCCTAGATCCCTGCCCCCCCCCACCTCCGAACCCCACCCCCCACATCCCCAAGCTGCTTAACTGCACTGCCGCTTGGCATCCCTTGCACTTGGATCTGTGCAGTAAGATCGCTGTTTTTGTCCTCCCCTCGTCGCGCTCTGAAACGTTTGTGTATGTGCGTGATATAAGTGAAACTTCTTCAGCATGGGGTCTGGCATGGATTCACATGCTCATGAATATTCCCCGTCAGGCTGGGAATCCTCAGTAAAGAAAAAATCAGTTTCACTTCTGAACTGTCTTTCTCCTAACACCCAATCACTGGTCTCTGGGTCATAATGCCCCCAGCCAATGACTGCCCTCTACCCAAACCCCTCCTCTGGCAGCCATCTTCAGATTTATACTGCATGTTTGAGTGGTGGGAGTCCTTGAGATTAGCTCTCAGGCTTTTTACTGCATTTTGTGCTTTTTCTTAGTTTTCTCTTTTTTCGGTCAATCGAGCCTCAAGCGCCATCGAACCATCATCCGACTAACGGGGACCCGTTTTTCTGAACTTTCTATGCCCCTCAAGGGCAATGTGTTGTCCATTTCCCTTCTTGGAGGATTCCAGAAGATTCTTTGAGGCCTACTCCGCATGGACATGGCTGAAGATAAAGGAGACTCAACGCCTCTGTTCAGGATCTGCTCTGGATGTAGACTACGGAACATTTTCGGACGATGGGCACTCCCTGTGCCTTTACTGCCTACATTCCGACCAAACGCACGTGGAGGAAACCTGTGCGTTCTGCAAAGATATGGTGCCTCGCACCATGAAAGAGTTGCTTCAGGCCATCAAGGCGCATACCGAGACAGCTCGGGTGTTGGGCACACTCCAGCAGCGACGGCCGTCCTTTCGGGCTTCCGGAGGTCTCCAGAGGAAAGTCCCAGGGATACTCCAAAGTGTTCGGTGGTGGCTCGTCATCCTATCGTCAAGCGTCCCGCTCTTCGGCTCAGGAAGCCTACAGGGGACGCAGAAAGACTGGAGGAGGTTGCTGTCGTCGGCAAGGTCCCCAAGGTGGTGCCCCCACGGCAAAGCGGGATTGAACCGGCCACGACGTCGTGCCCGCACACCCCGGTGGGAGGCCAGTTGGCAAACTTCGTCAGCATGTGGAAGTCCATCTCCACCGACCGTTGGGTGCTGGGCGCCCTAGAATTTCCACACAAGTGCCCGTGCATTTCACCGATGGCCAGAATTCAAGGACCTTCCCTTCGGATTGAAGTCTGCACCAAGGGTTTTCACCAAGTGTCTGGCATCAGTGGCGGCCGGTTGCGCCTGCAGGCGATTCACGTCTACCCCTAGCTGGACGATTGGCTCATCCGAGCAAAGTCGAGGGAGAACGCGTCGAGCACACAGCAGGGACCGTCCGGCTACTCAAGGAACTGGGGTTCTTGATAAACTTTTTGAAGCCCTGATTGGTGCCATCGCAGGACACACTGTTTCTGGGGTCCCGGCCCAACAGTGTCGAGTCTGGCGTCCCTGTCGGAGGAGAGAATAGCAGCCACCCTGGGCAAGGTACAACGGCTGTTGACCCTGAAGATCGCAAGGGTGAGATCCATCAAGTCCCTCCTCGGCATGATGTAGTCATGCATTTACCTTGTGCGTCTGTGCAGGCTGCGGATGCAACGCTGCAGGAGTTCCTCGACGCCCGTTGGAGCCAGGTATCGGGAAGCTTCAAGGACAAGATCACCCTAGTTTCCACTGAGCAATTCGGTGGTGGGGGGGCCCCGCGCGCATCTGTCAGCGGGCGCAGATTTCAAACTCCCCACCCCGCACAAGGAGACTGTCACAACAGACGCATTCCTGGAGGGATGGGGTGCACACACCAGTCTCCATGCAAGAGGCCTGTGGCTACCGGAGGAGAAGTCATTGCACATCAATGTTCTGGAGCTACGGGCCGTGTTTTGGGTCTTCAAGTCTTTCCTTCCATCCCTCAAGGGCAAGGTGGTGCAGATTTTCAGACACCAATGTTTTGCATCTGGAAGCAGGGGGTCACCAGATCCCCCGGCACTCTCCAAAGAGGCGCAGGACCTATGGTGATGGACAGTCACCCAGGAGATGTTCCTCATCCCATTTCATCTGGCAGGAGTGAAGAACACTGGCCGACTCTCTCAGCAGGTGCCACGAGTGCGAGCTTCGACAGGACCAAGTGGATCTTCTATTCCAACGATGGGGCAACTCCCAGATCGATCTGTTTGAGACAGCGACGAACACCAAGTGCCGGAGGTTCGCCAATAATTTTCCCCAGCTGGGGAGCATGGGGGGGGTATGCATTCTCCTTCCCCTGGGACAGCCTGTTCCGATATGCGTTTCTGCCATTGCTTCTGCGACTCATCGATCAACTAGACGGTCCCGGTGAAGGATGATCCTCATCACACTGATGTGGCCGAGGCAGATATGGTACCCAGACCTTCTGGACATGTCGGCGTCCCCTCCAGTCAAGCTACTGGCAAACGCAGATCTCGCCAGGGAAGGAGAGTCCATTCTGCACCACGACCCAGGGTCTCTGAACTTGCAGGCCTGGCTCCAGCAGCACTAGAGTTTGGTGGATACAATCTCCCGGCGGACTGCAAGGAAGTGCTTGCCAAGGCCAGGGCTTCGTCTACTCAAATGCTACAGACCTAAGTGGAAGCGGTTCACCGTCTGGTGCCGTGCACAGAAACTCTACCCTCTATGGATTACAGACCCGCAGGTGCTGCCGTATTTACTGTTGCTGGCCAAGGCAGGGTTGGCCCATGCTTCCATCAAGGGTCATCTGGCGGCAATCTCCTGCTACACCAGAACTCCGGGGCGGTCGTTGTTATGGTCACACCGCCTGGTCAAGGAATTTATAAAAGGACTTTTCCGTTCGTTCCCGCTGGTGAAGGCTCTGGCCCCGGTGTGGGAGCTCAGTGTGGTGCTGACTAGTCTCATGGGTCCCCAGTTCGAGCCTATGCATTTGGTGCTACTGAAGTTTTTTATCGTGCAAGACCGTTTCTTGTGGCCATCACCTCCGCTTGATGAGTGGGAGAGATTCAGGCCCCATCTTGTAAACCACTGTACTTGACATTCCACGAGACGAGGGTAGTACAGCGGACACACCACTCCTTCATGCCCAAGGTGCCGTTGGACTTCCATCTCAACGAGCCCTTGGTGTTACCTGTTTTCTTCCCGTCGCCTTTGTTGCCGGCTGAGAGGACTTTGCACTCGCTGGATGTGGCTAGAGCGCTGAAGTTCTACGTGGACCGCACCAAGTGTTGTCGGAAGACATCACAGCTGTTTGTGAACTTTGGCCCTGTGAACCAAATGAAGGCCCCCTCCAAGGCTTCCATTTCCAGGTGGCTCTGTGGCTGCATCACCCATTGTCACCCGTTGGCAAACCGACCGTTGCCTGCCTGTCCGAGGGCCCATTCGATCAGAGCGAATGCTGCAACTACGGCGTTCCTGTCTGGTGTGCCCCTGCTGGACATCTGCAGGGCTGCCACATGGAGGTCGACGCACACCTTCACGAAATTCTACTGAGTGGAGGAGTCCAGAGTCGGCCAAGCAGTGCTGTGCAACCTGTTCGCTTGAAGGTGAGCCTGGTGAGGAGGTAAGAGATGCTTAATTTTTAGCCTTGCCACCTCCTGTGGTTGTGCATGTGTATACTGCTATGTATTCTTTATTCATGAGCATGTGAATCCATGCCAGACCCCATGCTGGAGAGGAAACAAGTTACTTACTTGTAACTGTTGTTCTCCAGCGTGGCTCTGGCATGGATTCACATGCGAACCCTCCCGCCTAACCCTCTACGGCTCTTCTCTTGGTTCTACTGCCACTTTACGTGCTACCAAATCTGAAGATAGCTGCCAGAGGAGGGGCTTAGGTAGAGGGCAGTCATTGGCAGCAGGCAGTATGACCCAGAGACCAGGGATTGGTTGTTGGGAGAAAAACAGTTCAGAAGTGAAACTGATTTTTTTCTTTACTGAGGATTCCCAGCCTGACGACGAGGAATATTCATGAGCATGTGAAACTATGCCAGACCCATGCTGGAGAAGAACCGTTACAGGCGAGTTAACTCGTTCCATATCCTACGTTCCTCTTCAGACCAGGCAGTAGTTCTTTCCTGCGGCGCCGCTCAGCTGGCACCACTGATCCACCCATATCCCTGAAGATGGGGGTGGGTACGGGAAGCGGGGGTCTGTTTCCTCTTTTGTTGGTAGTATTTTGTCGGGATTAAGTGGCTGGTGCTCTGCTTAGCTGTAGGGATGGGTGCATCTCATGCAGCTTGTGTTGTGTAGCGGTTTGACACACTCCATGACTGGGCTTGCCCCCATAAATGCTGAGACACTGCACTCTTTCCATGTCAATTGCTGGGATTCAGGCGCGTATCACCTGGAAGGATGACTCTCCCAAGCACAATGAAAGAAGCTCTGCTGTTTGTCTCCCTGACCCTTGGCACTAAATCGGAGCTCTGCTCTTCCAGTAAGCAGGAGGAACCCACTTCAGTGGGGCCCCTAAGACCCTGGCCCTCTGGGTGGCTTTTGCACTCTCCTGAAACTCTTTGCCCCGTGCTGTGCCTGTGTTGTCCGACTCTGAAGTGAGATTAGTTTTCCACCATAAGCCCAGCATGCCAGGTGCTGTGCATGGTCACGTCGTCATCGGGAATCGTGAAGTGGAGGCATAGTTCTGTTGCCCTCGTGTTGGAGGATCTCCACTGGCTTGCCCTGCAACCTTAGTCCCATACAGTGACCTGCGTTGACTCGATTGGGGTCACCACTCTGCAGTCATCTGTGATGCATCCCAGCTTCAAGAGGTCCTCCTTGGGGACGCCATTTTCTCCTGGTGTCTGATGCTTTCTTGTGGTCCCAGGGTCTTCTGCTGTAAACACCACATCTGTGCTGGGGAGCAGTGATTTGTGCCACTAGTGATCCTGGCTACTACTCTGCAGTCTCTTGGTGCAAGTGCGACACACTGTCTGCAGTATCCTCTTTGTGGTCCAGTTGCTGTTTGGTGCCTTGGTTCCTTTTCGTCAGGCACAGGTCTTTTTGCTGCAGCCCCTACATCTCTGGTGTGAAACGCCACTCTATTGGTCTGATGCTGATTTTGAACATAACTCAGTCAGTGACTGTACTTGATCTCCTAGAATACCACATCCTCGCTAAGATGTTCGTTTTGCTCCTCCGGCGTAAGGAGGCACAATCTGCAGACCCTCTATATTGGTCAATAGGATAACCTTGGGTTCAGCCGAGAAATCTCTGCATCCAGCAGTTCTAACACAGCGCTGTAATAAAGACTGTTTCTAGGAGTCCTGGTTCAGGAATTCTATTCTTGAGGCTGCATTGCCCTCCAAAGTGCCTATTGGACTCTGTAGGGATTTTGAGCACTTGTGTGAACCACTTGGCTCACGCTTTCTAGAATAATCTTTATTCTTGAGAAGTTAACTGTAATTTGTAGTCCTCTTGCGTAAAGAATATATTTTGATTAAATCGTGTGGTCCTTTTCTCAGTGTATTTCGCACATGTCTAGTGTACCTCTTAAAATACCCTGGTCTTTCGTAAGTTTGCCTTGACTGCTCTATTTTGGCACATGGAGATGTGCGCTCCACTAGGGAACACACTGTCAAATAAGCGGTTGGATGAACCTGGGTCTTGAACACGATACCCAAGAAATCTCCCAGTTGAGGATCTCATTCTGATTCTAGAAGCTTTTCATGGGAGTATTTTGGCCAGAGGAGTGGGGTGTAATCGAAGCTGTGCATAACTGCTGAGTATGTCTCAGTTCAGATGAATGGATGCAGAGCCATGTGGCACTTTCACTCTCACCCTTCTCGCCTGCAGGATTCAGGACCTCAGCGTTTTGGTGGACTGCCTGCCGATGCTCACCAACAGGTACGTCTGGACTTGACTTCTTGCTTATTGTCTTGCATATTGCCTTGTGTCTGTGAAGTATTCATCTGCAGTCTTTCTTCTTTCAGTATACAGGAAGGAAAGCCACATGTCTCGCTCGGGTGCTGTGTCGATCTCTTGCCCTTGGTAACGTTGTTAATCAGAAGTCGATTTGAAGAGTAAGTGTTACCAGGTTCTTTCTGCTTTTAGGGTGCAGCGATTGTGAGGCAGTCTGGCTCCCCTTATTTCCAAGCACCTTGGTGGCTGTCCTTTCACATAGGATTTCTCTAGACTGAAAACACAATGTCCTTTCCTTTCACATAGGATTTCTCTAGACTGAAAACACAAGGTGTGCATGCTTGGAGAGCAGCAACTTTGGAATGACCCCACTGGGGCCACTTTTCCTACCATGTTTGTTAGGTCTTCCATATAGCCTTGCACTGGCATTTTGGTTGTCTATAGTGAGACAAAGGGCCCAATTACTGGTATTCAGAACAATTAATTTTACTAAAATGTATGATGTATTTGCTTTTGGTTTCATTAAATCCATTGTATGTGCTTATAGTTTGTGTTTGAAATTGCTGGGCTGGGAGCTATTTAGTACCTGCTTCAAGCCCAGGAGAGCCTGGCTAGCTAGAAACCAACAGCTACCAGGAGCTACATTTGGCTCCCCACGTCAACTGGTGCCTTCCACACATGCATATGTGACATTAACTTTCTGTGTTTGAGAATTCAAATAAAAAAGAATGAGGGCCCATTTAAACATAATAGATCACTCGTAATGGGGAAAAACGTTAGCATGGAAGTTATATTTGCAGTGTGCTGTGTACTCGCTCCTGCCTACTGCGTGATGCCAGGCACCCATGAGCTGGCTTTAGCTCCTGCTCATCAAACTTTCATTACGAACCCTATACTTTTGAAAGTGGAAAATTCTAAATCCTCAAACTTTCTACAGACTACCAACCTCTTTCACTCCCGTACTACTCGAACTCACAGAAAAAAGCAAGGAGCAATCTAAAACCCCTTCACGAGTACGACAAGAAGCTGGTGACGAAACGGCAAAACCTGAGGAAACTGAAGAGACAGGCGGCAAACGCCAATTCTGACTGCTTAAAGAAAGCTTACTTGGACGAGCAAAAAATGTACAAATCCTGGCTGAGATTCCCCCGATGCCCTCTATCAGCAAGACTCTGAGGAAATGCTGAGAAAGCTAGCAGACAAAAACTCCGGAGCATTCTGGCAACTGATAAAAAAGATTGGCAATGCTCTGACTCTGATTGCATCGAACAGTGTCGCGGAGGAAACCTGGAAATCTCATTTTACCACCACTTTCCAGCCCCCTCCTCCCCCACCGAAGCCGATCATCACTGAAGAGGTTCCTGAAGTAACCAACTGGGAAGACTTTTCAGATACAGACGACATTGAGACAGCCATAAGGAGACTAAAATCCTCCAGAGCACCAGGCCCAGATGGAATCACCAACATCGACTTGAAAAATCACCCGGCAGAATGGGCCACTTTCAGCCAAGTTTTCAAAAACTGCTGCCTTTCAAGATCGATTCCAAGGTCCTGGACTTCCTCTGTGGTCGCTCCAATTTACAAGAAAAGAGACAAGGCGGTGCCTGGCAACTACCGCCACATCACGCTCCTGCACATGATCGGAAAGCTCTATGGCTCGTTCCTGCTAAGGAGTTTCCAAAGATGTGCAAAAACCGCCCAGTGCAATGACCCCTTCCAAGAGGGATTCATGAAAAACTCTGGAACGACAGCCAACATTATGATTCTCAGTATCATAAAAAACAAACTTGTGGCAGGGTCAGGAAAGGTGTTCTTGGCGTTTATAGATCTTACCCAGGCATTTGACCAAATTGACAGAGAGAAGCTATAGTCGAAACTGGTCCAATGGAACTGTCCGAAAGCAATACTCGAGCCAATCAAAGCCCTGCACACTGGGACCACCATGAGAGTCCAGCTGAATCAAAAAGGTCTGCTACCTGATGAAATTCCAACGCATAGAGGGGTAAAGCAGGGTTGACACCTCGTCCCGGCCTTGGGTGACTACAAAGGGAGTGTCAGCCTAATAAGATCCTTCCCGCCCAAATCGGTCAAACGGCAGTGGCCCACCTACTATACGCTACTCGACCAGACTGCAATTGGCCTCCAAAGACAACTGGACAACCTGGCCAAATATATATATATATATATATATATATATATATCGAAGAACAACCTGGAGATGAACAAAGAGAAAACAAAAATCTTGATCCTAGAAAAACCATCTAAAAAGAAGGCGAAGAAACCGGGCTGGCACATCGAAAACTCGAACATCGAGGTAGTCAAAGAATTTAAATGCTTGGGCGTGATGGTGGACAGCTCAAAAGGCGAGACAACGATGCAAAACACCTGTGGGATAAGACACGGAAACTAACCACGCAGGCCCGTGTAATAGACAGGAAATATGGCTGTTTCTCGCTGCTACCGGTATTAAAGTTCTACAAAGGAAAAGTTGTGCCGAACCTGGTGTACGGAGGTGAAGTAATGCCAATAATTCCATCGACTATATGGGAAAAACTAGAGGGCTACTTTTGGTGGAAGGTCCTCCAATTTCCAAATTCGACCTCTATCTCGGCCATCCGAAGAGAATTGGGTCTACTTTCTTTGAAAGCAGTAAATGACGCTGGAGAAATGGCTCTGTTCAGAAAAGTGATAATGCCTGAATCCCCCCCCACTGTACAACTTGATGGAAATGGAGACTGGGAGCTGCAAGGCATTAACAGCATGGGCCGCCAAACCGAGATCTTGTTTGGTTAATATCGCATGCTCAGATGAGGTCCTGATTCAGAACCCACCAAAAGTCCAACGTAAAATGGACCAGGCAGATTGGATCGAAACTCGAGCCCCAGCTGAGAAAAACAAGCTATTGTCCCACTTACCTTTTTCAGGCTAAAAAAACTGCACGTCACCACCGAAATCTTGAAACGGTTTCCAGATAAAGCTCTGCGACTCGCCTTCCTAAGGACATGCCTAAATCTACTTCCAGCAAATGAAATTCGGGCTGTCGGGAGCCCATCGACAACAAATCACTGTTGATTATGCAAAAACAAATCAAACTGAATCGGTGAAACACCTCCTGTGAAGTTGTCCATCGACCATCAAATGGAGAAGAGCGTATCTTGGAGCCTTAATTAAATCAAGCATCCTGTTTGAAGTGGAAGTGTGGTGGAGTCGTCTTCTGAGTGGCTCAAAGACATGGTCCCTAGCAACTGCAAACATTTTAAGGGCAGCACTGGATGAATGCACTAAACAAACCACTGATTAACGGCGTGGGTCTTGTCATCGAGAAAGGCAAATCGTAATGGAACAAGGCCTAAGAAACCAGAAAGAAGAAGAAACGGAACACGACATTAAAGAACATTTGCAAAATCATTGATTTGATAAAGGCAAAAAAAAAAACAATTCTCTCCCAAAACCTTTTTGGCAGAATTTCACATGATTCCACATGTTTGACTCAACCAGAACTTCTTCAGGGCAGTTTTGTCTAAAATATACTTCCACATTGAATTAACAGTTTTTAGCTTGCATAAGCTGCAATATATTTAATATAGCTTTATAGACCTGCAACGAGGGCCGTACCAGGCGATACGAGCCCTGAAGAACCGAGTTAATGGCAGAGCGAAGCCAGGGCTTTCAACAAGGTATGAGGGCCAATAACGACGGTAAGGCCTGAGGGAGAGGTCTATAAAGCTATTAGAACTGAAACGCACAGTTTATGTAAATATATATTTTTAATTTTTGGTTTTTGGGGAGCTTAAATATTCCATGTGGAATATTTAAGTTAATAAAAAACATGCCAAAGTGAGGGATAGCAGAGAAAGGATAATTGAGTGGGGGTGAGTGGACAGTGAGGGAGGGGGCACAGGGAAGGTAAGTGAGGGAGCACAGCCTGAGGTGCTCAGGCTCACAGAATGGTGGGGGAGTGAGAGACAGGTAAAGGGGTCCCTCTATGACTTCACTGCGACCCCCAGCCGTCATGCATTTATGCAAAAAACGAAAAAGCATGGTATTTGTAGGCAAATGTTATTTTGAAGAAGGCCACTAGAGGGGGGGTGAAGCACTGTTGGTCCCCCACTTTCCGAGCTAGAAAAAAGCAACCGCCAAATTTGCCGACTATAATGAAACTGAGCTATACCTTTTTCTTATAGGCTGAAAACTGACCAATAGGAAAGGGGATTCACTGGCCCACGTTTCGAATGATGTAAATATTCTTAATTTAAATCTGATGTAGTACCTGTAAAGGAAAAAAAAAACTCTAATTACATTTCGGTATGCTTATATATGATCAGTTAAAAATGCATACCTTTTTAGCCTAAACTGATAAGTTGCATGCTTATGGCTTTTTAGAGTGGGCATTTCCTGTAAACCAATAATTGATCTATGAGTTGTTTGGACATTCTATTATGTCTATCTTGGAAAAGAAATCCATTTTGGGACTTGATTTGTTGTCTTCAATCTATTCTTTAGCTCGTGCGTTATTTTTTCTGATCCGTTGTAACTCACCTGTGTAGAGTCCATTTTTTACACGTGGAGTGATATGATCTTTCCCTTCCGTTTCAGTTTCCTTGTCGCTGTGAATAAGAACTTTGGCAGTAATTAAATATATGTAAAATCTTCACAAATTGGTTTTTCAATTACTTGGCAATAAAGTTCCTGATTTTGTGTTATAGCCTCTACTTAGTTTGTATATTTCACAGCAACACATTTTCTTCTCCTGAGAGGCGCACCTGTGAATATTAAGATGCCACTGTGCGTATCCTATTTAGGCGTGTTGGCGATGAGTGTGGTGCTAAGTGGGCGTGGCCTCAGCAGTTAGGGAAGCTTTACCTTTTGCCTTGGGTGTCCTGAGCGGTGAATCGGCATTTGCTTACCTTTGCCTGCTGAATCTGCACTCTACTGAACCCCTCAGCGCTGCACATTTGCAGAAAGTGGGCTAAGCGGGTGCAGTCTAATCAGTGTTGGCATGCTGGTGGCGGTGGCCAAAAGTAAAGCCCATCAAGAAAATCAAAATCACTTGAGAAGGGTGAAAACTGCTCTAAAAATGCTATCAACTGGCTAACGTCATTCCTCTCAGATAGGAAATCCAAAGTTCATTGGGGGAGCAATTTCTCCTACGAAGTGATTAGTTGTGGAGTTCCACAACGGGCAAGCTTATCACCGCTTCTCTTTAACCTTTTCATCCGGTTCCTGTGTGGTCCTTTACACAATCCGAGCAGATTTTACCAGCTACGCTGATACCCATCTAGTGGTCGAACTGAGTGGGAATTACTCTCAGGAAAGTGCAAATGTCGAGGCACTTATAATCGAAACTTGGATGAACAATAATTGGTTGTGTTTAAATGCCAAGAAGACAGAGCTCATGGTCTTCAGAACAAATCAAGCTCGGGCTAAGGTAAACAACCATTATGAGTCCTTCCTCGTTGATGATGCCCAAATAAAAGTTGTTCCTGGGTGTCACATACACAAACTATGCTGATGATACCCAGGCTCTCATCACCCTATCTGGGTGCTACGATGAGGACTCCACCAAAATCAACAACCTTTATTTGGAGATCCAAGCCTGGATGGCAGAGCACGGCCTATGCCTCAACGACGAGAAAACTGAGCTCCTTGTCGGCTCCCAACCACTGCTAAACAAACTAGACCCCCGCTACGCGTCCATCAACATAGACGGTAATCTATTCACAGTAGCCAAAGAAATTAAAACCCTAGGGGTTTATCTAGACTCTACTCTCTCGCTCAAAAGACAGGTGAATGCCACAGCCTCATCCACAGCTTATACAAATAAGCTTATGAACGCCTGCAAACCTTTCCTATCTCCTTCCAGCTGCATTACTCTAGCCAGAGCGCTAGTGCTCTCAAAAATTGACTATTACAATACCCTCTTTCTTGGCTCGTCAGAACGCAACCTGAACAAACTACAGGTGCTTCAAAATAACGCCCTCAGTATTCCACGTCACACCCACATCTCCAACATCAGGCAAGACGCTCACTGGCTCCCTGTATGAGACAGAATCACTCTCAGATCCCTCGTTATCGTCCACAAATGCCGCTCCAATGACGCACCCAAATACCTGGCAGACAAGTTCCACAATCACACATCAACTAGACCAACTAGAACGCCATACTCACATTGCCTTTCCGTTCCCAAATTCTCCCTAAAAAAAGCAGGCGGCGCCAGCTTCCCGGTCCTAGCTGCCAAACTATGGAACGCTATGCCACTAAACCTTAGAGCAGAACCCTCCTTTTGGACTTTTAGAGCCAATACAAAAACATGGCTTTCCAGCAAAAATTCTGCTTAATGTACTTCTTCTCCGCATGTCCTTGTCGACCATCTTGTAACCCGGTCTACTACACTTATTGCTATTATTTCAGTCTGTATTGTATATTTATGCCATGTTGTAACTGTAAGTCTCCAGCGCCCGGTTACCCCAGGGTTCGGCGCGCGGTACAAATAAAGAAACTAAACTAAACTGGGGATTTACATGGAAGCATCCTTGAGTGCCGAGTCACAGGTCATGCAATGAAACTAGAAATGCTCCTATTATTTAGGGCTCCTCAGGATAATTCGACCTTACCTGAATGAGGAGAATTGCTCCACCATTGCAAGAGCAACTCTACTGTCCAGATTGGACTATGGTAATGCACTATTGCTGGGGTCGAATAAAGGGCACAAAGAACAACGCAGTAAGAATCATAAAAAGGAAAACCAAGAAAGAACAGATCAGTGAAGAAAGAAGAAACCTGCATGTTTATCTGTGGAGGATAGAATCCAGTCTAAGGCCCTGATCTTGGCACAGAGGTGCATACGTGGGAAAGCACCAGCTTACCTTAAAAAGAAGCTTGTCTGCTGTGTGCCGGGTCGTGCTCATAAAATCAGAATCGCAGGGCCAATTGGTGATTGCAAAGTTCAAGAATATCAACACACTTGGAAAAGCATTCCACATCAAAGCTGCTACTAAATGGAATAATCTTCAGTTACAGATTAGACCTGAACCCACATATAGCATCTTCCGTTAAACCTCAACCATCTTTAACTTCCTGAGGGGTTAGATTGACGTCCCTGCTGACCGACTATATGTGATAGATGTTTTGTCCTGTTGCCTGTAAGTCACAATGTCCCATGTCCATATCTTGGTGCCCAGATGCCTGCCGGCTCACGGCGTGGTATAAGCACATTAAAATATATATTTTATTCATCCTGGTAAGTGAACAACAATCTTCGGTACCTGGTTTTGTCTCCTGTTAGCATTACTACATGTGTGACAAACTGCTTTGCCCGTTCTATATTACCAGCATGCGTAACTCAAAACACAAAGCAGGGAAAATATAACTTGCGTTCAGACACTAGATGAGAGCTACACCGGTAATGCTACAACTAATCTGGCCGCAGAAGTTAAGTTGACAAACTCAATGAAATTCCAATTTGCTTCTTAAACACATGGCAAAATCACTAACTTCTTTGAGCCATGCAGTACCGCCAATACTAATGGAGTAGTAGAAGGAGCTTTAAATAGTCTAAACTGCTCAAAGTCAACAACAACTCATTGAGTTGGGCTTGGGCTACTCATTACAAGATAACCTCACATAGTCTCCAGACCCGTTTGCAGAAAGGTAAATTGTGGCTGCAGTTTCTGAAAGTGATGCAAACCTGACGATACTGTGTACCTCCATTAGCACCCTCCAGTTCACAAGATACTGTTAAAATTATGTCATGGTTATCTAATGTAATGGCTTCTTAGCTATGAGAATACTCCTACCCAAGCAGCCTCCTTGTTACGACTTGAAAACCTGTATGCTTTGTATATTAAGGAAACAAAGAGGGAGTGAACTTAATAGTTCCACACTCTAAGCAATTAAGGCTTGCATTAATTTCTAATGAATTCACCTGTGGTATCTATAAATGTGGTCAGTGGAGAAAAAGGCCTCCACTACCATGAATAATGAAGCAGGAGGTCCCTTTTAATGAGCAGCAGAAGCTGCTTCATGTGGATCATCCTATTGCGAGTAATGCTGGCAAATTCATCTAGTGCAAGGAAAGGGTAGCTGTTTAGCGAAAGATGCAAACGGACAACCCGCCTTTTATTTATTAATGTATAGAGCGCACAGCAGCCCTTATGCATCGTGGCGCTGTTACAAAGTAGAGACTTGCTTGTTATAAAGAATGGTGAGGAGCATAGTGGTTACAGGGTAGCTGACCTGTCGTGTCATAGAGAGGATTGAATCTAGGTAGACTCCAAGGGTTTTCAGAGGTGTAAACTGGGATGATGGTGTTGTCGATAGTGGAGTTGTCATTGTTTTGTTGAGTTTGGGTAGGATTTCTTTGGGAGCTATGAGAATGAGCTTGGTTTTGTCTCCATTAAGGCAGAGACCATTCATTGCCATCCAAGTTTACATGGTAGTGTAGATTTGGAGGAGGTCTGCTGTGTCTTGGTCGTAGTCAGCAGAGAGGGGGAGCAGTACTTGTGTCGTCAGCATAGTTCGTGTAAGCTATGCCTAACGAGTCTAGTAAGTCAAACAGTGGATTGGTAAACCAGTTGTAGAGGGTGGGGGTGGTGCAGGATCCTTGTGGAACTCCGCCTTGGTCAGAGACCAGTGCTTTCAAAAAAAGAAGACTGTCAATTCAAAACGTTTACCAAAAAGGCCAGGAGGAAAGCCAGAATGAAAACAGTAAGAAAATGTAACCTTTACAAGTTTGCCCATCCAGTCTGGGAATAAGCAAAATGACAAGTGTGACACAGAAAATGAGATCAGTATCTCTACATTGGGGGAAATTCCCCTCAGCGCTGGAAAACTGTTCCTCCACTGAAAGATCTGCACGGGGCACGGTCCAGATCTACCATGAACCAATCCATTGCTTTAGTCGATGTTAGCCTGATAAAGAGTGAGCCGAGACCGAGTGTAACAAATTTAATTGAAGGCCTATCTTTCTCCAGCATGTTGTCTGGCATGGATTAACATGCTCATGAATATTCCACGTCAGGCCGGCAATCCTCGGTAAAAGAGAAGTTTCATTTAAACTGTTTTTCTCCTATAAACCAATAACTGAGCTCTGTGACATACCGGCCCCAGCCAATGACTGCCCTCTCCCTAAGCCCCTTCCTCTGGCAGCCATCTTCAGATTTCTACCGCACATTCAAGTGTTGGGAGTCCTCATGTTTTGTTCTGTGGAATTTATAGAGTTTAACGTTAAATTGTCTGAATTTTGTCAAAGAGCACAAGGGTTCTTTGGTGCTTTCAACCGGCAAGTGTGGATCCGTTTGTCAGCATCTCATCGCCCATCAAGGGCAAGAATTGGAGTTTTCATGGAAGATTACTGAAGGCCATCAGGACTACACCGCACCATGTCTGAGGAGGACGAGGTTCTCTCCAATCTCTGTTCCAGCTGCAGACTAAGGAACGTGTTTGTGGAGGACAAACGCTCCCAGTGCCTCTATTGTCTCCAGCTGGATCACAAGGAGGCAGATTGCAAAATTTACCTGGGATTTACCAAACGCACCATGAAAGCTCTGTACAGCAGATTGGTGGCATGGCTCAATGCCAAGGCCTCTTCTCCTGTGCGGCAAGCAGGGGCATGCCTCACCCAGGACCGGCCGGTCTGAGGAGTGGACTTCTAAGTCATTTGAAGTCGCCCCATTCATGGGGGTCCAAGACAAGGCCAAACACTGCGAATCCCATATCCGTTAGGGTCGCCGCGCTAGTGGGTACCGTGACTAGCAGGGCATTCTCATCGTCCCCATCGGCCTCCATCTCAAGCCATCGCTCCAAGTCTGCTAACCAGGGGAAGCTGCAGAAGGCCAAGACACAGGGTAAGGTGGCTGAACTACCTCTGTAGGCCCAGGTGGCCCAGACTCCATCATCCTTGATCGAACTGGTGGCGGCCACCCTCTTGAAGGCTAAAGGGGCTGACTCAGCCCATGGGGCCCCGACAGCACCCAGAGTGGCCCTTCCTCCCAGGCGGAAGGCTTCGGCTAAGCCAGTAGAGAAGACACTGGAGAAGAGGATGCCAGCCCCGAGGCCATCTCAGACCCCTCAGAATGCAAAAAAAGGGGGGCCAATGAAGGCCTCTACCGAGTTCCAGGACACAGATATTTCCTCTTTGGACAAAGAGAACATGGTCTGTTCACACGGTCCTGGAGGACATGGGGGAAACTACTATGAGATAATCGGCGAAGGGGATGACTGTCAAAATATAAGGGCAGAGGCTTTGACACACTCTCCCGAACCACAGAAGCTGAATGAAAGTCGACCCTCCACCCTTGGTTGGCACAGGTGCCTGATAGTATAAAACAGGACACCACGTGGCAGCCTATGGGGGGGGAAGAGGAGTTGGGGAGAGGTTGCGGATGGGTAGGAGAGTATAGGGAAACCGGTAAGAGGTTAAGGGAACACTTAATGTGGATAGGATGAGGGGAAACCACGGGGAAAAAACCCAACCTGTTTCTACTTGTAACACTCAGTACTCAATCTGTACTTGTAACATTCATACCAAATTGTGCATACCTTTCCCTCAGGCTAGACAACACTTAATACGTGTCAAACCCACAGGGTACTTGCAACATGAGACAATATACATCTTACTAGGTATATCTGGTTCCTGGAATGCCAGTCTGACCTCACAAGACTCATCAAGTAGATTGCCGTCTACCAAAACTGCTTGCATTCACATTAATCACAATGATAGACAGAACACATGGCCATCAGGCACGGATAATCAATGAACATGAAACATGACCTGCAACGTGGACTGGATAACATAAATGAAGACACATTTTCCCCTGTTGAGTTCAGAGCCTCCCACGCCCCGTCCTGCCGTGTCCTTCTGTGTTCAGTACGGGTTAAATTTCAACCCGCAGCTTGTAAGGCACGCATGAAAGGCCGTGTCTTGTATTCAACATAAACTAATTATCATTTGAACAGGAAGAAACAAATTCCTAAAGAACTCGTGTAGCACTTAACTTAAGTCCGGGAGACCCGCAGGTTGTCCCGGACACCACAGTAAACAGCCTGTAACTGGCAGCGAGGAAAAATAAAGCAACCGCCCGCCACCGCCCAATGCTTCAGTTTCTTTCTCCTTTACTTATCTCATGTCCGGGAGGCCTGTGAGCCGTCCCGGACGCAACAGTTACTGCAGTGATTGCCCGCTCGCCGCCTCTGCCACTCGTCGGATTCCCTCATGGAACGTGCTGCATAACGAAGTCCTGACACGCTTGCATCTGCTTCCAAGAACAAAATAAGCCACACCTGCCGTACGCCTTTTGCTCATTTATGGCTATTGCTGATTGTTCCCAGCTGATACAACGGGCGCACGGCTGAAACTACAAATTTCCCAAGTGCTGCTGGGAATTGTAGTTTAACTCCAGATTTACTGTGTTTCTACGTGTTCTGACACACACCTTTCTTGCTCCAGCCCTTAATCCTCACAATGACATAGGCGCCGGGCCTAGCAAGCCTACTTCCGCTCCCCCATCCCACGCTGGTGTCTAAGATACAGAAGAGGATGCTGATGGCCCTTCCGGCCCTGGTGGCTCCGGGCCCACCGCCGGCAAAGAGGATGCAGCACCCAGCGCTGCCTCACATATTCCCCGACTGCTTAGGGATACAGGGTGGATACAGTGATGACTGATACGGACAACAGCGTGTCCCTGCCACCGAGAGTCTCCAGACGAAGTGGGATCATTCTTCTCCATGGTCGCCCGCACATCGGAACTCTTTCAGCTGACACCAGAAGAGACCAAAAAGGAAGGGTTCCTGTCCCAGCACCAAGAGGCTAAAGGGGAGGCCATCCTGGCAGTGCCTCTCCTGGATGACGTTTGGGATGAGGGCCTGGCGTTGATTAAGAATCCCACCTCAGGCCTGGCGAGAAGAGCGAGCCACCAACTTTCGACAGGAAGTTCAGACGAGGGTCCTAAACGTGCCTTTCGGGGACAATATCTTTGGGAAGGCCGTCTGACTCGTTGCAAGACATCAAGACCGACAGACGGCCCGGGCCCTAGGCACGCTTCAGCAACACTGCCCCTTCCTTTCCCAGTACTGACAGCCTGAAGGACAAAGTCAGTTTCCCCATGGCATATGAGCAAAAGCCAGTGTAGTGAAGTTTAAGGCTTCACTGCACTGCAAAAAGTAGATATCCGATTAAAAAATAAAAGCAAAATGTTTGTGGGTGCCATACCGACGGAAGGAAAGGTGTAGTAAAGGGAAATCTATCTTAACAGAGGCCTACAGATGAGAGGGAGAGCGGATGTATCCCCAAGCACCTGGGTTTTGTTTCTATGTACGTGCTGCTAACGAGCCCAATGTCCAAGGTTGGATTTAGGTTGCCAACCAATCGGAAAAGCCTGCCATGCACTTTAACATATTTACATACTTGCATACAATGTTCCAAAGTATTATTACACTGCCATATTATCTGCTCTGACGAGTGTAATTACACCACATGTATAGAAGTAGCTCGGGGTGTGTCGCAGACAGACAACCAATGAGGGATTGGCACGCATATTTATATGCAGACATGTTCCCCCTAATCTAATCCTCTAATTTTTACAGCTTGCCATGTATGATGACGTTGTGACACATCTAGCATTATATAAACTGAGTATAATGGAAAAGACATTGTAATCCTGCATAAATCGATTTGATGAGTTTTTATTCACCCTGCTTTACTTCTTTGAGATTAAAGCAGTATTTTACCATCTCCTTGGAGTCTGTCTGGTTATTTGGTCTCAAATATTTTATTGGTAATTCCATCTAGCAATCAGACGCTTCACTGTGCTAGAGCACACTATGCAACAGTAGAATCAAAACCAGGAGTCCAAGTAAAAGGAGATAAGTGGGTATGCTGGAAGTGCCCAGATTTACAGATCAATGACAGAGTTGTAAACGCACCTACATTTGAATTATGCAAAAAGCACTCTAAGCATTCAACACGAAATGGCTGCACAGATGGAAGCAGAGTATAGATAAGGTATTGATCTTCTTTTGGAGCAGGGAATATAGAGAGCATTAAAGGAGCAGTGTTTGAGGCAAAATATGGAGGTAATGCTGTTGTTGCTAGATTAGAAGTTACAGATGGGCCGTGGGGGAAGAAGGCAGCGGTATCGACAAGGATAGTCAAGGAAGGTGGATGGAGCAATGCGGTCCATGGCTGCTTGATGTGATATGGCACTTATAACCGGAGCAAGTGGAAGGCATAGTAATCTTTTAGGGGTGATGCCCAAAAGAAGTTAAAGGGAGAGGTGCTCCAACCAGGTACAGACTGGTCAGACAGGGGCCTTAGTTGGTGGGCCTTAGTGGGGCAGGGGGAGTGGGGGGCCTGCTGTTGCCTGCCGACTCCTGATTGGTCATTCTTTGCTTCTTAGGCCCAATCCCATCAGTGCCTGCAGGTGTGGTACAAGCAGTCCAGTGACTGTGGCTTCGGTGGCAGCTATGATGGAAAGAGGCCCAGATGGCTTTCAAACAATGCAAGCACAGCTATGCTAAGGTGGAAAAGAGCACAACGCAATAGATTGAGCACAAATGGAGGGTTGCAGTAGGCGGATACCCGCAATGTTCGCAAAACGGGACAATCTCACTTTTTCTGAGCGCCTGATGCAACTGATTTAACGCACTATGTGTGGGCCCATAAAATGCGTCGGGCTCACCTTTGTATGCTAGTGGTGTGAGACAACTCGTGAACCTCGAGGGGATGGTAATTGGGCTCCATGCTGGAATGAAGCCTGTACTGAATGTATTCCTTTGCTTAGCACTTCCCCTTTTCCCTCTTCCCTCTTCCATGCACTTGCGTGTTCTCAATATCACTGGGCCTAGTAAGATCATTGCTTTGTTCTCCCTTGTTCCCTTCCCTTGCCTCGTCATACTTTGAAACACTTGTGCACAAACGCTATACAAATGAAATATCAATATTGAGCTCTATAAATGCATGACCTTATTAATCCTTCTGCATCAGTTTGCAGCCATCCATGTTCTTGCTGGTAACATTGTGTACTAGTTTATGTTCTTTTTGTTTAAGTCCAAACCCTGCCTCTGAAACCTGGAAAATCAAGGTAAGCCTTGCACGCCTCGTCCGGTGGCTGTATCGGCTTGTGAATTCACCCTGACTTGCCATATTATGCCCCGCGATTATTGCATAGCACATCTCACACCGGCCTGACCCTCCACCCAGATATTTCACTGTTCACACCCCCTGCGCTCCCAGGATGCGCCATCACTCTTCCGTCCGCCCATCACTTTCACCGCCATACATCTCGCAGTACTAGTCTCTTCATACTTGTACCAATCCGCATCCAGTATGACCCACGCACCCGGCCTAATTTCTTCATTTGTTGACCACTCCCAACAAACTGGCTTTTACTCCTTGCAGCAGCATTTAACTTGTTCCCATCACAAGGAGCCGTCTCATGATACGCCCTCTAAATGTTTGTCATGCTAATACATGGCGCTACAACTCGATACCTTTGACTGCTGATCCTTCAGCTAGCACTGCTGACGTAGCCCGTAGGCCCCCCCCCCGCACCCACCCATATTTACCACTCATATGAGCCTGCTGTGAGTTCCACCTAGCCAGACCCACTACATAGGGAATGACAGATCCTCTCTCCTATAGACACTTTGCTCATGTCCTGATTTCTACTGTATGTGTTCCTGAATAATTTCCGTTCTACAGCATACAACCCTGCACCCTATACACTTGCAGCCATTCATTGTATGGCCTACCTGCATATACATTCTAGCCCCTGATGTGTATCTGTACTTCTGGAGCGGGCCCCGTACCACGAGACGTGGCTCTGCCTGATTGTGCACCGGCTGTTATATTGCTTATGCTCACATGTACTTCTGAAGTAGCCCCTGTACCATGAGGCGTGGCTTTGCCAGTCTATGCACTATCCTGATTGTGTCCTTCGTGTATCTGTACTCCTGATGTAGCCCCGCATACCATGAGGTGTAACATTGCCAGAATGTGGACCTACCTCGGCTGCATTTTTTTTTACCTTTCTGTACACCTGTAGTAGCTGGTGGCATGCTCTGCCAGATCTTGCATCGGACCACCTGCATTTTGTAACCCTTTTGCGTGGTCCTGCACTTTGTCATAACTCATCTTGCTCCTACTGTAACTAGCGCCTAGATGCCTGAGGGTTTTGTGTGCTGCTATACAAGTTAAAATAAACCCTATTCTGGCCCTTGACTGGTGGTAGATTTTTGTATGGGATTGTTTATCCTAACTCCCTACTTAAACCCTAAATTAAATCAACAAGCTTATGCCAACTCTACGCCTGATAACCAAATATATTATAACGCACATACTAGCCTCGTCGAAAGATAGTTAAAATGAGGGGTCCTTGTACTCTAGTCTAGAGGAAATTGTGTTCAAACGTGTCCAGTAGGGGGAGAAAGATGGAAAGGCACATGTACATTGTGGCTAATGTTTCTTCATGCGTCCCCATAGTTTTTCAATACAAAAAAAATGATACCATGATATGATATTGCATTTATAACGCACCTATACACAAGTGTTTGAAAGCGCGACGAAGCAAGGGAGGGGAAATGGAGGGAGGACAAGACTGCAATCTTACTAGACCTAGTGACATTGAGAGAGTGCAGGGGTGTGGGGATGGGAAAGGGGGGGGGGTGCCGGACATGGGATCAAAAACAAGTAGTGCAGACAACAGGTGTCTAATGTGCAGGAAGGGGACTGTAGGGTTGCAGATATAGACCACAAGTGCAGGGGTTGCCAGCAGGCAGTGCAGGTGTGCAACTGGGCGGGCCGGGACGTGAGCCCGAATTCAGAGGGTAACCAGGTGACCAGTGCAGTATCAGACAGATCAGCAACGGGGCGAAGCCAGAAGCAAAGAGGAGGAAGGTCTTAGGGTGCTTAAGGAACCAGAGATGGTTCTGCTCAAGTTTTAGGGAGGTTGTTCCAGATTGATGCGCCAGCCGAAAAAAGATCTGCCCCTAACTCGTTGTTGAAGCGAAGAGCTCCAGTAGGAAGATATTTCCAAAGAGAGTTAGAGGTATTTCGGTCCCAGGCCCCAGAATGCCTTGTGGACAATGCAGAGGTTCTTGAACTTGATCCTTGCAGCCACTGGGAGCCAATGGAGCGATTTCAGTGCTGGAGAGATACGAACCCTGGACTTGAGGCCAAGGACAAATCTTGCAGTTCTGTTCTGGATGAGTTGCAGAGGGCGGAGAGTAGAAGCAGGAAGATTTAGAAAGAGGCTGTTGCAGTAGTCCAGCCTATGGAGAACCAGAGCTCGGGAGATGAGAGCTTCTGGGGGAAGGAGAGGAAAGGAAGAATACCTCTGAGGAGGGGCAGCTGGTAGTGTGACTTCTTAAGAGACGTCCGAGGTGAGGATTGTGTGGAATCGAAGATGACCCTGAGGCTCTTAACCTCACAGGTGGGAGCAGGAAGAGGGCCAAGAGTGGCCGGCCAGAGAGTGACGGGCAAGAAGGGTGCAGGTGTGCTGGTGAGGGTCTCTGTCTTACTGGCATCAAGATAGAGCTCATTGGCGGCGCACCACTCCTGGATTGCAGACCGGGTCGGACTGGGATAAGAAATGGGCCCGGACACCCAAAAAAAGTGGCCCTTGCCTCACGACCCTTGACCCCTGGCATCACGTCATTTGACCCCACCCCAAAGTGACTTCCCGGGAAGTGATGCGACACGACCTTTCACCCCTTGACAAAACAGGAAGTGGCATCAAATAGCATTGTTCCTAAGTACACTACGAAAAATATGGTTATGATTTCATTAATGTCATATACATTTCATACAAGAATGGATCACCATATTTATCATTAATATCTGTGTGTATAGATCCATATTGTCAAATTACTGTGAATGCAAGCAGACATCCAAGGCCAAATGATAATGTTATTGAATAGCACTTGCGCTTAAGCTCTTTTTTTTTTTTTTTTTTAGAACAAATATGCATACAATATTACCCAACCTATGTTGGTACTCCTTTGACCTAAGAAATTTGAAAGGCTGAGATGGCCTTGCTGGGATTTGAACCTGCAGATCACATGCATCGCAGCAGCGAGTGCTCAACCCACTGAGCTATATCGGCTATAGTGAAATGAGCAATTCTATAGTGGCTATCATTAAACTGGTAACTGAGATTTAACAGCAGACCAGTTAAGGTCATCTGCAGGTCTGGTGCAAAGTTGGCCACATGTCAAGCCTGCATGCATTGACTTTCAGGCTTCAGAGGTTGGCAAAATAGGGAAAGCGGCGCACTCGCAGGACATCCCATACTCTGAGCACTGGTTACCTCATACATGCAAACAAACATCCTGAACAGCATGCCAGGGAGATGGGAAAGATACACACATTACAACAAAGCATTCATTGTGGCACAATGAAGTCAATGGCCAATTGATGTGCTATGGTCAAATATTTCTACACTGTACAGAAGCGTTTAGGCACAAGGATTTTGTCAAGTGACCGAGGACACTAAGATGCAATGTCTTGTGATGTTCATAACGGAGACAACGGCAGAAAAAAAATGTTGTAACTGCAACTTGCTAAAGGCAAAATACATAGTCTGAAATGGATGCTTATTCTACTCTAAAATTGGTAGTTTATCACTAATAAATCATATTTATCACTAATAAAACAGCACAGCCACTCCAGGGGGCACTTTGCCCCCTGGAGTGGTGCCAGTGTGACAGCTGGCGGCAGACCTGGCCCCTCAACTTTGCATGCTGCAGCAGCTTGTGAATGATGCATGCATCATAATTTATGATGCACACATCATGCCTGCAAATCAAAGCAAGGTGACGTGTTACAAAGGAAGACATGGTAGTTAAATAGACCTTTTGCATTTCTGGTTCATCTTGGGGTTACAGAGTTGTATATATATTTACATTTACTTTGAATGGACAGACAACCCGGGATGCCAGAGGCGGCAGAGGGGAGCCTAAAAGTGAGCCCAGTCATCTGCATGGCACTGAAAGTTGGAACAGAGCGTGGCATGGTGGTGGGTGAGAGGTGGCAGGGAGAAAGTTTAGACCGCCCCCACCCCCTGGGACGAACACAGTGAGAGAGAGGAGAGGAAGGACCCACGTTGGACCTGGGAGGGTCAGTCTGAGAGGAAAGGGGTCAGCCAGGCTAGGACCTAATCAATGATACCCAGGTGATCATGGAGCTGGTTGAGGAGGATGGCATGGTTGACTGTGTCGTAAACAGAAGAGAGATCAAGTAAGATGAGGATAGAGGGGTGATTGGCATCAAGGTTGGAGAGCAGGTCTTGTTCAGGAGAGCAGTTTCCATGCCTCTGGCGGCTCTGAAGCCAGACTGATGGTCAAGGAGACAACCAACAGATTCAGTGTGAAGATTAAGATGGGAGATGGCCAGATTTTCCAAGAGTTTGCCCAGGAAAGGAGTAATATAAAACGGGCGATAGTTGCCGCACAGGAGGGGTTGGCTAAGGGTGTTTTAGGAGGGTGCTTTTGAGGTGGGGGGGTTCAGTGGTGAAAGAGTGATTGTAGAGGTCGGCCAAGGCTGCAGCAAGGGTATCAATGTGGTCCTTGAAGGTTTTGAAAGAACGGGGAGGAAGAACAAGACTTTCATCATAGATCAGACTTGACCTTGTCAGGGGTGAACAGAGGAAAGGAAGAGAAGGGTGGAGGAGAGGTGGCCACAGGGAGGCCAGAGGTAGAGTAGAAAGTTAAAGGGAGAGGATGAGGATGTCCTGGGTTTTAGAGATGAAATGCGAAGCCAAGGCCATGCAGAGGGCCCGGGGGGGGGGGTAGTGGTGTGAGGGGGGGGGGGCAGGAGAGGTAGGGACTGTAGCAGGATTGGCCAGCTCCTTGCAGATTTTAAAGAGTTCGGCTAAGTTGTTAGATGCTTCAGAGATGTGGGTTTGGATGTGAGCTCTCTTCTTGGTGAGGACAGTCTGCATTGCCTTTGGAGCAGACAGCAGGCCAGTTTGTCAGAGGATTCACAAGATGCCAGCCATTTTCTCTCAGCCACCCTACATTTGCATTTAAGGGTGACTAGGTATGAGTCGTACCAGGAGTTGAACTTGACTTTGGGCTTCAAGTGGATCCTCATGACAGGGGCAAGTACATGAAGAGTATCAGAGATAGAAGAGTGGAGCTTGGAGAGGGCTGAGTCAGGATGCGAGTCAGCCAGTGGTGAAGGGGGGCGAGAAAATGGTGGTGAAAGCCTCAATTGACGCACGCTTCATGGGTCGTATGATTGAGAAGCTGGGTGGCAGTGTGGGGTTGGCATGAGATGGGAGGAGAAAGTGGTTGCTCCACTTGCGAGTGGTGAGAAGGTTAGCGGGGGTGAGGTCTAAGGAGATCGGAACATGCCCTGCAGAGTGAGTTGGGCCAGAGGGAAGAATAAAAGGAGGGAGAGAGAGTCGCAAAGGTTGCGAAAGAGTCCAGAGGAAGGACAGGAAGCATCCAAGTGGATGTTGAGGTCTCCAAGGAGGAGTTATGGTTGAGGCCAGGAGTGAGGAGGAGAGGTCCGCCCACTCATTGAGGAAGGAGGTTATCTGACCAGGTGGCCGGTAGATGGTCACAGTGAGAGAGCAGCCAGGAGGGAGAGAGCCTGCAAACAAGACATTCAAAGGAGGAGTAGGCCTGCATGGCAGTGAGGCAGGATTCCACTCTGGGAAGATTATGGCTACACCCCCAGCAGACCGGTTCGATCTGGGCGCTGAGAGGATCTTGTAGCCATCAGGGTGGAGAGTGGCAAAACTCATGACAGAACTGGCCGTGAACCATGTCTGGGTGAGACCGAGAACATCAAGGTCGAGTTCTTCCAGGAGACGGCAGATGTCAGAGGAGTGTTTGACAGCTGAATGAGAGTTGAATGGCAATATGGAGAAGGTGTCCACCCTTGAAAGACTTCCGGGGAGGAGTACAAATCAGAGGTACTCCCTGCAGAAGTGTAGAAGGAGCCCGAGGGAGGGTTGAAGGGGAAGGCGGAGAGGGCAAGGTAGCCAAGGAGAAGGATGAGGGCACCAGAGAGTTGGCAGAGGAAAGAGGCAAGGAAGCCGAAGAATGAACAGCAGGAGACGAAAGGAAATTGAGAAGGTGCTTAAAGTGTCTATCAAAGAGGAGGTTGGACCAAGTCAGTGCAATTCAGGTAAACATTAATGAAAGGGGGCCAGGAGGGCCTCGCACCGGGTGCCCCATTAGTGGGAGGGGAAGAGAAAGGAGAGCACAGACCATTGAGTCCATGGGTTTGGTGAAGGAATGACCGAGGATGTCTGTGAGGGTCTGTCTGGCGGAAGCGCTGGTATAGGTGTTGACGATAGGGAGGCCCGGGTTGGAGACCAGGATATCCTTTTTGAACTTCTTCCTACCAGATTTGTTGAGAAGGGCAGGATAGTCGATAGAGAAGCAGTTAGAGAAGATTGGAGTAACGGGGAGCACCACAGAGGATGCCGAGGTGGGGGAGGTGTGGAGTGGGAGAGCGGTATGGGCAGGTAGAGTTGAGACACTGGGAGTGGACACAAAGGGTGGGGGGGTGAAAGCAGCCGAGACTGAATGAGACAACAAGATTATAAATAAACTAATGCACAGGTGTGTAATTGCTGAAGACCTTGCTGGTCGCTGCTGCTGGGAACTGCCAATGTCCTGTGCAGTTTCTTTTTTTGTTCCCAGTATATTGCTGTCCCGAGTCCCAGGTGATGCAGGCCAGTTTATCGTTGATCCCTGGACCCCTTCAGCCTCCAGGGTCTCCTTTGGGACTTTCCTTCCAAAGAATACCACTAATTGCACTGCTGGTCTCCGTCGGTCCCGCTGGCCTAGAAAAGAAAAGTTTACATGCCTGGTACCGCATTGCCTTATGAGGAAGTACTTTTATTGTCCTCTTCTTAAAACTGTTTCTACTTCCCTGCTACCTTGTGGTATCTTCACAAAATTCCTTTCCTGTAAGAGTAGTCCTTATTTCCTCTTTGCCTTTGCTTTTATGAATATTCTATTTTTATAGAATCTATACTGTGTGGACATTCTCATAGGCATAGCTGAGAAGTGTGCAGTGGGTAGCAGCACCTGAGGGTTGGACCTGGGCTGCTCTCTGGCACTAGTACTCATTGGAGAGCCAAGGGGGCACTATTACTCCTTAGAGAGAGGGTGAATCACATGCAGGGTTCTATGTCCCTTTGCTGACACCCGTTTTTTCGAAATAATTATCATTGTAGAAAGTGACTTCGAAAAAACGGGCGTCAATGAAACCACGCAATGCTGCTAGCACTTAAGTCTGGAAGCTAGAGGTGAGGCCCTGGCCACCCTTCAGGCAATCCCCCAAGCCATGTGCACAGTCTGGAAACTCGTGAATGAATTGCCAGTCCATGATGACTGCCTCTATCCTGGAAGTCTTTCCTTTTTTTGTTTGACAATGCAATGCTGGGTGAGGGGCAACACAGATGAGTGTCGTACAAGTGATTTCTGCAGACAATACATGCGTGTAGCCTGGGAAGTCTTTTATTTACCGTGCGGCCAGCTGAGAGCTCTTGACAGAAGGCCACTTACTGTCTTGGCTCTGGGCTGTTAATCTTCTTTCATCACTGCCCTGAGTTTCTGCCTATCAAAATGTCTTCTGGTGCTTTTTCCATAATTTAACAAAAACTTAGGTCATCAGTGGTGCTAAATTTGACTTTAATTTGCTTGCGGGTCATCTGCTATCACTGCTTGACCACCAGTTATGGTTGTATTTTTGGGTACTCCCTTCATTTATCTGTTTTTTTTGTTTGTTTTTAGTTATTTGCTGGTCGGCTTAAACTGGCTTCAGGCGCTCATCAAAAGATGGTGGTCGGAGCTGTCTGGCAATCAATGCAGCCATGAGGACGGGTGAGTGTAAAGCAACACTGCTTTCTACTGGCCCTGGAGAGCGAGCCTGCCAACCGAACACTGCCCATAGGTCCTTACCACCCGCTACCATCTGCAGAGAGTGCCCTTCGATCATGCCAGTCCTCTGCAGAGAGTCCTCTACCCTTGCATCTTGCTGACCCTCTGCCGAGAGCACCTTAGATCCCGCCAAACTGTTAACCTCTATCAAGCTTACCCTTGGATCCTCCTAACCCACTGCAAACAGTATAATTTGATCCTGCCAATTGGCTTCTCTCTGCAAAAGTACACTTGGGCTTTTGCTATATTGCTATGTTTCCAACCAATCTCCCCGCACGAACAGTGGTGCACACGTCATGTTATTAAAAGATCCCCTTCAGACCTGTGTAGCGCAGCGTGCACCACCATTAACATCTATCCTTTTCCATTGAGTGCCATAAGCCTTCCATTGCGCCCAGTTTACCCACGTCCCTGCCAGCCTCATCCTGCCTAGACACAGGACACTGACTACACTTTACAAATTACATGTTGGACATAGACCCGGGAGCAGGATGAGAGCTACTGTTAGTAAACGAGTGGCACTTTTTGGGTTAAATAAACGTTACCAGTGAAAAGATCTTTTTCTAAAGATCTCTTCACTGAAAGGTCGTTCGAGGAAGACTGCACGGAGCGGGCTTTCTAAAGCGAACTGTCGCTCCCCTGCCACACACTAGTGTGCGCAGGGGCTGACCGTCTCTGCGGGACCTGGAACCAAAGGGCCAGGAGAAAGCTAGGTTGTTGGTGCTTGTGTGTTGAGTATGTGTTTTGGTTTGGGAGGGGCTGGGGCTGAGATGCGGTTTGTGGGTGGGTGGGTGCATGTGTTGTGTGTGTTTTGGTTTAGCGGGTGGGTGCTGGGACTGAATTCTCTAGGGTGGTGGCAGAGGGCTGTGATCGAAATCCCGCCGGGGTTGGGGGGGGGGGTGGGAGTAGGACGACATTGGGGGGCTTGGTGTTGAAACTTGCCCGAAATATAAAAAAAAGTGGGAAACCCCATTTTAAAGGTCTCGGGACAAAGACCTTTACAATGACTGTTTTCCCATCAAAAGAGAATCGGTCAAAGTATATCTTTTTCTTTTGAGACTTTAAAAAAAAAGTCAGTTCACATGCCTCAGCCTATCCCTCCCAAATATATTGTAACATTTGCTTTTGTGCTTATTTATCCTTGCTGCTCATTAACTTGTATATTTGTATATAGGTCTTACTGTGACCATACCTGGAACTATATATGTTTTATTGTCCCCATACTTGTAACTATGTAAGCTTTGCATTTTCTTACTGCTGCGCCCTGTTACACCTGGGTTTGGTGCGCATTAGAAATAAACAAAACAAACATGGAACCAAAATAAATACTACAATGGTAGGAATGTCTGGAAGACAGAACAGACATTATAGAAGAAGGCTTCGGGGTTAACCCAGAAGAGGGACCTTCACACCCCTGGCAATCACCATCAGTGTATTCCGACACTGATGTCCTAAACCTAACTCCTCCGGACAATTCTCCAGTTAGGAACACGTCTCCAATTGACGATCAGCCGACGTTCAATGCACTGTTGCGCAGAGCAGCAGCGCATTTCGAACTCGACACCGGGGAACTCTCTCCAGAATTGGACTTTGTAGAAAGAGTGATTAAGGAAAAACCCCCGGTCAGCCAGACCATTCCACTCCTCGCTTCAGTAAAGAGAAGGATCATACCTTCGCTGTCCACTCCCGCTATGATCAGAGGGGTCAATCCACGGATTGAAAAACTTTTCACTCCTTCACCCTCAGACCCCCTCTACATTAGGGGACATTCCATTCCTGATTCCCTAGTGGTTTCTAATACTAGAAAGAGGGCAGGGGTACCACTTTCCACCAGTGAGGCACCCCCTGACAAGGAGGGCAAGAGGCTATATGCCCTTGCAAAAAGAGTTACTTCCTCGGCTGCCTTCTCAGCAAGAATTGCCAACAACAATTCCTTGCTTGCAAGCTACGCAGACGCGCAGTGGGCCAAACTGCGAAAAGACGCCGAGGAAGCACCGGAGCCTTTACGTACGCGCCTACTGTCAACTATTGGCGAAGGAACCCAAGTGAACCAGAGCATTGTTAAAAACTCTCTGGACGCGGCAGAAACAGCAGGACGTTCCTTGGTACAAGGAATACTCCTAAAGCGCCTTGTATGGCTGCGCAACTCAGGCTTTAAACAAGAGACACAGGCGTCTTTGATAAATAAACCTGTCGAGGACGCTAACCTCTTCGGAAAAGCGGTAGATGAAGCCCTAGAGATGGCTAAAAAAGAGTTCGACACTATCAAGACTCTCGACCAGATCTCTAAGCCCACTACCAGGCGCGGCTATGGCAACAAACGCTTTTTTCGTGGCCAACACCAACAACAAAATCAACATCAGCAATACCCTGCCACCAATTACCAAACCAATAGTGGGCAGTACAGCCAAAGAGGCCAACGCCGGGGCAAAGGGAGGGGTCGGGGATCCACCCCCAGAGGCTCCCAAGCCCCCAACAACTCCAAGTGACGCGAAGATTCGTGTCCCCTCCCATGCAACACCGGTCGGGGGCCGGATAACATCCTTTCTTCCTGCATGGGAGGAGATAACGTCAGACCGTTGGGTACTGTCCACCGTAGCCCACGGATACTGTATCGAATTCAACAGTTCCCCATCCTACAGACCCCCGAGAGGACGTCGCATGACACCGGAACATCTTGCCATCCTTCTCCAAGAAGTACAACAACTACTGGAAAAAGGAGCCATAGAGGTCGTGCCTCTATCTCAGGTAACGGAAGGTATTTATTCAGTGTACTTCCTTGTACCCAAAAAGGATCTAACCATGCGCCCTGTATTAGATCTGCGCCCAGCGAACAACTTTATCAAACCCCAAAAGTTTCGTATGGTAACCTTACAGGAAGTAATCCCACTGCTTTCTCAGGGAGATTACATGACAACATTGGACATGAAAGATGCATACTTTCATATTTTAATGTTGCCAGCGCACAGAAAATACCTCCGGTTCATGATACAGGGCAAACACTACCAGTTCAAAGTGCTACCCTTCGGCATAGCATCAGCACCAAGGGTATTCACGAAGGTGCTGGCAGTGGCAGCGGCCCACCTGCGCAGGTTGTCCATCCCAGTTTACCCTTACCTCGACGACTGGCTCATAACAGGGGATTCTTACGAAACATGCTTCTCCAATACCCAAAAGACAGTAGACCTTTTGTTCCAGTTGGGCTTCTCCATCAACGAAAAGAAGTCCAGTTTAGACCCCAGTCAAATCAAACAATTCCTAGGGGCTCTAATTCAAACAAAGGACGGCCTCGTCTTCCCCTCCAAAGAGAGGGTCCAAAACATGCTGTTTCAAATCCCTCAATATGTAACCGGTCGAGAGGTGACGGTACGCAAAGCAATGCGCTTGCTAGGAATGATGGCGTCGTGTATTTATTTGGTACCTCACGCGCGCCTGCGCATGCGCCCAATGCAAGAGTGGCTCAACAGCCAGTGGTGTCAGGCCAGCGGACTATGGGAGGATCTAGTTGTGGTCTCGCAGGCCTTAGTTCTCTCGCTACGGTGGTGGACAAAGGAAAACATGGAAAAAGGGAAACCCTTTGCCACACCCGCGGCGGAAGCCACTCTAACCACAGACGCATCCCTCACAGGATGGGGGGCGCACCTATCCCATCAGACTGCTCACGGAGTGTGGACTCCGAACGTAGCATCCAAACACATAAATCTACTGGAGCTACTAGCTGTGTTCAAGGCGCTAAAAGCCTTCCAGGAACACCTACAAGGCAAAACAGTAATGGTCCTTACAGACAGCACCACAGCCATGTACTACATCAACAAGCAAGGGGGCACCCACTCTCCAGGCCTGTCCAAGCTGGCCCAGAATATATGGAAGTGGGCTCTCAAACAGGACATGTTCCTACTATCACTACATGTACCCGGGGAACTCAATCTGCTAGCAGACAGTCTCAGCAGAGATTTCCCCCTGCCCAAAGAGTACGAATGGCGCCTGCACGAAGACATCGTCTTCGACGTCTTCACACAATGGGGATTCCCAGAAATAGACCTGTTCGCAACCCTGGAAAACTCACAATGCCTAAGTTACGCCTCCAGGTACCCCCAGAACCAATCCAAGGTGAACGGTCTGTCGATGCAATGGTCAGGGAAATTTGTTTACGCTTTTCCCCCGACTCCCCTTCTCAACAAAGTGGTGCACAAGATGCACCAGGTACAAGTGACCATGATACTAGTGGCCCCAATGTGGGCACGACAACCATGGTTCGCTCACTTGATGGAGATGTCTCTATCCCCCCCAGTAAAACTCCCCTGCCCGTACAACATGCTGTCTCAGGACAAAGGCAGGACTCTGCATCCATGCCCCCAGAACATGAACTTAGCAGCTTGGCTCCTGAGATCATAGAGTTCGGACATCTACAACTCCCGCAAAGATGCATGGACATCCTCAGGGAAGCCCGAAAACCGAACACTCGCCACTGCTATTCTAGCAAGTGGAAAAGATTTGTCATCTGGTGCAGGAGTAAAAGCATCAACCCTATTGACTGCTCTCCCACACATGTGGTCCTATACCTGACCCACCTATTGGATTCAGGTCTAGTGTTTAACTCCATTAAAGTCCACCTAGCTGCACTTTCTGCATACACCACTTCCCAACTCAAAGTGTCGTGGTGGAGGATCCCTGTTATAAAGGCCTTCATGGAGGGAGTAAAGAGAATACACCCCCCGATAGCTGACCCAGCTCCCGGATGGGACCTTAATGTGGTACTTACCAGACTCATGGGCTCTCCATTCGAACCCATGCACAAAGCATCTCTTAAACACCTCACGCTTAAGACTGCTTTTTTAATAGCTATCACCTCCATCAGGAGAGTAAGTGAACTTCAGGCTCTTTCTATTCTAGACCCCTTCGTTACAGTTCACAAAGATAAAGTGGTTCTACGCACTCACCCTAGGTTTGCTCCGAAATTTATTTCTAAATTCCACGTAAACCAATCTATAGAACTACCAACGTTCTTTCAAAATCCTTCCAATTTGGGAGAAAGGACTCTGCACACACTAGATGTACGCAGAGCGGTCATGTTCTACATGGAAAGAACCAGACCACTGAGGAAGACTAATCAGTTCTTCGTCTCGGTGGCAGCAGGAAGAGAAGGAGATGCAGTTTCAAAATCCACTATTTCTAGATGGATTGTTCAATGCATCACTCTCTGCTATACTCTTGCTAAGAGAGAACTGCCCTTTAGGCCAAGAGCACACTCTACTCGAGGCACGGGGGCATCCATAGCATTCATTGCAAATGTTCCCCTTGAGTCCATCTGCAAAGCGGCTACCTGGAGTTCTGTGCACACCTTTACAAAACACTACTATCTAGATACACACTCTAGATCTGACTCCCAGGTGGGACAGGCAGTATTACGACACCTTTTCTCTACTGTTCCTTCTCATAACCCACCGCCAACTCCGGGTACTGCTCGCTAGTCTATGCACAGCATGTGATTCTAAGCAGATTAACAAACATCAGAAGAGAATGCATTACTTACCGTAAAGGCATTTCTGATGATTGTATCTGCTTAGATTCACATGCGCCCGCCCTTCCTCCCCGCTCGGATGGAAGGAACATAGACTTCCTTTATATATCTCTCTCTCTTTTCTGTACTCACTCACGTCTAGAAGGCTCCCTCAGGGCAGAAAAATACAAACAGAGGGACCTCGACGCGTGAGGGATTGTGGGTACAACGCACGTCACTATAGGGATAGTGTTTCAGACACGCCTTGTCGACGTCCCCTTTTCGACTACGAAAAACAAAATGCAATACTCCGCAGTGACCACTGGATGTCGGACCTATGCACAGCATGTGAATCTAAGCAGATACAATCATCAGAAATGCCTTTACGGTAAGTAATGCATTCTCATATCAGTCATGCACAGAACCGAGGATTCTCAACAGAGAAGTCCTGAGGAATATTTGGAATTGCTTTATTTGCAAATGACTGTAGCCTTTGGTGGCTAACACGTGTTTCGGCAAAGATTGACTTGGCTTTCTCAAATCCAAGCTAAATATAGACATGACATAAACAAAAGAAAAATAGAAAAACAAAGCATAATCTCTTGACAAGCTGTTTCATAGATCACTATCACAGTCACTAGAGTGATGGAAAGTGCTCAAACTTCAAATAATGCGTGGATGTGGGCGGTGCCCCGTATTTTAACCCGTGCCTAGATCAGGTTTTGGGGGGAAGGAGGAGTGAAATCGGAGACAGTGACGGGAAAATCCTGCAGAAAGCATTTTGGGAGAAAAAAAGCTAAATGGACATGTGTAGGTGGCTAGGGGGTATGAAAACCTGAATGGTATTTTATTATCAGGTGGTCTCTTACCCTTGCTCACTTGCGTGAATAGAAGCATAATGCACGTTAGTGGTAAGTCATGGGCTCAATCCCACCTGTATATAGGAGAAAAAACCCATATGTGCAAATATTTTTCTGGTAATACTCGCCCATGTGCAAAATAATCTTGTCTGGGTCTTAGATACGTGTTTAAAAGGATAAACTAAAATAGGTCTGAGTGACACATATATTAATGCAAACATGTTTCTCGAGCGATCACATGTGAAAACCATTACAACTATTTGCCATCTCATGCTATTTGGCCTCGAGAAAAACAAAGATGAATGGGTCAGGGTAAAAGATCTCGCACCACAATTGCTACTAGCAGCGCGAGCGACTCTCGTCAAGAAGTGGGAATCTGTGTCAGCACCCACCAAAAGCGAATGGATCAATGTTGCCACCAACATATGTATAATGGAACTCATAACAGCAACATTACATGGCAAATTGGCACGGACTGAGGCCCTATGGATGGAATTTTAGAACAAACACCTCCCCAGTGGGTTCTCTCATAACAGAACTGACACTCACGAGGATGATGGACAAGACGCAACCTGAACAATGAGCCGAAGAGTGACTCTCATGAACCCACACTCTGGCAGTGCTCCCAACAAAACGCGCAAACTGTGATCCCCTGCTGCAATGACTGAAATAAGAGCTGCATGAGCCGGAGAGGGGAGGGTAAAAAGGGAGAGTAAGGACTGTATTCTTACACAATCCGATCAAGATCAAGGTATCCTGGAGAACGGGAGCTGAAGACAGCGTTCCTCCTTTATTTTTCCTTTTTCCATTACTATTGTGTAACTCTGAGGTTTGTTTTATATCTATAAGATTGGAAATGACTGTTGTAGCATGACTCTCACTTTAAAAACTAATAAAAGCAAATTTACAAAAAAAACTATTTGCGAGTCGGAAAAAGAAAAGGAAAAATGAAAACATCAGGCTTCACGCGCTCATGTTTTGCAGCATGTGTTTAAAAAGTAGTGGGATATAAAACTATGGACCCCCTATGTCCGGGTGGACTAGTTGAGTTTACCGCATGCGGATGTGTCCTCAGGTTGCTGAGTAGTCAGCGTTTGAAACTCCTAACAGAATAGATAAAGGACAGGTTTGGTTTACAAACATTAGTCCTTCCTCAATGTCCATTGTGGCGGCCATACTATGGGCTTAGTACTCCTGGGACTGATTGTAAAATCAGAAGGAGTACCTAACTAGCAGTAGAATTGCAAGTGAAAATGTAAAATTTGGATCAGGGGTCAGAAAAAGGAGGATTTGTCCTTCGCCTATAACAATTAATGTGTTAATTCAAATTAGCAGATGATTTGAAAAGTGGAAACTACACTATTTGTAGGAAGCGCACCGACAGTACAGCCTGGTTAGGCAACTCAAAACGAAATGAGGTGATTGCACAGTATCCTGTTACAGGTTTAGTGAATGACAAAGGATGCAAAGCATTGTGGTTCTGCCTTATTAGGGAAGGGGATGCGCCAGCACTTTACCTTTCTGGTGCATTCTAAATGTTAAATAAGACATGGTACAAAACATTTGACCTTGTAAAAAAGCAAAATGAATCCTTAAAGTTTGTTGGTTGAAGTAAATGCAAGGCATTATGGTTGATGTAGTTATGCCTATTCTAATAAAAGAGAAAAAAGAGTAGAAAAGGGTGTGCTGGCTATTGGCTTGCCCAGTGCATCGTAAATGTTATGATTGCATGAGAAAAAACCTTATTCATCTGTGATCAGGATCTAGGGAGAGAGAAAAATCTTATTCCATTAGTGTATCATGTGTGAGTTACATAGGAAAAATATTCATTCGCCTGTACCAATGGAACCTGCACTCGTTTATAGAGCGCACAGACACTACAGCCTTGTTTAGGCAACTCAAGACAAAAATATGTAATTGCAAAGTATCCTGTTGCAAGGTTAATGAATGGGGGAAGATGCAAAGCAGTGTGGTTATTGTGCTTCTGCTTTTTATGGAAAGAATGTTCTGGCACTTGACCTTTCTGGTACATTCTAAATGTTGTATAAAACATGGTATGAAAAGCTTAGACCATTATAAAAAAAGAAGATAAATGGATCCTTAGCATAGTTTGTGGGTGGAACTAGATGCAAGGCATTGTGGTTAATGTAGTTCTGCCCATTCTGAACAAGAAAGAGAAGAAATGTGTTAGCTATTTGCATAAGAAATGTTATATGGTTACATGAAAGAACTTTTTAATCTATGATCAAGATTGAAGAGGAGAGGGCATTAATCTATGAATATATCATAAGTGAGTTACATAGAGAAAAAAACGGAATATGCATGGCAGTATAAAAAATGGACCATTTCATTATCGGAGTTCAATACAAATTCTACAGTTCGGTAACGCCAAATAAGTCTGGCCTCTGCTCTTCTAAGGTATAGTTCATGGTTACCACCTTCTGTTCATCTGTATTCTTTGTAGACCAATAAACTTGATGTCCCATTTGTTGTCCATCTGATGGAAGGTTTGCCAGTGTTGTGACAGCGGTAGGTTGCTTTCCTGGCTACTCATTGCTGAGATGTGTTCTCTTATACGTATCCTTAGTTAGCGTATTGTACTTGCAATGTAAATAAGTTGACAAGTACATTGAATTGCATAAACAACATATTTGGAGCGGGAGTTGATTTGTTCTTTGTTGTTTTGGTCCCATTATTGTCTATAAATATGGTTTTCAGGTAGTGCGTGCCTACACATAGTACAAAATCCACATTTTCTGAACCCTGTTTTTTGTTATTGTAACCAGTTCATCGTTGGTCTCTCTCCGTTGTCTGATATTAAAGAGGGACTGAGAGTCATTTTTAAAGTTTTGGCTCTTTTAAAGATCACAGTTGGTTGATCTTTGATGTTTTTTGCTATGCGAGGGTCCAATTTAAGGAGATACCAATTATTTTTAAGTTCTTTCCTGATTAAATTTGTTTTCACAGTAGGTGGTAATAAATTAAACCGAATCATCCTGTTCAGATTGTTTTACTTTGTGAGTCAGCGTAGCTTGTCTATTCATTAGTTTGGCTTTGGTTCTTGCTTTAACAATTGTGTTTCTGGGATATCCTCTGGCAATAAATCTATTGGATAGGAGTTCACATTCAGATTCAAAAGACAAAGTTTCTGTACAGTTTCTTTTTGCACGTATGAATTCACCTTTAGGGATGTTGTTAATAACAGGTTTGTAGTGGCAACTGGTAGCAAAAAGGGTTGAATTTACTTCAGTTCGTTTTCTGTAGGTTTTGCTTATAAGTTTGTCCCTAATGTGGAAATCGTGAGATCCAAAAAATGTATTTCTGAATCACTAGAGGTTCCAGAAAATTCAAAGCCGTAGGTATTGTTGTTAACCTGATTCAGAAAAGTGTCTAATTCATGTTTGGTTCCACTCCAGATTAATAGTACATCTTCAATATAGCGAGTCCATTTGACTACTTTGTTCTTGAAGGTTGTTAATGGATAGATAAATCTTCAAACATTCCCATTACAAGGTTCGCAAGAGCCGGTGCAAATTTAACGCCCATTGCGACGCTGTATGTTTGTTTGAAAAAACTATTGTCAAAAACGAAGATGTTATTCTCCAATGCTGTCAGCAACATTTCTTTTAACATGCAAACATAATTAAAATGTGATACAGATTTATCTTTGAAAATATAGTCCATTGTTTGTAATGCCAGATTGTGTCCTAGCGATGTGTATAAAGTCTTGACATCCCAGGTTGCCAGATTGTGTCCTAGCGATGTGTATAAAGTCTTGACATCCCAGGTTGCCAGTAAGTAACTGTCTTGCCACTGTATTTCTTCTAGTATCTTGATAGTTGATGTGTCCTTGAGGTATGCTTTTACTTGACAGGCCTTTGGTTTAAGTATGTTGTCGATGTATTCAGCGATTGGTTCTGTGGCCCATCCGATGCCTCTTACAATTGGCCTGCCTTCAGGATTTTTGAGAAATGTCTGATCTACCTTCGGAAGAAAATAAATTGTTGGTATACTCAGTGTGGGTACAAATAAGTGTAGTCTTTCATCAGTGATTAGAACTTGTCAATGCCATCCATCTATTAGGTTCTTTAGTTCTTGTGTGATTCTAGCAGTAGGATTAGATGGGGAGTTTCTCATAGCAGTTGCGGGTCTCAAGGGGGTTATTGGCCATTTGGATGTAGTCACAATGGTTCATTATTATAATCCCCGCCCCCTTATCTGCTGCTTTGGTGACAAGCTCCCTGTTGGTCTGTAAACTATGTAGTGCAATTCTTTCCTGGTTAAATTGTTGATGGACTGTATCATTCTTTAGTTAGATTGTTTGGATGATTTGTACAAATCTTGAGTTACTGCTTTGTAAAAAGCTTCAATCATATTGTCTGGTGCCAGTTGGGGTAGAAACTCTGATTTCGGTTTGAGTTCTTTGGAGATTAAGCCTACTGGATGTATCCATAATTCATGCATTGTTTCATGTATGGGGTAGTCGGCCGATTCCCCAGTTGATCGCAACAAATGAATAATACCCAATACCTCGATCGTTATATCACTGGTATCTGAAGTTTTAGCTGCAATTCTCTGTTTCTCAACTTGGGTTGCAAAGAATTTTTTTAACTTGAGTTTTCGGACAAATTTAAATAGATCGATATGCAAAGAGGTTGGGGCGAAAGGCAAACCTCTATTTAGGTAACTTGTTTCTTCTACAGTAAGAATGTGATCAGATAGATTCATAACCAGATTGTCTACTTTGATTTCTTGGCTGCCTCGCTTGCTGCAGCTATGGTCAGATGCCGATAAGAGTCTAGATTGTCTGAGTTTTCTGTGTCCTCCAGCTCCTCTTCCTCTCTTTCGACAGGGAGTTTCAATGTGTCTGGTGCTTTTGTCCCTTGAAAACAGACTTGTTTCAAAGGTGTGTTCCAGTTTCCTTTTTTGTAACATCTGACTTGATTCAAAAAGCTGTGACCTGTTCTCTTTGTGGTTTCTTGTGTAGTATCTATATTTACATCAGGTTTGTCTTCAGCTTCTGAACTGGCTGAGGATGTATTGGGAGTTGTTTCTCTGGATATTGGTTTGGTAAATTCTTTGTACTTTTCCTGAAAAGTGTATACTCTGTCTTCGTTGTAGTCTCGGTCGTCCCTGTAGAGTTTTCTTAGTTTGATATCATCCTGATATTCTTTGAGAATTTCATACAGTTTCAAAAAATTATTTTCCTTGGTAACTTCAAGGGCCTCCGCCGCCTTAATTTCTTTTTTGAAAAGTTCAATTTGTTTGTGGTTCTTTTGTGTTCCCTTTCTGCATGTTCAATGAGCATTTGTAGCATTTGTTTAGAACAGTGGTTCAGATTGCTTTCCCAATTATCTGCTAGGTTCTTGTCCTCATCTTTATTGAAGTCTGGAAAGATCAGAATGCGTAGTGCCCTTGGATTTTTTTATTAGAATAGGCATAACTGGGGGGGGGGGCGCTATTGCGCCGAAACAAGATGGCCGCCTAACCGCAGTGCTCCGGACTGGGAGAGCGCAAAAACCTGAAAGTGCCCTTATATACTATGATTCTGCTCTACACTGGCGGTGCTTGTGGGTGAACCTCCAACCTACCCCTCTGCCGACTTCTGGACCCGGGCTTCCCCCGGGGCTGAGCTTTGAGCCCCGCTCGGATTGGGGCTGTGGGTGACATCTCTGAGCCATGCCGCGGCTCCAGGAACTGCAGCTCTCTGACACCAGAGAGCGTGGCGCTGCGGGGGAGGGGCATCAGAGCCCTCTCGTGCGCCCCGAGCTGCTGCGGCCGGCGGATCCGCCCGGCACTCCCCGGACCGGAGCTCCTGCATACTACTGGGGACTCCACTGGCTATAACGACCACCGCAGCCCGCTAACTTCGTGGGGGCCTGGAGTCCCCCGCCTCCTGATCTCACACGGCGGGGGACGGAGTCACCACCGCAGGTCCTCTCTCCTCCAGCTTACCTACCTGCTCTCCCTCCGCTGCCCCCCCCTCCCATGGAACACAGAACGCTGCTTACAGTAAGGTAGGGGGTACGGGGGGGGGGGAGTTGTCTCACTAGCTCCGTTGATCCCGGACTGCTAGCCCCGCTCACTGCAGGGGTGCCTCGCAGCCCGCTGTGCCTCTACGCGGCAGCGGTTCTGCACTGAGCCCCCCACGCTGGGGACACCTCTCCTGAAATTGCATAACCCCCCCCCCCGTGAACTGTGGGGACACATACTGCGGCTGGGGGTCCACGCCGTACTGCGCTGCTGCCGCTCCCCCCATTCCCTGCCACTTATCACAAGCTGACTGAACCGGTGTGCTGTATCAAGCCTGCGACCACCAGCATTACAAACATTTGGCTTCCCTGTGTTCTTGCAGCCCGGGGGCAACGTGACTGGCTTACTGGCTATTTCAACCACCGCTGCCCGCTAACTTCGTGGCGGCCTGGGGGCCCCGGAGTCCCCCGCCTCCTGATCTCACACGGCGGGGAACAGAGTCACCACCGCGGGTCCTCTCTCCTCCAGCTTACTTACCTGCTCTCCCTCCGCTGCCCCCCCCCCCCCCTCCCATGGAACACAGAACTCTTCTTACAGCAAGGTAGGGGGCACGGGGGGAGTTCTCACTAGCTCCGGTGATCCCGGATTGCCAGTCCTGCTCACTACAGGCGCGCCTCGCAGCCCGCCATACTCAGCAGCGGTTCTGCACTGAGCCCCCCGCGCTGGGGACGCCTCTCCTGAAATTGCTCACCCCCCCGAACTATTGGGACACATACTGCGGCTGTGGGCCCACGCCGCACTGCGCTGCTGCCGTTCCCCCCCCCCCCATTCCCTACCACTTATCACGAGCTGACTGAACCGGCATGCTGTATTAAGCCTGCGACCACCAGCACTACAAACTTTTGGCTTCCCTGTGTTCTTGCAGCCCAGGGGCAATGTGACTGGCTTACTGGTGTGATCCTGCCGGCCACCATCTCTGTTCCAGGCGGGCGACTCCCCTGGTCCCATACCGCCATTTCTGGGTCTCACGCACCCAGCTCGAGGTTGGACTGTCCCCCGGTGCTGCTCTGCCTCTGTCGGCCCACGGCAACCTAGGGGAGCATAACTTGTTACCTACTGGCTGGCTTGGTGTGGCTCCTGCCATATACCTATACGTATACCTATCTCTGATGTTTGTTAATCTGCTTAGAATCACATGCTGTGCATAGGTCCGACATCCAGTGGTCACTGCGGAGTATTGCATTTTGTTTTTCGTAGTCGAAAAGGGGACGCCGACAAGGCGCGTCTAACACTATCCCTATAGTGACGTGCGTTGTACCCACAATCCCTCACGCGTCGAGGTCCCTCAGATTGTTTTCTTCCGCCCAGCTTCTGGTCGCCTTTCGCGGAGCTCCTAGAGAGACATTGCTAATACTTACCACGGACCTCGGTCCTTAATTATACTTATTATATTGTTAACGATCCCTCCCCTCAACGTTGGCTGTGAAGCTGTTTCTCCGCCGAACAAGTTCTCGACGGAGGGGAAGAGGCGGAGGAGATCCTTCGGCGCTGCCGAACACGTGGCCTGGCCTCGCCTCGACGGCCAACATACAGTAGGGACAGTGGGGGTTCGAACTTTTATCTTCTCTTTGAGAATGTCTTTCTTTCTCCCCTATCTTTCCCTTGGGGTTGTTATCACCAGCTATTATTGCCTCAGCTATGGAGAGGACACCTTTTAAGTTTTGTCCATGCTGTAGGGGCAAATACACTTGGAAGGATAAACACAAGCTCTGTAATCGTTGCTTGCCCCTCGATCATAAAGAGGACAGCTGCGTGGCCTGCAAGCTCTTGAAACCAAGAACTCTCAAAGAATGAAAGGTTAAGAGGTGGGCGGACTACGCTATGTCGAAGTCAGTTTCCTCACCCGCCGCCGCTGTTACAGAAAGTGACGAGGAGGGTGATAACTCGACGTCCGTCACGGAAGTCATGAACCCCCAGAAGGAGCGCTCGCGCTCCTCGACGTCCGTCCCCGGCCCAGACGGGCTCGGCTCACGCCCTGCTTATGGGGATGAACACCCCGGCGACAAGGACGCACATAGACCCCATAAAACTAAACACACAACCCACGGCTCTTCTTCGTCGAGGACGAAGGATCCATCAGCGCCGAAGGGGACGCAGGGTACTCCGGCGTCTACCTCAGACCGTAAAGGTCTCAAGCCCCACCCGCGACCAGCGATTGGGCTTTTATCTAACACAGGCGCTACCTCAAAATCATCCGACGTAACGCTCCATAGAGTGGCCGTCGAGGAACAACGCGCAACGCAGGCAACGTCGACACCAGAGCCCTCGACTGACAAACTCGTTGTCGAGAGCCTAGCGAGAATTGTCTCCGAAGACAAACGTACGCGGACGACGAAACAAACGTCGAATACCGCGCCGAAAAAGCACAAAAGTAGCCAGGAACAGCCCCTTTCGTCTAAGGGCACTTCTGAACTACCGGGGGGCTTTTCAGAGGGAGACGGAAACCTCTCCTTGACGTTGTGGGAGCGTTCTAAGCGTTTTGAAGGTGAAAACACTGATTTCCCCCCTTTAGACTATTCAGGGGTACCCCATGAGACCCTTGAAAGACTCCATTCTTGTATGGAGAAAATGGAAAGGTTTCTGGGAAGCCAAGACCCACCCACTCACAAAAGACAAAGAGAATGGCCCCAGGATGACCCTAGAGTCAAGATTCCTAGGCTGTTTCCCACTTCCACAGATGTATATGACCTCACTGAGGAGGAGCAATACCTACAGGAAGATGAGTGTTTGGGTGGAGAGGAGGAACATGAGGAAGAGGGGTTTGAAGAAGATCTTTACACTACTGCAGGAGCTTTTGAAGAAGATACAGCTACCTCGCAGCCCTGGCAATCCCCGTCAGTGCAGCCTTGGCAATCCCCATCAGTGCACTCAGACCCTGATGCCTTTCACCCTTCTCCTCTCAAGGATTCACATATTGGGAACTCCTCTCCCATAGATGACCAACCTTCACTCAATGCACTATTGCGCAAGGTAGCAGCACATTTTGAGATAGACACAGGGGAAACTCTTCCTGACATAGACTTTGTAGAAAAGGTTATTAAAGAAAAAGCCCCTGTTAGCCAGTCTATTCCGCTCCTGGCTTCTATTAAGAGAAGAATATCTCCTTCCCTTTCCAATCCAGCCTTAGTAAGAGGGGTCAACCCTAGAATAGAAAAGCTCTTCAGCCCTTCATCCTCTGACCCTTTGTACATCAGAGGACATTCTATTCCGGACTCCCTTGTAGTTACGAATACAAGAAAAAGAGCGGGGGTACCTCTATCCACTAGTGAAGCACCACCTGACAAGGAGGGCAAGAAGCTCTACGCACTTGGGAAAAGAATCACGACCTCCGCCGCCTTCTCAACTAGGATTGCAAATAACAATTCCCTACTAGCTAGCTACGCAGATGCACAGTGGAGCAAGCTGCGCAGCGAAGCGGAGGACGCACCTGAACCCCTGCGTTCACGCCTGTTAGCTGTAATATCAGAGGGAACGCTTGTAAACCAGGGCATCGTGAAGAACTCCCTAGATGCCGCTGAGACGGCTGGCCGCTCCCTGGTTCAGGGAATACTTCTCAAACGCCATGTCTGGCTACGCAATTCTGGTTTTAAGCCAGAAACCCAAGCCTCCCTCATAAATAAGCCCATAGAACAAACACATCTGTTTGGGAAAGCAGTTGATGAGGCCTTAGAACATGCGAAGAAAGAGTTTGATACCATCAAGACTCTTGACCAAATTTCTAGGCCCCCTAACAGACGCGGCTATGGCAATAGACGCTCCTTTCGTGGCCAACGCCAGCAGCAGAACCAACAACAATTTTACTCTGCTACCAACTGGCCCTCTAACCAGGGTAACGCCCAGTTCAGTCAAAGAGGCCAACGGCGTGGCAGAGGAAGAGGTCGCAGCTCCAGCCCCAGAGGTTCCACGCCCAATACCAACAAATGACCCGAAGATTCGGGTCCCCTCCCATGCATCACCGGTCGGGGGCCGGTTAACATCGTTCCTATCAGCATGGGAGGGAATATCGTCAGACCGCTGGGTATTATCCACCATAGCCCGCGGATACTGCATAGAATTCAACGGTTCCCCGAAGTACAGACCCCCACGGAACCAACGCATAACACCGGAACACCTCACCATTCTTCTTCAAGAAGTAGAAGAACTACTGAAAAAAGAAGCTATAGAAGCTGTCCCCCTATCTCAGGTAACAGAAGGTATTTATTCAGTGTACTTCCTTGTACCCAAAAAGGACCTAACCATGCGCCCTGTATTAGATCTGCGCCCAGCGAACAACTTTGTCAAACCCCAAAGGTTTCGTATGGTGACCTTGCAAGAAGTAATCCCACTGTTATCACAAGGGGATTACATGACAACGCTAGACATGAAAGATGCATACTTTCATATTTTAATGTTGCCAGCACACACAAAATACCTCAGGTTCAAGAAAGGGAACAAACACTACCAATTCAGGGTACTACCCTTCGGGATAGCTTCTGCACCGAGGGTATTCACAAAAGTACTGGCAGTAGCAGCGGCCCACCTGCGCAGGCTATCCATCCCAGTATACCCTTACCTCGACGACTGGTTCATAACTGGGGATTCTTACGAGACATGCTTCTCCAATACCCAAAAGACCGTAGACCTTTTGTACCAACTGGGCTTCTCCATCAACGAAAAGAAGTCCAGCTTAGACCCCAGCCAAGTCAAACAATTTTTAGGGGCTCTAATTCGAACAAAGGAAGGCCTCGTCTTCCCCTCCAACGAGAGGGTCCAAAACATGCTGTTTCAGATCCCCCATTATGTAGCAGGTCGAGAGGTGACGGTACGCAAGGCTATGCGCTTGCTAGGGATGATGGCGTCATGTATTTATTTGGTACCTCACGCGCGCCTGCGCCCAATGCAGGAGTGGCTCAACAGCCAGTGGTGTCAGGCCAGCGGACAATGGGACGATCTAGTGGTGGTCTCGCAGGCCTTAGTTCTCTCGCTGCGGTGGTGGACAAAAGAAAACCTGTTAGGGAAGACTTTTGCCACACCCGCAGTGGAAGCCACTCTAACCACAGACGCATCCCTCACAGGATGGGGGGCTCACCTATCCCATCAGATTACTCACGGAGCGTGGACTCCGAGTTTAGCATCCAAGCATATAAACCTGCTGGAACTTCTAGCGGTGTTCAAAGCACTAAAAGCCTTTCAGGAACACCTACAAGGAAAGACCGTGATGGTCCTCAGACAGCACCACAGCCATGTACTGCCTCAACAAGCAAGGGGGCACTCGCTCTCCAGGACTGTCCAAGCTGTCCCAGAATATATGGAAGTGGGCTCTAAAACACAACATGTTCCTACTATCACAACATGTACCAAGGGAACTCAATCTGCTAGCAGAGAAACTCAGCAGAGACTTCCCCCTCCCCAAAGAGTATGAATGGCAATTGCACGAAGACATCGTCTTGGACATCTTCACCCAATGGGGGATCCCGGAAATAGACCTGTTCGCAACTATAGAAAACTCACAATGCCAAAGTTACGCCTCCAGGTACCCCCAGAACCAGTCCAAGGGGAACGGTCTGTCGATTCAATGGTCAGGGAAATTTGTTTACGCCTTTCCCCCGACTCCCCTTCTCAACAAAGTGGTGCACAAGATGCACCAGGAGCAGGTTACCATGATACTAGTGGCCCCAATGTGGGCCCGGCAGCCATGGTTCGCTCACTTGATGGAGATGTCCCTATCTCCCCCAGTGAAACTTCCCTGCCCGTACAACATGCTGTCACAGGACAAGGGCAGGACACTGCACCCATGCCCTCAGACCATGAACTTAGCAGCCTGGCTCCTGAGATCGTAGAATTTGGACATTTACAACTCCCGCAGAGATGCATGGACATCCTCGGGGAATCCAGAAAACCAAATACTCGCCACTGCTATTCTAGCAAGTGGAAAAGATTTGTCATCTGGTGTAGAGGTAAGAGCATCAACCCGGTTGAATGCTCTCCCACTAACATTATTCTGTACTTGACCCATTTACTGGATTCAGGTCTAGTGTTTCAATTCCATTAAAGTCCACCTAGCGGCACTTTCTGCATACACCACTTCCCAACTTAAAGTGTCGTGGTGGAAGATACCAGTTATCAAGGCTTTCATGGAGGGGGTAAAGAGAATACACCCCCCGATAGCTAACCCAGCTCCCGGATGGGACTTAAACGTGGTACTTTCTAGACTCATGGGCACTCCTTTCGAACCCATGCACAAGGCAACTCTTAAAGACCTCACTCTTAAGACTGCTTTCCTAATAGCTGTCACCTCCATTAGGAGAGTAAGTGAACTACAGGCTCTTTCTGTACTAGACCCCTTCGTAACAGTTCACAAAGATAAAGTGGTTCTACGCACACACCCAAGGTTTGCACCAAAATTCATATCGAAATTTCATGTAAACCAGTCAATAGAACTACCAACGTTCTTTCAAAACCCTTCCAGCTTGGGAGAAAAAAGTCTGCATACACTGGATGTACGCAGAGCTGTCATGTTCTACATGGAAAGAACCAGACCACTGAGAAAGACTAATCAGTTCTTTGTCTCGGTGGCAGCAGGAAGAGAAGGAGATGCAGTTTCAAAGGCCACTATATCTAGATGGATTGTTCAATGCATCACTCTCTGTTACACTCTTGCTAAGAGAGAACTACCCTTCAAGCCAAGAGCACATTCCACTCGAGGCACTGGGGCTTCCATAGCATTCATTGCAAATGTTCCCCTTGTCCATCTGCAAAGCGGCTACCTGGAGTTCTGTGCACACCTTTACAAAACACTACTGTCTAGATACACACTCTAGATCTGACTCCCAGGTGGGACAGGCAGTATTAAGACATCCTTTCTCTACTGTTCCTTCTCATAACCCACCGCCAACTCCGGGTACTGCTCGCTAGTCTATGCACAGCATGTGATTCTAAGCAGATTAACAAACATCAGAAGACAATGCATTACTTACCGTAAAAGCATTTCTGATGATTGTATCTGCTTAGATTCACATGCGCCCACCCTTCCTCCCCGCTCGGATGGAAGGAACATAGACATCCTTTTCTATATATTTCTCTTTTCTGTACTCACTCACGTCTAGAAGGCTCCCTCAGGGCAGAAAAATACAAACAGAGGGACCTCGACGCGTGAGGGATTGTGGGTACAACGCACGTCACTATAGGGATAGTGTTACAGACACGCCTTGTCGACGTCCCCTTTTCGACTACGAAAAACAAAATGCAATACTCCGCAGTGACCACTGGATGTCGGACCTATGCACAGCATGTGAATCTAAGCAGATACAACCATCAGAAATGCTTTTACGGTAAGTAATGCATTGTCATACGGCGACGTGCCTGGGCTGCGTGGGGAACCATCTCGAGCACGGTGATACTGTGACCTCTATGTATCTCCTGGTTCACTTGTACCTGCACCGGCGGCCTGCCTGTACTATTACTGATTTCCCTCCCACCTGTCGCGGGTACATTGTCTGCTCGCCTTCGCCCCCTTGCAGTGTGGCAGCCAACCTGTACCACAGGAGCTTTGTCTGCTCGCCTTATTCCTCCTCGCAGTGAACCGCCTGCTCTAAGCTCCTCACGACTGTGCTCCCACCGCTCAACTAGTAGCACTCCTAAACTTATAGCTCTGCTCTCCACCATGACTAAGGGAGCCGGCTCCAATAAGAAGCAAAGTTCACTAAACATGTTCGCTAAGACCCCCTCCAAGCCACTTTCTGATCCCCAGGAGGAATCACCGACCACCACTGTACCCTCCACCTCTGACGACTCGCAGAAAATGCTAGAGTACATGCGAGAGGGCTTCACTACACTCCATACTAAGTTAGACGATATGAATGGGACCATCTCGTCTATAAAGGCCCATATGGAGAGGACGGACAGCAGGGTCGCTGAAATTGAGACGAGGGTTGGCACCACAGAGGATGACCTGATTTCCTTGCGTACCGCTGTAACTACCTTGACCAGCCGGGTCTCTGCGGTCGAGAAGAAAAATGATGACCTTGAATGCTGCTCCAGGAGGAATAACCTCCCCATTGTAGGTATACCGGAGGACAACATTCGAGAGCCTATGGAGGATTACGTGGAGCGCACCCTCCTGACGCTTCTGGATAACCCCAAGCTGTCAGCACAATTTGCAGTGGAGAGAGCCCACCGATCCCTAACTGCCAAGCCCAGGCCGGGTGCCCCACCCCGTCCCATCATAGCCAGAATCCTCAACTTCCGCGATCGTGACTCCCTGCACCGGGCGGCCAGGGCCAAGGGGGAGCTACATCTGGGGGCGGCTAGAATACACTTGTATCCGGATTACTCAGTGGCTGTTCAACAAGAGCGTAAATCCTTCCTTGCGGTGAAAAAAAGACTTCGAGACTTAGGAGTCAAGTACTCCATGCTTTTCCCTGCCAAACTGAGGATCGAACACTCTAATCAAACAAATTTCTTTACCATCCCAGAAGAGGCTTCGAAGTTTATAGACTAACATATACCTGGCTGATCTAAGCAATGTTAATATGACTTGCATGCTCCATCTATTATCATACCTGTGCCATGGGATCGGACCGCCACGGCGCTCCCTCCCTCACTATGGGGACTGTTCATCATAGCCCACTACTGCAGAGGTTGCTTCTGTTGCCCCTTCACCTTTCCGTATAGGCGATGTTTCGTTACCATGCTGTTTCATCATAGACCCTATTATCTGTTTCTTGTTGGACTCGCAGCCTGGACCTACCCTGGTTTCTCAACCCATCCACTTCTGTATCATGTTCCGGCACCCTGGTCCCTCATTAACCATGATTTTGCCTGATCCTTTCTTGCGCTGTGTCGGAGCGCATGGCCCCATCCTGGTTCTCTGCGGGCCCAAGCTTATGTTTTTGGTGCCGAGGTAACCTGCACCCGTTCTATATGCTCCACCTTAACCTACCACGTAGTATAATCTCCTTACGCTCTCCCCAGTCCGGCTGCCATCGGCCGGCTGCTAACTCCCCCAGGCGCTGATGCCTAAAAGTTTATGGTGGTTCTGGTTTTGTTCGGGTTTTGTCCCTCTGATTGGGGGAGGGATGTGGGTGGGGGGTTGGAAGGGAATGTTCTGGTTTAAAAATGTCTTGACAGCCTCCGGAGGCCCCGCAGGCACCGCGCCCAAGCAATCCATATATACAGTCCACCAACTGCATACACCTAAGGTACACAATTTTCACGACCCTGGAATCCACCTTTGTTTATTCCACCGCCATTCATATGAATATGGCTGATACTTCTCTGACCTTTTATGAGCTGGAATGTCAGATCCAGCTCCACGCCGAACGCCACGGAGCGAAGATCCTTTGCCTTCAGGAAACCCACGTTCGCTCAGAGCAATGTGAACGATTCGCCAGACAATGGGGCTCCCAGAGATATTACACTAATTATTCCACTCAGAGTCGAGGCACCCTAGTTCACCTGTCGTCAATCCCACATAGATCCACTTGGAAGATTTGTACTCATCACTGGTATATTACAACGTCAGGAGATAATCATTCTGAACATATACGGTCCCAACGTCGACGACCCCGACTTCTACCATCACCTAGTCACTTTACTTGAGAGCTACCCCCTGATTCCTATTTTATGGGGCGGGGATTTCAATACGATATTAGATATCACCTTGGATAGGTCTGGTTCTCGCCCTCGTAAACTGTCTAGGGCGGCCTACTCTATCTTGACCTCGCTCCCCTGCTTGGCACTGGTGGACGCTTGGCGCCTAATGCATCCTGATGACCGTACTTACTCCTTTTACTCCTCAGTACACGATTCCCACTCTAGAATAGATAGATGGCTGGTCACAGACTTACTGATTAGATGCGTAACTAGCTTAGCCATTCTCCCCAGGACACTGTCGGACCACTCACCAGTGCTAATTTCCTTAAACTGGGGATCTGACGCCAACAAACCAAGACTGTGGAGGATGAGTCCTCACGCGCTCCTTGACCAGGTTTTCGCCTCCGAGCTTGAATGCTCAATTGAGGAGTATTTTGAGATTAACTTAAATTCTGTCTCTACACATGCTGTGCTATGGGAAGCCTTCAAGGCACACACGAGAGGAGTCGCCATCTCTAAGATCAGTGGCATCCTTAAGACCATCCGCGCCGACATCGCCACCAGCGAATCGGCCCTATCTGCTTATGAATCCCAGTACGCTGTAGATCACTCCCTGTAGATCACTACCTTGGCGAATCTGGGCACTGAGCTGGACAGGTTCCGTGGCCTTGCTGAACGCGAGGTTAAGTTCCTGGACTCGCCTCTTTTCGCGAGGAAATACGGCGAGGGTGAACGCCCCGGCAGAATGTTGGCTAGACTGCTACGCTGCGAACTTGGTGCCCCCAACATACCGGCCATTGCTAGACCAGATGGCACACTCGCCACCTCCCCTCAAGACATCAACTCCGAGTTTCTTGCGTTTTATACCTCCCTGTACTTGGAGGTTGACACCTCCCAGATATCTGAAATCAACTCCTACTTAGAGAACCTCCCGTTATCAGTCCTACTTGCTGACACTAGTGCCTCCCTTGAGCTGCCCTTTACCCTAGAGGAAATCGTGGAGGCCATCGAGTCACTGGCAGCGGGGAAGGCCCCCAGCCCCGATGGGTTTCTAAAAATTATACAACGCCCAACTAGTGCCGCATCTGCTGGCCCTGTGGGAGGAGTCATGCGACATGGGCGTACTTCCACCATCTCTCCGTGAGGCACTGATCACGGTGCTCCTCAAGCCTGGTAAAGCCCCCACGCAGTGTAGCTCCTACAGACCCCTCTCCCCGATTAATAGCGATATTAAAATATTTGCCAAACTACTTGCCAACCTCTTGGGACCGTATATGTCCCACATTGTTTATCCAGACCAAGCGGGCTTTGTCCCTGGCAGGTCCACCTCCCTAAATTTAAGGAGACTCTTTAATGTTCTTAACAGAATCGACCCGGCCACACACGCAGTGGCGGCCACATTAGACATGCAAAAGGCATTTGATTCAGTTTATTGGAAATACTTGTGGTGCGTCCTCGAGAAATGTAAATTTGTCCCCCAAACTTCGCGCCTGGATAAAGCTCCTTTACACTGCCCCGTCAGCCAAGATCCGTACTGAAGACAGATGCTCTTCCCCTTTTCAGATATTTAGAGGAACACGTCAGGGATGCCCTTCTCCCCACTTATTTTTGCTATTGCAAGGGAACCCTTCGCTGACATGATCCGGCAGTCACACTCGCACAGAGGGCTGCGCACGTCTGGCCAGACTGACATAGTCTCCCTTTATGCTGACGATACCCTGTTAGTTCGATCCCCTGAAATTAATCTCTTACCTATACTGATAGATGTGGCTCGATTTGGGGACATATCAGGTTTGACGGGCAATTGCTCCAAGTCTACATTATTCCCACTCACGGACTCGACACAACCCCCTCAGGATCTACATGGGTTCACCTGGGCTTCATCTAGCTTTACCTACCTGGGGGTGGTGGTCTCCAGGCACACGTCACAGCTACGAGACGACAATTATCACACTTATTTAACTAAGCTTGAGACTAAAACCTCAAGCTGGACTAAGCTCCCCCTCTCGCTAGCAGGCAGAATAGGCATATTCAAAATGATCGTATTACCTCAATTACTTTATCGTTTTACCAATCTGCCTCTGTGGCCTGGGGATACCTTTTTTCAAACACTACGCACCATATGCAACACCTTCCTTTGGCACTCTGGGGCCGTCCGGCTCAAATTGACTACATTAACTGCCCCTAAGGCGTTGGGTGGCTTTAGCGCACCCGACTTCATCAGATACTGGGTGGTGGCCCAATCACAGTTTGCTGCATTCTGGTTCAACACCACTGATTTCCCCCCCACCCCCTCATGTTCGCCTTGAGAAGCTGGCTGTCTGCACATCTCAAGTCCACTTATCCAGACTTCCCCGCCTTGCCCACTGATGAACCTATAGTGGAGGAGTTTTGCTCCTATCTCTCCTTCAGGTCCCTGGTCCTCCGCCAATCTCCTCTTCCTTAAACTCTGCAAATCCAGTGGCTTGTACATCTCTGGCGCTGACTAAACTCTGGTCCATTGTCGGCTCACCCTGTCCGTTTCACGGGGACCTGCCTTTGTGGAACTTCCTTCCTGATGTTCCCACTTTCGGTGGTCACCCGCTGGGCCATTGCTGGCTTCCTGACTTTACGCGATGCCTTTGAACAGGGGAACTTCATAGAATGGTCTGACCTTCCCCCCTCCCCCCACTCAGGCGCCGACCTTCGGTGTGGCTACAGTACTCTTCACTTCGAGCACATCTCAAGTCCACTTATCCAGACTTCCCCGTCTTGCCCACTGATGAACCTATAGTGGAGGAGCTTTGCTCCTATCTCTCCTTCAGGGGTAAAGTGTCGAGGCTCTACTCCTTACTGCAAACCAGAGCGGCCCCCCACTTTACCGAGCTGAGAGACAGATGGGGGGAGGACCTTGATGCCGAGATCACTGACAAGAGGTGGGCTCGGATGTGCGCCCGGACCCACGAGGTCTCCTACAACACTAAATTTAAACTCATTCAGTTTAATGTCTTACACAGGTACCATCATACACCCATGAGACTCCACTGCATGTTTCATGCCAACCCCCCTACTTGTCCTAGGTGCGGCGCAGATCAGGCCTCCTACATATACATGTTGTGGCTATGCCCCCATTTGCCCCAATTCTGGCTAGACATTTGCTCTACATTATCAGACATTCTAGAACACTCAATCACCCCCACCCCACTGCATTGCTTATTCCATGATCTCCCACAGCTCCCCCGTGATGCTAAGAAAGTGGCAGGCCTCTGCATGCTACTGGCAGTTCGCTGTATATTACTCTGTTGGCTTCGCCCTAGAGCGCCTACCTACACCCAGTGGCTCAGATCGGTCACATGGGCTCATGATACTGAGCAGTCCTGGAGTGCTATACAGCATCCCCACTCCAGACCGAGGGACATCTGGCCGAGATTCCGTGACTATATCTCTGCCATGACCTCGCCCTCCACCTCTTCTTCTACTTCCCCAGATGCTTCCCCCTAAATAGCATTCTATCCCGGGGCATGTATTAATACTCTCTATATTGCCGGTTATTGATATGCTACATTCATGCAATTGTATATGTATGTTCCTCGTACTGTCTGTAAATTGCGCTGGTGCCTTGTGATTTCCCCTGGTCTTTTGTTGTGCTGTCAAGTCAATAAAAAAGAGTTTTAAAAAAAAGAATAGGCATAACTACATAAACCATAATGCCTTGCATTTACCTCCACCAACAAACTTTGTTCAGGATTCATTTCGCTTTTTTACAAGGTCAAATGTTTTGTACCATGTCTTATTTAACATTTAGAATGCACCAGAAAGGTAAAGTGCTGGCGCATCCCCTTCCCTAATAAGGCAGAACCACAATGCTTTGCATCCTTTGTCATTCACTAAACCTGTAACAGGATACTGTGCAATTGCCTCATTTCGTTTTGAGTTGCCTAACCAGGCTGTACTGTCCGTGAGCTTTCTACAAATAGTGTAGTTTCGACTTTTCAAATCATCTGCTAATTTGAATGAATACATTAATTGGTATAGGCGAAGGACAAATTCTCCTTTTTCTGAACCCTGATCCGAATTTTACATTTTCACTTGCAATTCTACTGCTAGTTGGGTACTCCTTCTGATTTTACAATCAGTCCCAGGAGTACTAAGCCCATAGTATTGCAGCCACAATGGACATTGAGGAAGGACTAATGTATGTAAACCAAACCTGTCCTTTATCTATTCTGTTAGGAATTTCAAACGCAGACTACTCAGCAAGCTGAGGACACATCCGCATGCGGTAAGCTCAACTAGTCCACCCGGACATAGGGGGTCCATATTTTTATATCCCACCACTTTTTAAACAATTGCTGCAAAACGTGAGCGCGTGAAGCCTGATGTTTTCATTTTTCTTTTTCCGACTCGCAAATAGTTGTTTAATGGCTTTCACATGTGATCGCTCGAGAAACATGTTTCCATTAATATATGTGAAACTCAGACCTATTTTAGTTTATCCTTTTAAACACGTATCTAAGACCCAGACAAGATTATTTTGCACATGGGCGAGTATTACCAGAAAAATATTTGCACATATGGGTTTTTTCTCCTATATACAGGTGGGATTGAGCCCATGACTTGCCACTAACGTGCATTATGCTTCTATTCACGCAAGTGAGCAAGGGTAAGAGACCACCTGATAATATACCATTCAAGTGTAGTTTTCATACCCCCTAGCCTCCTACACATGTCCATTTAGCTTTTTTTCTCCCAAAATGCTTTCTGCAGGATTTTCCCGTCACTGTCTCCAATTTCACTCCTCCTTCCCCTTCTTCCCCCCCAAAACCTGATCTAGGCACAGGTTAAAATACGGGGCACCGCCCACATCCACGCATTATTTGAAGTTTGAGCACTTTCCATCACTTAGTGGCTGTGTGATAGTGATTTATGAAACAGCTTGTCAAGAGATTATGCTTTGTTTTTCTATTTTTCTTTTGTCATGTCTATATTTAGCCTGGATTTGAGAAAGGCAAGTCAATCTTTGCCGAAACACGTGTCATCCACTAAAGGCTACAGTCATTTGCAAATAAAGCAATTCCAAATATTCCTCAGGACTTCTCTTTCCTGTTGAGAATCCTCGGTTCTGTGCATGACTGATATGATACGATTTATGGGGCGCACTAAATGTGTAAGCTCACCCTACCATTTGAAATTTTGAACATCGGAGTTGAGGGCCTCTGTCTCCGTAGACGCTTACACTGGTGCAACCAAAAGTTAATACGTGGCTCCTATCATCAAGATCTCTCAAGTTCTTAGCAACACACACACACACACACACACACACACACACACACACACACAAGGTCCAAGGTATTACCGCAGAAGGTGTCAACCAAAACGTCCCTCACCATTAGTCAAAATAAGTACTATTTTTGTGAGCAGCAATGTTTTGTGTATTCCAAGTGTTGTACATGTCGGAGTGTCTTTTATTGCCTTGGTGTCGTGGTTTATATTTTGCAGGAGATGGCCCAATATTTTTCTTGACCTTACCAACAAATAAAATTGGATAGTTCAATTTTTTGAACCTCAAAGTTTGAATGTTTCATTTCCTTAACTGGCTCACCAACTAATAGCTCAAACTAGTTTGGCACACTGGAGTTTCTTTCTCATCAATACTTAATTATAAGCCATAAGGAAGCCTTCATGATTAGGGTGATTCTTGCTTGCGTTCCAGCAGGGAGCTGTGAGTGTGGGAAGTGAGTGACTCGCAGGAAAGCAGCTGGGTTTCTGTAAAGCCGTCTCACTCCCCTTGTGGTGCTCAGGGTCATATCTTGCCGACTTGGGCCTGGCCGGCTCTGTGACAAACCATTCACAAATACCAGAATGAGAAATAATAAGAAAAGGCAAGCAGTACATACAGGCAGGTAAACCATGCCAAATGAAAGTTCCACAATGTCACAAGTAGGTTCAGGCTTTTCAAGAAGGCTTACCTGGGACAAATGCAGTGTAGGAAAGTAGTGCTACTATCCTATCAAGGAAGACCAGTTGTGTGTGTGTAGGAGCAGTTGGTCAGGAAAGAGTCCTTCTGCAAAATAGCTGTCAAGGAGCAGTTTGTGGACTTCTGAGGGGTGGGGGTCAAGTCACATGAAACACGCTTTGTGAAGGAGATGGTCCAGGGACAAAGACGCAGCTCACCAGCAATGGTCGAACATTGTTCCCTGGGGTCTCCATTTAGCTCTGCAGCAGGCGTTGGTGGTTTGCAGAACTTTGGAGCAGTTTCCTGGGGCCTGCATGTAGCTCAGTTCCCTAGGGCCTCTCTGCAGCAGGCGTTGGTGGTTTGCAGAACCTTGGAGCAGTTCCCTGGGGCCTCCATGTAGCTCTGCAGCAGGCGTTGGTGGCTGCAGAACCTTGGAGCAGTTCCCTGGGGCCTCCGTGTAGCTCTGCAGCAGGCGTTGGTGGCTGCAGAACCTTGGAGCAGTTCCCTGGGGCCTCTGTGTAGCTCTGCAGCAGGCGTTGGTGGATGCAGAACCTTGGAGCAGTTCCCTGGGGCCTCTGTGTAGCTCTGCAGCAGGCGTCGGTGACTGCAGAACCCTGGAGCAGTTCCCTGGGCCTCCATGTAGCTCTGCAGCAGGTGTCGGTGGCTGCAGAACCATGGAGCAGTTCCCTGGGGCCTCCATGTAGCTCTGCAGCAGGCGTTTGTGGCTGCAGAAGTGGTTGCTATGCACATTGTTTGACGGCCACTTTAGGTTCCAACATCAATACACATGTGCAGGGGGAACGTCAAGACCCTTGCAAAAGATGATGATTCCCCACTTGGTGATTCCAAAGGGAAGGATCCAAGCCAGAGGACCTGTGAGGTGGGGATGCTAGATTGCCATGTCCTTCTCAATCGCAGGATTCGGCTTCTGAGGCTTGAGGTCGGCTGGAGATCAAAAGGACGATTGCTCAAGATGTATTTATGGGGTCGCATCCGATAGGCGCTAGCCACGGAAGAAGGAACGGGAGGAGAATATGTTCAGTGGTTGCAGCACTGGCCCCTAGAGATTCCCAGACCGGGAAATGACCCCAGGGTGCTTGCCTGATGCAGAATGGAGCGTCTTCAGGGTCCTGTCAGTGAAGAGGCACCCGCTTGAGTCCAGCGATGCAGGCAGTGTCAGGAGCTTATGGGAGATGGGGTCTTAGAGTAGAAGCTTAGGTGCTGGAATTCAGTTCTCTGTACCGGATTAAGAGGGAGGGGGAAATACGGTCTGTTCCTTCTGGTCTTAACCCTCTGATTCGTTGGGACTTCAAATGATAATGGTTCCAGAGCGCCTGTCCTTCTAGCAGAGGGCCGAGTACAGGTGCAGAACTCCGCTGTGGACAGTCGGTGAACATAGCACCCAATCTCACACCTAGCATGATGAAAAGGAGGCGCAAGCCAATGGCCAGACCCCCGTGCATAAAGGTGGGGCTTTCTCTCAAGACTGACTGCACACAGTTCCAGACCAGCATATACTAGTCCGAACAGTTACAGCCCCCAGTCCTTGCACACAGGCCTTCTGGGGCCAAAAGGACATGGCATGGTCTTATGACCGCTTGCCTCCTCCAAGCAAACAAGACCACCTCCATTTTGGTATATGCACGTTTCTTGCATGTGTAAACCTCAATGGAGAACCATATCACACAACCTAGCCACTGACCACCTCTGCGGGGGGGCTTCTCTGGGACACTGTCTCACTGTCCGCTAACATAGTAACGATTATAAGAAGGCCTTCATGGAGAGTCCAGTGAAGTATTTGCCATTTGCTGCAAACAAACATTCTTTGCACCAAGTTTCTCTCTGCATGGCTGCCCGATGGGTGGCAGCAGTGTGCTAAATTGTATTCATGTTGGAACGCACCATTTAACAGAAAGCGCTTGTACATTTTGTTTACTTTTTGATAATGGGGGTGAGTGAATTTAGCCATATAGGTAAACTAAGTAAGTGGACCTGCAGGTGTAGTGAAAATAAATGTGCAAGGCATGTCTGGGGGTACCTGTGCTACCTTTGCCGTAAGTGCCATTAAGACTCCTCCTTTCCTCACTTTACTCCAGAAGCTCAGTCTCCAGTGCTCTGGTCCTCTCTAGGCTGGACTATTGCAACAGCCTCTTTCTAAATCTTCCTGCCTCCACTCTCCGTCCTCTACAACTCATCCAGAACAGGACTGCGAAACTCGTCCTTGGCCTCCAGCCCAGGGATCGTATCTCTCCAGCAGTGAAATCTCTCCATTGGCTCCCAGTGGCTGCAAGGATCAAGTTAAAGACCCTCTGCATTGTCCACAAGTTCAATGGGACCTGGGAGGGACCACACTACTGCCAACTTTCTTCCTAAATATCTCCCTCCTCAAGCTCTGCTCATCCACTGCCAACTCTGGGGTTCAGTTGCTTTTCCAAGCAGAGAGTTGGTGGGGGTAGATCTTTCTTTGACTGGGGCGTCCTTCTGGCACAGCCTCCCTGCCACTCTGAAACTTGAGGAGAGCCATCTCTGGTTCCGGAAGTACCTCAAGACCTTCCTCTTTGCTTCTGCCTTCTATCTTTCCTGCAGATCTCTGCACTGGGTACCTGGCCACCCTCTGAACTTGGGTCCAGGTCCCTGCCTGTCCAGTTGCACCTTACATTGCCACTTGGCTCCCCCAGCACATGTGGTCTGTAACTCTACAGTCCCCTCTCTGCAGTTATGAGCCACCCACTGGCCGTACTTTTTGACTACCTGCACTTCTCCCTCTCGCCCAACCACCCAGCACGGGATCTGAATGACACGAGGCCTAGTAAGATCGTTGTTTTGTCCTCCCTCTGTTTCCCCTCCTTGTCTTGTTGTGCCTTGATACACTTGTGTACAGGCGCATTATAAATGCCATATCATATTCACATTCTGGATGTGAGGAAAATTCCAATAACCAGCAAATATGACAGTGGACTTTCTACCGAATAGGACACCTGGCTGAGCAGTAGATGGCATCTTTTATGGTGGCACCTGATTGGCTTAGATGGGCGAGCCCTGCTCAGTGGTGAGCAGGCCCAATTTCTTGGTACAGGGCTCAGTCTTGGCCTTATTCTCTGGGTGAGCAGAAAGCTCTAGTGGCAGGGCGTTAGGTCTATAGTTCTGTTGGCAACTGGCTTTTTCAGAGCCGAAGTGGGATAGCTGGCCCATGTGATATTTTGCAGATCAGAGGATAGCTGAGCCTGTGGCTGGGATATGGTTCCGCTAATTGGCTGATGCAAGCTAGTCACAGTTGGGGTCAGTGACCAACCCCTAGGAGTCAGAGTGAAACTCTGGTTTTGTGATTGTAGGCATTTGCTGCAATATGTTACTGGGAAATGGGGCTTTCCTATCGCGCCCGCTTTCATGACTAGTCTGCTTTAGGTTAGCCAATGAGAGCGCTGATTGTTCGTCCATTTTGGTCTCTGGGGAAGTGTTGTTTGCACTTCGCCAACAGATGCGTGTTGGCGAGTTGCGTTAGAAAGGCTCCCCGTCTTATTTTGGTTTGCGTTTTTCTCATGCGTTGGGATTTGCCCCCAGTTGAGCATGTGTAATCAGACACCATGTTTGCAGAATCCCAGCCCTCATTGGGGTGTCTGGCCTGCCTGCCTGACCTAGTCTTCGCATGTCCTCCCTTCCAAGGCAGGCAGAGGCCATGCCCATATCGGGAGTCCGAATTGGGACTGGGCTCCTGGGTGTCTGAGATGTTACTCTGACCAGGCGCTACTAAATGTAGTCTTATGAATCTATTTGTAGGTTGTCTAATTAGTGAAAGACTTGCGCAGGACGAGAGCAATAAGACGGATCACAAAACATTCAGGTTTTGCTTTGCATTTTTAAGATGAACAAACCAGTGCAGCAAACATTCGTTGAAAAGCAGACTTGGAACAGCTGCACCGTCGTGTCAAAATGAAACCATTAAATACTTCCATCAAACGTTCCAAGGTATATTCAGGTCCTCTGACAATGCAGACGGTGAATTGCTGGCCAACTTTAATTCTCCGTTGCAAGGTCGACTGCAGGAATATGTTGCATGGTATGTTTAGCGGCACAAGTATTTTCTGAAAGTGAGTGTAAACTCGAATGTGACCTCACAATCCAAATGAGTCACCAGAGATTGTGAAGCTGAAATTGCAGGGGGTGCTAAAGTGGAATACATTTCCTAACAAGAGGTCCTATTGGATTTTGCACGGATCGGCTGAACACAATGCTCAGTGCAGCATGAACACGCAGCTACACTACACTACACTACACTACACGGGCGCACCTGCGGCAGCTGGGCACTTCACAATAAGGCTTCACAGAGGTACACAGTAATGTCCTTCATAACAATCCCTCAAAATGCCAACAGCTGAAGGTGTAAGACTACAGCGATACAGAGAAAAAGCTTATGAGCAACATGTATGCTAGGTCAGTTGGTAAAAGTGGTCTCAGTGAATAAAGGTGGAATAAATTGCTGGACTTTAAATGACGAGTCTTATTTTGATTTTGCCATTAAAGCATGATCAGAAGGGACATACAATGTGCCTGTGCACCAACGGAAAATTGTCTCCCATTTCCAAATGGCATAGTGCATTTTAAACCACATTTGGCTGTTAAGTGTTCAAAACTGTCCGCTGCGCAGTGCAGTAACTCATCAAACTGGCTCACTCTAACCACACTAGTATTGTGGGCCGTTCCAAGTCTGACTTCTATGGCAATGTAGCATAACCTGATAATATCTTGCGCATTGTCCCTGTGCACTATTTGGAGACAATACACTCGCAGAACAAATACAATGAGAAATAACAAACCTGCTAATCTTTCCCAAGAATGGAAACGCAAGGAGGTCTGGGGGTGCTGCATCAAGCGCTTTACAGCCATGAATCCCATTCTCATTAAGGTCTGCTCTATATACCTGCTGCAGGAATATGAACAGAGCAATGCATGCCCTTTAACAGGAGTCTGCAACCAGTGTCTCTCCCCTCTGTATACCTGCTGCATGAATATCAACGGAGCAGTGCATGCCCTTTAACAGGAGACTGCGACCAGTGTCTCTCCACTCTATATACCTGCTGCAGGAATATGAACAGAGCAATGCATGCCCTTTAACAGGAGTCTGCAACCAGTGTCTCTCCCCTCTGTATACCTGCTGCATGAATATCAACGGAGCAGTGCATGCCCTTTAACAGGAGACTGCGACCATTGTCTCTCCACTCTATATACCTGCATGCAGGAATATGAACGGAGCAATGCATGCCCTTTAACAGGAGTCTGCAACCAGTGTCTCTCCACTCTGTATACCTGCTGCATGAATATCAACGGATACCTGCATGCAGGAATATGAACAGAGCAGTGCATGCCCTTTAACAGGAGTCTGCAACCAGTGTCTCTCCGCTATGTATACCTGCTGCAGGAATATGAACGGAGCAGTGCATGCCCTTTAACAGGAGTCTGCAACCAGTGTCTCTCCGCTATGTATACCTGCTGCAGGAATATCAACGGAGCAGTGCATGCCCTTTAACAGGAGTCTGCAACCAGTGTATCCGCTCTATATACCTGCTGCAGGAATATGAACGGAGCAATGCATGCCCTTTAACAGGAGTCTGCAACCAGTGTGTCTCCACGCTATATCCTCCCTCCCCTTACTGTTTTTTTCCTCCCCAAACCCCCTCCAGCACTATGTGCAATGTTGTCAGGCCTAATATGATAGTCGATTGTTCTGTTCCTCCTCTCCCTTTCTGCACCCCTCTCCCTCACCTTTTGTTTTCCTCTGGATCTACCAGAAATGTCGTCAGGCCTAGTACGGTAGTCGCCTGTCTGTTTCCATTTCCTTCCCACTCTCCCCCTCCCTTCCTTATCTATGTCACAGCTCTTGCACTATCAGAAATGTCGTCAGGCCGAGTACGATAGTTAATTTCACATCCTTACTGTTCATGGCCTGTAAGAATGTCATTGTTTTTCCATTGTTCCCTCTCTTGCCTTGAAGCGCTTTGAAACACATTGTGTATAGGCGCCATATAAACTAACTATCATATCATATATATACCTGCATGCAGGAATATTAACTGAGCAATGCATGCCCTTTAACAGGAGTCTGCAACCAGTGTCTCTCCGCTCTATATACCTGCATGCAGGAATATTAACTGAGCAATGCATGCCCTTTAACAGGAGTCTGCAATCAGTGTGTCTCCAGATGGTTTGACTCCTTACAACTAGTTATGCTGGTTAGGCCTGGCAGGAAATATTGACCAAAACATCTGAAGGGCTAAACGTTGCAGACCCCTGCCTTAAAAGGGGCTGTGCTTAGACAACGTTAATGGGTAGCTTGTGTCCCCGTGCTTCATGCATTTGCCAAAGCATGTCTTTAACCCACATCACACTGTGCCTCTATCATATGTTAGAGATGCGTGTTCTGGCACCCAATAATGTTAACCAGCGCAATCTCTGTCTCTGAACATGCTTTTTTCGCCGCATCATTGTCCTGTTCAAGATTCGGGCACACCTGGGAAATTAGCACTCTTTAGCGGCCCCAGGGGTATCGGGCAAGGGTCTAACGTTTCCACACCAGAGCCCCACGGGACCACAATGAAGAGCGCATCCCCCTTTCTCTCACTTATGTTGATTCCAGGAGTGAGCTCTGAAGAGTGAGACCGTGCAGGCTGGCAGAGAACCACCGTCAGCAGCTGCAGTGTGGTGGCAACGTGCGTGTACAGCAAGCTGAAGAATCTGAGGCGGGGAAATGATTCTGGAGGACATGGCTGCAGACACTTATGTGAATGAAGGCACAGGTTTTGAAATGCCCGTACCTCATTCTTATGCATTTGAAATGCAGCACATACTGGCTTGTTAAATCAAGACCGCAAGGTCTACGACAATGTGCACACTGCAACGTGGTCATTTCACTTTGGATACTCTTTTATTGTGTTCATTTGTGGGGAATGTATTTTTCTGTGTACCTTGGCCCTTTAGCCAGTGTCCCCAGGCCTCCAAACACCATTAACGAGTGTTAGGCAGAATTGCAGGACCACCACCACCACACAATTAGGATTACAGGTGTAAGCAAAACCAACCTTTAGTATAAGTCTGTTCTACAGTTTTTGGTAGCGAGCCGAGCAGCCAGGCTTATCTCTAGAGGGAATGTGAGCAGTAAATGAGGTTACACAGAGGTCTTACAATCAGTGGTTCAAGTAGACACTTATACTCAAGGTTTCTTGGTAAAACACTTATACATTTATTGCACAATCATTTAGAAAACATTCACTAGAAGGAGGCAACTTAATATTATACACAAACTTCAGTACTAAACCAATAAGTTTAGCAGTAAATTGGGCTCCCCTGAAATGAGGCCAAATGGCATTTCAATCACTTTAAATAGGAATAAAGGTACAAGTTAATACAATGGATCACAAATACTTTGTCAATTCAATAAACCTAGGCCGAAGTCAATGGTCTAGAGTCTTGGATAGGAAAGAGCAGTTCTGGTAGTAAACGGTAAAGTCTTTGCTAAAGTTCTCAGAAGTAGTTTGTTCAAAAAAGAATTATGTTGGGTCACAAGCTGATTAGGCCTGTAAGTTGGGAAAGTTTCACGAACTTTGATTGCGAGAGGCAAGTTCTCTCAATCGGGTTGGCACAGTAGCTTAATATGAAGCAAAAGATACAGCTGAAGACGTAGGTTCCTGGCAGTTCCTGCAGATCTCACTGTTCCTGAGCCTCAGTCTTGGGGACAAGAGGAAGGATGTTGGGGGACTCCTGTACTGCACAGGATCGTCTGAAAATGTGGACAAAACTCAATTCAGTTCCCGTAGCTGTAATTCAAGCACACAAGCTGGTGTCCCTCTCCCTGGTTAATCCTAACCAGCTCCGAGAATGGTATCCAGGTGGCTTATGCGTTGTTTGGTCCCACCAACTCAAAGGAAGAAGTCGTCCTTGAAGGGGCTTCTCTGTCAAGGTGAACGTGGCAATTCGGACCTGCAGCAGGGCACCACTGGGCAAACCAACGGTCCAGTAGTTGCAGCAGCTGTCCTTTTCCAGCTCGTCTTTGGTTCTTTCGTTCCAGTGGTCGACTCTGCCTTCCAAGCCAAGAGACTCGCCTTTTAAACAGTTTTCTCTTTCATTCCAGCCTAGCTGCCACTCACCCAGCAGGGTGGCTGTCCATCTCGGACAGTCAGTCAGCCAGCCAATCAAGACAGTGTGCATTTGGGTCTCCTAGGAGACTAAGCACAGGGAGTTTCGGGCACCTCCCTCACTTCCTGCCCACCCCAGACACTCGGATGTCAAGGGCGGTCTTAAGTCCTGAAGCCCAGCAAAGGTGTAGGAACAAAGGAATCAAACCTAGTTTGATGCGCAGAGACAAACCCTAAAAGGACCTTTCCAAAAAGAAATGGCGAAAAAAGACCGGTACCTGTTTAAACAAAGAGGCTTAAAGGGATGGTTCATCCAAAAAAATTTATTGCAAAATAAAATGGGCAATAATAAAAAAATAAATAGATTGCCACTTTTTTTTTTTTAAGTCCCTATGTAAAATTTTGAGCAAATGAAGCTCAAAATTTACAAAAGGAAGCACATGGGGGCATCCATTTTGTGAAATGGATGCCGGCCTGTGCTTGCTTTTGCGGCACTAATGAAGGAAAAGCCAGCAGCTGTAGTAAACAAAAGCTACCACTGGGTGGCTTTTCTTTCATTGGTGCCGGCACTCGGAGGATCTTGTGTCCCCTACCACCCCGTGTCTTGTGGAGGAGTACAGGACAAGGACAATAAAGAGACGAAGAACCTACCTGAAGTACTGGAGGTCTTCATTAGTTCAAGTAACCTTTCAGAAGGCCCACAGGAGGGGGGTCCAAGGCTACCAAATGATTAGAAAGCTGGAGGCTGGAAAGATGCACTGAAGATCCAGTGGGCCTTCCTGGCTAGCTGGTCGCACCCTGCTCTTGCAAGAGGAAGGCTTTCTGGTTGGCGAGTGGTGAGCCAAAGTTTCAGATGCTCTGGAAGGTTGAGGGGAACCATGTTGATCTCCCTACATGACTCGTACTCTTGAACCTTGGTAGTGTTGCATCATTCTTCTCAGAGTACCTCCACACTCTCCTAGCAGTGTATCTGATTGATTAGATATTTTGTTCCACCATTACCCAACAAGTGAGAAGTGAGGCAGAAGATTTGTCTTCCGTTCCCCACAGGGGCCCGATTGAGGGCTTTCAAGCCTGGTGAGTGGTGATCCCCTTACTTTGCACCCAGCACAAGCCTTGCTGCTCAGTTTAGGATTAGTCGCAGTTAATTATATTTTTCTTTTGACCGCTGCTAAAAGCTATTGCTGCATTCTAGGTGTGAAGGGGATGAGTGCTCTAGTACCTTCTGTGTTTTTATTAATGCCAAGATGGTGCACAATGCACTGAAGGTTGAGCAGCTGCAATTTAAGGTCATAGTACAAGATTAGTCTTGGTTTTTAGCTTGATCCTAGGGAGTAGACTCTGGTCACATTGGAGGTGGTGATTTGAATGGAGGTGAAGCTGGGGGCTGGGGGTGTTAAACCGAAGGGAATGGTCTGTCTTCAGTGCATTGAGACAGATAATGCCATCTGTGGACCAGCCCTCCACCCTTTGGTGTTTGGTAATGTGTAGGTTGGTCTTTACAGATTCCAGGTCCTAAGGACAGGTGAATAGTCTGCATATAGTTGGAAGGATTTAGAAGATTGATCTGGGAAAGGGTTAACAGGGGGACGGGATGAATCCTTGAGAGGCCACCACTTCATCAGGAGCCATGGCGTGGGGGTCTTCAAGATCATTTGCAATCTAGTCTGTGGCTGTTTTTTCTGGCGCCGTTGGCTTTTGTAATCTGTGTGGTGATTAGCAGTATCGTGCACCGCTGATCAATCGAGAAGAGGGATGTTGGTATTTATTGTCAAGCGATTTTCAACATTTCTGCTAGTTTCTGTGCTCCGGCTTAGGCAGAACCCTAATTAGTTTTCATGAACTTTAGTCATGAATGTAATGTATGAGATTGGTCTAATGCTCACATGCGTATCAGTGTTGACGCAAGCACTCTTTTTTTTCTGCGAACCCATCTTTGCAATCTTGAGTGTGTTGCTAGGAGGTTTATTCTTCACTTGGACATATTCCTGGGGGGTCTCAAGACATCTTTGTTCAATTGGCCGGGCCATACCAGAAGCGTAACCCCTTTTGCTGCTCGTAGCAGGGCTTCTCTGTGCAATTTTCAGTTTGACGTGGTGGCGCATCTTCTAAAGTCACTGACTCTCTTTATTGTCTACTGGGTCACCCTCCATTTCATTGTGCTCCGGGTGCAAACCTTATATATTTGCACATAGACTCGCATTGGGCCACTGATTGGCATTACAGACCACCCAGTCAATCAAGAGTTAACTTTACTTTAAATGGAATACATTTTGTATTGCATTTGCGGGTGTTTTTCCTAAATGAGCACATCTCCCATCCAAAGGTCTGGGTGGATTCTTGTCACATGTTTCTGAACGTTCTCCATGTTAAGAGATTTCCTTCTTACCTGTAAATTATAGCATTATTTTTTGTGATAAAGAATGTTGGAGTTTTCCTAGAGTCCCACCTGGAGGTACGACTTTTGTAAACTGTCCTAATGGCTTGTAAATCCCCAACTCAGTCTTTACTACTCAGAGTTCTTGGTAGAGTGGAAGAGCAGTCAGGCTTATCTTAAGAGGAAGATGTGAGGTGTAGGGAAGTGCACTGAACCCAGTTAGACATCTACATCAAAAAACACTCAAACTTCAAGAACTACGCGATTTTTAACAGAAATATGGTGCAACGTTTACTCTGCATACACATGTGACTACTTTAGGAAAGGAAAATCGTTAGTGTAATACTAGCTACCAAAAACGCAACCCTAGTTAAAGGCAGTTCAGCGAGGACTCCAGTCTTGACAAGCAGCAGAATATGAAGAGTTCCTGTGGAAGTTAACTAAGGATAGAGACCCTGTTAAGGACTCAATAAAGGGACACAAGCAGCAGCTTGGGTTTGAGGGGATCCTCTGGACACCTCTCGGTGCACTCCAACGCTCTGGAGCAACTTTACGGCTCAAGGTAAGCAATACCCTTTCCTTTTCCCACCAGTACCTTAGGTTTGAAGGAGACGACGTGGCTGGATTCTCTTCATTGTGGTTGCGCAGGATCCAATCTCCGGATTCCTTATTCTGATGACAGAAGGCAGGACAATGGACTGGATGTTTCAGCAGCAGGGTGGGAGGACCTCTGGCATGGCGTCATCCACTTATTGGCGCACACTGTGGATTTGGTGCCTATTCTGCGGCACCAACAAAGGACACAATTTGCCTGGTCAGTCTTTTTTGCTTCTCAAGGTCCCACATTCTGCTGAGGGGAGGGGGGGTCTGGGCAAGTTCAATTGGATCTCTGGAGTGTCCTTGAGGGCTCAGCAAAGATTTGGTCAAGTTTGGCCTTTCCATGACTATGGACTTGAAATGGGCAGTAGGTCTCCTGGTATTGGAGTTTCTCTGCACAGGAACTCAGGAGATGGCTCAAAACAAAGTTCATCCTGGGACTGGTTGTTCCCACCAGTCAAAGCGAAGGAGTCGTCCTTTTCGGAGTTACTGTCGCACAGAAAACAGGGTCATGACAGCAGTGGTCGCTTCAGTGTTGCAAAGGGCCTGTCCAATCAGGACAGCCAGACCCCCTTTGGGAGCTGGACCTATTCAGGCATTCTGGCAGACAAAGGACAGGGGGGTGGAAGGCTCCTCCCCCCCACTTTCTGCCTGCCCAGACACTCTGGAGCGTAGACATGGACACCCACAGGTTCCAGCCAAAGGCAATACACATAGGCCTCCCTTTCCCAGAATGGTACAAGGGCTGGCAAAGAACAACCACGCCAGTAATGGTGAAAAAAAAAGCACCTGAGTTGGTACTCTGGTGCCTCTATTGTGCACCACCGAGGCTATGGACATAGCCTGCGGTAGACAAATCACGCAATAGTTGGTATGACACAATAACTGCCACCAGCCATAACTAGGATTGTCTGTGGCATAAGGGTCACAGGAGCAGAAGGGGATACAAAGTATCCCTTTGGCACTCCACATAAGGTGGTGTGTGCCTCTCAGACTATAACGTTTTGGGAGAGATACTAAGAACTGTAGCTACTCCAGGATATAGAAAGGCATCTCCAAGAAGGACCCTAAGGGTCCCCAGCAACACTGCCCATAAGGAGCTGTGTGCTGCAACAGTAAAATACTGATGCCTTTTAAGAGTTTATGGAAGAAACCTAGACTCCATAGGACAGTACAATAACAGAGTTCCAAAAGACAGAATCCATAAGAATGAATGAGGGGCTCCACTCATTCAGGATTAAAGAAAGGTCCAGAAAAAAGTGCTGGCGGTCGCACTAGGAGAGGGGATGTAGCATACAAATGATAATCTCTGTAACAGAATATATTTGTACAAATGTATTGTCTAATCATTCCTTGTTATTGGCCTTTCGTTTAACCATCCTCATACCCAAGATTTTGCCTGGCCTGCTCGACCATACTGCCACTAGGAGTGACTCGTGAGGCTATAGTTCTACGCCTTCATTTGATGAGCTCAGCCGGGGGAAGTGGGTTGAATGCCCATTGCCGCTCTAGCTTGGGTGGATCACACTGTGTCGGGGCAGGGACTGCTCCATAGTACTAGCCTTGCTTGCTCTCTTAGGGTCACTGAGGACTAGTGTCTGCGGGTTGCTGAATTTAATTTTCCACTGCCCTGCGGGGTCAGCGTGGGTTTTTTCTCTGGCATCTCCCTTTCTTCTGTGGGAAGGTTTCCTCAATGTTGGAGGGGCTTTGTTCTAGCTTCTCATTCTGGTTGGTTTATCTATTCTGCAGAGCTGCAGGATTGTCCTGAATGCATTGACCACTGAAGTGTTTAAATACCTCATCTGATGAAACCATTGAGGGGCGATTAGCCATACTTTGCACATTTGATTTGCAAGGATGAAACAAAGGAAATCAGGGTGTCAGAAATTAGGGGGAGGGTTCCAAAAAGTTCCATCATTTTTCAAAATGAGGCTTAGCAAGATGGTGTGCACGTCAGTAAGAATTTCTATGCTACGGCAGCAGGCCTCATTTGGGTAGGGCCTCTGCATATATTGCAATAAAATTGTCGCTACACGTTTACTAATTGGCCCCATATGTCCCTCCCTCCCCACATGGTGCTGTGACTTGACTAGAACTACAGCTTTCTGCAGGTATTGTCCGCCCTGTAAACCAAGATGGAAACACTGACCTGCCAAAGTTCCGCTGAAGGTTCTTAGATAAAAGTGGAGGTAGGTGGAATTGATGCATGTTTGAAAGGTAATGCTGCCTGTGGGTCTTTAAAAGCAGAATGTTGGAATAGAGGTTACCTGTAAAATGGTCTGTGCTCCATTGGTAACTTTCAAATACGTCGCCTGCTGTTCCGAGCCCTAACCAGCTGTACACGTTGGTCACTGTGTATAATGGAAGGGCTCAAAGGTGGTCCTAAAAAAGAGCGTCCTCTGACCTCCACTGAGTGAGTACACCAATACGGCGACGGTGCACAGCTATACCTCCAGATCGACTATGAGGACATCCGCAGGCTCAAAACCCGCTTCTTGCTGACCCAGTCTTGGATGTCTGGTGCATACCGGTAGACGCTCAGTGTGCTTTCATGGTATGGCGGTCTCCTTGCTATTCTGATTGAACGTTTTTCCCTTTTCCCCAGTAGGAATTTTGTGAGTCTTTGTGGGATTATTTTGGCTGTGTTAATCTGAGCTACTTTTAGAATGTTCTCTGTCCGATTGTCTATTTCAGTAATGAATTTACAACACCCAGTTGGGTTTTATCTGCGTGGCAATTAATCCAGGCCCTTCTGATGTAAGATTTTAGAAAGGTCAAACAAGAGAATGGTCTTTTGCACACATTGCTGCAAGGTTGGGAGACTGGGGCTGGGCTCCAGATCTTTTGGCATTATGCAAGTGCCATAACTGCTGGGGTATACCGGCAACTTCGCACCTGATTGAAGAGTAAACTATCTTGTTCATTCTATGATCTGTGCACCGCTGGCCTTACTCCCTAGCTTTGTGAGAATATTGCATATCTAGGGAACGTTGCACTCCCGTTGTGGTGATTTGTAAGCTGCTACACGTTTTCAGCCGACACGCTTGCCATGAGTGCTCTAAACATAATGTTCGTTTAGTAACAATTTGTAACTGTAGTAGCTGGTCACTTAGACATGTAGGGCTACCATTGCAACATAATGCAGGTGATTACAGGCTACCCCCTCCCTTTGACACAGTTTGGTACTGGTAGTGAACCACAGTTTGATAAGACATATTAATTAATCTGTTCTTGTATGGCGGGTAATAGTCACAATCTGGTCAAACAAAAGTTTATTCATAGTATAACAAACACCGAATTAAAAAAATCTAACAATAGTTCTGATGTATTGAACTTACCTGTTTAAGCATTTTGAGGTTGAAAAAACATCAATTTGGTGATCTTAGTAGAATTACTGTTGTATCACTCCAATACACTTCTATAAGTCAACACATTTGGTGTTTCCAGGAAGGGGGATATCTGAAGGGAATTGGAGGTGTTTTTTTAATTTTTTTTTATTTAAATGTATAGGCTATCCTCCGTGCTTTCCTCAGGACTGAAAAAGTAAAACACACTCTGGTCCCAATATTGACTTCTGGTTGGTGACCAAGCAGGTAGTATCTACATTAAAAGAAAAGGGAATAAAATGGTGTTGGATTTGGAATGTGGTATACCTGTCTGTGTAGTCTAGATACATAGGTGTGGTGCCTAGTAACTGGATATCTGGGATTCATTCATTAGCTACCTGGTGGTAGCTTTGTCTTTTTGGGTGGTTTTTCTTGGTAAGACTGTCGTGAATACAGTGCTAATTCTTGTTATAGGCTGGTTGATGCTGCATAGAGGAACAAGAGAGGACAGGAGTTCCTCTTTACTATGTCGCTCACATAAACGCAACTAGTGTATTCATTGAAGAAATATGAATACCTGTTTATTCGTTAGCTGAGTAAATCGGTTGGAATGTCGTCGAATGCATCTCAAAATGGAATAAGAGTGCCTATGCGCAATGTTGTGTGGGGTGTCGCAGTATGTTCATTAAGTTGGTATTCTGGCTTTTCCAACATGCTTGCATTTGGAGATGCATTAGAAGACATTCCATCTGATCTACTCAGCTACCACATAAACCGGTATATCACTCGCCGTGCAGACGCCATTCCACCAGGCGCTGCACAGGTGAGTGAGGCCCTGTCCAAGACCCTCCTGGGCCCCTAATTTTGTTAAGAAAAACAGGCCTGGTGTGCCTCCTGGTTACCGGCGCCCACATGTTTCCTCTTCCGGCTCCCCTTTCCCTTCCGATTCCTCCCTCCCTCCTCCCAGAGCACCCCCGGCCCTTGATTGGCTCACTCTATATTACTAAAGCCATCTCCCCAGGGCAGCCCTCTGCCCCCGCGGCTAAGGGCCCCAAGGCCAAGGGCGGCTCCAGTAGAGGCGGCTCCAGTAGAGGCGGCTCCACAAAGTGTCTGCAGGTGTCTGCAGGTGTCTGCAGCGGAAGCCAAGGAAGCCAGCAGACGCCAACAAAACTGTGAGTGTGTCATGGGTGGGGTGTAGAGCAATCACTCTACTCCAGAAAGCCCCTGCCACTCTACCTTACCTTCCATAGCGTAGACTGCCATAGACTTTATAATATATACTTATGAAGACTTGTGGCCGCTGTAAATGGAATGTAAATGTTGCCATGAGATGAATATGCTAGTGCCACACATGTATGGAACTGAACCCTAGCCTGCGCTGCATCTAGATAGAAACGTGACTGTTAGCATGTGCCACACTCGTATGGAATTCTGAACTTTGGCTTCCGTCGCTTCTGGATGGAAGTGTGAGTGTCGGCATGTGCCGCACCTAGATGGAATCCCATAATTGCAATATTAGCATATGCCACACTTAGATGGAATTCGCAAGCCTAGTCTGCGCCAGAGCTAGACAGAAATGTGTTAGTTAGCATGTGCCACACTTAGAATTATGAACCTAGCTAGCGTCAAATCTAGATAGAAATGTGACTGTTAGCATGTACCGCACCTAGATGGAATCCCACAATTGCAAGGACAGCAATGCCAACTAACCAACCAACTAACAATTCCATCCCTCTGCATACACCTCTCAAACTATAACCAAACACAACCACAAACCTAAAACGCAGCAATCCGCACAAACTTCACAACAATGCAACAACAAAACAAACCACACATAGATTTGCACAACAGCACACGACGACTACGGACCACAAAACACCCCAAGCCCAGCCAACGGACCCACCAGGCTGAGGCTGTCAACAGCACATCACTGCTCTCTTGCACTTTTCCAGCTTATTCCCACTAACCCACCCCCACTCCCCCCTTTTTCAGAGCTGCCAGAGCGCCAGGGGACCACTTCGGTGGTGATAGTGCGCGGTACAAATGTCCTTTAACATTAACGTACATGAAGCCCAACCCCTGCAAGACCGAATTCCTACTCCTCACCAACACTCAGACATACAGACCTGGCTATCAACCATGAACCCTAAGGGCTTCACACCCAAGCTCACCTCCTGGGCCATTTCCCTCGGTTCCACACCTCTCCTTCAAGACACACATAGCTAAAAACTCAGACAGCTTGGTATCGGCTCTCCCATCTGCAGAAAATCCAGTCCTTCCTCCCTCGGAAAAGCTTTAGATTCACCTTTCAAGCACTGGTCCTATCTCACCTGAAAGGGGCAACACAATGCCCTCCTCAAACGCCTCCTCATCCTCCCTTCTGGCCCTGAGAAGTGGCCTACACGCAGCCAGCCCCATGTCTCATCTCAAGGGTCTACGCAGATACAACCACATCTCGGCCCTCCTCGACCTTCACTGGTTCCCACTGCACGCACAATCACCTTCAAGGCTTGCTGCATCATTTATAATGCAGTCTCCCTCAAGTCGCCCAGCTACCCGCAGAGAAACTATGCATCTCCGGTGGACAATGCACCACCAGAAGCCAGGACACATGCAGACTTGAAATCCACCAGTGCAAAATGGAAAGGGCCAGAAAACGAGCCTTCTCTGCTTATACCCAAGAATATGGAACTTCTTACTTGTCAGAATCGCTCTTCATCCCCCTCCCTCACACTCCTACAATTCAGAAAATAACTCAAGGCCCACCTCTTCAAGGAGTCTCTCTTCCTCAACACCTAGGCCATCACGTCGTCCACCCCCGCACCACCACCTGACTCTCTAGATGTCGTCTGCCCCTCTTCCCCCTGTAGAGTTGTACCCCTCCTCTGTGCCCATCTGTAGCCTACCCCCGCTGTAAATCTGTACTGTTGTATATCTCTGTAATGCATATGTAATGTTTCTGATGCTTGTGAATCCGCTTAGAATCGCATGCTGCGCAAATAGTCCGACATCTAGTGGTAATTGCTGAGTATTGCATCTTTCTTCTGAAGATCGAAAGGGGACGTCGACATGGGCATGACTAACACTATCCCTAACGTGACGTGTAGTGTACCCAAAATCTTACACGTCATGGTCCCTCAGATTGTTTTTTTTTTTTTCCACCAACCTAGTTGGTCACCTATGCAGAGCTTACAAGAGCTTTATATTAACTTTGTCCCCACGACCTACGGTCGTCTAGTCTCACGACCAATGTTCTCGACTGCCCCATAGGTTTCTGCCATCAACGATAACTGCTTGGCGACTGTCCAACTGCTCGACTGTTGACCGCCTGGCCTCAGCCCTCCGGTGAGGCCCTAGGTTTATTAATCTCTAAGAATGTATTTCCTTTACCACTCTCTCTTCTTGGTCTGAATGCCGCCACCCTATGCTATGGAGAGGGCGCCCTTTAAACTTTGCCTGTCGTGTAACGGCAGGTTTCCTTGGAAGGACACCCATCGCCGATGCAATCGGTGTCTTCCTCGAGACCAAGATGTGCTCTCGTGCAAGGCCGGTAAGCTCTTTAGTCCATCCATCTTTCAACATTTTCTGTCAGGGCCGGCCTAAGGTATCCAAGCCGAAAGCCTTTCCCCCACTGGCGCTGTCGCTTTGGACGACGAGGAATCTTGTCGACAGCTCTGAATTGGAAGCCATCGACCTTTCAGCAGAGCCGGTAGGCTCCAAAATGCCTGGCTCTGACCGACAGGCCACCGGCTCTTTTATGGCAAGATCACACCCTGGCGACAAGGGCACCCACGCACCACAGATGCAAAAGCACACAACCCCTAAAGCCGCTTCGGAATCGTTGAAGCGGTCAACGCCAACACGGCCACCAAATATTTCGACAGCACCTTCCAAACCTCGCAGTTTGGCGCCCTCCCTGCAACTGCTTTCGCTGCACGTGACTGGGCGTTCATCCTAAAAAAAAAAAAAGTCAACACACCGTCCAAGGGTGCATAAGCACCTAAGGCCTCGGAGTCACTGACTGTGCCGTGAGGCGCGTCGAAACCTTCGATACAACCGCTGAAAATGTGTGAAAGCCTTGCAGCTATCAATTCGCCAGCCAGAGCACATAGGCACTCCCTCTCGTTGATAAGAGTATTCTGAAGACCCCCCTGCTTCTCTCCCCCCCACAGACAGACTTACTCACAGGGGCAATGGGGTGGGTGGGGGATGCAGAGTCATGGGGTGTGGGGTGGGGTGGCGGGGGGACTGATACCTCTGGGTTTGGAGCGCTTTATAAATAAACAAACTCTGGACTCTGCTGAAAACGCTGGATGCACCCTATCCCAGGGGCGCTTACTTAAGACATGCCAGGTTAAAGAACCCCAGCTTTAAACCCGAAACTCTGGTCTCGCTGATCAACAAGCCAGTGGAGGACTCTAACCTTTTTGGGAAGGCAATAGAGACGCCCTGGAGACGGCTAAGAAAGAACACGAAACACTAAAGTCGCTTAGCCAGATCATGGCAAAACCCTTCCAGCAACATGGAGGCTTTAACTAACGCTGGTCCTTTCATGGCCAATCTTTTCCCCCATCTCCAAAAGGACAATATGGCTCAGGGAATACCCCCTGATCCTCTGGCCAAAGCTCATCTGGTAGCCACCAGTACCAGCAAAGAGGCCCTCATAGGAACAAGGTTAGAGGCAGGAACTCTACTCCTAGAGGCTCCCCGACTTCCACCTCAAAATGCCTCACCGCTTCGGGTCCCCTCCTGCGCTTCCCGGGTCGGGAGTTGCTTGTCATTAATCGACGCCTGGGAGGGGATCACATCAGACCAGTGAGTGCTAAAGACCGTTGCTCCCAGCTACTGCATTGAGTTTCTCAGGCCACCTGAGTACCACCCACCGAGAAGCAGACGCCTGTCGCCAGAACACTTGCTCATCCTGCTGGAAGAGGTACAGGTCCTGCTGGAAAAGGGCGCCATAGAAGTCGTCCCCATTCTCCAGGTAAACAAGGGTATTTATTCAGTGTTTTTTCTTGTACCTAAAAAGGATCTCGCCATACGCCCTGTTTAGACGTGTGCCCGGCGAACAAGTATGTTAAACCTCAAATTCAGTATGACAACACTGCAGGAGTTAATTCCCACTGCTGCAGCAGGGGGGGGGGGGGTTACATGGCCACATTGGTCATGAAAGATGCATACTTTCATATTGCAATGTTGCCAATGCACAAAGTACTTAACGTTCATGATGGACGACACCCACTATCGGTTCAAGGTTCTCCCCTTCGGCATTGTCTCAGCACCACAGGAATTCACGAAGGTACTGGCGGTGGTAGCTGCTCACCTGCACAGGCAGTTCATCCCAGTCTATCCTTACCTCGACGACTGGCTCATAACGGGATTCGTATGGAACATGGAAAAATTCCCAGAAGACGGTACATCTCCTCTTCAACCTAGGTTTCTCTATGGACAAGAACAAATCCAGTCTAAACCCCAATCAAACAGTTTGAGGGCTCTAATTCAGAGCAAAGACTGTCTTTTCTTTCCCTCCTACAAGAGGGTTCAAAACGTGCTGTTCCAGATCCCTCATTATGTAGCCAGTCACCAGGTGACCATTCGCAAAGCCATGCGACTGTTGGGGTGATGGCTTCCTGCATCTACCTACTTCCTCACGCTCATCTGCGCATGTGCCCCATGCAAGAGTTGCTCTTGAGCCAATGGTCTCCGACCAGCGGCCAGTGGGGCGATCTAGTGGTTGTCTTCCCCTCCCCCCACCGGTAGAGCACAAGTGGCGGCGGCTACAGGAGGACATTGTACTAAACTTCTTCGCAGAATGGGGCTTCCCAGAGATCGACTTATTCTCCACTCTGCTCAGATTACACCTCCAGGTACCCCCAGAACCGCTCCAAGGGGAACGGTCTCTGGATAACATGGTCTGGGAAATGTATCTATGCTTCCCCCTCCCCCACCGCCTCCCTCCGATTCCCCTGCTCAACAGAATATTGCACAAGATGTACCAAGAACCAGTCGGGATGATTCTGGTGGCACCTATGCCTTGGTTCTCTCAATCTCATGGCAATGTCCCCTCCCAGGAAGCTGCCGTGCATGTAAAAAATGTGGTCTCAAGACTGGAGGGAGACACTAACTACATCTTTGCCCGAAAACTCTCAACTTGGCAGTCTGGCACCTGAGGTCAGATTTTGGGCGCCTCCAGCTCCCTCAAAGATGTATGCACTGTCCCAACCTCATGCCCCCGTTGACTCTCTGCTTCGCCATGCCCCTGTGACGGTGTCCCCCCGCCCACCCCCATGACTGTGTCTGCTTCCCCATGCCCCTGTGACTGTCCCCCCCACCCCTATGCCCCCATGACTGTCCCCCTCCTACCTCCATGACTGTCTCTGCTTCCCCCATGCCCCTGTGACTCTGTGCCCCTTCCCACCCCATGCCCAGTGACCGCCTGTCCCCTTCCCACCCCGTGACTGTCCCCTTCCACCCCATGCCCGTGACACACTGCTTCCCCCATGCGCCTGACTCTCTGCTTCCCCCTTGCCCCTGTGACTGTCCCCCTTCCAACCCATGACTCTGCATCCCCCACCCACCCCATTGCCCCTGTAAGTCCGTGCCCCACCCACTCCCATGCCACCCTTAAGTATGTCTGTGTGCCCCACCCATGCCCCCCCCGTGAGCACGTTGTACCCCCATCCCCCCTTGATTGTTTTGGTTGCCCCCTCTTCCCCTTCCTTCCCCTTTCCTGCAAACTCAGGCTGTACCCCAATTGTCATCTGGCATAGTAAGTCGTAGCCGCCTGTCTTTCGCAGCCAAATACCCCCCCCCCCCTTTTCATAGTCCAGCACTACCCCAATTGCCGCCAGGCATATGTTAGAAACGATTTCATAATTGTACGTAATTTTCCCTCCATGTGTTAACCCCCAAACGCGTTGCTGCTGTTTAGACACCATTGACTGTCTTTGCCAGAGAAGCACAGCCTTCAGCTGCACGCCTCTGGACTTTCGCTCACTTTGAATGGGGAAACTGACATGCCCTTAAGACAGTCAGTACTGGGAGACTGTTTCCCTTAGTCCTTTCCTCATGTTGCAGCTTTTGTGCAACATGTAACAAGTGTGCAATGTATCTTACCATACAGCACACTTGGGTCTATAGTCATTTCCAAAGGCCCTAGATACTCTCGCTGGACTTTTTATGAGCTGTGCAGATGTGTCATGGACAGGACTGGTGGCAGCTATCTTTTCGCATTATTTTTAACCCTTTCCTGCCATGTTAACCGTGTTAACCACGTTTGGCACAAATAGGTGGCCTGGCTCCAAAATGGCCATGCCACAAGGTTATTTGTCCTGTCCTTTGGCCATCTTGCCCCTTCACCTTCCTCAGGTCGAGTCGACCCAGGTCAGTCCTTATTTGGTCATGCACGTTCCCGCGAATCCAGTGCTTTTGCAGGCTTCTTCATGCCTTGTGTGTGTGCCTCCAGGATGTGGGCTGGAATGTCTGATTCCCTTACACATCCTGGGTGCCAGAGTCTGGAGTGCCATAAATGCCTGTGACCACCGTGGTCCATGATTGGTCCACGTATGGAGTGTGTTAGTGAGCAGATCTCCCATTGGGTCCTCTCCGTTTTGGAGCAAAGGGAACTTTGGTTAAGAGGAGGCTGAAAACACCACTACCATGTCGATCTCCTGAGTTGTCACAGAAGAAAGGATAGGATCCAAGTATCCTGCAACTACGAAGCTGAGTCGATCAACCGCTGGTAACCCGCTGGAAGGTTTGGCACCTTAAGCCCACGGTCGTCCCATGGGACCCCTCTGCACCTTGTCGTCCGAGAAGGTCTGCGAAGACGCTTCGACCGATTGGAATAGTGGGACCAACTATTCTCGGCACCGCCATCAAACCCTGCAAGTAAGCTTTCTCGGAAGTGTCCCTGGGCCAACCAGTGGACTGACCAGCTTACCCAGTTGCTTTGCTCTGTCACCGCCGCCGTTTCGAGGAGGCCCTCGAAACTTGGTATACTGCTAGCTCTCTGTCCCCGGCACCTTCGCACCGAATTTCGTATACTTGCCGTTCTCAGGTCTGAAGTGAGACGAGTGTGCCAGGACTGGAGTAAACGCAGTTACCGTTTTGCCCTGCCGTGGCAATGACCTTTGCAAGTTCGCTGCATTTGTGACCCTCCTTCCCCTGAAGCCTGCTGCAGTGAAACTGGGCCGATTCCTCCACCCAGAGGGGAGAAATCGCCACTGTCCCGTTGGGAATGATCGCTGTATTTTAGGAACTGAAAGGTGCCGAGACGTCCTTTTTGCCGCATTCGAACCTGCAAGCGAAGTGGACTAACGTGCTGAAGTTTGGGTCCGCTTGTGTCGGGGACCGGTGAGTACTCAATACCCCCAGCCGGTGGCCCCTAGCGCAAGTGCCCATTTTTACGCATGAGTGGCCCCGGAGGGCCCCTCTCATTTCTACTGCTATTGTGAAATAGCGACTCCATACCGAACTCTCAAACTGCCTCTGCCTTCAAGTGGAGGTCCTTCTTGAATAGTGGGAACCTATTCTGCATCGCCTCACCTGCCTACCTGAGCTGCTAGATACCCCTGAAGAGGCCCTGTTCTGCCCATTGGAACAACTGTGTGCATTTGCATTGCATGTACTAATGAACACAAGGCTCCTCTCTTCTTAGTGCTTGGACTGCCTCTTAGTTAGGTGTACTGTCAATGTCAAACTGGGCCTAAAGACTCTGCACTGTCCGTTTCCTTCCCATCTAGGTTTTCGACATATTTTTTGCATTTAACCCTTTAGACACCAATGGTCTCGTGTGTATATATATATATTGTATTGAGTGTGATGTATTGGTTTAATTAGTGTTACTGTCATTCTTTTGCTATGGTCTGTTACAAAACCCTTGTAATAAATGTGTCTATATTTTTAATATAACACCTTTCTGGAGTAATTTGTAAGTGTCCTTGCTCTATGTGCTCATCGAGGTCCTTCAGTCACCCTCACCCCTCCTGAGACTTAGGGCCTCATTACACGGATGGCGGTGGACCAAGATGCTATTAGCACCTTGGTCCATGCCGGTAAAATACCGGCACTGCCTTGGTGGAAAGGGGAATTACCGCCCTATTCCAAGGTTGGTGGGGTGGTAATTCCCCCTTCCGCCATTGCCCTTCCCATTTTTGCCCCATAGGGCTCTATGGGAATTGGGAAGGCGCTAATTATGGTACCGCAAATTGCAGTACCGTAAATTGCGGTACCGTAATTGGCTCCCTGGTCCCTTTGCGGGTTGGCTTTTAACGCCTGCAAAAAGCAGGCGTTCAATTCCCCAACCCGCAAAGGGACCTCGTAGTAAGGCGGTAAGGGTTTACCGGTACCGGTAAAATACCGGTACCGGTAAACCCTTACCGCCTACCGTGTAATGAGGCCCTTAGTCTTGACCGCCTGCCATAGCTACCCTGATTGGTCTGGCTTGTCCAGAGGTTACCCTGTTCCAAGAAACTAGGTTGGCCTTCTGAACCTGTGCCCCTCCAGGTCAGAGTTCAGAAATCCTTCTTAACAGCATTGAAAGTCATAGCCGTCTGACTTTCACAGCCACCTACCCTCTCCCCCCCTCTCCTTCTCCTCTCCCCTTGTCTTTGCAGCCACTTCCCCTCCCCTCTGCCATTTCTGTTTTGCCCATTAGCACTTGCTCCTATAATTTGTCCCATGATTTCTGATAGCAGCTTGTTTGTCCCTCCTTGTCTTATCCTCCCACTCCCCTCCTTTGATTATTCTTTATCGTTGTTTCACCTATTAAGATAGTCGCTTGATTGTCCCTCTCCTCCTTCCTCTCGCCACCCCCCTCCTCCTGTTAGTCATGCACTACAACAATTGTCGTCGGGCATAGTAGTTACTGCTGGTTGGTCTCCTTTCCCTCCCTCCCCCCCCCCCTTTTCTCCATAATTGTTCCTTGCACTATCTGAAATGTCGCCAGGCTTAGTATGATAGTTATTTTTCACATTCTAGTTGTTTCAAGGACTTGTAAGAATGTAACTGTGTTCATCCCAGGTTCCCTCTCTCCTTGAAGCGCTTTGAAACACATTGTGTATAAGCGCTATACAAATCAGTTCAATTCAATGGACGTACTCTGAGAAGCACCACCAGGCATTGCTACTCTAACGGCAAGGGCATCAATCCTATTGAATGCTCACCTAAAGATCTCCTTTACCTAACTCATCTGTTAGACTCAGGACTGGTTTTCAATTCTGTTAAAGTCCACTTAGCCGTGCTTTCGGCATACACCAAGTCCAAGAGCAAGGTTTCATGGTGGAAAATTCCTGTAATTAAAGCCTTTATGGAAGGGGTAAAGAGACCTCCCCCAATTTCCAACACAGCTCCCGGGTGAGACCTGAATGTTCTTACCGACTAAAGGGGCCTCCCTTTGAACCAATGCACAAGGCTAGCCTTAAAGCACTCCCATACAAGACCGCCTTTCTGGTGGGGAATCACGTTGATAAGGAAAGTTGGTGAACTGCAGGCCCTTTCAGTTCAAGATTCCTTTGTCACGATTCATATAGACAAGGTGTTTTTGTGCGCACACCCTTGCTTTGCGCCTAATTTCATCTCGCAGTTCCATGTAAACCAGTCCATATAACTACCCACCTTTTTCCAGAACCCCACTAACAAAACAACCCAGTTTTTCGTTTCAGTGGCAGTTGGTAGAGATGGGGACCCTGTCTCTAAATCAGCAATATGAAGGTGGATTGTGAACTGCATCACACTGCTACTCTTGGCAAGAGTGACCTGCCCTTCACGCCTAGAGCACTCTGTACCTGGGGCACAGTGGCTACCATAGCATTCATTGCAAATGTTCCTCTTCCATTTGCAAAGAAGCAACCTATAGTTCTGTGCACACCTTTACACAACACTACTGCCTAGATAGACGCTCCAGATTTGATTCACAGGTGGCTCAAGCATCAGAAGACCTGCATTACTCACCTTAATAGCATGTCTGATGATTGAGTTTGCTTAGATTCACAGGTGCCTACCCTTCCTCCCCTCATGTAGAAGGCGCATAGACATCTTGCGCCTTCTCTCTTCTGTACTCGCTCACGCAGACTAGAAAACTCCCTCATGGCAGAAAAAACAACCAGAGGGACCTCTGTGCGTGAGGGATTTTGGGTACACGTCACGTTGGGGATAGTTATTCACTCCCATGTTTACGTGCCCTTTCGACGATATATGCACAGCATGGGAATCTAAGCAGATACAATCATCAGAAACACTATTACGGTGAGTAATGCATGCCATACCTTTTGTAAAGCGCTCTGTTGCTTCTCCCAGCTAGGTTTGTGCTCACTAAATACCATAATAGCGAGTTGTGCCTGAAACATGACAACACTAGTAGTGTGTGAAATGTTTGTAGGTCCCAACATGATTGTGGGCAACGGGGGGGAGATGAGGGGGCAGGAAATATTCAAAATGCTGGTAAACGACTGTTATGGGCCAGTAACTTCACCTGTCAATGGCGGCATGCCACAAAGGGACACAGCGAATATGGAACCGCTATGCTTCATGCTCATTTTAGGTAAATTACTCTTGCTCTGATTCATATTTATTTTTACGCTAAAGGTTTTTGTGGAACTACTTCAATTTAATCGACTTTTGTATTGACGTCAAGTACTTGTAAGCCAGAAGAATGGAATGGTTGAGCTTGTTGGTTCAGATCCTGTTCTATTTTACTAAGAGAATCCTCCATGAATGGGGAGGATAGCTGAGAGGCAACATGCTCGCCTTGGAAGCAAGACGACACGGAGCAACACAGGTTCAATCCCCGGATGCATGCTTAAGAGAACCTCTGGTATTAAGCGTGTTATAAATAACCTATCATACGATCTCATGTGGTACCTATTCGTATGTAACAACGATTAGATGCTGAGGCCGCTTGCTCCAGGTTCTGACTGTCTGCTGTCTCCCGTTGCCTGGTAGTCAATAGGGTGTTATTTCTCCTGGCATGTTGCGGGTTGAGTTTGTATGCGGGTACTCTACTATCCTGCCAAGCTTTTCAGTTACTGTGGCCTTTGGCACAGGCCCTGCTCGATATATTTGGTTAATTTTCAGCTGGTCTCCTTACTCAGAATTATTACATTTGCTTTAAACCAGTTTGTGAATTGCTCTTCAACATTGTGTTTTTCAGAAATATTCTTATTTTACGACATCAACTGAAAAGCCTATGGGAGCACGGACGCCGCATATGCTTGTTACCAGGATATACAGGAAATCTTGCCAAGGTAAATGGGCTCTGCACTCTTGGGCAGAAGTTAGCGGTTTACTCGTGTGCCTGGAAAGTAATTGTCACAGGAGGAGGGCTATGCTAAAGAACCCAAGCGCGCTAATACACAATGGAAGTGTCTACCTCAGAATCCTAGTGCGGTGTACATGGGGATGGGAGCGGACTGTGTCAAATGTTCTTCCCCTCTTTTATCTGGCTCTGTGGAAACCCCAGGGCTAGATCTGAAACGTGTGGGTATAGTGTATTTGCAGCCAAAGCCATGCCTCGTGGGCATGGAGACTGGGTTCGTGGGATCCTTTGGTGTCTGGAATGAAGTCTGTTTGGAGGTCCACTACGGACATCTGGGTTCTATTTCGTAAGAAGTGATGTTTGCCATCAGTCGCTGGGTACACATTCTCTGTAGTAACCAATCTTGGACCAGCTTCTGTATTTTGAAGATGTCTAGGCTAAGGCTGCCGCTCCTTAGCCGGCATGAATCAGAACATGTTCCTTGCACTGCAGAGAGTCTTCATTTGGTCTCTATGAGCACCATGAGGTTGTGGTTCGTACAAAGTTGGGAAATCGCGCCATGATATGATATGGCGTTATAACGCGCCTATACACAAGTGTTTCAAGGCGCGACGAGGCAAGGGGGGGGGGGGGGCAATGGGAGGACAAACAACGATCCTACTAGGCCAGGTGTCATTCAGATTGCGCCAGGGAAGGGAAGGGAAGGGAAGGGGGGGGAGAAAGGGGGAAGGGAGAGGGGAAGTGCAGTACATGGGAAGTGGAATAAATATGACACATAAATAGCCAGCTAGTGGCAAGTGCAAGGAAGTGCAGACGTGAGTGCTAGAAGGGGGGACTGAAGGGATACAGAAAAAGGTCCCCAAGTGCCTTCCCTCAGATCACCTCTTTCTCCAGCTTTGGATCTTTCATGGATTCACATGCTTAGAATATTCCCCGTCGTCAGACTGGGACCCCTCGGTACACATATATAGCCTTTTCCAATAGGAAAACTTCTGATACTTTTGTGTCCTATCTACGTCCTTTTAGGACCCGCCTACGCATGCTCCGTAGGCCGTCCCAGTATAAGAGGCCCGCCCCCGCGGCTCCCCTTTAGATTTCAACCGTCTCCAAAGTAGTGGGATCTCCTCGCGTTGTCTTACTATTTTGTACAAGGTTGCATTACTGGAATTTGAGTACAGAAAATGTCCTCCGTGCCAGGAAAAGCGCTGTTCCGCCCATGCGCGACGTGCGGCTTCAATAAAGTTTACGAGGGGGACGGACATATGGATTGTATATATTGCCTCCACCCTCATCATTCGGCGGATAACTGCGACATATGCAAAGGGTTTTCTCAAAAAACCCTCAAAGACCGCAGTCGACGACTGGTGGCATGGCTGAATGAGGGAGCGGGGGCATACCCCCCTTCGGAGGTAGGCTCCACACAATCGGCGAAAACATCACGCCGCGCTACCTCGTCGGAACCACTGGTGAAGAAATCTCGACCGACGGAAAAAGAGTCGTCTGGAAGTCACTCAACTAGAGACTCTTCGTCAAAGAAATCATCTTCATCAAAAAAGCATGAAAAGGAAAGGAAATCCTCCTCGGGCGATCATCATAGATCGACCACGAGTCGAGAGTCGAGTAAAAGCAAGCCAAGTGTGGAAAAGGCGGGACCGCCAAAACCACCTGCTAACTCACCGTCGTCGACGGCGGCCCAGTCATCGGCCTCCACCCTGCCACTTACGCAGGTGGCATCCACCGTCCCACCGACAACGACGTCGACGATGGCCTCGTCGACGGGGGTTCTACAGGAGGCCTGGAGGCCTGAAATTTTTGATCCGATCCCCCCCGGATACTTTACTACAAGAACAGGCTGTGTTGCTGTCCTCGGAGGACGAGAATGAGAGAATAGCTGGCCCAGCAGACCTAGGGCTACGAGTGGCTGACAAGTCGTCGACGAGGGGATCCGTTATACCGGTATCTGCCCCTCTTCTCAATCCTCAATCTGTTTTGTCGTTGGAAATTCTGTCCACGCTTCAGTCGTTGGACCAGAGACTACCTCAGGCAAACCTAACACAGTCACCCGTCGACGAGCCGGGCCCGTCCCCTCAACCGACGCACGCCAATCTCAGCGCTGGCACAAGAGGAAGGTGAGCTGCCAGATTCGGAGTCTGACAGGGGAGCCATGTCGGATATCTCATCATCCCCCTCCAGGGATCCAACCTGGGAGTCAGAGGTGGAGTTGGAAACCCCTAGAAGCCCATTGCGTCATTCCATTCTATGATGGAGAAGGCATGCAAAGAATTTGGTTTGTCCCAGGAAGAACAGAAAAAGGACTGTTTTTTGTTCGACCACATGGGTAAGAGAAGGAGGTCTGTGTTCTCAATACCAATACTAGACCATGTATGGAAGGAGGGGTTGCAGACAATGCGTCACCCGTTTTCAGAGCCGGCAGTGAAAGGACGCCTGGAAAAAAGTTTAAGGCTCCAGAGTCTACCCCCAAGAGTTTATCCTCCCAACCAACGCCAGACTCGGTGGTGTCGGCGGCAGCGGCGAGGAAGGCGAAGGCCCAGCACAAGTGCGCGACTCCTCCTGAGAACGAAGCGAGACGCCAAGATGCCTTTGGTAAAAAAGTGCTATCCGTGGGAGCGACCACAGTAAAGGCTGCAAACTCTCTAGCAATTGTTGCCAGATACGATAGGGAGATGTGGCACAGGCTAGCTCCGTTGCTTGATCATCTTCCGGAAGAGCATAGGAAGGCAGCGATGTTACTCGTCCGAGAAGGTGAGGAAGCCTCAAATCACGCAATAAACATCGCGGTGGACTTCGCTGAGTCAGGCTTCAAGCAAGTCAATAATGGGGTCGTATTACGTTGACAGTCATGGCTTAAGTGTACCTACTTCAGGCCAGAAGTACAATACAAAGTTTTAGATATGCCCTTTGAGGGAGACCTTCTTTTCGGTGAGAAGGTGGACGAAGCCCTAAAGGGAATGAAAGAGGACTCAGACACGGCACGTTCATTGGGTGCCCTCCAGAGTGGCAGAAACTACAAGTCTTTTCGTCCCTTTTAGAGGGGCTTCAGGTAATTCAAGATTCTCTGCATCTGGAGACAGATCCTTTGGCAGATCAGCTCACCCCTCCCAGGGATACAGACGTGCCTCCCAAACGGCAAACCGTCGCCGGAACTTCCAGGAAAAGACCATCATATCCGTCGTCGTCGAGAGACCAGCAAAATAAAGATCAGCAGTGACATACAACACACCGTTCTGGGGGGAAGAGTTTCAACATATGTCGACGAATGGGAACGAATAACGACGGATCAATGGGTGCTGGATACTATAAGAAACGGACACGCTCTACAATTCAAACACAGCCCTCCGCAAATTCCACCTGCGTTCACCGCTCATTCCCATCTGAAGATACTGCAACAAGAGGTAACTCATGTTAGCAAAGGGCGTAATAGAATTAGTTCCAACATCACAGAGAGGTCAAGGAGTCTACTCAAGATATTTCGTCGTAAAAAAGCCGAACGGCAAATGGTGTCCCATTTTAGACTTACGCGATCTCAACAAGTCTTTAAAGAGCCAAAAATTCAAGATGCGCACTCTGCAGGAAGTGATCCGCGCCGTTCAAGAGGGGGATTTTCTAGCGTCCCTGGATTTACAGGACGCGCATTTCCATATTCCAATGCGTCGGAAACGCAGGAAATTCCTAAGATTTGTAATAGGGCGGACTCACTACCATTTCACGGTTCTTCCTTTTGGGCTCAAGACCTCCCCCAGAACTCACGAAATGCCTGGCTCCAGTAGCGGCCTGGCTAAAGAAGCAAGGCCACCATGTATACCCATACCTCGATGACTGGCTGGTAAGGGGATCCTCCCCAGCGTCGACCAACACAAGTTTACAAGCCACCATGCAGCTTCTACAACAGCTGGGATTCGCCATAAACTTCGAAAAATCCTCTCTGCAGCCATCGAGATCGCTGGTATTCCTGGGGGCACAGTTCGAGACCCAGTTAGGGCTAGTGAAACCTTCTCTCGACAGAACCTCAAGACTCGATCAACAAGCATGCCGACTACGGCGAAACACCAAGATCTCAGTGAGAAAATACGTTTCGGTCCTAGGGGCCATGGCATCCTGCATCCATCTGGTGGAAAACTGTCGCCTATTCATGAGGCCAGTCCAGGAATTCCTCGCGGACCGATGGACGCAGGCTCAAGGATCGTGGTCAGACAAGATAACCATCGACGACGGCAAGCTGCTTCGGACCCTTCAGTGGTGGCAGAGTTTCCACAATCTGAACAACGGCGTACCCCTACAGGAGCCGGAGTTTCAGCGAACCATAGTCACGGATGCGTCCCTAACCGGATGGGGAGCTCACATGGGTGCTCTCCAAACGCAAGGTCGCTGGTCTCCAACGGAGTCACTCCTACACATAAACGTGTTAGAGCTCAGAGCAGTACGATGGGCCTTGAAGGCATTCCTACCACACATCAAGGGCTCGCAAGTATGAATACTGACCGACAATACAACGGCCATGTTTTATCTGAGGAAACAAGGAGGGACGCGATCAAGAACTCTTTCCATAGAAGCCCAGAAAACATGGCATTGGGCATTAAAGCACGAAATTTCCATCGTGGCTCATCACCTTCCAGGAGTGAGGAACTCCCAAGCAGACTCCCTCAGCAGAAGCATGGCCCAGATACACGAGTGGGAAATGGACACAGTTCACCTGATGAAAGTGTTCGAGAAATGGGGTCACCCCCCTCTGGACGCCTTCGCGACCAAAGACAAGAAATGCGAGCAATTCGCAAGCAGATGGCCTCAAGAGGGCTCCAGGGGGGAGGCATTCTCCTTCCCATGGACGGACATGTTCCTCTATGCTTTTCCCCCTTCCCCCTCATACGGAGGACAATACAGTGGATACGCAGATACAATTGCCGGGTAATTCTAGTGACACCATACTGGCCAAGGCAACCGTGGTTCTCCGACCTGCTTCACCTGTCGCTGGAACATCCCATAGGGTTTCCCAAAGCCCCGAACCTACTATCCCGGGAAAAAGGCACGGCGTGGCATCACGACCCGGACAGTCTCAACCTTACAGCCTGGCTCCTGACTTTTCGGATTTCGGTGCTTTAGACGTTTCAGAGGATTGTCAAAAAATTCTACAAGCGGCTAGAGCCCCCTCTACAAACAAATCCTACTCCTATAAGTGGCGGAGGTTCTGTGAATGGTGTAGGCGACAACAGGGCCTACAACCGTTGTCGGTGACGCCGGAACAAGTTCTACCTTACCTGCCCCTCTTAGCGGAGAGGGGATTATCCTTCACATCGATAAAGGTGCACCTGGTGGCCATCTCGAGGTTCACAAGGAAAAGGCAGTCTCCTCTATTTAGCGACAGACTTGTAAAACACTTCATGAGGGGTTTATTTCGAGCTTTTCCCCCGGAAAAACGTTTCCCCCCGACTTGGAGTCTCAACAGTGTTGGCAGGCTTAATGAAACCGCCTTTTGAGCCTATGGCCACGTCCAACATAAAATTCATTTCGTGGAAGTTGGCATTCTTGATTGCTATCACATCAGCTAGAAGAATCTCGGAACTGCAAGCGCTGGTCGTAGACCCGCCATACCTAAGATTCTTTAAGGACAAAGTAGTCCTGGCAACTAATCCTATGTTCGTCCCAAAAGTTCCAACAGTGTATCACAAACACTCGTCCATTATTCTCCCTACTTTCTTCGCCACACCATCATCGGCAGCAGAAAAAGCTCTTCATACCCTGGACGTTAAGAGGGCTCTGAAATTTTACCTACATCGTACACAGGAATTCAGGTCTAATATACAACTGTTCGTCGCGTATGGTCCGTCGACGAGAGGAAAAGCAATCTCTAAACAAGGATTGGCTCGATGGGTCTCATCGACGATTGCGTTTTGTCACTCTACGGCCGGAAGGCCACTGCAAGGACATCCTAGAGCCCATTCTACAAGATCGATCTCCTCCTCAACAGCTTTATGGGCAGGAATTCCGTTGACGGACATATGCCAAGCTGCGGCATGGTCAGTGCCCCACACGTTTACCCGCCACTACTGCCTTGCCAGGCAGCATGCGGACGAGGTGCAGATGGGAAGAGCTGTCCTGCGCCATCTGTTTCAGTAAGGTAAGCTCCACGCTGTGGAGAATCGGTTGTCTACCTTTTAATGACAGTTTATTTTATGTGGGTAAGGTTATTTGGGGTAACTTATTCCTACTGTACATATGCATTGTGTAGTATGTTGAGGGTATATTACATTACATTCTCACCGCCGTCTCAAGTGTTACTGCTATACAATCTATTCTAAGCATGTGAATCCATGAAAGATCCAATGCTGGAGAAGGGAATAGTTTCTTACCTGTAACTCCATTTCTCCAGCATTGGTATTTTTCATGGATTCACATGCGCCCGCCAACCTCCCCGGAATGTAATGTATTTGATTGATAAGTCTAACCCTTCCTACTTTGGAGGGGCCGAAATCTGAAGGGGAGCCGCGGGGGTGGGCCTCTTATACTGGGACGGCCTACGGAGCATGCGTAGGCGGGTCCTAAAAGGACGTAGATAGGACACAAAAGTGTCGGAAGTTTTCCTATTGGAAAAGGCTATATATGTGTACCGAGGGGTCCCAGTCTGACGACGGGGAATATTCTAAGCATGTGAATCCATGAAAGATACCAATGCTGGAGAAATGGAGTTACAGGTAAGAAACTATTCCCATCTACAGCAAGGATTCACCTCTGCTGGAGCACTAAGTAACCACTAACAGTTTTGCCTAACCCCCCCCCCCTCCCCCCCGCTCATCGCCATTCATCTTCTGTTGGGAGCTGAAGCCACCTATCCACAAGTGACTCATTTAGGGTTGAAGAAAGCTTTTTGGAAATCCTGGTGGCCTCAGCCACCTGCCTGCACTTAAACATGTCCAATGTTGGTTGTCGTTAATCTATGTATGTCCCACCGATGTATTGCCCCCAATGACTGTTCATTTACTCCCCTCTAGAACCTGATCAGAATGTCCCTCAAACTCTCCCCATTGTAGGCAGCTCACTGCTTCCCGTCACACCTGATTTCTTATGTATTGTATGCTGTTTTGAGATCAAAAGAGCAGTGTTCTACATATACATACACATGTTAAAAGCAATCCCTTCCCTGGTGGACATGGTTATAAGCATCTCAAAATGGCTTTTTCCTGCAGTTCCACGCCAGGCTTCAGATCCTGCATTGATTTACATGCCTCTGCCCCTGGGTTCCCTATAAAAGGTCATGTTACGCTCCTCTATCCTGACCGTGTCCCCATTGGGTGTAGGACATGCGCCGTGTGGTAGCTGTGAACCCCCTTCTCAACTGATTGGAAAATGGTCAATGCCAAGTTCCTGGATTCATATTTGTTTATCCACAAATCTTTAAATATCCGGAAGACATGCTCTTTATTTTGTCCACTTCTTGTACTGCTGGCTGTAGTGTTGTTGAAGCGAGGCAGGTGAATGGAGGCAGACCCCAGCTTCTTGTGCAGGTTTGGTGTAAATCCATCCTGGGTTTTTGCACAGCATTCCTGCCTAGAACTGTGGCCGACCCACAGAACATCGGGACTTCCCAAAGACAGAGTTTTATGTAGATTTTGTTTGGCCACTTTTGCAGAATTATATCAAAATGCCTTGTAGTAGAAATGCGATATTTTCAGTGGGAGGGCAGGGGTGGGGGGGAATGGGAACAAGTCCACTGGTTATGGCAGTTGGCTTCTTATGCATGGTAAAGCCCTTGGCCCCGCGTACCCAAGAAAAGTCCCAAGGCTATTTTTAACCTGATGGTCCGCATGTGGATTTAAGCCCCTTTCCACAGGCAGGCATTGCCTTCGCTGGTCCCCTAAGCCGTGCCAAGCCACCCAACGTGTCCAGTGAAACCTTGCCTCCAGCATGGTCTTGGTGCCCTTTGGGCATGCCATGGACTGAGGCGCTGGCCACTTGTTGGGCAGCAACAGGGTTTTAGAACTGGCTTCATGCCCACTACTTGGCTGTTGCCTGCAGGCCTGGCCCAACTTGCTGCTGGTCCCTGCACACACCTTTTTTTTTTTAAACTGTTTTACGGCCATATTGCACCCCTTGCTTTTGACTACCCTTACCCCCAAACCTGCCTACGGTCAGGGAGACAGCGGCCAAGACTCTTGCAACATGTCTTTGCACAGGGTCTGCAGCCCCACTGAATGCCAGCCACAATGGCTGTACTTGTCGAGGAATGTTACTTACCCCCCACCCCCCACCTCCCAAAACACCAGTGGCTGACTCTTAGCCACTCTTTTACCTCCTTTCTGGAATTTGTGGTCCAGAGCGTGGCAGGTGTGTCCTTCAACAGTTTGGGTGAGCCCATCGATTACAACTGGGATACGTTTATCCATTTCAGAAGTTAAATGGGAAAGGCAAGTTTTGGGTCTACCTGCCCCTTGCTGGAACCTTCCAAAACTTAAACGGAAAATTTAACGTGGTCATTACATTTTTTTGGGAAGCTTTTGTGAATATTTTTTGAAATGGCGCTAGGTTGTGCTATTCATATAAGGCGTTGTGGCCCTGGGTTCCTAGTTTTTTTTTAATGCACATTTGTTCCACTTTTTTTTTTAAGTGTTTGTTTCAAATCCCATCTCCCCCATCCTCACGGCCCCCAAACCCCACTCCCCCTCCAAACCAACAGAATGCAGGGCAAGACACCACAGCCGCCATGCCATATTAAACAGTTCAGTAAAAAACGTTCTGATGTGCCTTTTCTACAGTAGGGACTGGATCGAGTGACCCTGTAGTTCTTAGGTTGGACTCAATTTGTGTTTGTACAATCTAACCATTTTGTCTTGTTGCCTTTAGTTTAATATTGTCTCCTCCCTGCCACCCACCTGCAATTACTGTTGACCATCAGGGCATTTCTTGTTGGCTGCCTGGTTCAGTAAGAGACCTGTGAACAGGGGGTGAACGCCTGGTGTAGCCCCTCTTATTCGAATTGGTGTTTTACCGCGGCAGAAATAACCGCGACTGAATGAGAAATTTACATAATGCAAAATTGCTCGTACATTTCCCATTCAGTCATTCAATGTAAAACATCCCCAAATCTAAAGAACCACTAACCGCACACCCCCCTACTTACCTTTCTTTCAGGCTCGCTGGTCCCTGCGACGCCACTTCCCTTTCACTTCCGTGAACCTAAAATACATACCACAAGGTTCAAACTTTTTGTTTTATGTATATTAGGTCTTTTGGCGGGGTAGGTAAATTGGATTGTCATTTTGGCCGAATCATCTTATTCTGAAAGTATTACCACAACCCTCCCTGAGGGCACGGCCATATTTCACTAATAGCAGTAGTTGTCATGTTTCAGTGGGAGAGAAATGTTTCCAACAAAGTGAAAACATGGAAAACCAGATGTACAAACCAGTCTGACACCGGGTAGAAGTCTTCCTACACCAATAAACTCCTCACCACTGCGCCATCAAATGCGTCTTCCTGGAGACTTGTGTAAGCGTTTATGCGAAGGGCATGCCTATAGGTTTCCCTGTGCCAGGGTATTTGGACAATGTGTGTGGGTTGGAGTAGGAGAGAGCCTGTCTTATTAACACTTCTTTTCTTTCTCCCAGGATGTCGAGGTGTATATTTTGCAGCTACACTGAGCAAGGCCTACATGAGACGCCCTTTAGATGTTGTGGGATTTTGCACTGGGCCCGGAGCATATTGCAATGGCGGTCTCGCACCACTAAAGACACGCTGTCCACTACTGAGATGGAGATAGCCCGGCCTTCTGAGGTGTTTAGAGCTCTCTCCAGAGATCCTGCCTCCAAAAGGCTTACACAAGTCTCTGGACAAAGACTGCTTCCTGTGGACAGACGTTTTGCAGAAAGCCCTTCTCCTTGCTGCTGGACAGGCATCGTGAAGGCCCAGGGACCCTGTTGTGGCACATATACTGGGGGCTGGGCACTATCTGACGACGTTGGACTGAATCTCAAGTCACTGAAATACTCCAGACACTGATCAGGGAAGAGCACTAAACACTGCAACTATGGATCATGGACAAGAGACCTCTTGGATGGTGTTTGTTTATTTTTGTTAGACCTTAATCCTAATATTAAAGACACTTTGGTTTGCACTTTGTACACCTATGTGCAGCGCCTTTATCACCCAATGTTGCTGCTTTCTAGCGCACTCTGGCCATTTGTTTGGGTGCCCTTGCTCTTCCCAATCATAGTGCAGTGCAAATGTCTGGCACGGTCTCAGATTGAATCCACAAAGTACCCCAAAGTATCTCGATGTGTCCTACTAGTTTTTGGAAGTTCCTTTTCGATCTGATCTCCAGGGACCTGCACACGTTTTTCAATCCATTTATAATCTAACCCAAGTGTTCTAGAGAAAGGGTTCCAACAACTGTGCGTATGTCCTTGCTGCTCTCCAAGCACTGCTGTTTCCAGAAGAATCTTCAGCTTTGTGGTCCAGAACCCACCTTGGGGCAGGTTTGAAATTCTGGGATATACTGGCCTTTTTGTGTACGCAAAATAATTTGATAGAAACGTCTTTCACTAATTCTAGATGGTGCCCAGAGGAAGTGTCTGATCCCTGCTAGACGAGAGGCAGGGCTTTCTTCACCACCTCTCCTATCGGATGTCTGTTTATTCCTCTAGGATCTTCTGCCATTGCTGATGCCACTGGAACTGCTCCTTGTGTTTAGTACATGGGTAAAAGAGCAAAGGATCCAGGAGATTGAGGCTGGGCACCGGTTGATTTGTTCAAAATGAGTTAAATCTGGAGTGATTAGTATGGGAGCGCACCTTGAAGCCTTGGCACAAGGTTACCATAACTATATGAAGCGAGAACCGGAAGTAAATCTGGTCCCAGGTGCGCTCGCGTGGAGCTCTCCTATGGAGTTGCAATGGGTTAGTAGTCTAGTATCAAATGTTCAAAATATCAGTTCTAGAAAGATGGATAGGCTACAGATATGATGGTATAGCCATCAGAGGCATGAAGTGCGCCCAACAGTAAAGTGCCAAAACATTTCGCACTATGTCCATCTTCAGGGCTTTACTCAAGAAAATTATACAATACCATATACATGTCAACATTCAAGCATGAGTCCCATTGAGCCAGTCCAAGCATTCAGTCAGAAGAAATTATGAATGAAAAAACAAAAAATTGCTAAAAAAAACAAATTGCTCATACCATTTGTTCATAAGAACTACAGGTGTAAGACCAGGAGAAATGGAGGCAAATTCAAACACAAGGTAGTAAAATGTGTGGTTCTAAACCTCGTGTGACAGTAAATCCATCTTTAGTTCCAATTAGTAAGATCATCCCTCCAGCAGAGCCCTCACCTTCATCGCCTCCAGCAGAGCCCTCACCTTCGTCCCCTCCAGCAGGGCCCGCCCCCGCATACCTTCGTCCCCTCCAGCAGGGCCTGCCCCCGCATACCTTCGTCCCCTCCAGCAGGGCCTGCCCCAGCATACCTTCGTCCCCTCCAGCAGGGCCCGCCCCAGCATACCTTCGTCCCCTCCAGCAGGGCCCGCCCCAGCATACCTTCGTCCCCTCCAGCAGGGCCCGCCCCAGCATACCTTCGTCCCCTCCAGCCGGGCCCGCCCCCGCATACCTTCGTCCCCTCCAGCCGGGCCCGCCCCTGCATACCTTCGTCCCCTCCAGCCGGGCCCGCCCCCGCATACCTTCGTCCCCTCCAGCCGGGCCCGCCCCTGCATACCTTCGTCCCCTCCAGCAGGGCCCGCCCCTGCATACCTTCGTCCCCTTCAGCAGGGCCCGCCCCTGCATACCTTCGTCCCCTCCAGCAGGGCCCGCCCCTGCATACCTTCGTCCCCTCCAGCAGGGCCCGCCCCTGCATACCTTCGTCCCCTCCAGCAGGGCCCGCCCCTGCATACCTTCGTCCCCTCCAGCAGGGCCCGCCCCTGCATACCTTCGTCCCCTCCAGCAGGGCCCGCCCCTGCATACCTTCGTCCCCTCCAGCAGGGCCCGCCCCTGCATACCTTCGTCCCCTCCAGCAGGGCCCGCCCCTGCATACCTTCGTCCCCTCCAGCAGGGCCCGCCCCTGCATACCTTCGTCCCCTCCAGCAGGGCCCGCCCCTGCATACCTTCGTCCCCTCCAGCAGGGCCCGCCCCTGCATACCTTCGTCCCCTCCAGCAGGGCCCGCCCCTGCATACCTTCGTCCCCTCCAGCAGGGCCCGCCCCTGCATACCTTCGTCCCCTCCAGCAGGGCCCGCCCCTGCATACCTTCGTCCCCTCCAGCAGGGCCCGCCCCTGCATACCTTCGTCCCCTCCAGCAGGGCCCGCCCCTGCATACCTTCGTCCCCTCCAGCAGGGCCCGCCCCTGCATACCTTCGTCCCCTCCAGCAGGGCCCGCCCCTGCATACCTTCGTCCCCTCCAGCAGGGCCCGCCCCTGCATACCTTCGTCCCCTCCAGCAGGGCCCGCCCCTGCATACCTTCGTCCCCTCCAGCAGGGCCCGCCCCTGCATACCTTCGTCCCCTCCAGCAGGGCCCGCCCCTGCATACCTTCGTCCCCTCCAGCAGGGCCCGCCCCTGCATACCTTCGTCCCCTCCAGCAGGGCCCGCCCCTGCATACCTTCGTCCCCTCCAGCAGGGCCCGCCCCTGCATACCTTCGTCCCCTCCAGCAGGGCCCGCCCCTGCATACCTTCGTCCCCTCCAGCAGGGCCCGCCCCTGCATACCTTCGTCCCCTCCAGCAGGGCCCGCCCCTGCATACCTTCGTCCCCTCCAGCAGGGCCCGCCCCAGCATACCTTCGTCCCCCTCCCGCAGGGCCCGCCCCAGCATACCTTCGTCCCCCTCCCGCAGGGCCTGCCCCAGCATACCTTCGTCCCCCTCCCGCAGGGCCTGCCCCAGCATACCTTCGTCCCCCTCCCGCAGGGCCTGCCCCAGCATACCTTCGTCCCCCTCCCGCAGGGCCTGCCCCTGCCTACCTTTGTCCCCTCCAGCAGAGCCCGCCCCTGCCTACCTTCGTCCCCTCCAGCAGGGCGCGCCCCTTCATACCTTCGTCCCCTCCAGCAGGGCCCACCCCTTCATACCTTCATCCCCTCCAGCAGGGCCCGCCCCTTCATACCTTCAGCAGGTATCTGGTCATTCCATCGAATGACAAACCATCTAACACCAAACCATCAAATTTTATCCATCGAAATACCATTCCATAGAATGGCCATTTCGTTGAATAAAATTCAATGGATCCATCAAAATGTAATGCTAAGATTAAGTGTTAGATTAGTGTTCGGGTTGGGGCTTGGGTTAGATTAAGGGTTACGTTAGGGCTAGGGTTATTTTAAGGGTTACATTAGGGTTGGGGATTAGGGTTAGATTAAGGGTTGTGGGAGGGGGGGGGCCCAAATATACAACAACAAATTAAAACGTTACAAGGAGCTGGCCAGTGCCGAAATTTCGTCACTGGACAGTTCCATGTAACGTTTTAAAGTTAAAGAAAAAAGCATTGAAATGCTATCTTTTACATGTAAAATGCATTTCCATTGAAACCAGTCCATTTATATTTTCGATGGAAAGGCACTTTTACATGTGAAAGGATAGCCTGTCGATGCTTTGGCATTAGATGCTTTGTATTCGATGGTTTGACATGTCAACCCTTTATTTTCCAAGCGATCGCTATAAACCCCTCCAGCAGGGCCCGCCCCTTCATTGCCTCCAGCAGGGCCCGCCCCTTCATTGCCTCCAGCAGGGCCCGCCCCTTCATTGCCTCCAGCACTTCCATCAGGGCCCGCCCTTCATTGCCTCCAGCAGGGCCCGCCCTTCATTGCCTCCAGCAGGGCCCGCCCTTCATTGCCTCCAGCAGGGCCCGCCCTTCATTGCCTCCAGCAGGGCCCGCCCTTCATTGCCTCCAGCAGGGCCCGCCCTTCATTGCCTCCAGCAGGGCCCGCCCTTCATTGCCTCCAGCAGGGCCCGCCCTTCATTGCCTCCAGCAGGGCCCGCCCTTCATTGCCTCCAGCAGGGCCCGCCCTTCATTGCCTCCAGCAGGGCCCGCCCTTCATTGCCTCCAGCAGGGCCCGCCCTTCATTGCCTCCAGCAGGGCCCGCCCTTCATTGCCTCCAGCAGGGCCCGCCCTTCATTGCCTCCAGCAGGGCCCGCCCTTCATTGCCTCCAGCAGGGCCCGCCCTTCATTGCCTCCAGCAGGGCCCGCCCTTCATTGCCTCCAGCAGGGCCCGCCCTTCATCGCCTCCAGCAGGGCCCGCCCCTTCATACCTTTCCTCACCTCCAGCAGGGCCTGCCCCTTCATACCTTCTGTTAGGGAGAAGTCTCAGAAATTTGCTTATTTCCCTTCAATTTAGAGACCCCCAGCAACTTTGCTGGATTTTGAGCACTTGTCTTTTTTTCCCTGGAGTGAGAGCCCCCTCCCCCCCTCGCTCAGGTATTTTGATGTGTGTTTTACTCTTGTGTTCTTTGGTTATACAGTTTTAGATAACCCATAACCATCATCTTTTTATTGTCACACAGCACCTTTAGTGCAGTGGCAGAGGGGTGTCCTTTGGACTCCCCAAGGTTTAAATACCTTCTCTGAGACTGACTACTTTCTCCTAGATAATGTAAAGTTAAATTGACTTTACTAGTCTTTTTAAATTCATAGATCCAGCACACACTAACTTCCTATAGAGTGCTGGAGGGGTTGCCTAGCATCCCCTATGTCTAAACACTCTTGTAACAGTCAAAACACTCTGGTCATCTTTTCGCCGTTTCTTTGTGGAAAGGTCCTGCTTGGGTTTAACTCTGCGCGCCAAACCAGGTTTGGTCAGTTTGTGTTTGAGCCTTTGGCGGGCTTCAGGACTGAAGTCCGCCCATGGCGTCTGAGTGTCTGGGGCGGGCAGGAAGTGAGGGAGGTGTCCGGCAAGGACAGCCACCCTGTTGGGTGAGTGGCAGCTATGCTGGACTGAATGGGAGAAAACTGTTTAAAAGGCGAGTCTCCAGGACTGAAAGGCAGTCGACCGCTGGAATGAAAGAACCGAAGACGACTGCTGCAACTCCTGGACCATTGGTTTGCCCGGTGAAGCCCTGCTGCAGGTTCGAATTGCCTGAAACTCCCTCGACAGAGAAGCAACTTAAAGGACGGCTTCTTCCTTGGAGTTGGTGGGACCAATCAACTCAGCAAACACCCAGGGTACCATTCTCGGAGCTGGTTAAGGTTAATCAGGGGGTGGGGTGGATACCAGTCTGTTTTTGGAAGCTACAGCTACTTGAGCTGAAGTGACGCCATTTTGTTTGCTCCGACGACGATACCGTGCAGTGCCGTCCCCCTCTTGTCTCCACCACTGAGGCTCAGGAACAGCGAGACCTGCAGGACCTGCCAGGAACCAATGTCTTCAGCTGCCTCCTCCTTATATCAAAGAGACTCGGAGGAAATGTTGAGGCTTGTGTGTGGCAAAAATTCCCGTGAATTTTGCGCTTTGATGAACTCGACAGAACTGACTCACTAATTATTGGCATCGGTGAAGACACCTGGATAATGCACTTCAAAAACCTCTTCTATGATCCTTCTGCACCATTTACCATCACACAGGACCAAAGTGTCTCGCCCTGGGTTGAGCTTCATGACCGTGAAGATATTGTGGAAATCTTGAAAAAACTGAAAAACACTAGGGCCCCTGGCCCGGATGGCCTGACAAATATGCATCTGAAACAGCATCCTGAGGCATGGTCCGGGTTTATTAGTGAAGTGTTCCAAAGATCTACAACAGTGAAGGAATTACCCAAATCCTGGACCAAAGTCTATGGATCACTGCTCCTTCGCCACTTCCAAAGATGGGCAAGCGGAGCATCTTGCGACAACCCGTTCCAATCCGGCTTTAAATAGAACGTGGGGACCAACACTAACATCCTAACAAGCAAGTCCCTAGCTGGGGGCTCCCGAACCTACATGGCATTCATCGACTTAAGTCAAGCATTTGACCAAGTAGATAGATCAAGACTATGGGAGAAGCTAAGGCCCTGGAACTGTCCGGCGGCCATATTACATCCACTCATAGCACTCCACACGGATACCAGAAATCAAGTTCGGCTCGACCATCTAGGGTCCCTATCTGAAGAGATCATGACAAACCGTGGGGTCAAACAAGGCTGTCCACTGGCCCCTGCACTTTTTCTGAGCTTTATAGGCCATTACAAGGAAACGGAGCACAAGATCAGAGCTTTTCCACAACAACTTGGAAAAGCAAAAATATTGAGAATCCTGTATGCGGATGATGTTATCCTGATTGACCAAACTGCTATTGGGCTACAGAGACAGCTAACCAACTTCGCCAAATATATCTCAGAAAACTGCCTTGAAATTAACAAGTCAAAAACTTAAATTCGAAGGGATTGTGTCCTCCGACGTATTCCTTATCTTAGATAGATAGAAATCCTTCAGCTTTGCTGGCCTCGGAAAATTTTTTCGCCAGAGGGCGCTGCGCGTCGATGATCGCCGAGTCGATGACCCTCGACGGCCTCCGTGCCGACGTCGACGTCATCCTGCCTATAAAGGCCGCGCGCAGCGTCCGTTGCTCAGTTCCGTTTTTCCGCGCTTCGTTGTGCCTCGGAACACCGTTGCTCAGTTCTCGTCAAGATAACGTATATAATAACTACTATTTACCTCGATATCGATGGCATCCTCCTCCGACCCGACGACCCCTCGGTCCGGTTTCAAAAAGTGCCGAGACTGCGGGAAGAAAATGTCGTTGACGGACCCTCACAGGGTCTGTTTGTGGTGTCTGGGAATCACGCACCAGAGTTCGGAGTGTGAGGAATGCCTTTCCATGACGGCGAAAGCCTTGAAGGAGCGTAGGGGGAAGCTCGAGAGAGGTAGGTCAACTTTAACTTCCTCGAAAGCTTCTTCGGTAGAGTCGAGACGTTCGTCTCCTCACCATAAAAAACACTCTCGATCTAGATCACGAAGTGGCTCCCACCACTCGTCGACATCGAGACACTCGAAGAAGAGACGTAGGAGATCCCCTTCGTCATCTTCGTCGAGTTCTCCTGAGAGAGTTCATTGCCCCACAAAACGCAGCTCGCAAGCTGAGTGGGAGGAATTCAGGAAAAAGATGCTAAGCGTCTTCGAGAAAGCGGCCTCGTCCCCCTCGAAGACAGCTGAGGGTGATACCCCGGGTAAAAAACCCAAAAAATCTAAACGCCGCGAGTCGCAGTACCCGGCGGAAAAGTCAACCCGAAAGCGCCTCGAGCCATCGGGAGATAAAGCATCATCGACGCCATCGTCGAAAACTCCTTCGAAACAGAGGTCGGCGCCATCGACGCCGTTGTCGAAGGATTCATCGGCGCATCAGTCGATCGAGTCGACGCCGACGTCGACGCCGATATCGACGCCGGTGAAGGAAAGAACCACGGCTACTCCACAGCCAACGGTTAGACAAAAGACCTCCGACTCGACGCCGAGAACGTCGACGTCGTTCTCGAGCAAGACTCCGATCCTTTCGAGTTCTTCGAGGCCTAGTACACATTTCTCGACGCTTTTCACGGCGCCTTCGAGTACTTTCACGTCGGTGTCGACGACATCGACGTTTTCAAGGCCTGTGATGATGGCTCCTTCTGCATTGGAAATGGGGTTTATACCATTCCAAAAACCAATGTATCCCCCTTTAACCTCGATTTTTGAGGAAAGGGAGGATTCAGACCAAGATATTGATTTACAGAGGACCACATCACCAGAGCCAGAGACTTTCGCCTCTGAGGAAGGAAGATTAAAAAATCTTCAGGATGCACTTCAGGAAGCTAGTGGCTTGGACACTTCTCCTGAAGCAGAATTTATCAAACCAGACCCAGGAGAACATGCGGAGACTCCATATAGAGCTCTGATGTCTAGAATCATAGAATTTATGGGTTGGTCTGCACCTTCTCCTGCCTTTCAGCAGGATGACCTCACTGACATACTGGACAAGGGCCCACAGGAGGATCCTGTGGTTCCATTTCACTCTGCTCTACAGAGAAGGATTTTGACAAACTGGGAAACGCCAGAAATTATCCCGGCAGTAAATAAAAAACTGTCAACAAAATACAGGGTGGCTAGTTCTGACCCTGAATATTTGTCAAAACACCCTACTCCTGAGAGCTTGGTTGTACAGGCTGCAACCTCATCAGGCAGCACATCTGCATACCCCACTGCTCCGCAGGATAGGGATGACAAAAAGTATGATGCCATGGCTAAGAAGGTTTTTTCTGCCTGTAGCATGGCGTTAAAGTCTATTAACGCGACCTGTACGCTCGCTAGGTTCAGCCACACCCTTTGGGAGTGCGCTTCATCAGCGGCTGACTGCCTCCAAGAAGGAGAGGAAAGGGACGCATTTTTAAACATCATCAGGGATGGTAAAGATGCGATGTGCGAGACCCTACAAACTGGCCTAGATTCTGCTGACAGTATCAGCAGGGCCATGGCGGCAAGTACCACAATCCGCAGGCATGCGTGGTTGAGGAAGTCTGGTTTTGCCTCTGACGTGCAGACCAGGCTTTTGAATATGCCCTTTGACGGTTCTACCCTCTTTGGAAAGAAGGCGGATGACAGTTTGGAGAAACTGCAAACGTCCAAGGCAGCAGCCAAGTCATTGGGAGCTGCTATCCGTCAGAATACCTTTCGTCCTTCGGGATCATCGTGGAGAGGACGGTCCTTTCGTTACTATTCCTCATATGGAAGGGGCAGGGGACGACCGGCTCAAAGAGGCCAAGGAAGATTTACCCGTGGTGGACGGGGTAGGGGAAAGAAAGCCGCACCCGCAGGAGCAGGAGCCACTTTACCTTCGGCAACTGCATCAGCCGCTTCAAAACCACTCTGAGGTCTCCCCTCACAGAACACCAGTAGGGGGCAGGTTAACTCACCATCTGACGGAATGGCAGGCTATTACGTCAGATGCTTGGGCTCTGGAGACAGTGGCCCAAGGTTACTGCCTGCCCTTCCTACATATCCCTCAGAGTCATCCACCGGGGAACAACCCTTTGAAGCTTCCAGATCCGCTCCTCTTGCAGGAGGTTTTAGACCTGCTAGAGAAAGGTGCCATAGAACTGGTACCTGTAGCGGAAAGGAACAAGGGTTGGTACTCCCCCTACTTCATAATACCGAAGAAGGACGGAGGACTGAGACCCATCTTAGACTTACGGGAATTGAACAAATTCCTCCGAAAGGACAAGTTCAAGATGGTGACTCTCTCTCAGATCCTTCAGGCCCTCCAGCTTCAGGACTGGTTGGTATCTCTAGACCTCCAGGACGCTTATTTCCATGTGCCGATCCATCCCAGGCACAGGAGATACCTGAGGTTCGCAATTGGCAGCTCTCATTATCAATTTCGAGTTCTGCCATTTGGGCTAACCTCCGCCCCGAGGGTCTTTACCAAGCTAATGTCGGTTGTGGCTGCAAGTCTAAGGAGGGAAGGGATTCATGTCTACCCTTACCTAGACGATTGGTTGATCAGAGCTGTATCTTCGGAACAGGCTCAGAGACAACTAGATTATGTTTGCCACTTCCTTCACAAGCTGGGCTTCTCCCTCAATTTAAAGAAGTCACAGATGATACCATCACAGAGACTCCAATTCATTGGAGCAGTCCTGGACACTTCCCTGGGAAAAGCCTTGCCACCAGAGGTGAGGGCTCGAGATATTCTGCAGATGGTCATCAGATTTCAGAATGCCCAATATCTCCCAGCCTACGACTTTCTGAGGTTGCTAGGCCTCATGGCATCCTGCATATTCCTCGTGCCGGAGGCTCGCCTGAGAATGAGATCCCTCCAGTGGGCACTGAGAACTCAGTGGTCACAGTTCTCAGGAAGGATGACAGATCTCCTTCGGATCCCGGTCAAAGTAGCCCGAGACCTTCAGTGGTGGGCCTGTCGGGAGAACATCCTGAAAGGAGAAATGTTTTGGCAACCATGGCCGGAGATAACAGTAGTCACGGATGCCTCACTCACGGGGTGGGGAGCTCACGCCAACGACTTGACCGTCAGCGGTCGTTGGTCTCCATCGGAGTCCAGACTACATATCAACCTGTTGGAGCTGAGAGCCATCAGACTAGCGCTGAAGGCTTTTCTGCCGTCTGTACGGGGAAGAAACGTCCTAATAATGACGGACAATACAGTGGCCATGCACTACCTCAACAAAAGAGGAGGCGTAGGCTCACTACCACTGTGCAGAGAGGCGATGCAGCTCTGGTTTTGGGCAATTCAGGAAGGAATCTCTCTATCGGCAATTCACCTAGCCGGAGAGAAGAACTTGACAGCGGACGCTCTGAGCAGGCAGAGCACAGTCTCTCACGAGTGGGAGATAGCTCAGGAAGTCCTTCAAGAGATCTTCGCCCTTTGGGGAACCCCTCAAGTGGATCTGTTCGCCACCAGTATCAACAGGAAGTGCGACAGATTTTGCTCAAGGGAATTTCCCCCGAGAGGAGCTCTAGGAGATGCGTTCGTAGTGGACTGGGAGATCCCACTTCTGTACGCGTTCCCTCCGGTCCCTGTCATTCCTCAAATGATCAGGAGGTTGAGAAGGTTTCGGAAGACCATGATCCTAATTGCCCCGGATTGGGCCAGGAGAACGTGGTACCCGGACCTTCTAGACATGTCCATCTGCCCTCCAATTCGACTGCCATACAGAGAGGATCTTCTCTCGCAGAAGGAAGGTCAGGTTCTCCATCCAGCCATCAAGACCCTCAACCTTCACGCTTGGTGTCTGAAAGGTTGAGGTACAAGGATTGGGACCTTCCGGATGATGTTATGGAGGTGTTGCTTTCGGCCAGAAGGCCGGCAACTAAAACTCTATACCGCTGCCGTTGGAACAAATTTTGCAGCTGGTGCAGAGAAAAGAATATTGAACCCTTTTCTTGTGGTACACCTATGGTGTTGTCATTCTTACTTTACCTGGCTAATTCAGGCCTACAGGTTGGCACAATTAAGGGCTATCTCGCAGCGCTATCAATCTTTAAGCGCACTGCAGAGGAGCCTTCATACTTCAAAATTCCATTGGTAATACAATACCTAAAAGGATTAACTAATGTTTATCCCCCGAAACCTTTTCAAGTTCCCTTATGGGATTTAAACCTAATTTTAAACTTCCTAAAGGGTGCCCCTTTTGAACCACTACACTCTTGTTCATTGAAGCTTCTCACCCTCAAAACTGTTTTGCTAATAGCATTGACATCTGCTAGAAGGGTTAGCGAGTTGCAAGCCTTATCGTGTAAACCTCCACATACAATCTTTTACAAGGACAAAGTTGTTCTTCAGGTGAAGCCTAACTTCCTCCCGAAGGTAGTCTCGGAGTTTCACATCACTCAGAAGATTATATTACCTTCTTTCTACCCTCCTCCTCATCCGGGGAAGGAGGAAGAGAGACTGCACAGGCTGGACCCTAAGCGAGCCTTGAGCTTCTATATCAGCAGATTGGCTAAGATCAGACAAGCAGACCAACTCTTTGTAGGTTATGCAGGACATAAGTTGGGCCTTCCAATAACAAAACAAACCATCTCCAGATGGATTATTTTAGCCATTCTGGAGTGCTACAAATTGGCAGGAAAGGAGCCTCCTCAAAATCTAAGGGCTCATTCTACCAGGGGTATCGCAACATCCTCAGCCCTTCAAAGAGGGGTGCCAATTCGAGATATATGTGCGGCTGCCACATGGTCGTCCGCACATACATTTACCAAATTCTATAGCCTGGATTCCTCCTCTAGTCAAGAAACTAGATTCGGCAAGGCTGTGTTACACTCTGTCCATTCTGGAAGGGTAACATAACTTTTATTACTCCCGCCTCCAGTCACAATACCACTGCTATGGGAGTCTATCTAAGATAAGGAATACGTCGGAGGACACAATCCCTTCGAAGAACTAGTTACTCTTACCTTGTAACGTTCTTTCGATGGGATGTTCCTCCGACGTATTCCTTATCGACCCTCCCATCCATCCCCGCAGTATGACTTCCTGTGGGTTTGCAGCCTATGCTCCTTCAAGGTGATTAGTCTAATCCAAAAACATTACTGGGGACTACAAAACGGAACTGAGCAACGGACGCTGCGCGCGGCCTTTATAGGCAGGATGACGTCGACGTCGGCACGGAGGCCGTCGAGGGTCATCGACTCGGCGATCATCGACGCGCAGCGCCCTCTGGCGAAAAAATTTTCCGAGGCCAGCAAAGCTGAAGGATTTCTATCTATCTAAGATAAGGAATACGTCGGAGGAACATCCCATCGAAAGAACGTTACAAGGTAAGAGTAACTAGTTCTTCTATTTGTTGGAAAGGGGAGAGAAAAAAGTGACACCTTCGCCTGGTACATGGAGGGCGAACGTATTGAGAAGGTTGCCGAGTTAAAATACCTTGGCATTATGATCTACAATTCGCAACATGAAAATGCTATGCAAAAACACCTGCTAACTAAAATAAAGAGCTAAATTTCACAGGCAAAAGCGATGGACAGGAAATTTGGCTGCTTCTCTCTAACACCTATCATAGACTATTACAAAGCTAAGGTTGTTCCCTCACTTGTTTATGGTGCTGAAGCCATGCCAGGGATACCAAAAAATCTGGCTCTCACTAGAAAGCTACCATTGGAGGAAAGTCCTGAACTTGCCCAACTCCACGCCTATGGTCATAAGATGTGAATTGAGTCAGCTCCCATTACTATCGATAGTGGAAAGAAACACCATGATGCTGTTTAGGAAACTGCTGTTGGAAAATCGCCTAGAGTTACTCAAAGCTGTCAATAACAAGGCAGAGGGAGGCCGATGTACGGTCCTAAACCTATGGTATGAAGAACAAGAAGCCAAATTGGAACTGATTCAATGCTCCAAAAAAAGTTAATTGAAAACCCTATGAAGATCCACAAAAAACGAAATAAACTTGATTGGGCTAGAGCCTGTGATCAGGCAGCATCATACAAATTGGTTTCGCATCTGCCGTACGTGAACCACAAACTCCATGTTCTCCAACCATTTGTGGAAAAATATCCAAATCGGAAGTTGAGGAGCACCTTCCTAAAAGCACGTCTCAACTTGCTACACACAAATTGAATTTTGGAGATACGAGGGATGGCACTTTCGAATAAATGCAGATTCTGTAAAGACCCGACTGTAATTGAAACGAGGCACCTCCTCCTATTATGTCCAGGAGTCGAAAACATCACAAAATCTTACCTGTAGCCTGTTTTAGCTACAGCCCATATTTTTGACAACGAGGTCTGGTGGTCGAGACTTATTGGGGGTGGAAGAACAACTTAGGTAACGGCCACAGTGAAAATTCTGGACTTGATTCTATCAACGATTGATGAAGAAAAAATAGACAAAGGAATTGATAATCAAAGTAACACAAAATCTTTTAAAAACCCTCGGGTTAACAAAGTATAAAGAAAAAAGTCTTCAGCTGCATTTATTTGCTCCACTTTAAGGTACTGAGCCATACGGTTGAGAGATCCTAACTCTCGCGGTGGAAGTTTGTGAAACTTTCCCAACTCACGGGTCTAATCGGCTTGTGTCCCAGCATATCTTTCTTTATCGCCTCAACTACTTCTAAAACCTTTTACAAAGACTTCTCCATTTGTACCAGAACTGTGCTGTCCCATCCAAGAACACTAGACTATTGACTTTGGCTTGGCCTATTGAATCGATCTGACCCTCCTGGTACATTGAACCTTTGCATTATCTAAAAGAAGTGTTTTCTAACCCTTTGTACAAACCTATGCTTTTTATTCCTATTTAAAAGTACTGAAGTGCCATTTGGCTCCTTTTTCAGGGGAGCGCAAACTGTCTTTATAACTTGAGTATGATACCGTAGTATATTGGTGTTTAATATTGAGTTGGTTTCTACTAGTGAAAGCTTTCTGAATGACTGTAAATTAACTATTTATTTTACCAGGAAACCTTAAGTGTAAGTGTCTACTTGAACCACTGTGATTGTGCTTCTTCTATGTAACTTCTACTACTGCTCACATTCCCTCTTGATAGAAGTCTGGCTGCTAAGCTCGCTACAAAGTGTGTGGTACAGACTTCTACCAAAGGTTGGTTTTTGCTTACACCTGTAGTCCTACTTGTGTGTGGTGTTCCTAGAGGGTATTGCCTGTAATTCTGCCTAACACTGGTTTACAGCATTGAGGATAAAGTAAAGTTGTTACATTGAGAGTGATACTCTTACCTTTGAGAGTGATACTCTTACCTTTGAGAGTGATACTCTTACCTTTGAGAGTGATACTCTTACCTTTGTTCAAAATAACCTTCACAAGGCTAAGCTATACTAGCGAATCAATTATTTTACAATGCCTAGTATGGATAACTACAAACAGTAGACCCTAGTCATTCTTACATTATATCAACAAAGAAATGTGTAAAGATCGGAACCTAGCTGTGAAAGGAAAATGAATTGATAGATGGTTTAACACCAAAGATTGAGAAATTGGGCTGTAACCCCCAATGTCTCACCACATGTGGATAATATGGAGGAGGAAAATGTTGATGTAGAGTAACTCTAATATTGTTGAAGAAGCAGATGAGTCAGAGGAGTCTCAGAAGGGTAGCCCCACTGCCCCTCTACTTGCTCTTGGGCCTCAATCTTTAGCCACTGGGATCCTACCAGGCCCAGCACTACTTTCCCCTTTCTTGAGAAGATGAGACTGCAGTTAAAATTCAAAAAGCTCCAAACTCAAACTGTAGACAAACATGAAGAGCTCAGGCTCAGAGAAATGGAATTAAATCATGCACTTGAAATGAAGAAATTATCTATTGAAAATGGTTCTCTCCCAGAGTCTTCTAGGTCTTCCAGTCCTAAGAGGCCTCACATGCCTAAAGAAGCTGTGAGTATGTATGAGGTGAGACTTGATATTTTGGATTGGTTGGCTGCTTTTGAGGAACTATGGGATTCAGGGTTTTACAGGGAATTGGTTGATTCCTTGGCTTTTATCTAGGCACCCCCAGCTTGCAACTGATGCTGTAATAGGGGTGGGAGAACTTGAAAAATTGGAGTATGAAAATGTTGAGCTAGCTTTAATAGCTAGATTTGGGAAAACTCCTTCCCAGTACCTTAAGAGGTTTAGGACCCTCAAAAAGCATGATGGTACCCCTTGGGCTACCTGGGTGTGTGAATGTTTGAAAAACTTAGATGGTTGGGTAAAGGGTTACATGGTTAACACCTTTGAAGGAATGCGAAATCTATTTTTGATGACTGCTCACCTGAGCTGAGACAGCAGTTAGCTGACTCTAAGGAACTTGATCCAAAGAAGTTAGGAAAATGTTGTGTGGGGGTCTGCTGGCCATGTGAAAGGGGATGCCAGGTGCAAGGGTAAACCTTCAGGGATCCACACTGTCTCCTTAGCCTTCTCCCCACGGAAGAAGTACAAATGGCAAGTGGAAACTTTCACCTACTGGCTGAGGAACCCATGAAAAAGTCTCAGCCAGTGGTTCTTTAGTGTCCCTGGGTCTGTGGGAACAACAGAATTTAGATGTCTATAATTCCATCCCAGACAATACTAAAGAGTATTATAAAGACAGTGTTCTTGTCAATGGTCAGGAGACCCCTGCCATTAGAGACACTGGGGCCAGGATTACTGTAGTCGATTAATCTTTTTTCAAGGTAGACGATGTTGCTAAGGCACCCAAATACCTCACTAAGCTTGCTGGAGGCCCTGTTCAAATGCTTCCACAATCACCAGCTCTCATCCAGTGCAATGACATGACTGTAAAGATACCTGTTAGTGTGCAAAGTGAGGTGCCTGGGAGAGTCCTGTTGGGGAATGACTTAAAAATTCTAGGAGTTGTATCAAGCACCCGCAGGCCTCCCATCAAAAGGAAACAGGAGCAGACAAGGAGGGCCAGGGAGAGTACATTAGATGTTTCTCCAGAGGTGGTTGTAGAGGAAACTAGAACACCCAGCCCACAGGAGTTACTGACTGCAATTTCAAAAAAGAAAAGGCCAAAGGGGAAACCCAAGGTCTCAAAGAAGAAACCATAAGGCACTCCTGTGCTACCAACAAGGACATCACCGAGACTGTCCAAAGTCACACCTGTGACTACTCCACCAGCTGAAGCTGAGAGGAAGAACCAACCAGGAAAGGTTGAATCAGCTGCTGAGGAATCGGAGCTGGAAGAAGACCTTGCCTTTGTTGGAGATCTGTATCCTAAAGACCATCCTGAGCTGCAGTCTTTACTGGCAGAAGGTGGCCCTTGTTGGGCAGACTTCAGCAGAGGTCAAAGAGTGTCCTACTCTTGAAGGTCTTCGGCAACAGTCCGCTTCGCAGCTGGAAGTGCAAGAGCCAGGGAAGCATAGGTTGTACTGGGGAGATGGCCTCTTCATAAGTGAACCTACTAAGTCTATTCCAGGGGACTACAGAAGACGTGAAGTGCCTCTGAAAGCAGACAACAGTTTCTACAGTTAGCCCATGAGATTCGTTTGGCTGGTCACTTGAGTTTCAAGAAAACCAAGGAAAGGCTTTCTCTGTATTTCTACTGGCCTAAGTTGGGGTCTGAGGTAGATAAATTCTGTAGGAGCTGTTACACTTGTCAGACATCTGGCAAGAGTGGAGCCAAAAATGTGGCACCCCCTGGTGCCTCTCCCAGTGGTGGAGTCCCTTTTGAGAGGGTAGGAATCGACATTGTTGGTCCCTTAGACCCTCCAACTTCTTCAGGCAACCAATTTATATTGGCTGTAGTAGACCATGCTACTAGGTATCCTGAAGCCATACCTATAAGGACTGTTACAGCTCAGGCTACTGCTAAGGCCCTACTTGGTATTTTTTACCAGAGTAGGTTTTCCTAAGGAGGTAACCTCTGACAGGGAATCTGAATTTATGTCAGGCCATGTGTTAGAACTGTGGAGTGACTTACAAGTTCTCAACTGCCTACGATCCTCAGATGAATGGATTGTTAGAGAGGTTTAACCGTACTATGGAGAGCATGATAGGTGCTTTAGAGGAACCCCTTAGAAGAAAGTGGGACCTTCTACTGCCACACCTTCTCTTTGCTTTTAGAGAAGTCCCTCAGGAGGGAGTTGGATTCAGTCCCTTTGAGCTTCTCTATAGTCATCCAGTTGGAGGTCCATTGGCCCTAATTAAGGAGTGGTTGGAGAGTGCTTCTTTCCCGAAGCCAGCGAGAGTCACTGACTATGTGTTAGGTCTCTGGAGGAGAATGGCATACATGATGACGGAGGCATCAGATAACTTAAAAGCAGGTCAGGATCTGGTGAAGCATTGGCATGACCAGAAGGCCAACATGGTTGAATTTATACAAGACCAGCCATCCTCGCCCCCTCTGGTCCCCCCGTGTTGTTCCCTTGTGCGCACCCCCCCTTCCCGCACACAGGAGTCTGTCCTGATGCATTCTGGTTTCACCATCACTGTCTTGTGGCCAATGCTGGATTTTACTTTTATGGACTTCATTGATTCACGGTATGTCACCCTTTCTCAACTCTCATGTTGGACTTCCTTTGCATCCTGTACTCATGATTGCCCTGAATCATGCTGTTCCCATCTTCATCTTGTATCCTGGCTTGCAACATTGTGTTCCTGACTACTGCAATTGTATTCCCTCTCCCCTCTTGCTTCTCCACTCTTTTTGACTGCTTACTCTGTTCTCTCCTCCCCTCCCCCTTTTCCTATTGCCTCCCCTTACTTTCTTCTATGCACTTACTCTATCAGAATTGTCCCTGGACCTAGTATGATAACCTCGTCTGTGGCTCCCCCATCCCCTTACTGTTTCCCCCCACCATCCCTCCAGCACTATCTGAAACGTTGTAGGCCTAGTACGATACTCGCTTGTTTTGTTCCTCCCATTCCTTTTTGCACCACTCTCCATCACCTTTTGTTTTTTCCGGCTCTACCAGAAATCTCGTCAGGACTAGTACGGTTGTCGCCTGTCTGTTTCCTTTTCCTTCCCACTCTCCCCCTCCCTTCCTTATCTATGTCTTAGCTCTTGAACTATCTAAAATGACGTCAGGCCGAGTACGATAGTTAATTTCACATCCTTACTGTTCATGCCCTGTAAGAATGTTGTATTTTCCCTTGTTCCCTCCCTTGCCTTGAAGTGCTTTGAAAGACATTGTGTATAGGGGCTATATAAATAAACTCATATCAAACTATCATATCATAAGGTTCCTACAAGGCAGAGGGCCTTACAGGACAATTGGTTAAGTGTATAGAATGGATGAACATCTCGAACGGATGAGTGTGTAGAGCGAATGGGTGTGTAGTACGGACGTGCGTGTAGCGCGGATGAGTGTGTAAATACAGTGAATTCAGTAGAACTCAGGAGTGCGTAAAACAGATGAATATGCAGAATGGATCTGCATAATCCAAATGAGTATATAGAACAGATGAATATGTGGAGCGGATGAGCATGTAGAGCATGTGACTACTCCAGATCGTATCTGCAGGTATCCGCAAGAGAAGCAAGTAAAGCGCATGAGTGTGGATGGTGGATAAATTCGGATGTGCGTAGAGTATGTAGATCGCTGGAGAAGATGAATGTACAGTACAAATGAATGTATAGAGCGGACGAGCGCGTAGAAGGAGGCGAGCGCGTAGAAGGGGGCGAGCGCATAGAGGGAGTGAGCGCGTAGACTGGGTGAGTGCATTTAGGGGGCAAGTACGTAGAAGGGGTGAGTGCATAATAAGTATGAGGGCTTAAAGCGGATTAGTGCCTGGAGCAAACGAGCGCATAGAATTGCGTATATAGACGTATATAGTATGGTTGGGAATGCAGGGAACGTTCGAAAAAGCATATAACTCATCATATCTCACCACCACGCTTACTCTCTCCTTTACATCACACTCGACTAGAACACAGAGATACTATGACACCATTCGGTATAACTGTTCTCATGCCAACATCCGCCGCTCACTCCACATCATTCTAAGTAAACACTGCTGGTTACACGCCCCCCAGCCAGGCGTTCTTCTCAGGCCTAACGCAGCCACGTCCGGTCTGGATAAACCCTGCCGGAACGAACACTTCTCCAGCATGGGGTCTGGCATGGATTCACATGCTCATGAATATTCCCCGTCGTCAGGCTGGGAATCCTCGGTAAAGAAAAAACCAGTATCAGTTTCGTTTCTGATCTGTCTTTCGTAGTAATAACCAATCACTGGTCTCTGCATCATACTGACCACAGCCAATGACTGCCCTCTACCTAAGCACCGCCTCTGGCAGCCATCTTCAGATTTTTACTGCACGTTCATGTGTTGGGATCCTCGTGCTATTGCTCTCGAGCGTTAGTGCTATTTTTTCACGTTTTTTCTCAAAAACTTCGTTTTTTTCGGTCAAGAGAGCCTCAAGCTCCACCGACTCTCCATCCGATCAACGGGGACCCGTGTCGGATTCGTCTGCGCCCCTCAAGGGTGAAGATTTCGTCGAGCTACGTTTTGGAGGACTCCAGAAGCTTCTCAGGCCCGGACATGGCCCAGGAGAAAGGAAGCTCGACGCCCGGAAAGCTGTTCAGGGTCTGCCCTGGATGCCAGCTTCAGAACGTCTTTAAGGAGGAGGAACACTCCTTTTGTCTCTACTGCTTACATGAGGACAAGACGCACGTGGAGAAGGACTGTGCGTTTTGCGGCAATATGTCAGAGCGGACCATGAAGGACCGCCACCAACGCCTCGCCAACTGGCTGGAAGGGAAGAGCCCGTCAGGCGAGAAGAGGAAATCCGAGCGGTCTTCTAAGACCTTTGAGGACGCCCCGGCGACGGGGGTCCAACACAAGGCCAAGCACCGCGAGTCCGCTGGCACCGGGAGGGCCGAACGGTCGGGCTCTACGGGCGCCAGGCAGGGCGCACCCTCCCCGGCACCTTCAGCCACGAGCCAACGCTCTGGGTCGGGTAAGAGGAAGGGCGAGCACCCGGCGAAGCTCCTGGAGAGGCCCCGGTCGAGCTCGAAGGCCCCATCCGAGGGGGAGCGAGGCAGTGTCTCCCCCCCCCCCCCCCCCCCTCAAGGATAAGGCGGTGAGCGCACCTAAGGTGGTGAAGGCCTTAATCCATCCGGCCAAGCCCTCTATCGATACTGTCGCGGCGGCCCTGGCTCAGCCTGTGGAGGCTACACCAGTGGTGGCGACCTCGGGGCTCAGAGTCTCCCTGCCACCTCGGAGGGAGTCCTCTTTTGTGCCCATCGATAGGACCCCCGTGAAATCCCCGGCGGGGAAGAAAAAGGGGGGGCAGGGCGTCGTCGTAGATTCGGCCTCAGAGGAAGAGCTGATCGAGGTCTTAAGCCACGGCCTTGGCGTGGATGAAGACCGGCCCGTCGGGATGGATCCCGACGCAGGTGACGACGACAGCGTCGAGGGTGACGGGGCCCCTGGTCGCCCGTCGGATTCCCCTCTGCCAGCGCCGCAAGACAACTCAGCGGCCATTTTGTTGGCTATACAGTCCTTATGCTCGGAGATAAGGACGAGACTACCGTTGCCGACGGAGGAACCTCTCCCGTCGGGGGATCCTGAACCGGGACCTTCGGGTGTTCCTTCGCCCAAGAAGAGAAGGATTCACCCTCCACCTCCTTTTCAGCCGTCGCGACCCGTCCAGCCCTCCTCCCCGTCCACCCGAGGGGATGATACGGGGACTGACACGGCAGCGACGGGTACGGACGACTAGGTATACGACGAGGATCTCCCGTCGTCACCTCCCACCAGGGCTTCTCCGCCCGACGAGATTGGATCGTTCCACTCCATGATCGCCAGGGCATCCGAGCTTTTCCAGCTCTGCCCTGAGGAGAAGAAAAAGGAAGGATTCCTTTATCAACGGCTCGAGGCCAAGAGGAAGACGGTCCTCGCGGTGCCTCTACTGGACGACATTTGGGATGAGGGCCTCGCCCTCCTCAAGAACCCTTCCACGACGCCAGCTAGAAGAGACCGGTACGAGAAGAAGTACCGGGTCCCGGACGCGGCCCCCCTGTGCCTCCGGGCGCAGCCTTCCCCGGACTCCGTCGTCTCCGCGGCGGCCAGGAAGAAAGCAGGGGGGGTGCGGCCTCCACATCGACTTCTCCACCGGACGGCGAGGGAAAGAAATTGGACGCGATGGGACGCAGGGTCATCTCGTCGGCATCGACGACGATTAAAGCGGCCAACGCCTTGGCTATCGTGGCCCGCTACGACAGGGAGCTATGGTACAGACTGGCTCCCCTGCTGGACTTCCTACCGGACGACAAGAGGGCGGATGCCCTGGAGATCCTACAGGAAGGTGAGGTGGCGTCGGACCACGCCATCACTATTGCGACGGACATTGCTGACACTGGGTTTCGCCAGTTGGGCAACGGCGTGTGCCTTAGGCGGCGTGGATGGCTCAAGGCTACGGACTTCCGTCAAGACGTACAGACCAGAGTCCTGGACATGCCGTTCGATGGGAACAACCTGTTTGGGAAAACAGTGGACGATTCCCTCCAGGCCATTAAAGCGGACACTGAGACGGCCCGGGCCTTGGGGTTCTGCGACGACGGACGCCCTTTCGGAGCAGCGGAGGCAAGGGCGCCTCCAAAGGTTCCGGCGGCGGTTTCTCCACCTACCGTCAAGCGGCCCGCTCGTCGTCTCAGGAGGCCTACAGAGGACGAGGCAATTCTGGCGGACCCCGCCGTTGTCGCCAAGGAGGTCAAGGCGGCAAAGCCTCGTCGAAACAGGATTGAACCGGCCGTGGAGTCGGGCCCCCACCGAAGCACCCCGGTGGGAGGCCGGCTGGCGGGCTTCGTCAGCGTGTGGGAGTCCATCTCCACCGACCTTTGGGTGCTGGACGCCTTAGCCCGGGGCCACGCGCTCGAGTTTCAAAGAAGGTGCCCGCGCGTCACCCCCGTGGCCAGGAAAGAGCTTCACGTCCCTCAGCTTCTCCTGGAGGTAAAGGCGTTGCTCAGGAAGGGCGCCATCGAACTCATCCCAAAGAGGCTTCGGGGCTCCGGAGTTTACTCGAGATACTTCCTCGTGAAGAAGAAGACGGGAGGATGGCGCCCCATCCTAGACCTGCGACGTCTGAACAAGTTCATCAAGGCGCAGAAGTTCCGGATGGTCACCCTCCAGCACGTCCTGGGTCAGCTGGAGGAAGGAGACTTCCTGTCGTCGTTGGATTTGGAGGATGCCTACTTCCATATTCCCATCCTAAGGGGGCACCGAAAATTCCTCAGGTTTGTGGTCCAAGGGCGTCACCAGTTCAAAGCCCTCCCCTTCGGACTACGGTCGGCACCCAGGGTATTTACCAAGTGCCTTGCACCGGTGGCGGCGCAGCTGCGCCGCGAGGGGATCCACGTCTACCCCTACCTGGACGACTGGCTCATCCGAGCCAAGACGAGGGAGCTCGCCGTGGAGCACACGGCAAGGACGTCCAACTTCTCACGGACCAGGGATTCTCCGTGAATTACGCCAAGTCCCACCTGGTACCCGCGCAAAACGCACTGTTTCTGGGAGCGAAGCTCGACACAGTGTCCCTTCTGGCCTCCCCGTCGGAGGAAAGGACCAGGTCCATCCTGGGCAAGGTACAGAGGATGTTGGTTTCCGACGCGGCCAAGGTGAGGTCCATCAAGTCCCTCCTCGGAATGATGTCTTCTTGCATCTACCTCATTCCCATGTGCAGGCTCCGGATGCGCCTGTTGCAGGAGTTCCTGGACGCGCGCTGGATCCAAACGACGGGCGGCTTCGAGGAGAGGATCACACTCGACGAGAGTTTCCACCGAGCGGTCAGGTGGTGGGGCACCCGCGCGCATCTGACGGCGGGCATGGACTTCCAGACCCCAGACCACCAGGAGACAGTGACCACGGATGCCTCCCTGGAAGGGTGGGGAACGCACACCGAAAATCTGCACGCGAGAGGCCTCTGGCTCCCGACGGAGAAGTCCCTCCATATCAACGTCCTGGAGCTCCGTGCAGTGTTCTGGGCCCTCAGGTCTTTCCTTCCGTCCCTCAAGGGCAAGGTGGTGAGGATCTTCAACGACAACAACACCACCACCATGTTTTACATCAGGAAACAGGGCGGAACCAGGTCCCCAGCACTGTCCAAGGAGGCGCAGGACCTGTGGCATTGGGCCGTCGCCCAAAGGATGTTTCTGGTGCCGTTTCATCTGGCAGGGATAAAAAACACCATCGCCGACTCACTCAGCAGGGAGCTGCGCTCGTGCCACGAGTGGGAACTACGGCAGGATCCATATCTGCCTCGGCCACGCAGGTGCGACGAGGATCATCCTGCACCGTGACCTCTTGAGCTGGTTGACGAACCGGATTAGCAGTGGCAAAGGAGGGAACGCGTAGAGGAACAGGCCCTCCCAGGGGAACGAGAAAGCATCGCCCATGCTCCTCGGAACTTGGAGTTAGTCGCCGTCGCGAACAGGTCGATCTGGGGTGTGCCCCACCGTCGGAAGAGGCGATCCACTAGTTCCCGGACCTTCTGGACTTATCAGCGTCCCCGCCAATCAGGCTGCCGGTGGACGCGGATCTACTCTCCAGGGAAGGAGGCGCCATCCTCCACCACGACCCGAAATCGCTGAACTTGCAGGCCTGGCTCCTGCAGCGCTAGAGTTTGGAGGATACGACATACCGGCCGACTGCAGAGAGGTTCTTGCAAAGGCCAGGGCGTCCTCGACTCTTAAATGCTACGGGCACAAATGGAAGAGGTTCTCTGTCTGGTGCCACGAACAGAAGATTAACCCTCTACGGATTACGGCCCCCCAGGTACTGCCGTACCTGCTGACGCTGGCCAAAGCTGGACTGGCACACGCGTCCATCAAGATTCATCTTGCTGCGATCTCCCGATACACCAGGACCACGGGCCGGACGTCCTTGTGGTCTCATCGTCTGGTGAAAGAGTTCATGAAGGGACTGTTCAGATCGTTCCCGCCGGTGAAGGCTCCGGCCCCGGCATGGGAGCTCAACCTGGTGCTGACCAAGCTCATAGGACCTCCGTTCGAGCCTCTGCACTCGGCCCCGTTGAAGTTTCTGTCGTGGAAAACAGCGTTTCTTGTGGCCATCACCTCCGCACGACGGGTGGGTGAGATCCAGGCCCTTTCCTGCAAGGCCCCGTACTTGACTTTTCACGACACGAGGGTAGTGCTCAGGACGCACCCCTCCTTCATGCCCAAGGTACCGTCGGACTTCCATCTCAACGAACCCTTGGTGTTGCCTGTGTTCTTCCCGTCAGCTTCGTCGCCGGCTGAGAGGACTTTGCACTCGCTGGATGTGGCTAGAGCGCTGAAGTTCTACGTGGACCGCACAAAGTGTTTTCGGAAGACGTCACAACTCTTTGTGAATTTTGGACCTGTCAATCAGGGGAAGGCTCTCTCAAAGGCTTCCATTTCCAGATGGCTCTCCGGCTGTATCATGTACTGTCATCGGTTGGCAAACCGACCGCTGCCTGGCCGTCCGAGAGCCCATTCCACCAGAGCGATCGCAGCTACCACAGCGTTCCTTTCTGGTGTGCCCCTGCTGGACATATGCAGGGCTGCTACGTGGAGGTCGACACACACCTTCACGAAATTCTACTGCGTCGATCGGGATTCCAGGGAGGAGTCCAGCGTCGGCCAAGCAGTGCTGCGCAACCTGTTCGCCTGAGGTGAGCCTGGTGAGGAGGTAAGATGCTTAATGTTGAGTTTGATGTAATGCTTAATGTTGAGCCTTTGCCACCTCCCGTGGTTGTGCATGTGGGTACTGCTATGTATTCTTTATTCATGAGCATGTGAATCCATGCCAGACCCCATGCTGGAGAAGGAACAAGTTACTTACCTGTAACTGCTGTTCTCCAGCATGGTTCTGGCATGGATTCACATGCGAACCCTCCCGCCTACCCCTCTGCGGCTCTTCACTTGGTCATACTGCCACTTCACGTGCTTCCAAATCTGAAGATGGCTGCCAGAGGCGGTGCTTAGGTAGAGGGCAGTCATTGGCTGTGGTCAGTATGACGCAGAGACCAGTGATTGGTTATTACTACGAAAGACAGATCAGAAACGAAACTGATACTGGTTTTTTCTTTACCGAGGATTCCCAGCCTGACGACGGGGAATATTCATGAGCATGTGAATCCATGCCAGACCCCATGCTGGAGAACAACAGTTACAGGTAAGTAACTTGTTCCATACTCCTGATCTCTCAACCACCTCACCTACAGCTAAGAAGCAGCTATCACACGAATACCGCATGAGCTGCACACATACCTGGTGCTCATACGCACCTTTTGAATCTCTACTCTCTCTACTGATCTGAACTTCGGTTCCCGAGGGCGTTCAACCTACCAGCGCCTTCAGACCATACCAATGGTATATAAGGTGCTATATAAATGCAAAATAACATAACATAACTACTATCTGATGGACTTGGGCAATCCTAAGGAGGCTCCCAGAGTCTTTCACACCAACCGCCTAAAGGCTTATGTCACCAGACCAGAAGTGGGAGCTTTTCTTCTAGCTTCAGCTCAAGAGGAGGAAGAGAGCGAACCTCTACCTGATCTTCTCGGGGGACAACCTTTAGATGAGAAAATAGAAGGGGTTGATCTCTCTTCTAATCTGACACTGGAACAACAGGAGGAGTGCAAGTTTCAGTTAAATCAAGTTTGCCTCCCTGTTTTCACGATCACCAGGATTGGGACAAGCATGATATTCTCACTGGTGACTGTTTACCTGTTAAAAGCAGAGGTTACAGGATGTCAGATAATGTTAGAACCCACATAAAGGAAGAGGTCAACAAGATGCCTGATCTCGGGGTAATAAAGCTATCTACAAGTCCATGGTCTGGATTCTGTGTGGACTATAGAGCTCTTAATGCTGTCATGAAGACTGATGCCCATCCTTTACCTAGGACAGATGATCTGGTGGATAAACTTGGTTCAGCCAAGTACCTCCGTACATTTGACCTAACGTCAGGCTATTGGCAAATAGCCCTGACAGACCATGCCAAGGAGAAAACTGCATTTTCAACCCCAGCAGGCCTCTACCAGTTTAAGGTAATGCCATTTGGACTAAAGAATGCACCTGCAACATTCCAAAGGATGGTTAATCAAGTTCTGAATGGGATGGAAGACTTCTGCATGGCATAATTGGATGACATTGCAGTGTTCAGCCCTACTTGCAAAGAACATGTTGACCACTTAGGATATGTTTTCCAGGCTCGTGAGAAGGCACATCGACCATAAAGGCAAGTAAATGTCAAATTGGTCCGAGCAAAGTGGTCTAGCCATTGCCTAGCAAGGCACAAGCTGTACAAGACTGGTCCACCCCTACTATTCAAAGCCAAGTGAGAGCCTTCGTAGGTCTCAATGGTTATTATAGGAACTTCATTGAGAACTATGGGTCCTTAGCTTCTCCCTTAAGTGTAGTCTCATCACCCAAATTTCCAAAAAAGATCAGATGAAATGAGGAGTACAGTAAGGCATTTGAAGGACTTAAGAAAGCCCTTTGTCAAGCTCCAGTCCTAAGAGCTCCTGACTATAGCCAAACCTTCATTGTGCAGACGGATGTCTCCAATACAGGTATAGGTGCAGTTTTGAGTCAGCTGGATGAGAAAGGTAGGGAGCATCCCATCTGCTTCATTAGCAGGAAGCTGAAGGAACCAGAAACAAGGTGGGCAACCATTGAGCGTGAGTGCTTTGCTATTGTGTGGTCACTAAAGAAGTTTAGACCATACTTGTATGGATCTACTTTTGTGATTCAGACTGACGCCAGCCCTTGAGATGGTTAATGCAGATGAAAGGGGAGAATCCAAAACTACTGAGATGGTCAATCAGCCTGCACGGGTTTGATTTTACCATTGAACACAGGTCAGGGTCTAATTGCCAAAATGCTGATGGTCTCTTTAGAATGTTTAACCGACTGGGGGTAATGAGATTTATCCAGGGGTGGATTAAATCCTCCTGTCCCTTAGCCTGGGGGAGATGAGTGTTAGGGAGAAGTCCCAGAAATGTGCTAATTTCCCTTACCTTTTGAGACCCCCAGCAACTTTGCTGGATTTCTAGGATTTGATTTTCCTACCTGGAAAGAGTGTGAGCCTTTTTTCCCACTCATGTATTTTGATGTGTGTTTTACTTTTGTGTTCTTTGGTTATGGAGTTTTAACACCACTCCATAGGCATCATCTTTTCCTGTGTGTCACACAGCACCTTTAGTGCAGTGGCACGGGTATCCTTCAGACTTCCCAAGGTCTAAATACCTTCTCTGAGACGAACTACTGTCTCCCAGAGAATGTAATGTTAAATTGACTTTACTAGTCTTTTTAAATTCATAGACCCAGCACACCCTATCTTCCTATAGAGTGCTTGAGGGGTTGCCTAGCATCCCCTATGTCTAAACACACTTGTAACAGTCAAATGCTACCCTTTCCTATTGAAATGGCTGGTGGCAGTGGTTTTATAACGAACTACCATGATTTTTCCCGACCACGAACAGTGGTAGCTAAGAATTGGGTCAGCCATGTTTTCCAATATGGCGCCCAAGACCCCTCTGTAAAAACAGACTCCGGTCATCTTTTTTCGCTGTTTCTTTGTGGAAAGGAAGGACCTTCTTGGGTTTAACTCTGCACGCCAAACCAGGTTTGGTCCCTTTGTTTGTGAGCCTTTGGCGGGCTTCAGGAGTGAAGTCCGTCCATGGCGTCTGAGTGTCTGGGGTGGGCAGGAAGTGCGGGAAGTGCCCGAAACTCCCTGTGCTTAGTCTCCAAGGAGACCCAAAGGCACTCTGGCGTGATTGGCTGGCTGACTGTCCGGCAAGGACAGCCACTCTGCTGGGTAAGTGGCAGCTAAGCTGGAATGAATGGGAGAAAACTGTTTAAAAGGTGAGTCTCCAGGACTGGGAGGCAGTCGACCACTAGAACGAAAGAACCGAAGACGAGCTGAAGGAAAACGACTGCTGCAACTCCTGGACCGTTGGTTTGCCGGGGAAGCCCTGCTGCAGGTCTGACTTGTTTGAAACTCCCTCGACCGAGAAGCTCCTTCAAAGATGGCTTCTTCCTTTGAGTTGGTGGGACCAATCAACTCAGCAAACACCTGGATACCATTCTCAGAGCTGGATAAGGTTAACCAGAGGGCAGGATACCAGTTTGTGTTTGGAAGCCACAGCTACTTGAGCTGAAGTGACGCCATTTTGTTTGCTCCGGCGATGATCCCGTGCTGTGCAGGAGTCCCCTGATGTCCTCCCTCTTGTCCCCACGACTGAGGCTCGGGAACAGCGAGACCTGCAGGGCCTGCCAGGAACCAACGTCTTTAGCTGCATTTATTTGCTCCACTTTAAGGTACTGAGCCATTTGGTTGAGAGATCCTAACTCTTGCGGTGGAAGTTAGTGGAACTTTCCCAACTCACAGGTCTAATCAGCTTGTGACCCAGCATATCTTTCTTTATCGTCAAAACTACTTCTAAAGACTTTTACAAAGACTTCTCCTTTTTGTACCAGCACTATTGTCGTGCTATCCAAGAACACTAGACTATTGATTTTGGCCTGGCCTATTGAATCGAGCTGACCCTCCTGGTACACTGAACCTTTGCATTATCTAAAAGAAGTGTCTTTCTAACCCTTTGTACAAACCTATGCTTTTTATACCTATTTAAAAGTATATTGAAGTGCCATTTGCCTCCTTTTTCAGGGGAGCGCAAACGTTCTTTCATACTTGGAGTATGATACTGTAGTATATTGGTGTTTAATACTGAGTTTGGAGTTGGTTTCTACTAGTGAAAGCTTTCTAAATGACTGTGTAAATTATTTATTTACCAAGAAACCTTGGAAGTGTCTACTTGAACCACTCTGATTGTACTACTTCTATGTAACTTCTGATACTGCTCACATTCCCTCTTGATATAATTCTGGCTGCTCAGCTCGCTACCAAAAGTGTGTGGTACAGACTTAATACCAAAGGTTGGTTTTTGCTTGCACTTGTAGTCCTACTTGTGTGTGGTGTTCCCAGAGGGTACTGCCTGCAATTCTGCCTAACACCTTCACCTCCAGCAGGGCCCGCCCCTTCATCCCCTCCAGCAGGGCCCGCCCCTTCATCGCCTTAAGTAGGCCCCCCTCCCTTCATCTCCTCCACCAGGGCCTGCCCCTTGATACCTTCATCCCCCACCAGCCGGGCGCACCCCTTGATACCTTCATCCCCTCCCGCAGGGCCCGCCCCTTCACCCCCTCCCACGGGGCCCGCCCCTTCACCCCCTCCCACGGGGCCTGCCCTTTCACCCCCTACCCTCCTGCAGGGCCCGCCCCTTCATACCTTCACCTCCTGCAGGGCCCGCCCCTTCATACCTTCACCTCCCGCAGGGCCTGCCCCTTCAGACCTTCACCTCCCGCAAGGCCTGCCCCTTCAGACCTTCACCTCCCGCAGGGCCCGCCCCTTCATACCTTCACCTCCCGCAGGCCTCGCCCCTTCATCCCTTCACCTCCAGCAGGGCCTGCCCCTTCATCCCTTCACCTCCAGCAGGGCCCACCCCTTCATCCCCTCCAGGAGGGCCCGCCCCTTCATCCCTTCATCCCCTCCAGGAAGGCCCGCCCCTTCACCCCCTCCAGGAGGGCCCGCCCCTTCATCCCTTCATCCCCTCCAGCAGGCCCCGCCCTTCATTAGCTCCAGCACTTCCAGCCCCTTCATACGTTCATCCCCTCCAGCAGTCCCAGCCCCTTCATACCTTCATCCCCTCCAGCAGTTCCAGCCCCTTCATACCTTCAATGCCTCCAGCAGGGCCCGCCCCTTCAATGCCTCCAGCAGGGCCCGCCCCTTCAATGGCTCCAGCAGGGCTCATCCCTTCATACCTTCCTCCCCTCCAGCTGGCCCCGCCCCTTCATACCTTCCTCCCCTCCAGCTGGGCTCGCCACTTCATACCTTCATCCCCACCAGCTGGGCCTGCCCCTTCATCCCTTCATCCCCTCCAGCAGGCCCCGCCCTTCATTAGCTCCAGCAGTTCCGGCCCCTTCATACCTTCGTCCCCTCCAGCAGTCCCAGCCCCTTCATACCTTCATACCCTCCAGCAGTTCCAGCCCCTTCATACCTTCATACCCTCCAGCAGTTCCAGCCCCTTCATACCTTCATCCCCTCCAGCAGTTCCAGCCCCTTCATACCTTCATCCCCTCCAGCAGTTCCAGCCCCTTCATACCTTCACCTCCAGCAGGGCCTGCCCTTTCATACCTTCATCACCTCCAGCAGCCCCCCCTTATCCACTCCAGCATGGCTCACCCCTTCATACCTTGAATGCCTCCAGCAGGGCCCGCCCCTTGAATGCCTCCAGCAGGGCCCGCCCCTTGAATGCCTCCAGCAGGACCCGCCCCTTGAATGCCTCCAGCAGGGCCCGCCCCTTGAATGCCTCCAGCTGGGCCCGCCCCTTGAATGCCTCCAGCTGGGCCCGCCCCTTCATACCTTCCTCCCCTCCAGCTGGGGCCGCCCCTTCTTCCCTTCCTCCCCTCCAGCTGGGCTCGCCCCTTCATACCTTCTACCCCTCCCGCAGGGCCCGCCCCTTCATACCTTCATCCCCTCCAGCAGTTCCAGCCCCTTCATCCCCTCCAGTAGTTCCAGCCCCTTCATACCTTCATCCCCTCCAGCAGTGCCAGCCCCTTCATCCCCTCCAGCAGTTCCAGCCCCTTCATACCTTCATCCCCTCCAGCAGTTCCAGCCCCTTCATACCTTCACCTCCAGCAGGGCCTGCCCCTTCATACCTTCATCACCTCCAGCAGCCCCCCTTATCCACTCCAGCATGGCTCACCCCTTCATACCTTCAATGCCTCCAGCAGGGCCCGCCCCTTCAATGCCTCCAGCAGGGCCCGCCCCTTCAATGCCTCCAGCAGGGCCCGCCCCTTCAATGCCTCCAGCAGGGCCCGCCCCTTCAATGCCTCCAGCAGGGCCCGCCCCTTCAATGCCTCCAGCAGGGCCCGCCCCTGCATACCTTCCTCCCCTCCAGCTGGGCCCGCCCCTTCATACCTTCCTCCCCTCCAGCTGGGCCCGCCCCTTCATCCCCTCCAGCAGTTCCAGCCCCTTCATACCTTCATCCCCTCCAGCAGGGATGAAGGTATGAAGCCTAACCCCATGTTGCAGGGCGACTGCGACACAGAAATGTGGAGCGTCCCGTTGGGAGGGCGCATTCAGACACCTACATATAACAAGGGGACAGCATCTCAACTTGGAGTGTCCTAGTAGCGGACAGGAAGCAGACAGGGGCTTTAGGATTGGGCCTTGGGAGGAGGGCCAGGCAAGCCTGCTGGCATTCAGATCGGCTGTTTAGAGTGGAGCTTCAGCCAGTGAGGGCACAGCACCAGGCATTTCAGTGCTCGGTGTGTGGGCCGTCATCTTGGAATGGCGGCTCACAGGTGGTCAATGCAGGTGTTAGGAATCAAAAGTAGTAATCTTTCCTGTCCTCTGCCACTGATGAGTTGCTATGAGCATCAGGCAAAAATGCAGAAATAAAAACAGCTGGGAGCGCAGACGGGCGCATGCCTGCAGAGGCCCAGCGGGGGGTGGGGGGGCTTACCTCCTGTCCCATGATCAAGTGAAGGGCAGCAGGAGTCACCCAATGTGTGGGGTCGGGGCACTGAGGCAGCCCCCACCTGCTGCCTTGCAGATGCTTAGGGGGGTTTTCTGTTATAGACTCCATGTAGGGTGTACCCTCGTAGCCTTACTGATGTCTGGGGTTTCTCTCGGAGTCCATACTGTTCGTTCTTCCTAGAGGTCCTGCTTCACTCTGGGATGGTTCTTGATCTCTGCAGGCATTTGGCGACATGGGAGTGTCCTCTTGCCAGGGTGTGGCATCATTGATCTCTGGTGGTTCGATGTGCCGTTCAGGTGTACTTCCTCCCTCGCTCTCGGGGTGGTCTGTTCTTCCAATAGTGTTGGGGTACCTTGCAGAAATGTGTTCTGTTTCTGGTTACTACCTCGTGCCCTTTGGTGGCAGTGATCATGCTATGGTTGGAGTCGAGTAAAGTCCAGGGGCTTGATTCATATGGTAGTGTAATCTTCTTTGGATGCTCTCGGTTTCTTACTAGCACAGTGTCTCCTGCATGTAATTCCTGGTTCTTCCGCCCAATGGGTTGGGCTCTCTTTGGTGTTCTGTTGTTCCCTTCTTTCCTCAATGATTTCAGTGTCTGGCTCGGGGGCTATCCAGCGGGAGCCTATCGTTTGTTCTGCCTGGATGGGCACTCCAAACATCAAGGCTGCCGGACTGATTCTTGTAGAGGTGTGTGTGGTCTGCCGGTGGGAACAAAGGAATCGATACACTGCCAGTAACCATGGTTGTTGTTGATCTTTTGCAATTATTTTTTTGTTGAGGTACCCCCATAAATCTTTTGGCGTCCCCATTGGCTTGTGGCCAGCATGGGGTAATCCGTCTGTTTGTTTTCACTCATAAAGGTTTGTCTGAATCCGAACACTCCCCCTATCTCCCCCCCCCCCCCCCCCCCGCCGCCCCCAACTCCTCACCTGAGCTGCTGGAGCTTAGTGGCAAGATCGTCTTCCTTCCTCTGCTTCTGTATTTTTTTTTTCTGTGGTGGTAGGGTTACCACGGGAAAATGCCACAATGGCCGCTTGTGAGGGAAGCTTGTCTGTGACCTCCCTCCCGGGATAGCCGGAATGGGGAAAAAGCCAGGTATGGCGCAAAAAAAAACTTGTTGGATTGTCTTGAGATAGCTGAAATATCCTTCCAAGGTATTGACAACTTGATTGCAGCAGGAGGTTCCCGAAGGAAAGGCAGGTACTCTTCATGTAATTGGCCCAAACCGGAGTAAAGGGGTGCCAGATCTGGTTGTTCTCACCGGGAAGCTGGAGCAGGATACCCAATGACAAGACCCCAATTGGAAGGTGATAGAGCCCAGAACGTGGCTACGGGCAGTGGCACAGGAGGGATGTGTAGCAACCAAGTCCATGAACGCTGCAGAGTAAGTACAAAGGAAGATATCCTACGTGGGAAGCGTGTTAGGAAGAATTCTCATTTATGGCTAATTTCCCTTACCTAGTGAGTCCCTCAGCAGCTTTGCTGGATTTCTGGGGTTTATTATTTCCACCTGGTAAGAGCGTGAACCTTTTTCCCACTCTTACATGTGTTTTGCCATGTGTATTTTTACCTTTTGTGTGATCCTGGGCTCTGGAGCCACACCACTCCATGAGCCCAACTTTTTGTGTTACACAGCACCTTCAGTGCAGTGACACAGGGTTATCTCTGAGACTTCCCACTGACTCCATTTTTCTGGGGCTGATTACTGTCCCCCAGAAACAGGTAAAGTTGCCATTTACTTTATGTAGTCACTTAAACTACAGACCCAGGACACCCCATCTTAGATGGAGGATTGGAAAGGGTTAACTCTGATCCCTTTTGTCTGTACCTCCTGGAGCCTTGTTTCACTCCCTTAACACTAAGACTTGGCTGGTGGCAGTGGTATCTACCCTAACTTTTCTACCCTGATTATAGTATAAACGTGGTACTGTTTTAGGCTATTGTATTAGCCGCGAACATAAACCCGCTTGACCAAACACATTTTATTTTGGCTCTGGTCGGGTTTAGTCGCCATTTTTTTGTTAACATCCCTCTTGTGTTTTACTTTTCGCGGCAAACCAGGTTTGCCTTCTTTGTTCGCCATCCTTTGGCAGGCTTCTGCGAAGAAGCCCTCCTTTGGTGTCTGGGTAGGCTGAATGTGAGGGAGGGGCTTAGTAACCCCCTGCACAGGGTCTCCTTGGAGACCCAAGTCGCACTTTGTGTCCATTGGCTGAGATGGTTGTCCGGGCTGGACAACCCCCCTGTTGTGTGATTGACAGCCAGGCTGTGTGAATGGGGGATTTTGGCATGAAAGGCAGGACTCTTGGGCTGGAAGTCCGAGTCGCACTGGAACTGCAAGAACCAAACAGAAGCAGAGAAGACTGCTGCTGCAACTCCCGAATCACGGTGAAGCCCTGCTGCAGTCCTGAGCTAGCTACCCTTCAGCGACAGTGAAGATCCAGTCCAGAGTCGTCTTCCCTTGAGCCTGGTGGGATCAACCAGCTCACCTGCTACAGCCAGAGAATCCTCTTCTGGGTCGAAATCGCTGCACAAAGCTGTAGTGGTCTGGATAGCCATCACAAGAGCCCTCTCCTGTTTTAAAGGAGCGCACCTTTTATTCACTGTTGCTTTGCTGCTGCTGGCCTCATCCGTGGGTAGTGCAGATCGCTCCAGACGTCATTTTTGTCCCCACGACATAAGCTCCAGGAACCGCGAGTCTGCAGGAACTACCAGGAACAACTGCCGTAGCACCAGCTTTCTTCATTCAAATAAGGTACTGTGTCCATTTGGTTGTTCTCTCCGTCCAACCTTGAGGAATCGGGGTGAACCATTTTCCTTTCCGAAGGCTTGTCCTTTCTTCCTTCCCTCTTAAAACTTTTGCCTCTTTTTGACAATATCCAGTACTCCTGGCAACGTTAATCTCGAGCTGTTCTAATTGTGTGATCCTTGACAACAGAGCCCTGCTCCCTTTGACACTGGCGCAGGCCTATTGACTTTTATCTGTCTCTTAGAACATGTCCTCTGATTCTAGTGCCTTGACAAAAGTATTGCCTATGATTTTTATCCATTATTCCCTTGTTTTAATTCTTTGTGCTAAGTGTGTTTGACTGTGGTTACTTTTCTTCCCGTGGGTACGCTTTTCTTTCATAAGACCGAATTGTCATTACTGTCAAAAAGTGATCGCGTAAGAACCCACAGTAACGCATTTGTCTCGAAACACCGGTCTGTCAAATCCTAATGTACTTACCTTGAATTGACCTGAACAAGAGGGATTGGTTGTGTGTTGTATATTTAGAGTGTGGTTTAATTTAATAGAAGTGAAGTGTTTTGTGAACAGATGGTTTAAAAATAAACGTACTTATATTTTTTAACCAGAAACCTTGAGTCAGTCTTTGCTTGAGTCACAGTGATTGTATTCCTATGTGTAATTCTTATTACTGCTCATTTGCTCTTGAGATAAGTCTGGCTGCTCAGCCATCGCTACCACTTTACTGTGTAGTACAGGCTTGTACCAAAGGTGAAATTGTACTACCACTTGTAGTCTTAATTGTCTGTAGTGTTCCCTAAGGGTACTGCAGAGTACTCTGCCTAACAAAGAGCAGGAACAGAGAAGGCAGCGGAGTACCGGTGGAGAACCGGGAGCGCCATAGAGAGAGAGAGAGCCGAAGGGAAGAGAAGGGAGCGTGAGAAAGCACCCCCGGGGAGCCACGGAAGAATGTGGAGCCAGCGAGAGACAAAGGAGTCGCAGAGGAGTGCAGCGGGAGACCAGAGGGATAACGCGCTCAACAGAGCTAGGAAAGAGGAAAACGGCGTGATAACCCAATAGCGAGAAAAACGCAGGGTTGCAACGTGCCAACCTCTTGGAGGGGAGTGAATAAGAACCTCCCGGCGGCGGCCATACTGGAAAAGACTAGACCGCTGAGAGCGGTGGGTAAAAGAAACTTAACAGGGATTTCAATGGCGGCGAGACCGCCAACGATCCCAGAGGCGTCAGTGAGGATAGCACGTGACAGATGTTGAGACTACTCAGAAATTGCTGGTAAATGGAGGCTAGTTGTCGCTCTTTATCTTGCGTGGTATCCCGTGTATGGCAAATACCTTTTAGAGGGCTGTGATTACTGATGGTGCGTCTGTGGATGTGACATGCTTCTGGGTATCTGCTGAACTCATCGATTAGGTTGAACAGGTATCCGTCCCCTGCAATGGTACAGAAGTCTATGCTGACCTACTCCCACCTTGTGTTGCTTCTGGTTGCGCTCATGATTAGTTCCCGTACCATTTGCCTCTGCGTGTACTAGCACACTGCACATGTTTCGGTTAGTTCTGTCACTCTGCTTTGTATATTTGGAATCCACAATCTGGACTTTAGGTAGGCTTAGGCCTTTACTATGCCCTGGTGTCCCTCGTGTGCTAACCATAGGGCCCTCTCCTCTAGAGCTTTTGGTAGCACGATTCAGTGTACCTTCAGAATGATCCCTTCATCGGACGGATACTGTGAGTTCGTGCCCGATTCCGAATAGGGCCTGCAAATTGTCTTGTGCTGTTGTTGTGCAGAGTGCGACCGCCGATGGGATGTATTTCCAGTCTCCTGACTGCTTTGTTTTGTGTGCTGTAGACCGCCGTCTGTCAGTGTTTCCTCTGCTATTTCTTGTAGTGACATTGCACTCGGCTTGGCACAGTCGACCACTTGGTATACGTGTTCTTCTGTCCCGACTGCATGTTCCTCCTCGTGCTTGGTGGATGCCCGGGGATGGTGAGACAGGTAGTCTGCAGGGTTCTCTGCACCTGCCCTGTATGCCACTTCAATGTTGAACGGTTGTAGCTGTAGCATCCATTTCTCTGAACGTGCTGAGGGGGATGAGGAGCTGACCCCTTGAAAATGGGCACAAGTGGTTTGTGGTCTGTAAAGATCCTTGCTGGTGTCAGAGGAGGTAAACTTGGAAGTGTCGGCACCCCCACAGTATTGCCAATGCTTCTTTTTCTATGTGGGCATAGTTCTGTTTTGTTGAGTGCTCGACTGGCAAAAAAGGGACTGGGTACACTGTTCCTTCCTGGTCGGTTTGGGTCAGCACAGCCCCAAGTCCCACTGGGCTAGTGTCTATTAGCAGTTCTGTGTTGCGGTTGGTGTCGAAGAACACGATTTTCGTGAAACTTGACAAAGAGTCTTTGATTTTCTGGAATGCTTGTTGGTGTTGTTCGGCCCACTCCCACGGCATTTCCATTTGGGTCCATTTTCTCAGTGGAGCTGCAATTGTTGCCAGTTCTGGGAGGAATCTGGCGCAGTACGTGGCCATTCCCATAAAACTCTGGACTTCTGGTGCTGTGGCTTTGGCTTCCTTGACGTCAGACACCTTGGCAGGGTCAGGTGATACCCCTTCTGCGTTAAACACATATCTGAAGAAGCTTAGTTTGCTCTTGCCGAATTTACATTTCTCGGCATGCAGGGTGAGGCCGGACTCATCGAGGTGTTGCAGGACGGCAGCCAGTTGTTCGTAGTGTTCTTCCGCCATTATCCCATAGACTAGGATATCATCGCTAATGTTGGTGGTACCTGCTTGGCTGTTCAGTACCTTTCTCATCTCGTTCTGAAATACCTCTGCGGCGGAGGATATCCCGAAGTTCAATCGTTTGTATCTCCGGAGGCCTAAGTAAGATGAGAATGTTGTTATGCAGTACGATTCCCAGGCCAGGCCTATTTGGTGGTAGCTGGAGCACAAGCCTAGTTTGCTGAATATTCTGATCTGGTTAGGTCCACAATTCATTTTCCTATGGTGGGGTGTCACATGGCGCTCTCGCCCTATGGCTACGTTGGGCAGCTGCATGTCAATACAGATCCTTACTGCATTAGGGTGCCATGGTTTCTGGGCAACGACCATGGGGGATACCTACAGTGTTGGGCTGGATGTTTTCTCAATGATGTCTTGTCCTAGTTTGGTAGCTTCTTTTCTAAGGCTTTGCGCATATGGAAGGGGACTCAGCGGTGTCTCACCGCTTTGGGCTAGATTGTGGGATCGATGTGTAATTTGACAGTTCGTCCTTTGAGGCATCCTATTCCTTGAAAGACCTTCTTGTGCTTAGCCAGGAGGTTGTCGGTTTCCGATGTTTCAACGCTTAATGCAAATGTCACCAGCTTAATGCGGTTTGGCAGCTCAGCATGTCTCCAGACCTGCATGGACTACATAGATGCTGGCTCGACCCGTTCCATTGTGGGACAGGTCGGAGCGGAATGACCCTGCTACTGGCAGTGGCTTCTTGCATCCATATGTGATAAGTTGTACTCGTTTGTCCTTGAGTTGCGGCCCCTCGGCTCAATCTCCTTGAATCTGAGCAGGGACATGTTTACTGTTGCTCCGGTGTCTGACGACTTTGGTAGGTGTTCTGTCAGACAGGATGGGGCAGGCAGGTCGCCTGGATTTTCTCCCTCTTTTGTTGTGCTTCAGGGGTTTGATGGCTGATATCATGTGCACTCATTTTTTGTTGTTCTTCTGATGGCTGCGTGCCTTTCAGGGGACGGTTCTTCCTCGGAGGAGGCGTCTGTGATGCTGCTGCTGGGTGATCTCTGTGCTGCGGTGACCGCTCTGGCCTTGCCTCTCCCTTTGTCTGTCGCTCAAGACTTCTGGTTGTTCTGTTCATCTTGGGGGTGGGGGGAGGGTTGATGCATACTGCTGCAAAGTGGTTTAGCTACTTGCATTTCCTGCAAGTGATGTCCAGAGGTGGACATGGTTCTCCTCTGCGCCAGGGTCCCCCACACCATTTGCAGGACTCTTGTCATTTTGGTAGTCGCCCTGGCGCAGCATTAATAGGTTGTCCTCCAGGTCTGCCCCTGACCGCTGCAATTTCTTCTTCTTCTTTCTGGATGTTGTGGAGGGGTAGACACTGCATGGTAGCTTCCATGGTGGCTACTTGGTTGTATGTGTGTTCTCTCAACCTGCCCATGGCTAGGATCCGGTCAAGCAGAATGTTCTTTTCTGACAACACTGCTCTACGCAGTTGTTGGCTGACAGACCGTTTATGAGTTGCATGCGGATAGCAAATTCTTCTTCTGGGAATTCACAACCTAGTGCCGTCTCTCAGTCGTGTGTGGAAGTAATCAATGATTTCTTTGGTTCTTTGCCTGGTCATGCAGAATTGAAAACGTTCATAATCGAGGTTCAGTTCAGGCTTAAATTTATTGTTCAGAGGTGACTTCAACGCAGCGTAATCATCTATTGTTTCCCTGTTTGGTAATGTGTTGAACAGCCATAGGACTAGGGCGCCAATGTTCAGCAGTAGAAATGTGCATGCTTCTTTTCTGTTGGTATCTCTCTGGCCTGCATGTGGAGCTCGAATTGTTGAATCCATATCGCCCACCTGAAGGCTGCTCCTGTGGCATTAGGATCAAATGGCCTCATGAGTGTTGTTTGCGTGGGATCTGGGCCTTCTGTTACTAGGAATTGGCCGAGGGGGATCTGCCGATGCCCTCCCTGGTGGGGCTGTTCTGGGGGCTTGGCATGTGTCCAAAAGGCCAGTGCTCTTGTGGGCTTGCCTTCCTTGTCTTTCTGTGGACTGTGGGCTAATTGTCATTGCTGGGGTTTCTTCTTTCTCTTGGTCTCACCTCGCGGTATTCTTTTGCTGGTCTCTGCTTTGAGCTGTCCCTCCTTGATCTCGCGCCACTGTCTCTGGTGCGCATAATGCCTCCTGTTGCCATCAGGAGGCTGAGTTGTGGCGTCGTGGCACAAACGTGGCTGTTCTCCACTCCCTGTCGCCAGTGTAGGTTGTTGTGTCCCGGCCTCTGGGGGCTCACGGGGAGGTAGGGGTGATTGAGCGATAACTCTTCCCCGTTCCCACGCTTGCAGCTCGGAGCCAAATAACGTCAGACTGCTTGCTAGTTCAGACTGGGCTCCTCGATTTCTGGTCATCCACCACTTTCTTTCTTCGCTGGTCACATGAGGCAAGGTCCCCCTTGCTCACGTGACTCAGGATCACGGTGTACACCACACATTGCTGATCTGCCAAGCTCCCCCTACTACTGCGATAGACTAGCAGCCATCCACTGGGCAGACCATCCATCCGGTGCTCTAATGGACCCTTCTGTACTTCAAACAATCTAGCAACGGCTCCCTCCAATCACTGCTGGCGCCGTCCCTGGGAGTCATAAAGTAAATATACAAAAGATGGTCTTGCGGCATCTTACATAAGGAATGCACACCAAGACAGAGAATACACGTCGTCTTTGTCTGACTTGATGGTGTGTGAGATTCCCCACTCGCTTATGACCTCATTGGAAATCACTGCCACCTGGGCAAACGCTGTGGATGTTGACTTCTTTACAATTGGAAATCTTGAGTCATCATCTATGAAAAGTAATACACTCCCTGGATTCGAGTGGACCTTAGAAGGCTACGGCCACCTTCTCCCAGGGGTGTTCCCGGATCTGAGTTGGTTGAAGTGGGATCGGAGCCTCAGCCCTGGCTGTGCATTGGCACGCTACGCAGTTTCTCACCCAGCGGTCTAACATAGCATCCAAAAACGGGAACCACACATGACACCCGAGCTGTCTCTTTGTGTTATCTGCACCCCGATGGGCCTCGTGGGCTGTCTTGATGACTTCGGACTGGAGGGTCATGGGGATGAAAAGTCTGCACCCTCTCGAGTATTGTTTTGTCCTTTACAGCCATCTCTGTGTGCACCCTAGCTAATCTTTCCAATTTGTCTATATATGCCCCGGATGGTTCAGCATGGCACAGCAGCGGTCCTTCCACCTGTTGTTCTCTGCGAGGCTGATTGCCAGGGTCATAGAGGGGTCCGCAGCTGAGGCTGAAGCGAGGTCTCGAGCGAGACAGCCGGTGGGAGTGTGTTCGATGTCACATAGCTGATATATTCTCTTGCACCAGATCTGGGCATGTGTTTGCCCCTTGGGTGTCTTGACGGGTAGTCAGCCGGGTTATTCTCGCCTCCAGGTCAGTGGATGATCTCAGTCATATTCCTGAAGCATAATCTCGGTCATATTCCTGGAGCCTGATGCCCCATCGCTCAATCCTGGGGGGCATCTTGGTCCTGGAGTTTCCGAACAGTGACAACAGCACCTGGTGGTCCATGATGAGGGTGAACCTCTTCCCTATTGCGAAGTTGTGGAAGTGCTCGCATGCCAATACGGCTGCCAAACTCTCCTTCTCGGCCTGCAAGTAGGCAGACTCAGGGGGGGCCAGCGCCCTGCTGGTATAGGCCACGATGTGTCTTGGGTGGGCGTCTATACCCTTGATCTGTGCTAGTATGTCTCCCAGCCCCACTGCACTTGCATCTACAATGATTTCAGTGTGCCAGTCGGGGTCATCATGTTTGATGAAGTCCGCGCCTAGCCAGTGCACACACGGGAAGTAGTTGCATTATTCTAATTGCACCAACCTATGCAGACTAAAGGTCCAATATGTCTCTTCACAATCGCGAAGTGCGAAGGTGCCACGCTAGTGGGCCTCATGAACAAATCAGCCTGAATGTCATCAAACATGACGAGAACATGAAACAATTCTCACCACCGAGGTAAAATAAGTGTTGTCGAAATAGTTATGTCACCCAGAATGGCGACGTATATGACAAAGCAGCCTTTATTGCAGAAGGGGGACAGGTGTGACACTGTCAAGGGAGGTTTGTGGCGGGGTGAAATCCCCTTTCTAAGAGCAGGTAATTTAAATGAATGGGGAACATTGCATCTAGGTGGGGCATGTTGGTGTTTTTCAGTGTCCCTAGGGCTGTATGGGAGAGACTGGCAAGGGGGACAGGAGTGTGACCCCTCCCCATATATGTGTAAACATGTCAAACGTTTTATTTTAAAATCGGCATGACATAGAAAACACACAGAACCGACTGCTACTGTATGAGAAGGAGGTGCTGTGTGTTTTGATGTTCGACCTTTATTGGATTACATCTTGAGATGTGACGCGCGACTGAGACGCGCTTTCTGCATCTGTAATGTTTCTATGGGACGCGAGTGGAAGCGGGACAGGCTTGTGCTGCTGTCATTGGCTCGCAGGGTTTGCTGAGTTCATCGTTGGGAGTGGGAAGGAAGGTGCGGGCCCAGGCTCTGCAGCCACTCCCCGGAGGGAGGAGCATGTGCCGGGTGCTCGCCTTCCCCACGGTGCTTCCTGCGAGCTCCAGGGCTGCTAAGTCTTATATGCTACGTCCCTTGCGAGGCAGGCCTCCTTGGGGGTCGCCAACTGTGACCTCCCTAAAATAATGCAAGCTCCTGGACTGGGCTGTGGCCAGCGCCATGTGCCTCTTTGTTTCTGGAGTGGCTGGCTTTTCCACTAGTGTAAACCTTTGAGCAGTGACCCTAAATAAGAAAGAATAGGAATGACAAATCCTTTGTCTTTCTGGAATTCTAGACCATAATTGCTAGACACATTAAAGGTTGCTTTCAGGCACACTTCAGGGGTGAGTCCCTGATTTAGTCTGTTCTTAAACACCTCAACTTAGCATTTCTTCCTTCTGAGGTTGATCAATGAGTACCAAGACAGGTTGGGTGATATTGTTTGTATGTTTGTTCTATATGAAGCGCTTAAGTGCTATATAATAACACATCATTATCATTTGGTCATGGACGTCTGCTTGCATTCACAGTGATGTGGTAATATGGGCCTATACACACTGATCTTAACAATACATATGGTGATCCATTCTTGTATGAAATGTATATCACATTATATTGATATTGTAACCATATTTTTCACTGTCTCTCGGGAGGATAGCTCAGGGGCAACGTGCTTGCCTCTGAAGCAAGACAACACGGAGCAACACAGGTTCGATCCCCGGGTCCGTGCATAGAAACCTCTGGGTATTAAGTGGATTATAAATAACCCATCATATATCTGTGCACTTAGAAACAATGCTATTTGAGGCCCCTTTCTGTTTTGTCAACGGGCGGATGGTCCTGTTCCTTCGCATTCCTGTGATGTCACTTTGGGTCAAATGACCTCACTTCCTGTGATGTCATCAGAGGTCAATTGTCATGTGATGTCACTTCCTCTACCACAGGCATTTTGGTGAAATGACGTCCCTGCACTCATATTGAGTAATTATGCCTTCATACGAACATGTCTGTTACATACCAGTTTCTTGAATCTCTACATCGCCCCCTCCCCCACCAAAACAAAAATATTTAAATGCAGGGATATTATACATGACATCCCCATCATAAAAATGTGATTTCGGGGTAACATCTATAGTCAACTGTGAAAACACTCGAGGTAAATTTTCAAATAATGACATGCAGCCAAAGCAGTCGCTTCTACTGGATTCCTAATATGCTGCAGCACAGGGAAGAACCCTGACACGTCCTGACAGCTGACCTTGGCCTTAGTGTACCACTGTCTTCCTGCCCAGGAAACAGCAAAGAGCACCCGACTGCCCATGACTCTGCCCCGCTCCAATTTGACACCGAGAAATCCCCTGCCGACCCAGACTGTACTGCACCGGAGCACAGACCAGTTCCTGTTGCAATATAGTCCATTATCCCACCTGCCACCAGACTCAAATTAGGCACTGCTAGAGCTCAGGCTCTAGAGAGGGGAAATGACACCTGCTAACGTTATTTCATCTGCTCGTGTATCCAATCACAAGATACAGTCTCCCTCAAAATCAGAAGCCATGGGCAGCTTCGGAATATCTCTTTGCTTAGTACACGTCCATTGGTCCAACAAGGGTATGAGGTCGCCGATCACCTCACCATGAGCAACTGAGATATGCTGGCAGTTACGGAGACCTGGCCACCTGAGGCTGCGCAGATCTCACCTGTGCACTCCCTGCCGGCTAGGTATCAAATATTCAGAGCAGATCACATTGGAGAGCGTGCAGGAGTGGCATCCATTGCGAAAGAGCATTTTTACTACCACCACATTAACATCCCAACTTTATAGGGATGTGACAGCCTGCTTATCAAGATGAAAATGAATCCCACCTCTCATTCTCTAGAAACCACCACAAAACCTACCTCTTCAAGGAGCAGTGACGTGCCTTGCTGAATAGTGTTACTAAACCAAAATCACTAGTCATTGTAGTAGAGGACTTCAATTTATGGGCAGAAGATCTGTCACACAAGCAGCTTCACTGCTATCCGCTCTTCAAGCTGTGGGTTTCATCCAATCAGTTATTTATTTTATTGTTTTTTTTTCATAACGCGCTTAATGCCGGTGTTCGGTTTCAAAGCACAGATCTGGGATTCAAACCTTTGTTTGTTTATTTATTTATAATGCGCACCAGATCTGAGGGTACCAGGGCGCAACAAGACAATGCAAAGCTTACAGAGTTACAAGTTGAGGTCAAGGTAAAACATATATACAGAATGTACAAAGGTAGGATACATAAGCACAGCAAGAAAGTATTACAATATGTTTTAGTGGAATACAGAGGTGCATTCTAAGTATACGTAGTGAAACAATCAGTCCTAAAGTTCAGTGGATTTCAGTAGGTTAATGTAATTCTGTCTAAAGTTCAAGTAAGGTTGATCTTCTCTAATGTGGTGTGGCATGGAATTCCAAAGTTTGGTGGCTTTCACGGGGAAGCTACTACCACCGGCCTTGGTGAGTCTGAATCTTGGTAGAGTGAGGCAGTTGGCGTTGCTGGGTCTCATGGGTCTGATGGATGTTCTTCTGCGTAGTATATCCGAGAGATAGCTGGGGGCAGCATTATTTCATGCTTTGTGGGTAAGGGATGCCGTTTTTAGGTGGATTTTGTTTAGTCGAGAGCCAATTGTTTTGGCGTCTGGTCGTAGAGATGTATACTCTTCTGTTCACACCTAGAGTGGCTCTTAATGCGTTATTTTGTAGGATTTATATCCTCTGGATAATGTCTTTGTTAGCGCTGATGTAAAGAGCATTACAATAATCTAGCCTAGAGAGTATTAAAGCTCTGGCCAGGATCAAGCATTCCATGGAAGGATATGTCATTCCATAGGAAGGGTTTGCCGGACCTAATGAGCTTGGACATGTAGGCAGTGGTGGAGGCCATTGATTTGACTTGTTTGTCAAAGGATAGGGTAGCGTCAAGGTAGAAACCGACAGATTTTACTTCCTTTGCCACCTTGATGAGGTTCCCATCAATAGAAAATTATGTATATTGCTGGCCTAATTTCTTTGGGTTGAGGTGGGTGCCCATGACGATGAGCTCTGTCTTGTCATCATTCTGGCATACACCGTGATTGGCCATCCATGCCTGGATGATGTGATGCACACTATTCACCAGTGCCAAATCTGTGTTGTAATCCCCAGAAAGAGGGAGGAGAATCTGAGTATCATCTGCATAGTTGCTGGGTGATACCCAGAAGATCCAGATCGTCGAACAGGGACTTGGTGAACATATTGTATAATGTAGGTGAGACACAGGAACCCTGGGGGACACCACATGTGATGGGGGCAGGGTCAACTGCTGCTGACGGGAGAAGACCCTCGTGGTTCTATCACATAAGAATGATTCTATCCATCTGATGGTCTCTGGAAAAGTGGGCTGCCGAGTCCAGGTGGCCGCACAAGACCTTGTGATTCACCAGGTCAAATGCGGCTGAGAGGTCTAACAGTAGGAGGAGTGCTGTTTTACCTTTGTCTCTTAACTCATCGACCTGAGTTTTGAGGTCGATGAGAGCGGTTTCAGTCCCATGTATGGGGCGGAAACCAGATTGTCTTGCTCCCAGAAGCTTATGGTGTTCCAGATATTTTCCAGATGCTTCTTAGAGATGGCATGGTGAGGCGAGAGAGTGACCAGTTTGGTGTTGTTGAGCTTCTTGTAGGTAGGTTGGTTTTCATGTTAGTTGGAGGTAGTGATCGCGTGAGTGGATCATAGAGTTTGGTTAATCTGGCTCGGAGTCTAAGGTTTCTGTCGATTAAGGTGCAAGGAATGCTTGCATAGGATCTCGATGGGGTTAGATGGTGGGGTTGGTTGATGATAGGGCGGTTGATTAATGCTATTTTAGTGAGGTTAGGTATGGTTTGTGCAGCAGCAGCAGGTGGTAGCCAGTTACAGTACACTAAGAGGCTAATTGTGAAGAGTATACTCGTAGCGGTTAGGCTAGAAGTAATGGCGTGCATGTTTGGCAGAGGGTGTGCTAATTGTTGGATAGGCCCAAGCGCACAGTAGGCTAATTCCAGTGGGCCTAACAACACAGTGGCGTGTTCGAATTGTCAACGCTACACAATAGGCATCACTACACAATAGGCAGGTTCAGATGGGGAACACTACACAATAGGCAGGTTCAAATAGGCAACACTACACAATAGGCAGGTTCAAAGAGGCATCACTACACAATGGGCAGGTTCAGATGGGCAACAGTACAGAATAGGCAGGTTCAAAGAGGCATCACTACACAATAGGCAGGTTTGAATAGGCATCACTACACAATAGGAAAGTTCAAATAGGTAACACTACACAATAGGCAGGTTCAGATGGGCATCAATACACAATAGGCAGGTTCAAATAGGCAACACTACACAATAGGCAGGTTCGAATAGCCATCACTACACAATAGGCAAGTTCAAATAGGCAACACTACACAATAGGCAGGTTCAGATGGGCATCAATACACAATAGGCAGGTTCGAATAGGCAACACTACACAATAGGCAGGTTCAAATAGGCAACACTACACAATAGGCAGGTTCAGATGGGCATCAATACACAATAGGAAGGTTCGAATAGGCATCATCACACAATAGGCAGGTTCAAATAGGCAAAACTACACAATAGGCAAGTTCAAATAGGCAACACTACAGAATAGGCAGGTTCGAATAGGCTTCACTACACAATAGGCAAGTTCAAATGGGCAACGCTACACAATAGGCAAGTTCAAATAGGCAACACTACACAATAGGCAGGTTCGAATAGGCATCATCACACAATAGGCAGGTTCAAATAGGCAACACTACACAATAGGCAGGTTCCGATAGGCATCACTACACAATAGGCAGGTTCAAATAGGCAGCACTACACAATATGCAGGTTCAAATAGGCAACACTACACAATAGGCAGGTTCAAATAGGCAACACTACACAATAGGCAGGTTCAAATAGGCAACACTACACAATAGGCAGGTTCAAATAGGCAACACTACACAATAGGCAAGTTCAAATGGGCAACGCTACACAATAGGCAGGTTCAAATAGGCAACACTACACAATAGGCAGGTTCAAATAGGCAACACTACACAATAGGCAAGTTCAAATAGGCAACACTACACAATAGGCAGGTTCAGATGGGCATCAATACACAATAGGCAAGTTCAAATGGGCAACGCTACACAATAGGCAGGTTCAGATGGGCAACACTACACAATAGGCAAGTTCAAATAGGCAACACTACACAATAGGCAGGTTCAGATGGGCATCAATACACAATAGGCAAGTTCAAATGGGCAACGCTACACAATAGGCAGGTTCAAATAGGCAACACTACACAATAGGCAGGTTCAGATGGGCATCAATACACAATAGGCAGGTTCAAATGGGCAACGCTACACAATAGGCAGGTTTAAATTGGCATAGCAGCACAGTAGGCAGGTTCAATTGGGCATGACAGTATAGTTCACGTGTGCATAACAACACAATAGTCCAATTCACTTTTTGGCTTTGGGTTTGCAGTAGGCTGGTTCAATGGGCGGTAGGGTGTTTAGTTGTGGTGGAAATGATCATTCAGGCGTAAACAGTCTTTCTGAAATCTAGAACGGAGTAACCTATGCAAGGCACGCTGGAAGGACACACTCTGAAGGCATGAAGGCAAGGCTGCATGTCTGGCAGGATCATGGATATAGTGCAAGGCATCTTAGTCACGTTTCCAGCTGCCACATGGTGCTTTGTATACTTGTACGGTCTGCAGAAAGGACTTCTAGGAGGAAAGCGGCATGGGGCATATCATTTGCAAGTGGATCGATGTAGAGGGAAGTTTCGGTTGGCGCGTGGAATGATGATCACTGTGATATTAGTATGTAAGATTTGGTGCGTGTGGGCTGTGGGCTGTGGGCTTTGGAGGGTCCTTAGCTATGAACCTTGGAACGTTGCATATAACAGCTAGGACAGCGAGTGGGGCAGCAATGCGAGGGTAGGAGGAGTTACCTTAATGGCTGTATGTTTTGCAAGGTAGATGCAGCCAGGTCCTGGCAATCTCGGCAGGGGGGTCTGTCTGATGGCGTGCACGGCTGGGGACAGGCTCGGGACAGGTATCTGCCTTGTTTCCTGGGCCTTGCTGGCTTGCGCCTGCCGGCGCGGGTTAGGAGGAGGTATATGGCAATGTGACCAATCGTAGCACGGCAGTGCAGACTGGGCTTGGTTAGACGAGAGGGGCCAAGGCCATGTGTAGGGTGGCTATCGTGGAAGGTGGTGCCTTCCTCGTGGTGAACAATGGAGGCACAGGTGGAAGTTGTCTGTGTTAAGAGGCACGGATACACTGGATCCTGGATTTTGGTGGGAAGTTGCTATTCAGCGAAAGCGGACATCAGGGAATGCTTTTAGACATGAAAGTATGTTGTGCGCTTGCTGCATCTGGTGCTGGTGTGGGTGTCCTCTCCTGGGCTGCCACTGCTTTTGCTCTGCGTGGTCTTGCTTCCAAGATCAGCACGTTGCCCCTGTGATACCAAACCCACAAAGGAGCTCATACACTTGATTGGATATTGACTCACAACTTGCATAGTATATCTACTACTACGCAGGCCTGCCCCAGGTCAGACCACTTGATGGTCAACACGAAAATACTGCTACCAACTAGGCTAGACAAGCCAAGAGTAGAGAGAAATGTAGGAACTTTGAAAAATTCCCCAGCCACTAATTCCTCAGCATCCTTCATCACTAACTTTGAGCCACTGGAATTGTTTGACGATGCCACAGACTTATTTTTACATCCCTCCCATACCATTGCATCCTTCATTGGCACACTGCCTCCAGAGAAAACAAACAAAAAATCTAATCTGAGAACATCAAAAACGCATGCTTTCATGACAGCGTTATACAAGCCAGGAGAGTGCAAAGAGCTCTACAGTGGGAGTGGCGCAAGAAGCCTGGCCCGCTGACACAAGCAAGTACAAAGAGTCAGTGCAAATATTTAAACACAACATCATAGAAGCAAAATCTATTAAGGGAGAAAGATCTGGCTCAAGTGAGCGCTTTCAAATTCTTAAGAAATTCGTGTGTAAAACTTCCCTATTTCCTCCCATTACCAGAGACGCGGCCTGGTGCCAGGAAGTACACAATGAATGTATCAATAAAACCACAGGTCACCAGCAGGCTAGTGCCAACTGCCAATCCTGTCTAAAAGTACCCACACAGAAGCGAAGGTACTGCATACCCTGAGTTCGGCAAACCCCAATCTTACACTACCCAAGTTTGGGTTGCAAACCTGTACAGAAGCTGAAATTCGTAGCCGAGTACTGAAGCTTAAACCCACCTCATGCTTATGGGATATCTGTCCTAGCAACATCTTTAAGGATTCCCTAGACACACTTGTCCCATGGATTATGAAAATGGTCAACATGTCCTTCAGGGATGGCACAGTGTAGTCTTCCCTGAGGGAAGCATAGATTAATCCTCTACTTGAGGAACTCACGCTGGACCCTGCGTCAGCAAAAAACAATCGACCTGTAACCAATGTCCCATCGCTAATAAAAATCTTAGTGTCATACCTGCGGCTGCAGAAGTTCATAGAGGAGAATAAAGTCCCATCAATCTGGATTCTGAAGCCAACATGGGGCGGAGTCTGCGTTATTGGACCTTAAATCCAACATTGTAGGCATCGTGGAAAAAGGTGACCCAGCACTCCTGATGTTATTTGACCTCTCGGCAGCCTTCGATCTCCTTGATCACAAACTCCTGCAAGAAAGACTGAAGGCATTGCCAACTGCTTTGAGAGGGCCACCCAATGGAGTGTGTCATTGCTGGGTCCCAGGATATCAAGAGTAGCTGTTGAGAATGCCCGGGCCTCCCCTAATACCACCACATCTGGAGTGCCACATGGGTCATGCCTATCCCCCACCCTCAACATCTGCATCAGGCCTTTACTTGACCTCCTTGACAGCCTGGGTGTCCAATAAACAAAGTATGCTGACGACACCCAGGTACTCCTGGATTTATCGGGTATCTTTCAGAAGACACAAAGACCCTGAACAAGCTGTCGCAATAAAGTACCTGGCCCTTAATAATGAAAAACAGAGCGTATTGTTATTTCCTCCAGTCCACATCTAAAGGAACTAGACGCCTTCTACAAACACTTCCCACTTATGGGCAGTCCGATACCAGTAACCAAATGTTTGCAAACACTGGGGGTATTCTGGACTCTGAATTATCAATGAAACAGCAGGTCTCTCACAGACGTTCATCGTGTGCATATGTGAATAAACTAGTGCATCAGACTAGACCCTACTTGCCAATCAAAAACAGAATCCTACTTGTGGCCGTCCTGGTAAACTCCCAGGTAGACTATTGTATCAGCCTGCTTATCGGTACATCACAGGCTAACCTACATCGCTTGCAGACAACACAAAATGGAGCAATCGGGGCAATCCATGGACTGTCTCCTCACTCAGAAGGACCCCACACTGGTTGCCCGTCAAACAGAGGATTGGCATGAGCTATTGCTGTAACACGGTGGTCCCTGAGTAGTTGATCAACTGCTTGACTACCAAGCAACCTACATGCACATTGTATTGTTTATTTATTTATAGAGCGCACCGAGCCCACAGGCATCTGGGTGCTTACAAGTTTAGTTTAGAGGGAAAAGAAAGGAGCAGCAACATAGAACATGAACATAAAAATAGACATTTACATACTTATCTGAATTTTGCAGAATATATACATTAATATAGAGAGATTGTGTTGTTTGTGTGAATAAACTATTACATCAGACTAGACCCTACTTGCCAATCAAAAACAGACTCCTACACTACGCTCTAATGACAATCAGAAGCTGATACAAGCATGTTTCAAACGGGCAACATTTGGCAGAGCGAGGTTTGAAAGACGCGCACCGCGGGAATACAATGTTCTCCTTCCTCTAAGAACATCTCCATCCTTGGCTAAGAAGGCCATTCCTACTCGCCTCTTTAACTCGGCAGACTAAGAGAACTGCTCCTCTCCCTCCTCTCCACCTCGGACCCGGTCTATGTTTCGTGTGCGCTCTGGGGCCTGTGGGCATGTGGCACGATATAAAATTTAAATAATGACCGATCATAAAACAGCCCACGGCTGACCACTGCCAGGGGGTTTCCATTCTCCAACATGACTTCTAGGTTCTGTAAAGAATGTTGTCCAACCAAATCCCAGCCCGACGATGAGTTAATGGACTCTGTGACCCCCTTCAATATGGGTTCAGCAGTAGACATGACATGGAAACTTGCTTGTCATGCTAATTGCAAAAGAGGCATGTCACTAAACAGTAACATGTGAATGCATGCTGCTGATCACCCCACACTGCCAATGTCCGGAACATGAAGGCAGTGTAGGGTTGTGAGACATTGGCTCTTCTGGGGTCTGCTTGACTGTGCCTGGGTTTGGACCAGGGATCAGATGATGTCATCCAGGGTATAGTTAAGTGTATTACAGGTTTGCATGGACTAAAGTTGGTTAGAATGAAAAGGTCGGAAGGCAGCCTTATCCCCTATTGGTAAATCAAAGTTACGAATGCTAAGAGATTTTATGGGAGCAAACCAGGCCATTATTGAAGTAATTAAAGTACATGTAAATGGTGTGAGAAAAGATACGGTTGTGTTGGGCAAGAGAATGCATGAGGCTGGAACCAGAAACAGCTGCAAGGAAGACCCTGACAACGCGGAGTCATCCCTCAAGCACAAAACCCCAAAAATGAGAATCGAAAAATCAGTCAAACCATGAAGACCGATATCAGTGGTACATGCTCAGCTAGGTGGGATCGCAGGAGGAGGATTGTAAGAAACTGGCTGAAGATGCCTCACGATCCTTCAGAGGTTAAACCATTTGCAATCATCAATGCACACAGGTTCCACCCCACCCCACCACACCCGTCGCTCCCCAACCCAACACCACCACCCCCACCCCCACTCCTTCAAAAACACAACTCGACCAAGACCTATCACATTCAAATCTTTCTGTATCAACACAACACAAATCAACAAAACAGTGGGGAAAAAAGGGTTGACCTTGAGTTGGAAAATCCAACTTCTCACATGATGCTTCAAAGAGACAAGACTTATAAGAGTTCTTCCCTCTCTGAGAAAGGTAGACCTTCAATACCCCGCTATTCATTCTGCTATTTAAAGAGCGGTCATTCCACTGCCAAGAGGCAGGCTACTGCACCTGGACTGCAGATCTGCTCTCGTTCTGCAGTTGTAGACCCTATATTGCCTAACCTGGGTAATGGCCTCTTTGGAGTTCTCTGTTCTCCTAGAACCGCATCCATTGCTGGCTGCCTACCTGTTATGTTATCTTGCATTTCCATAGCGCCTACTGCCACAGTTCATGACATCGAAGCACTTCTGTTTTTCAGAGCGGCAAAGGAGAAGTATGACAGAAAGTTCAGTAGTGGTAGGGAGGAGCAAAGTCAGATGGAGAGCTGGGACGAGGGCAAAGGATAGATACAGGAAGGCATGAGAGGGAAAAGGCAGACGAGCTATGTGTGCAACTGGGCTGAATGTATTGTGGTACTCAAAGGCATTCTATGGGGTGCACCCTGAAAGGAGCTCTAGCTAGAGAAGAGCATTCACTGCACCAAGGCGCTATGCCTGGAGTCTACTCACTGCACGGGGAGTGTGTGTACAGCCCCACTCGTACAAGGAAGGGGGCGGCAGTACAATAGGCGCAGGCTTTCTATCCACTACATACATAATGGTTTGCAATGTTAGAATAATGGTTAGAAATGTTCCTTTAAGACTGGCAGGATGTACCGTTCATCAGGCACTCATTACTTACTCTGGCTCTTATGCTTCTCACATACCCTGCTGAGGCCAGAGTGGTATATGGGCTGCGGGGTGCAATAAGGTTTCCAATGGTACCGATTGCCACTGAATGGTTTGCAGGTCATGCCAAGAGACCTCCAACTAAGACACCTGGCTTCAAAGTTGTAACTCGGAGGCTTCTAGATTACAACCAATGAATTCGGATATGGATCTGCTTGGGGATCGCTTGAGGTTTTTGCTCAGTAATCCCATTCCTTTATGGGGTTTTTGGGTTCCAGTGCTGGGATGTTATGGGCCACCTTCATTACTTTTACACCTAGTAATAAGATAAACTGCTCTCCATAACACCGAAACATGAGGTCTGCATTTCTGAATTCTGGCTTAAAAAAAGCTTTTCTGCTCTGGCCGAACAGTTTCTTGCTATTCAGCTCTTGTTGAATACTTTGACATTCTCATTTGTATACAATGCAACATGAACTCAGAAAGGCAAATATAGACTTCTGTTTGCAAAACTGAATAGAATTAGACCACACAGCTGAAAAATATCTTGTATTGTAATCTGCTCTTTAGGGCATGTTTTGTTACAGAATCTTAGACAAGTTATTGCCGGAGCAGTGTCGCCAGCAGGAGCCCCTCGGAGCTTGCCGAGAATCTGCTGAGCACTAGGTAAGCCACTGGGCTACACCTACAATATTTCTCTGCAATTGCATACAGCACCAGGGGCATACCTAAATTGCAAAAGAGACGGTTCTCCGATTTGTATTCTGCCAATTACTTGAGATTGCGGCCATTAACTTGTTTATCCAGCCGTGTAGGCATTGCCGCCATTGCACTACATGCGGCTCTTCACCATGCCAAGAAGGCTGCCCCATCATTGTGAGCTGCTTCCCAGCTCCAGAGGAACACCCTCTCCGAATCCTGCAGCCGGATTGGCTGACCAGCACCTTATCTGACCAATCCCGAACCGGTAGGCGTGCGCCGTCCCACTGTTCGAAGGACCACGTTTTAAGGACTCTACCTGTCCTGTGCCTGTCCAGTGACCCCAATGCCCAGTGCCAGAACCCCTGACCATCTCTGCTCTGGTGCCCCTACATCTCACGCTGACTTTGGACATTTCGGTAAGCCGCATCTAAGCAATTTTGTGCCACTACCTTTTCCATTAATTGCCACTTTCACCCATCCCGGAACTCACTTGCCGTACTCTGCCCCACCTTGTTCTACTCTTTTGAGCTCCGTAGATCCACCACCCTACTGTACCGGTGGCTTAACAGCCAGTCGCCTGCACACACAGTTCCGAACGCTACCAGACTTTGCTTTACCAACGTCCCCAATATCGCCATGCTCTGCATAGTGAACTATTGGCGTAAAAATTACTGCTCTGTTCCCTAATTACTATATTTTCACTGTATGGCTTTTTCCCTTAGTCATCAATACCCACCTGTATTCGTTTGCATGTATGTGAATGTCGTTGCATTGTGCCGCACCGTAAGTGTGGTGACCATACCTTTATATGTTTCCTCACCCAGATCTGCTACGCTATTTTACCTGAAACGCATCTGCTGCATTTATGTCCTGTATTGCGCTTTGCACATGCCACTCATCTCAGACTAACGCGCCTCTGCAGCCTACCTTTTTTACTCTCTCTGCGACTGACATTAGACTGTGACCTATAGTATTAGTCTGTCCTATGTACCGAACGTCTACTTTAGTGCCTGCGCTCCTAATTTCATATTTAGCGGGGCCTTTAGACTATTACTACGCTGTATATGGACATTCCAATATACTACCTGCACTACCCCATTTGTGCCTTTACTGTTTCTGAACATCAGCCTCGTGCATAGTTATACTGTTTCCTATGCTCTCCCACCCTGCACTACGATTTTAAATTAGCCTTGTAAAGGTGCTTCCGCAGTGCTTTAAGTGGGGTAAGAAATTGAGGGGGGGCCCTCGTTTGGGGGCGTGGCATCCGCTGTGGGTGTGGCCTAAAAGTGCACAAATCATAGTAGGGTGCGCAAACAAATATATAAATGTCTTTGAGCATTTATATATTTGTGTGCGTACCTTACTATGGTTTGTGTACTTTTCAAGCCACCTTTTATAAACATATACATTTGTAACATATTTCTATGTTCATAAAAGATGGCTTGAAACGTACAAGGCATCTTTTATAAAGCGTTCAGGACGTACAAAACCCAAGGTGGCTTTGTCCGTCGACAAAGCTTAATAAAAGATGCCTTGAACTGTGTACGTTTCAAGCCGTCTTTTATAAAGATTTGCCAAAGGAGACGGGCACCTCGGGCTCAGTGATCACTGCTCTGAGCAGAGATCACAGAGCCCGAGGCGCCTTTCACCCTCTGCGAACCTGTGGGCTCCGTGATCTAATCTGCATATTAGATCATGGAGCCCGCAGGTTCGCTGAGGGTCAGTGACCTGGCGAGGGCAAACAAAGGAACTGTAACTTCCCTGATGACCCCTCAGATGGGGGGGTCATCAGGGAAGTTACAGTGACTGACAGAAGTGCCAGCCAACCTCAGCGACGCTGTGGCTGGCTGGCACTTCTGTCCACTTGCCTAACTTTACACTGGCGGGCGCATCTCCCGTCGCGGCTGCGGCCGTGGCGGGATAATGCGTCCTGCCATGGCGTGGTGGGACAGGGGGGGGCCCCGGCAGGGCCCCGGCTCAGCCGCACTTTTTGGAGACTGGCGGGGCCCGGCCCCGGCAGGCCCCGGCCCACTTAAAGCACTGCGCTTCCGCCACCACTGCTAGTGCATGCTGCATTTTGCCGCCGACTGTATTTAGACACTAGCTAGTTTGCTACCTTATTCTATTAGTCTAGACGTGCATGTGCTTTTACAGTTTCCAGGGACTCACTTCCTGCCCTGTACTTTAGCAGTCACTAGTACTACCAGATAACTGCTGTTGGCTTTATGAGTAAGGAACCCGTTGTCCCCTTCTATTTCCCCTCTACATGCATGACTCTTTTACGCCAACAACTGTAGCTGCAACACACTGTCAACTCATTGCCTCCACCATTCTTATCCAATGTATGCTTAGAAGGAACTTCACAGTGCACTACCCACACCCAACACAAACCACTATGCATTGGCTCCTGATCACTTTCTTCCATATATTGCACATTAGTACTTGGTTCAGGACCCACCAATACAACACGCTCCCGATCACCTGCAGCCCACCTCCCACGACTCGTCAAACAGGAAGTACTCATACATCTTGGCTTAATACTGACACCATGGCTGGTGTTAACCCATACCTGAATGATCCGGCCCTTTGGCTTCAACATTTCGCTACCAAACCAACACCGAATCAACCCTGTTCTACCTCCAGTAGAAATCTTAGACTGAGATCCAAAGTCACCCCCAAAAAATGGTGCTCATACCTAATGACCAACAGCAGAGTACCGCCATAGCATGATATCACGCAGGTGAAAGGAGGCGGAATCGCCTTCATCTTTAAGAATACTATCGATATTAGAGCTATTCCCAACCTTCAGATCCCCTCTGCTGAATCACTATCGATTAAATTGCCTCTATCTCCCAATCACACGGCAACAGGGCATCTTATCTACCAACCACCTGGACCCATTTCTACATTCACTGAGGACATTGTGTCACTTCTCACCACTAATGCTAAACCTAACTCGCAAAGCATAATACTCAGAGATTTTAATCTCGTTTTCAAAGACCCTATGCACACCAATGCCCTTGACTTAGCTAGCACATTATCAGATCTTGGCTACACCCACCACATTCAGGAGCCTACACATAATAAAGGAAGAACCATTGACTGGCTCGCTGACCTCAATTGCAAAACCAATCTAATATCCATCTCACCTTGCATTTGGTCAGATCACCACAAAATTACCTTTTCTATCAAAGCCACAACAAACTGCCCGAGTCCAATCATTGCCCAAGCCACTCACACTCAGAACAAGAAAGACATCACTACAGATGAACTCCTCCCATTAATTCTTCCCCTTCTCAATAAAACACCTTCTTCTTCAGACCCTACAGTCCTAGTTGACATTTATAATCACACAATACTGAAAGCATTAAATACCATTGCCCCTTTAAAGCTGCGTAAACCTAAACCACGACCTCACCTTAACTCCTGGTTTACACCACACCTACGAGAGTTGTGCAAATCCAAAACGAAATGCTGAGGCACACTGGAAAAATTGCCCACCTATAACTAATAAAAGTACATTGACTACAGCCTCGTCCAACTATAAAGAAGCCATCATCCTTGCCAAAAAAGACACCTTTAATAAACGTATCACATAAGCAGAATCCAATACAAAAGAATTGTTTAAGATACTTAAAGAACTGGAATCTCCTATTGCCCCCACTGACAAATGCATCACGAATGGTCTATGGTGTACAAACATCCAGAATGCTCTCCTTGATAAAATATCGTTGTTACAAACTAAAATGAATGCCAAAAAATGCAATCTACTCAGATCCCGAATACAAACCAGCCACATACAATATCACCACTCCTGAGTTCTCATGCAAACCATTTAGCTTCTCACCTATATGGGTAGTGGAAAATATCATCAGGAAGCTTAAACCTTGTCAAGGTGACCTATTGTACAGCTGCACACGACCTCGCTCCTTTCATCACAAACCTTATCAACGCTTCCTTTAAAACCGGAATTGTGCCTGATAACCTAAAAGACGCCTGGGTCATCCCTCTAATCAAAACACTCACACTTGACCTGGGTAAGCCTTCCAACTGTAGGCCCATCACAACAGTACCCTCCTTACTAAAAATACTAGACCGGGCTGCCTACTTGCAAATACAGGCCTATCTTGAAACTAACAATCTTTTGGGACTCAGGCAATCAGGCTTCCAACCCAGACACGGTACGGAAACAGCCCTGATCGACCTTATAACACAAATCCAAGACATAAAAGATAAGGGTAAATTAGCCCTCCTACTATTACTTGACCTTTCAGCAGCTTTTGACTTGGTCAACTACCAAACTTTCTGCCACCACTTGAAAACAGCTGCACACTTCTCTGACTCAACTACATCCTGGATTAGATCCTTCCTTGCAAATAGAACTATCAGGGTCTTCTCACAAACCTCCTCTGCTGATCCCTCTCCAGTACTTTGTGGGGTTCCACAAGGGTCATGTGTCTCCCCTACACTTTATCATGTCTTTACGAAGCCTCTCTTCGACATCCTTGATCATCTGGGTGTCACGTATACCAATTAGGCTGACGACACCCAGATACTCGTTCCCATCACGGGAGACCATGCAACAGACAATAAAGCTCTGAGCGAAATCTATTCAGTAATCCAAGCCTGGATGGCACAACACGGACTCTGCTCAAACAACGAAAAAACGGAGTTGCTTATCCTTGGTTCTCATGCTAGACTTAACAAGCTTGACCCTGCCTTCAAATCCTTCACCATCGATGGCAACACTATCAAGTTCTCTACAAACACGAAAACCCTTGCTATCTACCTTGACGCCACACTATCCTTCACCAGACAAACAAATGCTGTGGTAGCAGCATCAGCATACACTGGCAAACTAATCACTGCGTGTAGGCCCTTCCTCTCTACAGCCAACTGTATCACGCTTGCCAGAACCCTAGTTATGTCCAAAATTGATTACTGCAATGCCCTCTTCTTGGGGATCTGCCAAAAAATTATCATGTCATGATCCACAGAACACGCCGCTTTTGGACTTCCTGGTCCCTATCACAACGGGGCTTGCACTCATTGGTACTCCCAACATGGCCGTCTACCGTGGTACGCCTTCCACCAGCTTCCACGTCGGACATAGCGTATTCTACAAATAGACCACGCCCCCGCGGCCCCGCGCCTCTCAACGCTATCGCTGGGATTGGCTAGATGTGTGCTCCGTAGTTCGCTGAACTATTCTCCTGTTCTTAGTTCCCGGACCCTCTAAATCCCATCTCCCTTCCTCCCTCTTCTCTCTACCTTGCTTCCCGGATTTCGTGTGCCGTCTTCGTGTACACCTTCCTCATTTCCTGGACTTCCCAGAGCCTCCGAGTATCCCGGAACACTGAACGCACGCTGGAGCCAGAAGAGGCTCACGCGGGCTTGTACAAAACCCGATCTGTGCGCAAGAAGACTCCTCCCAAGAAATCCTGCAAGGATCAATCTCAGGTGAGAAAGGGGGAAATCTGTGACAGTTTGAGACGCCAAACGACCCAAGTTGAATTTAACATGGAAGCGGCCGTTCAGGATCTCATTTGTGGCATGCAAGAATTAACGACCAAGGTGCAGAATTTAAAGGTGGAAAACGCTGGATTGAAACAATTAGTTTTGTCCTGTGATTCTGCCACGAAGGAAAGCGTACTACTGGGCGGCATTGTATTGATTGATTTTTGATTGATTGATCATTTATATAGCGCCTATACACAATGTGTTTCAAAGCGCTTCAAGGAGGGAGGGAACATAGGAAAATACAGTTACATTCAGTTAAAGTCCTTGAAACAATACAGAATGTGAAAAATAACTATCATACTAGGCCTGTCGACATTTCTGATAGTGCAAGTGCATAGAACAAGTAAGGCAAGAGGTAAAGGAAAGGAAGGAGAACAAAGCAAGCAGTAACATTACTATGTCTGACGACAATTGATGTAGTGCAGGAGGTATGCAAGAGGAGGGTTGGGAGGGGGGGCACGGTGGGATATGAGGGGGCGAAGGAGAAGAACAAGGCACGCTACTGACCACATTTGTTAGTGACAAATTTAAAAAGCAGGGGTGGGGGAAGGGAGAAAAACAAGGGGGGAGGAGGGGAGACAGACAAGCTGCTATCAAAAGTCAGGGAACAGATGATAGGAGTAAGTGCTAGGAGGGGAAAGGCTGAGAGGAGGGAGAAAATAGGTAGGAAGGGGAGTAGGAAGGTAGTAGAAGAGGAGGGAATTAAAACCTGATGGATCACAGGAAAACACACGGGGCATGAGGGGGGTGGGGGTTGAGACAGGAGACCACACAGGGCATGAGCAGGGGGTGGGGGGAGACAGGAGACCACACGGGGCACGAGCGGTGGGTGGGAGGAGACAAGAGACCACACAGGGCATGGGGGGATGGGGGGAGACAAGAGACCACACGGGGCATGAGCAGGGGGTGGGGGGAGACAAGAGACCACACGGGGCATGAGCGGGGGAGGGGGGAGACAGGAGACCACACAGGGCATGAGCAGGGGGTGGGGGGAGACAGGAGACCACACGGAGCACGAGCGGTGGGTGGGAGGAGACAAGAGACCACACAGGGCATGGGGGGATAGGGGGGAGACAAGAGACCACACGGGGCATGAGCAGGGGGTGGGGGGAGACAAGAGACCACACGGGGCATGAGCGGGGGAGGGGGGAGACAGGAGACCACACGGGGCATGAGGAGGTGTGGGGGGGAGACAAAAGACCACACGGGGCATGAGCGGGGGGTGGGGGGAGACAAGAGACCACACTGGGCATGAGCGGGGGGAGGGGTAGACAAATACGATGGGTCTGCAAAAACCCTTAGTGGATTCCTTGATTCCTGTTTAGTCCACTTTACCTTTAAGCCCTACTACTTTTCAACTCCCAGGGCTAAGGTGGGCTTTATAATCTCACACCTCTCTGGAAATGCACTAACCTGGGCTACACCTTTGGTCAATTCTGGAGATGCCCTACTGGATGATTACAATGGATTTATACAGGCCCGTAAGACCATGTTTGACCGCCCAGAACAGGTCTATAGCGCCCAGGAACATCTACTTGATTTTCAGCAAGGATCCCAGGACATGCATACGTATGTAACTCGATTCAAACAATTGGCTAAATAAGCGGATTGGTCTTCAGAAGCAAGTTTTACTCTTTTCCGAAGGGGGTTAAATGAGGAGATCAAGGACGAATTAGCCAGAGTGGCTCTCCCAAGTTCATTCCAGGCCCTTATGGATCTTGCCATGCAGATAGACTTTCATATCCAGGAAAGGAAGGCAGAGAAGAAAAAGTCCAAGATGCCCTTCCAGAAGGTGTCCTTTCAGATCTCATCGAAACCTGACCCTATTCCAGTCTCTATCAACGATCCAGAACCCATGAAATAGGGGCTTTCCGTGGAGCCATATCCCCGCAAGAGAGGATGAGAAGGATCCATACGGGGTTATGTATGTATTGTGCCTCGGATAAACACCTAGTTAGAGAGTGCCCTCTAGCCCCTCCATAGCGTTCGGGAAATGCCAGCTCCCAATCCTAGATGGAGCAAGGCTTCGGGAGAGAGGTGTTTGCTCCACATCTATTCCATCCTTGAACTCTCCTGGACAGAACAACCTAGTGATTCTACAGGCCTTCCTATCGCCATCCAAGAATGAGACCTACCCCATTTTGGCCTTGGTGGATTTTGGGGCTATGGGAATATTCATTGATGAAGATTGGGTCTTTAGCCACCACATTCCATACGAAACACGTAGCATCATGCAACCTGTGGAGGCAAACGACGGAAGACCTCTCACTTCGGGACCTATAACCTTGCAGACCAAAGAGATCCAACTCTCGATAAACCATCACCAAGAGATGATCAAATTTGACATCATTAAGTCGGCTCATTACCCCATGGTACTGGGCATGCCCTGGTTACAGAAACACAATCCATATATCAACTGGGCAGCAGGATCCTTGTTTCTTGCTTCTGAGTTTTGCATGTCTCACTGTCTACTCCTGGATTCCTCCTTGACATCTTCCGAAGGCACGCCAATAGACCAGCAAGGCCCACTCATGGTTTCTAATATCATACAGGTTCCTAGGGCCTATCAGGAATACGCTGATGTGTTTTCAACTGCTATAGTCCAGGCCCTACCCCCTCACAGACCTGAAGACTACGCTATAGATACAGAACCTTCAGCAGTGATTCCTTTTAGAAGGATGTTCATTCTATCCGAACCGGAAAAAAGGGCCCTCTGAGAATACTTGGATACTAACCTTGAAAATGGCACCATAAGACCATCTAAATCCCCAGATGGAGCTTCGTTGTTTTTTGTTCCCAAGAAAGACACTAAAGAGCTTAGACCTTGTCTTGATTATCGTGGATTAAATCAATGCACCCTCAAGGACCGCTACCCCTTGCCCTTAATCTCTGATATCCTGGAAGCAGTGAGAGGAGCTGTAATCTTCACGAAATTGGATCTCAGGGGTGCCTACCATCTGATCCGTATTAGGGAAGGAGACAAATGGAAAACAGCCTTTAGAACACCCTTTAGTCACTTTGAATACTTGGTCATGCCCTTCGGACTTGCTAATGCCCCCGCGGTCTTCCAACATTTTATGGATAGGGTGTTTTCTGACATGCTGTTCCTCTACGTCATCGTTTACATGCACGATATCTTGATTTACTCCAAGGACGGACCTTCTAAAGCATGAAGAGCATGTAAAGGCAGTCTTGCAACGGCTACGTGAACACAAACTCCTAGCTAAAGCAGAGAAATGCCTTTTTCATGTCACTTCTGTTCATTAGCTAGGATTTGTCCTTAGTCCAGAAGGAATTGGAATGGACCATTCAAAGGTAAAAGCCATACTATCTTGGCCGGTTCCCACTTCCGTGAAACAGATCCAATCCTTCCTGGGGCTTGCCAATTTCTACCGGAAGTTCACACCGTCCTTTTCTGAGATAGTTCAACAGATCATTGCTCTTTTGAAGAAAGATACTCCCTTTCTCTGGACCTCAGCTGAAGACAAGGCATTCCAACGATTAAAAACAGAGTTTACACCAGCCCCCACCCTAGCTCAACCCGATATTAATCGACCATTCCAAGTGGAGACGGATGCCTCTAACTACACCATAGGAGCAGTGCTAAAGCAGGATTTCGAGGACAAATTGGAGCACCCCATTGCTTACCTTTCACGAACCCTAACTCCCAGCGAGACTCATTGTTCTGTCTTGGAAAAGGAGCTGTTAGCCATCCGCCAAGCCTTCACAGAATGGCGACATCTACTTCTGGGAGCCAAACATCCTGTCCAGGTCCGTACGGACCATCGAAATCTCCAAGTTCTACAATCTTTGGAGTGTAGGAACAGTCATCAAGCCTGTTGTGCCTTCTTCTTTGCCCAGTACCAGTTCCACATCCATCATGTCCCTGGATCACAGAACATAATTGCTGACGCCTTATCTCGACGTCCTGATTACGAAACTCTTGAAGATCGGGCCTATCCAAAGATGTTTCCCTACACAATCTTTGTAGCCCAAGCAGTCAGTCTCCTGGAAGATATTCGAATGCAAACCCAGTCCTCTGAGATCTGGAAAGAATTCACAGGGAAAAATCGGTGGAGTCTTGGAACTAGAGACAGGTACCTGTTCAAGCACAATGCCCTGGTCATTCCCACACAGAAGCTGCAACTAGGGATCATTAACCTCTGTCATGACACTCTTCACTCCGGGCACCGTGGCGTCACCAACACCCTCCGTCTAATACAAAGACAATTTTGGTGATAAGACGAAAATTGACATTCAATGGTACATTCAAGCCTGTGCAGTCTGCAATCAAAACAAGCATGATAACAAGAAACCGGCAGGTCTCCTATTTCAACCTATGTTACCTTCTAGGCCCTGGGAATTCATCGCTACGGACTTTATCGTGGAATTACCATCTAGGGGATATACAACTATTATGGTCACCATTGATTTATTCACCCACATGGCCCATTTTGCACCCTTATACAAGTTGCCATCTTCCTCAGAACTCGCTGGCATTTTCCTGCAACATATATTTCGCCTTCATGGACTCCCTTCCAAGATCATATCAGATCGAGGACCTCAATACGTCTCACAATTCTGGAAACATCTATGTCGCATTCTAGGAATCCAACGTGCCCTCTCATCTGGATACCACCCACAGACTAACAGAGCTACGGAACGTGTGAACCAGACCCTGGAACAATACCTTTGTTGTTTCGCCACCAAGGTACAGGACGACTGGTCGCTCCATATACCCGTGGCTGAATTTGCCTACAATAATTCTGATCACTCAGCAGTCAAGACCAGCCCTTTTTATTGCAGCCAAGGATTTCACCCGTCAGTTCTACCTTCCATTCTCCCACATCCCACACTAGTACCAACCGTCGACTCCTGGATTGAAACTCTCATCAACGTACACAAGGAAGCCAAAGAACATTTAGAAAAGGCACGAACACACACTAAGCGTTATGCGGATACCAAAAGAAGACCAGGGCCTTCTTATGCCGTCAGTGATCAAGTCTGGCTGTCCTCGAAACTACTGCCTCCACATTTACGACCAAACAAACTGGCCCCCCGATATTATGGCCCCTTTTCCATAAAGGAAATCATAAACCCAGTCTCATTCCGGCTCAAGTTGCCACACTCCTGGAACAAGATTCATCCAGTTTTTCACACTTCTTTATTAAAACCTTACATCCGATCCTCCCGGAAATCCTACAGACCCAACCCTGTGGTTGTGGACGACCAGCTGGAATATGAAGTTTCCAGAATATGCGACTCCAGGTATAAACGGGGTCAACTCCAATACCTGGTCGAGTGGAAAGGATATCCTCCCAGTGAAAGAATTTGGGAACCAGTTTCTAATATGAATACCCCTCGATTGCTCAGAAGGTATCATCTCATACACCCGGGCAAACCTGGTGGAATAGGTTTTCGGAGGAGGCATGCTGTCATGATCCACAGAACACGCCCCTTTTGGACTTCCTGGTCCCTATCACAACAGGGCTTGCACTCCTTGGTACTCCCAACATGGCCGTCTAACGTGGTACGCCTTCCACCAGCCTCCACGTCGGACATAGCGTATTCTACAAATAGACCACGCCCGCGCGTCTCAACGCTATCGCTGGTAGTGGCTAGACGTGTGATCCGTAGTTCGCTGAACTATTCTCCTGTTCCTGGTTCCTGGGCCCTCTAAATCCCATCTCCCTTCCTCCCTCTTCTCTCTACCTTGCTTCCCGGATTTCCTGTGCCGTCTTCGTGTATGCCTTCCTCGTTTCCTGGACTTCCCGGAGCCTCTGAGTATCCCAGAACACTGAACGCATGCTGGAGCCAGAAGAGGCTTGCGCGGGCTTGTACAAAACCCGATCCGTGCGCAAGAAGACTCCTCCCAAGAAATCCTGCAAGGATCGATCTCAGGTGAGAAAGGGGGAAATCCATGACATATCAATCAGCTGCAAGTAACACAGAATAATGCCATCAGGGCTGCCCTCAACATCCCGAAGAAGTCTCACATATCGGACACCAGACGCAACCTGTACTGGTTGTCTGTCGAGCACAGAATCTCCCTTAAAACACTTGAAGCAAGAGCGAATCTTGCCCCAGCTTACCTCACCAACAGACTTTCCTCACATACTTCCACAAGGCCACTCAGAGCTGCTCATACCATGTATCCCGAGATTTAAGCTCCAGAATTCTGGTGGCTCCAGTTCCCTGTTTTGTCAGCCAAGCTATGGAACACGCTTCCTTCTTCCCTCAGATCAGAACCCTCCTTCCAATCATTCAAGAGTAACACTAAACGCTGGCTCCGGGAACTTGATCTCGCTAGACACCCACAAGCTTAGCTTCCTTTATAGGGATCTATTAGGGAGTCCCCTCCCCACCTAGATCCTTCCGGCACTGTCTCTTGCTTTTTGTGTTTCTTATTGTACTGCCTTACTCAATACAGTGTATTGCCTGACTAGGCTATGTAACCTATGTAATTACTGTATATGTTTGTGTAGCACTTTGCTTGCTATACATTCGCCCAGATGCCCCAGGGCCAGGAGCGCTTTAGAAATAAAACAAATACAAATACAAATAAGGGGCTCATCTTTTATACTTAGTCTGTAACAATACAGGAACATCTTTTCTTTTGGAAAGTGTTTTATATGCAATGTGCACGTTTTCAGTTGGAAAAAACGAAGTGAAATAAATGTGCATGGATACTTTCAGTTCCTTTCATGTCACTTCCAATTGCTTACGTCATAGTCCCCCCTTTTCTTTTTTTTAAGGACTTGAGTCTGTATTTAACATTATCTGATATTATATCAGGAATGATAAGTTGCGTATGTATGTGTATTGGTGAGAAAGAGTGGCTAGGATAAGTGAAAAGTGAGCAGCATTTCTTTGGGTGGGGTGAATAGTTGTGAGGTGGAGTTCACGCATTTTGGATTTCCTCTTGACTTGTGTCCTGCATGAGTTGACAATAACCATTTTATAAATTTCTATGGGGGCTGCAAAGAAGTTGTGAAACTCCAGCGCATCGACTTTGCAACTGGATAGAGAATGCAATGCATCTGATTCACAAAGGCAGTCCTTTTGCATTTGTGAAGCCTCCTACTTTAACTGGCACTGAATATGCAACAATCTTCTGTACATTTGGTCCCTTCATTTTGGTTAAATCTGCTTTATTTCTGGCTTTTATACTTTAAATAAAGATGCTACATTAATTACAATGAAGAAAAATAAAAGTATAGAATGCATTTAAAATGCTGTTTTTTTTTAATAAGTGGTTTTTGGAAGTTTGGAAAATGATTTATTAAATAAAGCAACTATTCATATTCGGCTTCGGTATTTGGCCGAATACTAAATATGCTATTCGGTACAGCCCTAATATGCATAATAATACTGAGGCTGTTACTTTACACAAGGCTTGTCACCAGGCATAGAGGCACAGGCATAATGTGCATGCCATATGCATAATAATACTGAGGCTGTTACTTTACACAAGGCTTGTCACCAGGCATAGAGGCACAGGCATAATGTACATGCCATATGCATAAAAATACTGAGGCTGTTACTTTTACACAAGGCTTGTCACCAGGCATAGAGGCACAGGCATAATGTACATGCCAAATGCTTAATACTGCGGCTATGATTTTTCACAAGGCTTCTCACCAGGCATAGAGGCACAGGCATAATGTGCACGCCATATGCATAATAATACTGAGGCTGTTACTTTACACAAGGCTTGTCACCAGGCATAGAGGCACAGGCATAATGTACATGCCATATGCATAATAATACTGAGGCTGTTAGTGTACACGAAGTTTGTCACCAGGCATAATGTACATGCAATATGCATAATAATACTGAGGCTGTTACTTTACATGAGGCTTGTCACCAGGCATAGAGGCACCGGCAAATGTGCACACCATATGCATAATAATACTGAGGCTGTTACTTTACACGAAGTTTGTCACCAGGCATAATGTACATGCAATATGCATAATAATACTGAGGCTGTTACTTTACATGAGGCTTGTCACCAGGCATAGAGGCACCGGCAAATGTGCACACCATATGCATAATAATACTGAGGCTGTTACTTTACATGAGGCTTGTCACCAGGCATGGAGGCACAGGCATAATGTACACGCCATATGCATACCAATACTGAGGCTGTGATTTTACACAAGGCTTGTCACCAGGCATTAGAAGCACACGCACAGGCACAGGCATAATATACATGCCATATGCATACCAATACTGAGGCTGTGATTTTACACAAGGCTTGTCGCCAGACACAGAGGCACGGGCACAATGTGCACTCCATATGCATACCAATACTGAGGCTGTGATTTTACACAAGGCTTGTCACCAAGCATAGAAGCACAGGCACAGGCATAATATACATGCCATATGCATACCAATAGTGAGGCTGTGATTTTACACAAGGCTTGTCACCAGGCATAGAAGCACAGGCACAGGCATAATATACATGCCATATGCATACCAATACTGAGGCTGTGATTTTACACAAGGCTTGTCACCAGGCATAGAAGCACAGGCACATGCCATATGCATACCAATACTGAGGCTGTGATTTTACACAAGGCTTGTCACCAGGCATAGAAGCACAGGCATAATGTACATGCCATATGCATACCAATACTGAGGCTGTGATTTTACACAAGGCTTGTCACCAGGCATAGAAGCACAGGCACAGGCATAATGTGCATGCCATATGCACATGCCATATGCATACCAATACTGAGGCTGTGATTTTACACAAGGCTTGTCACCAGTCATAGAAGCACAGCCATAATGTACATGCCATATGCATACCAATACTGAGCCTGTGATTTTACACAAGGCTTGTCACCGGGCATAGAAGCACAGGCACAGGCATAATGTACATGCCATATGCATACCAATACTGAGGCTGTAATTTTACACAGGGCTTGTCACCAGGTATAGAAGCACAGGCATAATGTACATGCCATATGCATACCAATACTGAGGCTGTGATTTTACACAAGGCTTGTCACCAGGCATAGAAGCACAGGCACAGGCATAATATACATGCCATATGCATACCAATACTGAGGCTGTGATTTTACACAAGGCTTGTCACCAGGCATAGAGGCACAGGCATAATGTACATGCCATATGCATAATAATACTGAGGCTGTGATTTTACACGAGGCTTGTCACCAGGCATAGAAGTACAGGCACAGGCATAATGTACATGCCATATCCATACCAATACTGAGGCTGTGATTTTACACAAGGCTTGTCACCAGGCATAGAAGCACAGGCAGAGGCATAATGTACATGCCATATGCATAATAATACTGAGGCTGTGATTTTACACAAGGCTTGTCACCAGGCATAGAAGCACAGGCACAGGCATAGAGTACATGCCATATGCATACCAATACTGAGGCTGTGATTTTACACAAGGCTTGTCACCAGGCATTAGAAGCACACGCACAGGCACAGGCATAATATACATGCCATATGCATACCAATACTGAGGCTGTGATTTTACACAAGGCTTGTCGCCAGACACAGAGGCACGGGCACAATGTGCACTCCATATGCATACCAATACTGAGGCTGTGATTTTACACAAGGCTTGTCACCAAGCATAGAAGCACAGGCACAGGCATAATATACATGCCATATGCATACCAATACTGAGGCTGTGATTTTACACAAGGCTTGTCACCAGGCATAGAAGCACAGGCACAGGCATAATATACATGCCATATGCATACCAATACTGAGGCTGTGATTTTACACAAGGCTTGTCACCAGGCATAGAAGCACATGCACATGCCATATGCATACCAATACTGAGGCTGTGATTTTACACAAGGCTTGTCACCAGGCATAGAAGCACAGGCATAATGTACATGCCATAGGCATACCAATACTGAGGCTGTGATTTTACACAAGGCTTGTCACCAGGCATAGAAGCACAGGCACAGGCATAATGTGCATGCCATATGCACATGCCATATGCATACCAATACTGAGGCTGTTATTTTACACAAGGCTTGTCACCAGGCATAGAAGCACAGGCATAATGTACATGCCATATGCATACCAATACTGAGCCTGTGATTTTACACAAGGCTTGTCACCGGGCATAGAAGCACAGGCACAGGCATAATATACATGCCATATGCATACCAATACTGAGGCTGTAATTTTACACAAGGCTTGTCACCAGGTATAGAAGCACAGGCATAATGTACATGCCATATGCATAATAATACTGAGGCTGTTACTTTACACAAGGCTTGTCACCAGGCATAGCGGCACAGGCATAGTACATGCCATATGCATAATAATACTGAGGCTGTTACTTTACACAAGGCTTGTCACCAGGCATAGAAGCACAGACACTGCCACTGGCATCTGCCTCTTGCATGCATCCTGCACTCAGGTGGGTGTTTTTTTCTCTTGAATGCCCCCATGGTTATAAGTAAGATCTAATCCTGCTGGCAAACTTTCACTACATCCCTCTCCACGTAATTATAGCACTCATGAAAAATCAAAAAATGTGAATTAAATGGCAAAGGGCTAAATCGTCCATTTAAAGGGAAGAAGAGCGTAGACTATTTGGGAATGATGAATTGTGACCTTGTTGGACTCCAAGAATCCTATTTATTAGCAAAAGATTTTGAAAAGACTTGTATGGATTGGATGTAGGAGACGGTCGGGCAGAAGGTCCAGAGGATAAGAATGGACTACTGACTCTGACAGCTTAAAACTTAACATGGAAACTGTCCTCCTTCAAACAAGACATCCTATGGAGATGGGTAATTTCCACACAGACTTCTTCAACTTGTCCATATTTATGCCCCAATAGGGGGTCACTCTAAAATGTTGGTCTGCCCTTTTTTAGGTCCTCCTTTCTCTTAAACAACTGCCAAATCATTATTGCGGGAGATTTCAACCTATGCATGGTTCTTATTCTAGACTGCCCTTCTAGAAGGGGCTTAAAACCATTGGTAGCCCACAGAGAAATGCATACTGGATTGAAGAAAATAAACCTAGTTGACCCTTGGACAATCCTCTACCTGACAACATTGAAAGGTGATCAGAATGATCTTGCCAATTATGGACCTATAGCACTTTTGGACTCTCTCTCTCAAAAACCTGTGCCACAATTTTAGCTGCTATCCTAGAAGGTTGGTGTGAGGACCACGCCATCCGGTCCCCTGCACAGATAGGTTTTAGAAAATCGGTATCGACAATTGATCAAACGTTTAGATTGCCATTGCTGATATATACATGTTAACTTGAGGAGGGTTTCTTTATCTGCAGCATTTATAGATTACAGACAAAGGACACAGCTCTGTTCCCAACTAGCGAACCTAGTAGTTCCATCATGCCTAGTAGATGCAATACACTTACTATATAATGACAATGTTGGTGGGGTCCAGCGGGAGCCTGGACCCAGACCCTTTAGTATCACAAAGTGGGTCATATAGGGCTGTGTGCTGGCTCCTCTATTGTTTCTATTGCATATTAATGATATTGAAGATTGTCTAAATACGTTGGAAGCAGATGCACTGGCATGGGGGGGGGTGGGGCAGAAAGTGGTGTTCTTTGCTGACAATGCAGTGCTTATATCCAAAACCCCTAGTGGAATACAGCATCAACTAAAAGTCAGGAGAGTTTAAAATCAATGTCTCTAAATCTAAGATCATTGTGTTCGTCCCCAATTATCAAACTAGCTGCAGACAAATGTTAATCTCTATTGGTGAGATTGTATTAGATGAGGTGTCTGTTTAAGATTACCTGGGCATTTGACTATGCAAGAAAGCAACATGGAAGGAGCTGATAGAGAAGTGCTTAAGAACTTTGCCAAGGAAGGGGATGGTTGTCGCTAATTTCTCCAAATGCTCTGGTGGCTAAACATTGCGTGTGCGGTTGAAGTATATAAAATGCTAGCTGTTTCGGCAGCCACTTTTGGAGCAGAATTGTGAGGACACGCCAATATATATATAATTATTAATGTGGATGGAAGCAGTGGGTTGAGCGTATAGAGCAGAGACCATCCCTCTAAAATGGGTTCAGAACTGAAATGTTAAAAATCCATCTGTGAATCCTAAACAATATATGCTGGTCATTTCTGAAAGTGCTGACAAGATAAAGTGCTAAGTGCCTACTACATGTAAAAAAAAATACCACAGTATCTAAAAAGATGTAGTTTCAACGACACACTGTATCCAGTTCATACAAGAACTAATAGTCGTCTTCGTCAGGTCGCACCATTAAATTGCATATAACATTAGAAAAGACATGAATATATGCAATTTCTAATAAAACAGCTGAGGCCCATATTTGCCCCAATCTGGTACTTCCGACTTGATTGTAGCTCACTGTGTCTGAAAGCACATGAACTGAAATAATAATAAAGAGAGAAAAAAAGGAGGAAAAAGAAGAAAGAAAAAATATATTTGTAGGTTAAAATCATCATAAAGCTGACTGAGCCTCCAAATACTACACACCAAATAAGAATTGAATATTCTGAACTATCAATAGCAAGCAAAACATATGCTCACCTTAATTAGTCCATAAGGGACGCAGAGAACAATAATTTTCATCACGCAGCCCATGAAAAGAACAGATGACAATAATATTACATCGGGGGAGACAGAAAATATATGTGTGGGATTTCATTAATTGTCCCAACTTCTAAGCATGTTGCATAGAAAAATAAAGGTCCAAAATAGTGCTTTGAGCTACACATCTGTAATTGTACTAACCTGCATGCACAACATGCTGAAGAAAAGCATGTATGTCGATAGACCATTGGACTGAATTCATGTCCCCGCGTTCAAAAGACTTTTTTTTTTCCAGAGGTACTTTGGCCAGGATGCTGATATTTGCATTCACAAACCAGACACGCAAATGAGTTGCAGCTAGCGGTCGCGTCCTTTATACAACTAAGAAGCTGCACGTTCATATAGCAGACTTGCCCTGAATACGGCTGTTTTGAAATACGGTAAGCCTTGGCACCTTCATTGTTGGATACTGAGACCTTATATAATCCTCTTAGAATCGGAAGGACTTGCAGTTTATACAAGACACTGCCGCGTTATTTTCCTTAGCAAGCCGCTTTTCTATTTTTTGAGCGGCAATGTTCCGTCATATACATGTTTTCACAACACACGATCAATGTGCTTTCTTGTTTAGTGCTAAAATGACGTTTGCGGGATATTTATAATTGTTTATCCTAACCATTTAGACACTGAATTTTATATTAAGACAGCAACCTTCCTTATTGCTGCCAACGCTTCAACATTGGTATATTTGTTCCGGTCTGAAGATGTTGCTTAATGTTGCAGGGATTAGCTAACATCGCCTATTGAGACGTTTCCTTTGTGTGGTTTATAGGCTTTTCCTGAACGGGCTTCTGTGAACTTGAACAGCAATAGAGATGTCCGTTATTACAGCGAGATGCTAATCATTATGAAAAAGTCTTTTGAACGCGGGACATGAATTCAGTCCAATGGTCTATCGACATACATGCTTTTCTTCAGCATGTTGTGCAGGTTAGTACAATTACAGATGTGTAGCTCAATGCACTATTTTGGACCTTTATTTTTCTATGCAACATGCTTAGAAGTTGGGACAATTAATGAAATCCCACACATATATTTTCTGTCTCCCCCGATGTAATATTATTGTCATCTGTTCTTTTCATGGGCTGCGTGATGAAAATTATTGTTCTCTGCGTCCCTTATGGACTAATTAAGGTGAGCATATGTTTTGCTTGCTATTGATAGTTCAGAATATTGAATTCTTATTTGGTGTGTAGTATTTGGGGGCTCAGTCAGCTTAATGATGATTTTAACCTACAAATATATTTTTTCTTTCTTCTTTTTCCTCCTTTTTTTCTCTCTTTATTATTATTTCAGTTCATGTGCTTTCAGACACAGTGAGCTACAATCAAGTCGGAAGTACCAGATTGGGGCAAATATGGGCCTCAGCTGTTTTATTAGAAATTGCATATATTCATGTCTTTTCTAATGTTAGATGCAATTTAATGGTGCGACCTGACGAAGACGACTATTAGTTCTTGTTTGAACTGGATACAGTGTGTTATTGAAACTACATCCTTTTAGATACTTTGGTATTTTTTACATGTAGTAGGCACTTAGCACTTTATCTTGTCAGCACTTTCAGAAATGACCAGCATATATTGTTTAGGATTCACAGATGGATTTTTAACATATCTGTCAGTATATGTTAGGTTATTTTTATCTTCAGATTTGTGCTTTGATAACTTTAGATAACTTATCCATAGTGATGTATACTTAGATGTATTTTATGATGTTATGGTGTGAACATATTAAATGTTTTTTATGCTATTATGTTGGTTTCGATAAATATTAATATATGATGTTTATAATTTGTTCATCTGACTGAGTCTTCTCCTTCTCCACACTTTCAATCAATTGTGATTTACATATTTTGTACCTACCTTCCTGTTCCTCTTCATACATTGCTCCCCTGGTCCACGGTGTTTGGGATACCCATCTTTTGCAATTTTGTATGATAACCTGCCTTTAACCATAACCCCGCCCCTTTACAGTATTTAGGTAGGGGGGTATGAGATTACCCTTTATCGTTCACTAAAATTTTCAAAATAATTTGTAATCTATGTCTAGTAATGATAAGTCTAAAGTTTTATGGTCACATGAGGTATTTCTTCGATCTTGGCAGAACGATAATGGTGGCCTTTTCCATTGAGATTTGAAGGTTTCACTGCAATTGTTGACCAGAGGAAGGAGTTTTGGGGCTAGAAGTGTTCTAAATTCTTTGCAAAAGTAGTATGGACCAGATGTGTGTTCCTTTATAGCTTTTTTGACAGGGCTCTTAAGAGGTGTTGAAGCCAGCAGTATTTTATTTCTCATAGGGCCCCGAATGTACAGGAGCAAAGTGCGGAGCAGACCTGCATTCATAGTTGGGGAGGTGACCTAGGGAAGGATTTGATTGACTGTCATGAGCACCCATAAGTCTGTGTGGCAGTGATGTTGGTCTCTGCCTAGGGCGCAAGAACACCCATTGATGTGTGAGAAGTCACCAATAAAGGTGGGTGTTCCGGCATGAGAACCAGAAAGGTGATTGCAGGGTTGTTGGACACAATATCAGGTGTTCCACGTAGAATTGAATATCATGATAGTAGCATCATCTGTTGCAACTTACCGCACAAGTTACTTGCAGACCTCAGTGATGTGCCACAGCTGGGGGTCATGCATCTTAATTAGCTATGTTACATTGTGGTCTTTTGTTTCGCTTATTGCCTTCCCAGGAGTACAGGCCTGCTGAATCAAGGTGCCAGGAGCCTATATCCTGGGTGCTTTATTTGGAAAGTGGAATTCACTAGAATGTACAGACCTTACACACTATTAGAAAGACACACACAGTCTTTTTAAATTCAATTTGTAGCTTTTTTTTAACGAAATCTGACTAAGTTTCACTCCCAGTTGCAGCAAAGTGGCATGTAAGCCACCGGCCACTCTTGCTCGGGGTAAATGACTTTATGCAGTGACCTCAGGCACACATTAGCACCTTTAGGCAGAAAAGGAAAGACTGGGCAAGTCAGAATATTGTAAAGCACCATTTGTATCCACTATTGCCAGTCCTTGCATTGGAAAGTTATGGGCTCTTTTGGTCCCATCATAATTTGAGAATAATGCGAGCCCTCCAGTTCTCTATGAGCTGTGTACTGGCTCCCCTAGCCGCCATCTTAGAGTCAGGCCTGGCGCGACACCCGTAAAGTCAGCCTGCCTGGTTAGAAGATGGCCGACGCTCTCGCGCAATCCCTGCGCGTGCGCACTCGGACATTTCCTGTGCCGCGAGTGACAGCTACGTGCGTGCGTGCGTGACGTGTGTGCGCGTCGACGTCACGCGGGGGCGGCTGTTTACCGACTCGCTGCTGCCGGTGCGTGACCCGCCGAGCTGCCCGGTACCCCGCATACCCCCAGCATGACCCCCCTGATGCTCCGCGCGGGCGCCGCCCCGGCCTCCCTCCTGCTGCTCGCCCTGCTAGGCGCCGCCCGGGCCTTCGAGCCCGACTTCTCCAGCCTGTCCCCCGGGGGCAGCGAGCGCTTCCGCATCGAGGGCCGGGCCGTGGTGCCCGGAGTGCGGCCTCAGGACTGGATCGGCTCCGCCCGGGTGCTGGTGGAGGGCGAGGAGTACGTGGGCTTCATCAGGTGAGAGCTGCTCAGCCAGGGGCCCCGCTCCAGGGCCCTAGGAGGGGGTGTGTGCGCGCTCCAGGGCCCTAGGAATGGGGGGTGTGTTCCAGGGCTCTAGGAATGGGGGGTGTGTTCCAGGGCCCTAGGAATGGGGGGGCCGCTCCAGGGCCCTAGGAATGGGGGGGGGTGTGTTCCAGGGCCCTAGGAATGGGGGGGCCCGCTCCAGGGCCCTAGGGGTGGGGGGGCGGGGGTGCTACAGGGCCCTAGGAGGGGGTGGGGGGGGTATGTGTTCCAGGGCCCTAGGGGTGGGGTGGTGCTCCAGGGCCCTAGGAGTGGCGGGGCCCCTCATTAGCATAAATGAGATCACAGAATGTGTCTTGAATCGGGAAGTTGCTCTGGAGCACCTTGCCATGAGTGAGGCAGGAGAAACACTGTGGCCCCCAGTGTGTGAAGTGTCACTGTGCACCCCTGCGGCCCTATCAGGAGTGGCATCACTCAGTGCTGGCTGACTACCTTGTAGAGACTTGCAGATGAGGCATAGTGAGAGAAAAGGATTTGCCCGGGAGCACACACTTTGGTTAAGTGGGGAGCCGGGATTTCAGACCAGTCTGCAATTCAGGCACTTGGACACATCTCTTCCCAGATGACCTTGATGGGAATATTGCTTGCGAAAAGTCTTGCATTGAAAACACTATCTCACTGTGAAAGACATTGCATTTTCCTAGTGATTTTTATTGTGCACATATTTGGCCATATTCTCCACTAGATATGTGCTTTTATTTCAGAAGCTACATGTGACTATTACTATGACTGCCAAGCGAAATAAACTCCTGACAAGTGGGTTCCAATGGTAGCGTGGCAGGGGTTTGGCCTGGTGCTGTCTGGGCAGGTTGCGTATATGACAGGTTGTCTTGTTTACCTGGTAGTCCTTGTGGAAATGAGTAAATCATTTCGTAGGTCTTTAAACACACATCAACAGGGCACAAGTCCTTAAAAAGTTGAGTGCTCAACAATGTTTGCATAGGAGCGAGTGCACAGTTGCAGAGCACACAGTTACTCCCATTCTCCTTGAACAAAGGGAGCAGGAGTGTAATTTTGCCCCTGTGGAGATTCTACAAAGTATTGGAATACGATGACCAAAAATGGGGGTGGGGTAGTCCAGATTGATTGCTCTGCTTTAAATGGCTAGGTGTTGCAGTAGTATATCGTTGGTGATGTTTTAACATGCATTTTATGAAACTAACAAGTGCCGATCACTTCAAATGAGAAGGGTGCATAATCAATGTACCTCCTGAGCCGCCATTCAAGGGGGACAGCAGGTCAAAACTGTTTGGCGGGGTGCAAGAATTGAAGGGGAAAGCAGGAGATCTTAGCAGAATGTTAGAATGTGGCGCTGACCAGGTTAGATGACTTTTGCTGAGATGTTAACACCCCCTCTATCTTAGGGTTCAGTTTTAGCCAATGCCGGGCCATCCAGTGACTCACTACTTCCAGAAACCTGCTGACTTTTGGGAGAGATTCCTCGGATTTACCAAATCTTAAATAGATCTGGGTACTGTAGCCATAAGATTGAAAGCCAACCTCCTGTTTCTTCAGAATTACTATCAGTGGTTGCATGCACATGCAGGGTTTGACAATGAAATCTGGGAGCTATTGTGGAGAGCTGGGGGCTGTTTAGCTCCTGCTCCTAACATAGTAGAGTCTGGTTAGCTTGAAGCCAACAGCTACCAGCAGCTCCTTTTGGCTCCTAAACATGTAAATATGACTAACTTTGAATATTTGAGAATGTTAATAAAAAAGAATTGGACACCTCCAATACATGTTTAAACACAATGGTTCATACAAAATAGGCAAAGTTAAAGAATCATCTCTGGTAGTTTGCAGTAGCTCCTTTCTACTGGGTAACACCCGGGAGCTGGTTTTAGCTCCTGCTCATTGAATTTCACTTTCCAACCCTGAGATATTAAACAAGAGTAGCGACAGGGCTGAGGCTTGCGAAACGCCACAATTCTGAGGTAACATATCTGACAGGAATTCTCCAACCTTTACTTCTTGACACCGTTTAGCAAGAAAATAGTTAAACCAGTTAAGAGCCTGTGCTAAATATCTGCCCATCCCCGTTGCTGACAGTTGTGAAAGTGGAATGATCCACAGTGTCAAACACAGCTTAAAGATCACCATCACCACACTAGAGTTCGCCAACATCGGCTTTCCTCAGACGCTCGTCCCAACTGCTATTAGTGCTGTCTCGGTGCCACGTCTGGCACATAAGAGTATCCAGTAGTGGAAACTGCTTCTAATGGCCTTCAAAACTGCACAATCGCCACTTTTTCCAGTATCATTACTTGCCAAGAAAGACACGCCACTGGGCGAGAATTCTTCCAGTCATTAAGGCCAAGTGATCGTTTTTTTAGCGGCTTATGGTTGAGCATTTTAGCTCAGCCCTGCGTCAATCAGAGATTAACAAATGTAGTCGAACTGTGCGATTCTGACATTTCTAGCCTATTGGGCTTCAACAGCACAGTGATAAGAGCCTCTGTCATCGGGGGGGATCTTGAGGGGGGGGTGAGTACACCTACCTGCAACGCCTCCTCATAAGTGCTGAGCAGAAGAGGGCACAGGATCGAACTTGGTTCCTTATACAGTTCAATCCCGAGCCCATACGGGCCGGGGGCCTTACCAGAGGAGAGGGATTTAATAGAATCAGAAATCTCATCCAATGTTAAGGGCTAATATTAAGCTCCTGTGATGCTTCCTCAGCGAGGCTAGGGAGCGGGATGGAGTCAAGATAGCTCTGCAGTGGTACACTGGTCTGAGTTGGAGTAGAGTGCGCTTTAGAATTTATAGAATTCCGTGTTCACTTCTTCAGGAGAATTAAGGACATCGCCCGATGCACCCAGGATCCCAGAGATGTGTTGCGTGCCGAGTCCCCACGGGCCGCACGAGCAAGGTGGTGACCCTGGCCTATCTGTCTCACCGTATCTCCTAGCTTGAACAGGGTGGTAGAGTAGGCGGATCTCCTGTTCCGCCAGTTCCTGATTTTTTTTTTTTTTTTTTTTTTTTTTTTTTTTTTTATTGTTTTCAAAATACAACTCAGAGAGCATGAGCCTCTCCCAACTTCCCCTTACCCTCCCACCTCCCCGCCCGGAAGATTTCCAAATGTCTCTGTTGCACGTGTGATTGCCTATGATGAGAATATGCCCGAAATTCTTATATTGTGCGGGCACCATTGCTCCATATAGTCTGATTGTAGGTAGTTCAGGATCTCTCCCCTTTGTTAACAATTCTTTTGTTCCTTGTATTGTGTGTGTGTGTGTGAGCTTTTCCACGGTTAGTTGTGCCTATACTTTCTGGAGCCAAGTATAGATCAGTGGGGGTTCTTGTTTTTTCCAGTTTTGGGCTGTTGACGCCCAGGCTGCTATGAGAAGCCCCATGAAGCCTCTCCATTGTGGTTTCCTGAGTTTCCTTGCTGCCTGGTCTTTTATTCCTCATAGCCATACTTTCTCGTCTAGTTGATTGGCCTCAGGGAATATCTTGATAATTTCCTTCTTTATTTCCGACCAGAAAGCCTTGATTTCCCCCCCCCCCCCCCCCGCAGTCCCACCAGATGTGTCTCAACGTGCCCACCTCTGAGCAGCCTCTCCAGCATGTGTTCGGAGTTTGGGGGCACATGGCGGTACATGGCGTGTAGCCTGTCCGGTGTAAGGTGCCATTGGGTCACCACTTTTAGCCACATTTCCCTTTTTTGGACTGATCGGGTCATTTTTGGAATGGTGCTCCATAGATCTTCCCACTGCTTTTTGTGGATTTCCTCCCCCAATGTCTTCGTCCACTTGACCATTTATGCCCATTTGAGTTCTTCCTCCTGGGAGTTGATGTAATAGTACAGCGAGGAGAGCAGTTTCCTTGATCCGGGGTTGGTTATTAGGAATTTCTCAAATGGTTTGAGTTCTCGTGTGGCTGCTGCTTGGATGTCCGGGGTTGCCATTCAGTGCCGTAGCTGTTCATATTTATATCTGTCTGCGTCTGTTAAGCTCAATAATGATTTACAATCTTTGAACGGTCTTATTTCTTCATTTTGGTACATTTCGTCTATTTTTGTTAATCCTGCCGCCTCCCATTTCTCATAGGCGCCCTGCTCCATTCCCGGTGGGAACTGGGGGTTCCGGCATATGGGCGTGAAAGGGCCCTCCACTGTAGTCATGATGCCTCTCCTTGTTTGTTCGTCCCATGGCTCTTGGGTGGTTTTAATGATCTCGCTAATTCGGAGATTGGGGTGTCTATGTTGTTTGGCTATCCAAAGGGAACCCTCTAAGGGGGAATCTAGCCACCGCCCGGTCCTGTGACACCCATACTGTTTGTTGATTATCCCCCAGCCATTCTCTCAGAATCCAGAGTTGTGCTGCCTGATAATATTTGCGAAAGTGTGGCAGGGACATTCCCCCTTTCTTTGTTGGAGCAGTAAGGGTCACTCTGGCTATCCTTGGTTTTTTTTTAATAAAGAATTAATTAGGCACTTTGATCGGGAGAGCCTGGAAGTAATAGAGCATTTTAGGAAGGACATTCATCTTTACTGCTTGTATTCTACCCCAGCATGACACCATCAGGGGGTTCCCATGCTCTAGGTCCCTCTTAACCCGTTCTAATAGGGGGGGGGGGTAGTTCCCATTGTAAAGTGCTTCTATCTTGTGTGTCAGGGTAATCCCCAGGTATTTAATCCCCTTTTCAGCTATAGCCAAGTCTAGTGTTGCTGCTATTCTTTCCATTTCCGGCCTGTCCCCGGTTAAGAGTAACAGTTCTGATTTCTTCTTGTTTATTTTGAGGCCCGAAAGTGCCCCAAAGGTTTCGAGTTCTCTAATAGCGTGGGGGTAAGGCCGTCCAAGGGTTCGTTAGGGCTAGGAGCATATCATCTGGTATGCAATTACCTTATGATGTATACCTCCCATTTCTATCCCCGTTATGTCGCCGGATTCCCTTATTCTAGTCAGGAGAGGTTCCAGGAAGATGGCGTATAAGAGGGGGGGACAAGGGGCATCCTTGTTTGGTACCCCGTGTTATATCTATTTCGTCAGTGACCATCCCGTTTATAGCTATTCTAATTGTGGGGGAGGTGTAGTTAGCTTTCACCATTTTTATAAACTGGTCCCCAAATCCCATATGTTTTAAGGCTTTGAACAATATTGACCACTCCACCCTATCGAAAGCATTTTCGGCGTCCAGTGAGAGCAGGACTGCCGGTGTGTGGGTAATCCCAGTTTTCTCCACTAGATGTATTATTCTTCTCAGGTTATCGTGTGTCGTCCTCCCTGGGATAAATCCTGATTGGTCTGGAGTTATTAGGGACGGAAGGAGTGGGGATAGTCTGTTTACTAGGATTTTGGTGTATATTTTGGCGTCTAGATTGATTAGCGCAATGGGACGATATGAGGAGGGGAGGGAGGGGTCTTTTCCTGATTTGTGGAACACCAGGACCTTTGCTTCATTCATAGTGTGTGTCACATTGCCGGTTTCTTTGAAGGAGTTTAGGAGTCTAGTCAAGACCAGGATAAGTATATCTGCATATTTTTTGTAAAAGGGTGCAGTAAATCCATCCGGGCCTGGTGCCTTGTCGTTTGGGAGTGCCGTTATTGCCTTTTTTACTTCCTCTTCCGTGATCGGGTTCTCTAGTGCCTCTCTGTCAGCCTCTAGGATTGTCGTAATGGGGAGGGATTGCAGATATGTGTCTTGTTCGGTTTCATTTGGGTGCTCTGTGGTATATAATGTTCGGTAGAATTCGCTAAAGACTTTGCCTATGTTCTGGGTTTGTGTATGAAGTTCCCCCTGCGAGTCCCGAATGTTCATTATGTTCGTATTCTTTTGTTTTTCTCGCAGCTCTGCCTTATTGGCTTTTATGTATAGCCGTTGTTTAAGGAATTGGAGGGATCTCTCTGCAACTTTAGAGCGGAGCATTTCTAATTGTCCCTGTGTGTGTTTTAAGGCTTTCTTTAGGGCTCTAGAAGGGTGGGATATCAGTTATTTTTGTGTGTCTGATATTTTTTTTCCGAGTTCTTTTTCCCAGCGATGTCTCTGAATTTCTTTAGTGACTTTTAGTGCTATGAAGTGGCCGCGGGTTACCGCTTTGAATGCCTCCCAGATTGTGCTTATTGGGACCTCACTTGTGTCATTCTGTAAGAAGTATTCTGTTATCTTGTCCCTGACCCGTTTCCCCAAAACAGGGTCTTGGAGAATATCTAGAGGGAGCCGCCAGCGCCACAGGCCTCCCCCCTTTTCTGGGGTTTTTATTTCTAGCCAGAGCGGAGCGTGATCTGAAAGAGAAATCGATCCCTTTTCTATGTCCTGGATGTTCCCCATGAGGCCCACCGATACCCAGAAATAATCAATCCTTGACATTGTGTTGTATATGTGCGAATAGTACGTGTAGCCTCGCTGTTGGCTCTTCAGTTGTGTCCATACATCAGAGTGCCAATTGTTCCATCTTCTTTTTGAGAAGGGCATTAATGATCGCGAGCCTCCCTTCCTTATCCGTTAGCCTGTCTGTGAGGACTACATGCACTCCTTCTTTTATAGCAATCAGGACTCCTGCTTTTTTGTCTTTGGCATTAGATTGCCCCCATATACGATATCCCCTGAGATGTATTTTCTCTTTGTCCTGGGCTTTAATGTGTGTTTCTTGTAGTAGGAGAATGCTTGCCTTTTCTCTCTTCAGCAGGGACTCAACTTTTTTCCTCTTTAACGGGGAGTTCAGGCCTCTTATATTGTATGTTAGGATTCTAAGTCTCCCCATTGAGAATTACGGTGTGGGTCATTTCCTGTTTTTCGGTGCATTGAGATCTTATTGCTTCTTCCGGTGCGTTTCTCCCCCCCCAAAACAAACTTTGAAACAATTATCTTCCCGAGGAGGGCCCGGGTACCTAGGGTTGCTAGGGCGTTGGGCCTATCGCTCCCGGCCCTCAATGTGCTCGGTATTAACTTTGCGGGGGATCCTATACCCCGCATTTCCTCAGATCTTCCTGAGTTACAGTTCCAAGGGCTCCTCACCGGGCCGCCTGCCTGTGCTTGTCGTGGACATTTTGATTTGACAACCTAATTACCCATTTTGCTTCTTCTTTTGCTGTATCTCTTCCCATCCCCTCTGCCTTTTGTTGTACCCATAACCTGTTCTGTTGGGCATCCCCGACGGGTCCTCCCTTCGTATGTCCATCACCTGTAGGCCTTTGTCGCATGTGGTTACTCTTCTTTGTTTACCTTCCCAGGTGAATAGGAGGCCGAACGGGAAAGTCCGTTTGTAACGAATTTCTTTCGCCACCAGTTCCTTTACAAGTGGTGCCATATCTCTCCTTTTTTTGCAGAGTGACCGCTGCCAGATCTTGATATAAATGGATGTCCGTCCCATTCATCCTGATGTGTTCCAGTTGTCGCGCCCTCCTCAGAATTTGTTCCTTTTGTGGGTATGTGAAGAGGGCTGCTAGGACATCTCTAGGTCTTTCTCCGGGCGCCCCTGTTCGTTTTGGGCCCACTCTGTGAACCCTGTCTATCCCTATGAGGTCTCTGTGATATTTTTGATTCAAATGTTTGATCTCCTAGAGCGATTCTCTAAGTCTTCGCATTGGATCTCAAGGTTTTGGGTTAGGCGCGCCAATTGTTCCTGGGTCTCGCTGTATTGGCGGGTTTCATCTTCAAGGTTTTGGACGATTCTCTCCATTATATCGGTCCTCTCTTCTAGTTTGGCTTCATCCTTCTTGACTTCCTGCACCACTTGTTTTATTTCGTTTCTCAAGGAAGAGAACTGGTCCTGGACAGTTGACATAAATTTATCCTGTAGCTCCGCGAACCACGTCTGCATATCCTCCCGTGACGGAGGTAGAGAGGTGGCGTTGGAGTGGATGCGGCCCTCTAGGGAGTCGTCCTGTGCCCTTCCTCTTGTTTGTACTTGTGATTCCGCCGACCCCATTTGTACCAGGTTAGCGTCTTGTTTAGCTGGGTATGGGTTCGAGAGAGTCGAGTTCCCTCTCCCCTTTGCTTTCGACATTCCTTCCCTGTTGTAGAACGTTCTCCTGTGGCTATCAGGAGGCCCTTTGCGCTTTTGGATGTCGCCTCGTGGCTTTCCCCCTTAGAATGCGGGTTCCCCGGGGGGGGGGGGGTTGGTCTTCCTGTATGGTGGGGGGCAGTTACCCTGGAGGGGGCGGCTGTCCGCGGTATAGTCCTTCCTTGGTGCACCCCCTTCGAGCCCTGCTTAGGCCTCCGAGTGGTGGGGACTCAGTGAGTGTCCGCCGGTAATCGCTGGTGTGGGGGGCGCTCACCTTATGCGCCTCCGGGCGACCGATGGCGTGCGCGGTGTTGCTCGGGCTGCTGGACCTCCCCTCCTCCGCTCGGGGCCCCGCGCTTCTCTGGTGCCCTCTCCGCCTCGTCGGAGCTCGCTTGCCCTGCCCGGATGCGGCGACGCTCTGATGGCACCGCGGAACGGCCCCCGCCTCCTCGGGTGTTCTGCACTGCTTGCGGAGAGGAGCCGCGGCCTCCCGCTGGTTCTCCGCTCTCGCTAATGGTTATGGCCGCAACCGATGGGGGCGGGGCGGCCGCTTCTCGCCGTGTCTGTGGTTCCGCGTCTCCAGGCCTCACTTATGTAGGGTCGGGCCTCGCCTGTTGGATAGTGTCCTTAATATTCGGGTAGGTTTTCGTATCGATTCATGCGTTTTTGTCCTGCTTTATTGTGGTTTTGTTGGCGGCCCGGGCGGGGAGAGATTTATGTGTGACTCCCTGTCCCGGCGGCCATATTGGAATCGTCAGTTCCTGAAATTTAAGAAGATTGCCCTTAATGCAGCCAAGTAGCGCCCTATTCCTTGTACGAGCATATTCATCCTCTAGGTTTTTCAAATCTGCCTCGACCTCTGCAAGATTTCTCCTACTCTCGCAAAGCCTTCCAGCGGCCTTGGAGATTATCTCCCCCCTGACCCACACCTTAAACGTCTCCCATACCGAACCCAACCGGAAACGGATGATATATTCCTTTGAAAAAATTCCGCCGCCGCAATATGCAGTCCTTCAGTAAGCACTGCATCCAACAAGCATCCCGGGGGAATGCGCCACAGAGGGCGCGGTTGCAATATGTCAAACCACTGGAGCGTCAGATTAATGGGGGAATGATCTGACAAGGTTCGGGGGTATATTGCGGATTTCGCAACCCGCGGCATGAGCATGCCAGGAATCAACCATAAGTCAATTCTAGAATGTGCATCATGCAACGAGGAGTAATATGTATACTCGCGCTTAGTCGGGTAGCGACTACGCCAGGGATCAACAGGCCATAATATTTGTCACCATACGGCCAGCAGCCGTAAGCTCCCTCTGCGTGTCCCTTGAGCGATCCAGGGTGCAATCAAGAATAAGGTTAAAGTCACCACCCCATATAATACGTGTGGATGGAACCACAATGAGGAGGTCGAAAATCTGGGAGTAGAATTGGGGTTAATCGAAATTGGCGCCATATGTATTCACAAGCGGGACCTTGACACAAAGTAACAATCCCAATACTACCACAAATCTCCCCAGTGGATCAATGCAGCGCTTGCTCTCATGAAATGGTAGGGAACGGTGTATCAATGTGAGCAGCCCCCGCGACTGAGACGAATAATTGGTATAGTACCGTTGTGTGCCCCAGGCTCTAGCAAATGACTCATTGGTGCTCCCTATAGCATGTCTCCTGGAGCAGTACCACCTTGGAGGAATAGCGATTTACGTATGCAGAAACCTTACACGCTTTAATGGGATGATTAAGGCCACGGACATTCCAGGACAAGAAAGTAAGTTCATCGGTCACATTGTTCATGGCCAATGCATAAACTATACAATAATTGACGGGTTCCCAACCAGAACGACTTCAATATGTTGCTATTGGAGAGGTCTTCACGTGTTTTCAACTTTTGTGTGTGCAACCGGAACCCCAGGCCAACATGGCCAAACAGCTTAAACCATTTAAAGCAGCTCAGTTGTGTATCAAAGCCCACTCCTACCTCCCCAATACCCCCCCCCTCATCATCTAACACAACTTGACGATGTACCCTAAACTTGTAGCAACCAAAAGAGAAAAAATAACACACACCGTGGGGTGCACTGTGAGACCACCTAAAGGCTCTGATAGTGCATAGCAGCCCAGTACAAACGCCATGCCAGGTAAGATTATGCCTTAACAAATATCACGGACAAGACAGTGCAACCACCATTGTCAGTCCTTGTCACTCATATTCGGGGGAAGAGCATGCAGCGGGGAGCCACCTCTGTCTCCAGTCTCTCCACTGCTGCAGGATGGCAATGTTGGCTTCGATATGACATGGCATTGCCAGGATCCTCAAAGAAATTAGCCCTGCCCCCATGTTGCAGGCAGAGTTTGGCAGGGTAGAGGAGGGCATATTGCACCTGGCGATCTGAAGCAGCTTCTTGACTGGATTGAATGATTTACGCTGAGTGAGCACCGCAGCTGCAAAATCAGGATAAATATGAATGTCTGAAGATTCAAAGCGCAGTGAACCATTCTCTCGAGCCAGTCGCAATGTTAATTCCCTATCTCAGTAATTAAGGAGCCTGACCACAGTCGTCCGAGGAGGGGCGCCCGGCTTCGGAACCGTGGTTAGGACCCGATGCACTCTCTCGACTAGCAAGTGTTGTGAAAATGCAGAGGGGCCGAACAGAGACTTAAGAAGATTTTGTGTGAATTGCTCCACCGGGACCCTGCAAGCCGCCTCGAGAATCCCAACAATTCGAAGGTTATTGCGGCGAGAGCGCGATTCAAGGTCGTCACATTTATTGCATACTCTGTTAAACTCCTGCTGGAGATGTGCTATATCTCGGCCATGCTTTGCAACCTGATCTTCAGCTTCCCCATCTCTGGATTCTACCTCTGTGATGCAGGCCTCCTCCTTCTCCAATTTCGACTTTAGGGAGCCAATGGTGGAAACTATGTCATCCAGCTTGACATTTACAGCAAGAAAGCTACTCTGTACAGTTGCCAATAGGTGGTCCTCCCTTAAAGTCGTGGGGGAACAGGACCGCTCATCAGCCCGGGGGTCCCCAACCGGAGCAGAGGGTTTGACCGGGGTGTTAGTGTAAGTATCCATAGGGCCCTTCTTCTTGGATGCAGCTCCTTTGGTCATGGCCCAGGGGTAGTAGCACCTGATCAGGGAATAGTAGGTGAAGGCCGGAGCCCTTCAATAATTCATGCAACCCCAGCCGTCACCACGTATAGGGTAAGGCCTCATCAGAGGGCTGCAACACCCCAAACCCGGCACTGCACTAGAACAGCTGGAGGGTCGCGGCTCTGATGTAGCAAGCAACCCAGGGAGGACAGGATATAGCAGGGGCCCGCTGCGCAAGATCCACAAGTCCAACAAGCCAGTATAGCCCAAGCAACAAGTAGGACTGGCAGGGTACTGGGCAACAACAGCAGGTGGCAGAAGCAGAGTCCAACAGTCTAGTGAAAAGGCCTCACCACTTATAACCAACATGTTCAGCTTTGTGGAACAATTTAGCAGTCTCTCTGGAAAAATCACACAAGAGGCTTCCCCGAACGGAATAGTCGTACAATGAGGGCCCGGAGGTTACTTAGGTAGCGGGGACCAGCCCATACACCACCATACGCAACTCCGGCAGCTACACACGTACCAGCAACACCAATCCAGCTCATCTTTGCCGCCAGTGGGTTAAAGATGGTAAATGAGCATTTCACAGCGCTTCACAGCACCCACCATGTGATACGTGGAGTGGGCATAGGCCACATCTCCTCTGGGCCAGGATCTGTGGAGGGGAGGCAGACCGCCCAACAGCCACCCCAGCGTCCAAGAAAGTGGAGGCCTTCCCCTGCAGCAGAGTCCAGACTCGCACCTGCGGCCGGGCGCACCAGGTCCTCAGGGCACACCAGCCAAGGCGGAGCAGCGAGCCCGGGCCCAGCCACTCGCGCTCCCTCCAACTCCGCCTGGGCAGGGGACAGCCAGGGCACACAGGGGTGCTGCGAAGGCACTCCGTAGCGGACACCTGGAGCACGGACAGCTCCAACAGGGTCGGAGCAAACACTCGTCCAGCAGGACCGCCACAAGAAAAGCGACGAGAACAGGCAGTAGCACTCCAGCCCACCGCAGCTTGAGCCCAGCACAGCACGGGAGGAGTTCCACTCAGCCCTCCCCCACAGCAGGCCTCCGGCGCGCAGCAGCCTCAGGAGATCCGATCTCAGGAGCCCGACCCCGATTCGGGACGTGATTAGGTCCCCAGGTTCACCAAGTAGCCAGCAGCCCTCAGCTCTAGTTTAAACGACCACAGGTACAGGCGAGTTATTGCATCAACGGATTTTGTCTGGCAGGAGCTCTCCACCTAAGCGGCCATCTTGCTTAGCAGCTCAACAGCACCCTCGAGTATATCTCATTTTAAGTCAGTAAATGTGGGACTGGATTAATGTAATGGTTGAAGACAGCTTTTCAAGATTGGAATAATTGGTATGTATCAGATCTGATCGAAAAATGTTCATTTTATTGTTTAAAAATGTGTAAACGAATGATAAAAACATATATATTTGAATGTTGTATTACAACTAAACCACATAATAAAATCAAAAAATAAATGAACACAAGCCACTAGATGAAGGTTTGAGCTAAGCTCAGAGTGTAATGCCCACGGCCAGCGATAAGAGAGGAAAGTGGTGCTTACTCTGGAACTAGATGCCAGGATGATTACCTTTTCTAGGTAAGAACAATGAAGGCCCAAGAAAGCAATAGATCTGGCATGGGGGTCCTGCCAGGTTAAAGTCCTGGACCTCACTGGGCCGTTCGCTACGATCCCATATCTATCTGAAGAGACCATGGAGATGGGCAGGGGAAACTGAAAGGGATCCTGATGAAGATTGATCCGAAGCTGCCCACAGCGGAATCGGGGCTAGCTGCCCAAGGGTGCTTGCTCGGCGACCCCTTTGTAAACAAATGGGCATATTCGTTGGCACCTTCACAGCTCTTGATAAGGCTCGAGCCTCTATGAAAAGAGTATTCTCCACTAAGGTTTTCTCTATGGCCAGAAGAGGCAGGGGCCACTCTTCTGCCCACTTTGCATTGGGCAGAATGTCCCAGCAGTTCTGTGTGTCGTCAGGCTATTGGCAGGACGGGTTGGAAACTTTCTTTACCTCCGGAGGAAGAGCTAGGGGGCCGCAGCTGGAGAAGACCAGCACGACGGCCAGCATCACAGACCACAGGTGGGTCTCAGCTGCGTAGCATCAGCACTGCATGTGCTGGTAGGAGGCAGGACCGTGCGATTTGCGCAAGCGCGCTCCTTATCAGGAGATGCTTGGGGCCAGAACATTGCAAGGGGCTATCGCATCAACTTCTTCGCATACCCAGCACCCGTGCCCCATAGTTATGTCATCCATGGACAGGGCAGCGTTGGACACAGAAGTGTGCAGTCTGGAGGAAAAAAGCACAATCTGTTAGTGGATAGGCCAGGCAGGCTTTTTCAACTTCATCTTCCTAGTCAGAAGGAAGGAGAAAGTTTGCCTGGTTATAAATATGAAAGCCCTGCATGACTGTGCCCTATATAGTCACTTCAAGATGGAGAGCATCCACATAACAAGACTGTCCGGCCCGCCTCAACCTCAAGGATGCTTATTTGGCAGTACCCATTTGCCCAAAACATGCAAAGTTTCTGTGGTTCACCTGGTTTGGGCTCGACTGGGAGTGCTCAAGCTTGCCATTCGGGCTCTCATCAGTGCTCTGGGCTTTCACCAAACTGATAAGGCCAGTGGTAGCTTCTGTCCGGGAGAGGGAAATGAGGTCGATCACATACCTGGACAACATTATCATTATGTCACAGAGCGTGGCCCTGGTCACGCAGCAATCGTGCACCGCGATGGAGCTGTGCACCAACTGCCTGTATCTCCCGGCGGATTCTTTAGCATTTTGTTCTTTTGCCAAGACAGAATGAGCTGCTTTATACTGCTCAAAATGGACAATGTATCAGCAGTCGGCTACATCAATCATCTGGGTGGCATCACATCGAGGCCACTGGCGGAGTAAGCCAAGGACTCTTGGCACTTCAGCCATCACCAGATTTTGGTGACCGCAAAGTAACTAATGGGGCTAGCGAATGAAGTGGAGGACTGGCATTTCAGGTACCTGTCTGACTTCAGCGATTGGAAGCTGTGCAGGCAAGCAGGTCTTCCTTTGTTTGCAGCGCATGTGGGGTCGCATAGACCCGTTTGCCTCACGGCTCAACGCCCAGCTGCCAGTCATTTTCATGTGGAGGCCGGAACCAGCCGTTGCAGATGCTTTCCTGCAATTGTAGGGCAAGGGGGTGTCTTATGCCTGTCCCCTCACACTATGGTTGCGAGTACCCTGCTGAAATTCTCATAGCCCCAGTTTGGACCTTGCGCAGCATCCCCTCTAGAGCGTATCGCTGACCCTGGTAGCCTGGAGGATTTCTGGTCGAGATGGAGAGTCCTAGGAATCTCGTGCAAGGCAGTGCGCTTCAAGGAGAGCTGGACTCCCGCAAACACCAAGCGGTGCGTCAACTCATGGGGAGCCTGGGCGTGCTGGTTCGTGGAACGGGGTCTCCGTCTGGTTTCAGCACCTATAGTGGAAATCTTAAACTTCCTTGCTAGGCTGTCAGAATGGGGTTTGGCCTACATGATGGTGAATGCTTATTGTTCAGCGATCTTGGTGGGGCACCACCTGGTGGACGGCTCTCAGGTCAGGGAGCACCAGCTGGTGTTTAGGATGCTCAAGGTCATCCGGTTGGCGCCTCCGCCCCAGCCTGCTATGACACTGTGGGTCGTTAACACAGTTCTGACTCTATTTCCTTCATGGCTGCCCAATTTGGAACTGTCCCGTACCGCCCTCTCTGGCAAACCTACAACGTTGCTATGCCTCGTAATTTGCAGTAGAGTATCGGATGTGAGGGCGTTGGATCTAGTGGGCTGCATGTACTCTCCGGATGGGATTGTGTTTCACGTTTCCAGGTGGACAAAGTGTAACACTAGAGAGTGATCACATACTTGGCTTTCAGGGAGCTGCCAAAGCTATGCGTGGCAAGGTGTCTGAAGGCCTACAAGGAAATGACAGTCCCCCATGCAGATAGGCGTGGTCAGTTGTTGATTGCTCTGTGCAAGCCTCACAAGGCAGTTGTGCCCCTTTGCTGGCATGCTGGGTGTGATTGACCCTTGCGCAAGCTAGTATGGATACTGTCCAGTTGGGGACTCGCTCTGTTAGGGGAGCTATGGCCTCCAAAGGCTTCCAGCTGGAGGTCAGACTGGAGGACATCATGGGGATGGCCGACTGGGCAGGGGAGTCAGTTTGTAAAGAATTTGACCTGAAACCGGTCGAGCAACCAGCAACTTTAGTGGTGGGTAAGCTTTAAACGAGCATAATGCTCGCCACTAGTCTCGACCTAGAATGAAGATTTTCCAGAATAACCTTTAGAAAAGTCTTGATTCTATGACACTGAGGTGAGCATTATCCCACCCGGTTGATAAATTCACCTGCATGTTCGCTGTGCCTAGCGGGAGATGCATGGGACAGTATATGGGGTTTTGGGTTTGTTTGTGATGCTTGAATTTTCCCTTCGCTGTTGCTCTCTTGATGCTATGATGTGGAGGTTGTCTTCTCCCGCTGATACGTATTTTTGTCTGGCAGGTTCATCTGATAAGCCCAGCCGAGGGGCCTAGGACGTTGCCGCTGTGCCTAGACTTACAAATTTATTTCTGTGCGAGGGGAATGCAGAATGGCTTGAGTTTCGCAGTGTTGAAAAAGGACTGCATGCTTTTAAGGGACCAGTTTGATGAGGATTGGCCATTGGAGGTCCCATGTTCAGTGGCTACAGTACAGACAGGCAAGGGCTAAAACTATGTTAAAGAAAGAAAAGCATAATGCTTGCCTTTGTGTCTTCAATACAATTATAACTTTTCTAAAAGTTATTCTAGGAAATCTTCATTCAAATGCTTAGACCTGGCAAATGGGTAAATGGGAGAAACATCCACAAGCATCAAGAGGCTTCCCTGTACCTAAATGTGTAAGAAACCTGAGCGCGTCATCAAATCTTCCACCCCTGGATCCTCTGTGCAGATGGACAGGGAAAGGCTATTGCTTTTGAATCCTGACCCTGCGGGTGGAGAAGCCAGGGAGTATCACCTGGGTGGAGGAACTTGGGGAGAGGGAAGGAAAAGTCTTGTTGAGACGCAATATTTTCCCTTGCCACTCCTTGATGAAACCCTAGTCCCAGAAGCTTTTATAGGATATTGTTCTCCCATCCCCTTTGAACACAATGTCAGGAGAAAAGACACACATTGAAAACCTAGGAGGAGAATAAGTGGGATACCCTTTGGGGAGACTTGGTACTCCCTCCTTTTCCTAATAATCACCAACCATTTCCTTGTCTTCATGGGGTATTGCAAACCCATTTCCTTAAATTCTTCATACATGACTTAAAAAAGTACTGAGACAAGAAAGAAACAACTCCGAACAGTGTAGACTAGTTACTTTCACCACTTTGTTACAAGGGCGAAGAAAAGGCCTGCAGAGAGCAGTAGAGGGCAGGCATGTCCCCTTAATGATGGTCTGGCAGGGCTATTTGGGAGCTTGCACCTGCAAGGTGTTACAGGGCTGCAGGTGTATAAAAGGTTCTATGTTCCTACATCCCCTCCTTTTTTTTTCTTCTTTTTTTGGCAGATATTTGCAGAATATTTTCAGACGATAAAAAACTGCTCAATCTATATATTTGGGGGATTCCACCCCAAACCCCCTTCCCTGTTATCTAGTTCCCTCCCAACCCCCCATATTTTTCAATTGTTTTTAATTATGTATGTATTTTTTTTCAGCCAAAAACATGCGGCAAAAAAACTCCATGAGGAAAAGGCTGGCGTAAAAACGTTGTACTGTATAAAAAGCCCCACCAAATAAGTGAGACAGAGAATGGTGTGTGAGGAGCAATGGCAGTGAAATTTCAGTAGCAAAGAGGCCAAGAAGAACAGTGAGGAGCTGTCCATGTGCAGCGTGCTTATGGTTCAGGGAAGAGCGGCCTGGGAGCTGGGGTTTCTGTGGAACCAAAGGAAGCGTGTAAGGAGAGCCATGCTGGAAGGCTGCCCCTTTTGCATTGTTCAATGTGCTCGTTCTCTTGGGGCCAGAAGTCGACCCAGGAGTGCCTGAGGGGCAGGAGGTGGAGCACTGAAGCAAAGACCATACGCCCGGGAGATCTGCGCTGCAGGAACTCTCATCACAGCCCCAGTGAGTTTCTATGCAAACAGAAACCTGATATGCGAGTGCTTTGAAGATATGTGCAAGGATATTTTGTATCGGAGTGGTCCAGTGAATGGTGGCACGTTATCGAAGGTCTCCGAGTGGAATTCTTGTAAAGCAGCAAACAATTAGCATGACTACTTTGATACAGATTAGTCGCGTGCAGACTAAAGCACGTTGTTGAAAGTCTCTGAAATATTTGCCTTTTCAAGACACGTTACAAAGACCGATTACAATACAAACCGAATTGCAAGTGACAGTAGACTTACCAGAAGTCTTTAAACATTCTTGAATGCCGAACAGAAAACAATACTCAAAGAATGAATTTGCACAATTCTGAATACAGCACTGAAGGAAAACCATCACTTATGAAGAAAATAAACAGAATGGGGCTTTTTCCATCTAACTAAATCCACTGTCTGACAATTCACAAAGTGAATGGAACTTGCATCTATATTTCTTTCCCATAACCATTAAGTGTTAATGCCGGGAAACCAATGAATAATGAACTGTAAAGTAAATGCAACTTTAACCCGGCCAACAAACACAATGTACACTGTCACCCACAGTGAGTGGCGTTTTCAGAAAAGGGAACTTTTAAAAGAGGATTGTAACTGAACTACCATTTTTAACCAATTCATTTTATGGTGCAAAGTCCAGTTATATGCAAAGGAATGGAATAAGGCCCAGAACATTCAGAACATTGTGAGACATTATACTAACACATCATTGAGATTGGCTTGGGGAAGGGATCCCTGAGATTGGAACTGTTTACTGTCTTTAGGGCAGAGCCTCAGGATATTGTGTGTTTTGGAACTGGGGGGAAGGGAACCCACAGTATTGGTCAATCCTATATTACTTTGAAACTTAAAACAATCCTAAGATTTTTGTCAAGAACTGCTTTATACTTGGGGAAAGGGGCTGAAAGAAAGCTCAGAACCTTATGCTGAACACTTTTGTTGGTTGCCGACATCCCTACACTTTGTATAAGGTTAGTTGTGATGGCACATATAGGTTTTGGATGCCCACAGATTCCTAAGTAGAACTTGTGGACTTTGACTTTTGGTTTGGTAGGGAAATCCCACCATAGTATAGGGAAAGATGGGCGTTTTTTTCCATCCTGACATTTTAAGTTTATGAAAGTGCTTACTTGGAACCCGTTGTCTGTGTCTTACTCCAAGATGCTGAGCGAGATATGCTTGATTGGCCACCACTATATTTATATATTTTCTATTCTTTGAAGCGCTAAGTACTTGTTTTATAATTCCAGATTTTTTTTGTTGCTCCTCTTGCCAGAAAAGCCCCACTTGCACAGTGGGGTGCGATTATGTAGGGAAGTTGTCTGGGTTGGGATATCCCAGACGCCTGGGAGGACGGTTCACACATTTCCAACATTCATGTCATATAGTCTGTAATTTTGCTCCGACAAAATTGTACATAGAATTTTAGACAGTTGTTAAATGATTTTTCATAAAGTGTTTTATTATTCAGAGACATAGGCTTTCCTAGGATGTCCCATGCATTTTGGTCTTAAGGACCATATTGAGGGACTAAGTTCTAGAAACGAATAACCAAATACATTGTTTAAGTGATTTGTCACACAGGATATTCATATTCATACCATTCCATGTCTTGTTATGCCTTTTAATTACCTGCCTATCTGCTCTTCACTTTTAACTTGTATGTGGGCTTAATTTCTTTCTTGGCAGGCTATCGAGGATATTTTCTTTTCAGGTCAGCTTTTAAGGCCTGCAGCCCTAGTGTGGGCTCTGTGATACTTGCTAGATTTTCCTTCTTGGCGGGCTGTGGGTGCTTTTCAGGTCTGCTTCGAAGGCTTGCAGTCCTAGTGTGGGCTCTTTATTTATTTATTCACATTTGTAGAGCGCGGAGCAGCCCAAAAGCATTTTGGCTCTTGTTACATTGAATGAGCATAGCTTAGTTACATAGAAAAGCAGACAGTAATACATGTTGTGCTATATAAATGGAACCTTTTGTACTTCTGAGAGAGTAAAGAGGAGCAAGAGGCAAAAAAAGGAGGGGTAGAAAAGGTTTGTTGAAAAGAGCAGTTTTAAGGTTTTTTCGAAAGGCAGGGAGAGAAGTTTCAGCTCTGAGGGCAGTGGGGAGCGCATTCCAGAGCTTCGAGGTTAAATATGAGAAGCCTATCGCTCCTGCTTTGGCTCTGTTAATGCGAGGGATGGAGAGTTGGTTGGAGTAGCAAGTTCTAGTGGGCCTGGATGAGGTTTATCTAGATAGTGTATCTGAGAGGTAGGATAGTTCTGTAAGGTCTATGCATGTGTGTGCTGTTGTAAGAATTTTGAATGTGATCCAGTCTTTCACTGGGAGCCAGTGAACAGATTTTCTCGCTTGTGAAATGTCATCTCTTTTTGGTATGCTTAAAGCTGCTCTGAGTTGTTTTGGGTGATTTGGAGTCTGTTTTTAGAGGAGGTGCCAGCTAATAGCGCATTACAATAATCAAGCTTGGCACCTATGGTGGCTCTGGTTATTGATAGACAGTTGTCCTTAGTTAGGAACGGTTTGATAGCGTTGATTAGTTTGGTGCTATTGGCATAGGCAGAGACAATAGCGCTGACTTGCTTATTCATAGAGAGTGAAGCATCAATATGGACACCTAGTGTTTTCAGAGGAAAGGACTGGGATGATGCAGTTGTCGATGTTGGAATAGAGAGTCGAGTTTAGCTAGCGTGGATTTTTTGGCCAAGGATACTAATCTGTCTTGTCCCCATTGAGGCATAGGGCATTTGAGACCATCCATTCTTGAGTAGTGGAGTAGACTTGGCGTAGCGTTGGGTGATGAACCAGATAGAGGAAGGAGCACTTGGGTATTGTCAGCATAGTTAGTGTATGCGATCCCCAGTGCATCCAATTTATCAAATGGGGGGGCTTAGTGAAGAGATTGTAAAGCATAAGGGAAGTACAAGATCCCTGTGGGACGCCTCAGTGAATGATGGTGGGGGCTGCATTTGCTGTGTTGGTGAAGACTTTCATTGCTCTGCCTTCGAGGAAGGCGGCGATCCAGGAAGCTGCTTGGTCATAGAAGTGTGCATCATGCGTGAGGTGTGTGGTGAGGGTTTTGTGGTCAACAAGATCAACGCCGCTGAGAGGTCTAATACGAGGATTGGGGCGGGTTTGCCTTTGTCTAAGATCTGCGTGATTTGATTTGATTTTTAGATCTCTAACGGGGCGGTTTCAGTTCATGCCCTATGCGGAATCCTGGCTGTCTTTTTCCCAGTATGCAATTGGTTTCTAAATAATGTTGAATCTGGCTATGAGCGGCCTTGACTAGTATTTTGAGCAGAAACGGGACGGTAGTTATTGGCCGGTAGTTGTTGGGTTGGGTTGGATCTAGTGAAGGCTTTTTTTTTTTTTATTTTTTAAGAGGGGGCGCACCCACGCCTCCTTAAGGCTGTCTGGGACAATGCCTGATTTAAATGATGCGTTGATGAAAGCGGTAATGAGTGGGGCAATAGGCTCTGCACACTCTTTGATGATCCTGGGAGGGCGTATATCACCTTTGCATTGCAAAGGTTTGAGGTATTTGAGGATGTCTATGACCTTCTTCTGTAATGTCTTTAAATGCAAAATTAGTGAAGTTGGTGGTTTTGCTGCTTGGCAGGGTCTGTATTGGCTGGCTCTGGTTCATTAAGGCTTTGTAATGGTTTCGTGTTTTGTTTTGTAGTAGGTCTATTTTTTTTTTAGCATTACAGCTTGTATGCTAGAGCACCATGCTTCGTCTTTAATGATCTCATCTGTGCAGATAGGAGGGAAGTGAGTTCATTAAAGATAGTAAAGAGTACTTTGGATTGGTAGTTGGCGTCGAATATCAGTCGATTATACACTTTATTTGGTAGTGAAACTGGCGTCTTTGTATTGTTTGGCAATAGTTTTGAAGCTTTCTTTAGTGGTGTGACAGGGGTGAGCCCGCCAGTTTTTTTGCGCCTGGCGTTTATTATTACCTAAGGTTTGGAGCTCTTCCGTGAACCACGAGTTTGAGTGGAGGGACATTTTTTCCTTCTTTTCTTCTAGTGGGGCAGGTGTTGACTGCGTCAATAATAGTGTCCTTGAATATATCCGCTAGGATGCTTGGGTATTGTGAGAAAGGAGGTGCCAAGCATGGGATGTCAAGATATGGACGAAGGTTGTCTGTGGTTAGCTTTTTTTTGAACTTCTTGCTTGAGTAGCAGGTGCTTGTGTGGTGGTTTTTGGTGCTTGAGGCTGAGGGGGTGGTCAATTGTATACAATTGTGGTCAGTCCATGGGTAGGCTGAATTGGACGTGATGGTGGAGTCAGTTGTGGTCAACAACCCAGTCAAGGGTGCGTCCTTTGGAGTGGGTGGCGGTCATCATTTTCTGGGAGAAACCGAGATCTGTGAAGTCCTTGGAGAGCGCTGTAGCAGCTTTATCATTGGGATCGTTGAGTCCTAGGGTGAGGTCGCCTAAGAATAAGGTTTTAGTGTGTATTTATAATTTATTTTTCCGCTGAGTAAGTGGGTGACGTGACCTTGGAAGTCTGCAACGAGACCTCTAGGCCGGTAGATGACATGTATAATTATGGTGTTTTTGGGAGATGTATATAATTTGGCTGATAGGTGGGGTATGGGCCTAAAAGGTAGCGAGTCTTTGAAGATCAAGGCTACTCCCCCCCTATCTTAGTCTATCCTGTCTGAGGATAGAGTAACTTAGGGGTAGGGCTAATGTGATGGTTGGGCCAGCTCCCTCATGTTTCAGTGATGGCTAGTATATCTAAATCCTGGCTTGTGATGAGGTTGTTGCGGACATTGAGCAGGGTGCATTTATATAGTGGTGTGGGGTTATTTTTGTTTAGACGTGACCGGTTGGACGTTTTGGATGTGGACTTTTGGGTTTTAGCAGGGTTGAGTTTGGTCTTTGTTGGGAGACGAGGTACTGTGGATGGTGGAGTGACTGTTGAGATGAGGCTGGTTCAGTCCACCTTTGGTGTGCGTTCCTAGTCTGAGGTTTCTGAGGGTTGCGTGTGCCGGAATGACATTAGTGAGCATGGGTAGAGTGCGCGGTCTGAGTCTGAGTCTGGAATTGCAGTTGGGGATGAGAGTGAGTGCAAGTGTGGTGTGGTGAATTAGGCCTGTGAGTGTTGGTCCTGGTGCAAGGCGTTTGGACAGTTGGTTGGATCCACCCTGGCAAAAAGCAGTACGGTGCTGAGGAAAAGTAATATGCCTAGCAAGCTACGGTAGAGGAGTGTGGTACGCATGCTAAGTGGGAGAAGGTGGTACCGCATACAGTCTAGGTTAGTTCAAGCAGGAACGCCAGTAAATGTTCGGATATTCCTAAGAGGAATGTTTAGCGATAGAGCAGTGGGCTAATTAAAGCGCGCAATGCAATATAATTTAGGCTGTTTCAACATTCATTGGCGAGTGAACAACGGGCTAATTCAGCAAGCAAAGGCTAATGCCAGATAGCAACAGCACAAAAAGCAGGTGTGTTAACAACTAGCCTTGTGAATGCTTTTACTGCACAGTATTGTGCGTCGGCTGAAGACACGTGTAGGCCCGACTGAGTACAGTGATACTAAGGTGATGCAATAACTCGGGTGAGACGGAGACAGTGTATTAGCAGCACATGCAAGTTAGAATGATAATTGTGCAGTCTATTGAGAGTAATCCCCAGGTACAGGTACGATTAGCGGTGTAGAATGCCACCACGTTGTGTGGTCTGATGTGGATCCATTGCCGCGTGACAGCATGGATGAGATGAAATGGGAGTCAATTTAGGCAGCGCAAAGTGTTATGGCAATAGTACTCGCGTGCCGATATGCATGAATGAAGCGTTGTCTCTGGGTACAATAGGTTGTTGCTCCCAGTTGCTAACGGGGCCTTATTTGGCCTTCAGTGGCCGCCGGCTCTCCGCCTGCCGGCAGAAGTGATTTCCTTAAAATTCGAATACGTTACTTAGCAACGTAGAGGCATCCAAGCTTCGTTTTTGTGCCGATCAGCGCCCGGCATTTTGTTTTGCTTTCTGTGAATGCGGCCAACTGATTTCAACGGCCAAGGGCTGGGGGAGGCTTCTGATGGTGGTAGGGGCAGATGAAGTGGGCATCTAGTGGCAAAATATAGATGGCCCAAGTGGTATTCTGATGCTGGATCAGCTGCAATGATCCGCTCTGTGCCGGATGTAGTAATCTCCTGTAACTTACCTGAAGTACTGGAGGTCCACTTTGTTACACCGGAGTGGCGATGGCAGCAGTTCCTAAAGGTGCTGCGGGAGGTCGGAGGGGGGGGGGGGAGGCTCCTGCCCTCTCCACCTGCTCGATGCTCTGTGATATCTTTCGTTCTTGGCAGGCTATGGGTTCTTTTCAGGTCTGCTTCTAAGGCCTGCAGCCCTAGTGTGGGCTCTGTGATACTTGCTATCTTTTCGTTCTTGGCAGGCTGTGGGTTCTTTTCAGGTCTGCTTCTAAGGCTTGCAGTCCTAGTGTGGTCTCTGTGATGCTTGCTATCTCTTCCTGCTTGTCTGTTGTGCCTGCTAAGTGCTGGATTTATTGCTTAGGAAACATACCTCATTATTGTATGGTCTCTCCCTTTCAGCCTGATTCTTGCCCTGGTGACCTATATATAACTGGTCAGAATTTGGTATAGTCCCCAAATAGGGATTCCTATTGGAGTTTCTTAATTTGGTCTAACGGCTTAGGCTTCTAAGTTGATTCTTACCTTGTTTTCTCTTGGGGACACCAGAGCCACCACTGTGAGGTTGCCTGTGGGCGGCCCAGCAGTGTTTCTATCTCGAATGATGCCAGCTATGGGCAGCAGGATGACCTCAATGTGATGTCAATGTGCGCCGGAAGCCCTTTGGGTTGCTTGGTTGTTTCCTGCCCATTGTGTTAATGCTGCTGCTTGGGACACGCTATTTTACATTAAGTTAATAAAAAAGGCCTACCACAGGTTTCTGCGCTTGGAAGACCTGTTGGACAATACAAAGCTGTTTGGCTACGAAGAGGTGGGGTTGCTGAAGCGGCAAATCCTGAAGGCGATGAGCTGGTAATTGGTGACGTCCAGCATTTCTTCTGCACTTCAACGTTCAACTTTCAATGCAATCATTGTTTCTTTTTTTTCAAAATAATAAATAAATAAAAAGAATGGTATTTGAATTTATTGCACCACCTTCTCATGTAGTTACCACCGAAACTCCAACCCACGGTCTGAGACCTCGCATAGTTCCCTTCTGGTGTGAATTTGTGCTATAAACTGGTAGGCGGGTACAGCTGCTCTGAATGTGTGTACTTACATTCCGGTCTGTGCTAGTCTCCAGGCTTCCGAGAACCTTTGCGGTTGAAATCCCGGGATTGCATAAGAATACGTGCATAGCATTTCATCATCATGAATACAGTGGAGGAAGGCAAACCATCGCAATACTATATATTAATGTGTTAATTCACCAAGAGAATATGTACATTTACAATACAATGACTTCAAAATAAGGGTCTAGAGTCTGCCCCATCCCTGGTTTTATGTGAACCTATAGGTTGACCCTCTAGTTATGGTTACTGTGTGTTTTGCTGATGAGACTAGGTTTTAATTTCCTCCCAGTCTGCTGGTTGATACGCTGCAGGCAATACACTGCTGCATTCTTTTTTTTTTTTTTTTTTTTTTTTTTTAATTTTATTGGTTTTTACAAACCTTTAAAATCTGACACAAGTTAACCACACATCTTTATCAAAGTTCCTTAGACCCATCCACGTAACATCCATTACTATAACTTTGTCAACTTTTTTCCATCTCTGGTTATTCAACCAAGTTCACCGTTTACCAGAGAACTTTCAAATATTGGTAGCAGACGTGCTTCTATAATTTCCAGCAATCTTGTTAAGGGCAGGATTAGTTTTAAGTCACTGCATTCACATGGTACATTTTGTTACGCTATAGAATGTTGATAGTTTGCAGGATTAGTTTACATAGAGCAGGGATCGTAAGTGCTGGGAGCTATTGTAAGGCAAGACCTCCAGACAATAAAAACAGTCATCTAAGGAAAAAGGCTCCGTGCACTGCTTTGCAAGAAAAAAAAGGTTTATTTTGTATGCAAAAAGGAAAAGGTATCGGAAGGTCCCATAGAACCAAACTGACACAGAGTTCAGTTCAAAGCAAGTACATGTTTTTGAAGATCACGTGAACAATAGAGTGCTATCCCACCACTTTCATTGGCTAGCACCGATAAACATACTAGTAGTCCACTATAGTCCCTTATCCGATTGGCCACATCCTAACGGGGACCAAAATTGAGGTTGGATAAGCAGGAGCTAAAGCCAGCTCCTGGCTATCCGGCGTCAACAAGTGACGGAGCTACCACTGGAGAACCAGGAGCTATTGCATAGCATGCCACAAATCTAACTTCCTCATAAAATGCAAACCTGTTTTGTCACCTATGCTTTACATGTTGCATAAATGTGTCCTAATGCTTATTTATAGTCGTCTTGGTAGCATTTGGTGTCGAGCTAAACAGGCTCTTCTAGGATTCAAGCAGGAGCTAAATGGCTCCCAGCTCCCGCTAGTGTCCTAAACCTACATGTTGGCAGATCGAGCCCTCTAACCTAACTCCCACGGATTTGTGCTTTGGGAAGGCTGCAGCTGTACCTGCGCTCTGCTGTTCGCTTTCCAATCCTGGTTCAAGGGCCTGCAACTGAATACAATGAAATCGTTACCTATTTGGCATGAATGCCACTGTTTTCCAGCTTCACTACTGGGACTTGGGAAAGGTCAAAACCTTCATTCTGCCACACTTCTGCCTTCCAAGAGGGAATACAAAATGCTAGACTTCACTTCCATTATGGCAGTGCTTCAGTAGTTCCTCACTCGGCCCCAGAGTCTGCACCACCATTGTCACACATTACCACTTCTTGCTACAACTATCATTTCAGTACTGCTACTCAATGCCCTATACCTGGGCCTACCTAAGCCTCTATAACCTGCATGCCTGCTTTCTTGTGTGCTAATAGATTTTCCATAGTCTGAATCTTTTGCCGGTGCTTGTATGCTGTATGTGCATCCCAACGCTATTTAAAGCCTAGTAGGCTTGCAACAAATAGATGCAAGGAGCAACTTCTCACTGGGAGTGTGCAGCACACAGTGCATTAGTGACTCGCTCCTCTGGGGTAGCTTCTACTTATTGGGTTGCGCCTCATGCCCAGAACTGCTTTTACCTCCTACTGATCCGATCTGAATACAGTAACGTTGTGAATTGTTGGCTCCCCCCAGGGTGCTAATTAATTACCAATCTGGTTGCTCGGATCGTGAGCTGAATCTCACGATCCAAACCTGCAGCATTCCAAGAAACCTGATGGCTGCTCCCCGGCCCTGCCATCTTCCCCTCTCCTCAGTCACCGTTTCCTCCCCCCCCCTCCTTCCGGGCCGCCATAGAAATGGAAGAGGGGTTCTAGCTTGGAGCCCCGTCTCCCCGCTCCATGGCGGCCATCTGAGTTTAGTATTTTGTATGAATGAACGGAACTCCCAAGGCTTCCCGTTCAGTTGTACAAAAGAACAAAAGACATTACTGTCAGCACCCCAGGTTTCCGGATTGGTAACCTGGGGGTGTTAATGGCATAATACCCGGACCACATTGGGTGGTGATGGCACCGGGGGCCCATCCATTTACCACCTGATCCGAACCACCTGTTGGGGGTGTTACTTCTTGACTGCGAACTGTGAAAAGGAAATGGGCAGGGGGCTAAAACAGAACTTTTTTTAAAAAAAATGTGCACTTTAATGTGACGTGGTGTTGCTATTTTAATAGTTTTATTCTTTGTGTAAAGTAACAATCTGTGTTTATTTGCAATGATTTTAAAAATGCATCCTCTGTGAAAGGGAACTTTACCAGAAGGTGACGCTGATCTGCTTTATGTAGATGAGCATGTTGTGGGGCATGGCTGTGCACCGCTCAGGGAACTGTGTGTAATGACCTTCTCCAGTCTCCTCCACCCCTTTACTGTGTGTTCTGTACACCGTAGTAAGAACTGGCACAGCCACGACTGTCCTTTTCAAAGAAATGCAAAGCTTAATGTACCTTAACCTTTGCACGAATTAGGAAATAATGAAATATGGTACGTGTTCATCGTGGTGAATTGTACTCTGCAGTTCTTTCTCTGCATGTTGCGAGAGTGACTCTGCTGTCCTGTTTCTTTTCAAGGACTGATGGCAGCTTCGTGGTGCATGATGTCCCCTCTGGGTCCTATGTGCTTGAGATAGTGTCCCCAGCACACAGATTTGAACCTCTTCGCGTGGACATCACCTCAAAAGGAAAAATGAGGTAAGTCTCATGCCTGTGGCCTGAGTTTGATCAGATTCTGGATCTGTGACAAAGGCTGTCCCCCGCTTCCTTGGACCTCTAGCAGCGTGACCTTTGAGAGGGGTTATGGCACTTGGAATGTTTCCCTAAAGTCAATTTACACATGTTCTTGATATGATTAACATGCGTTTTGTTTGAACGTAGTGATTTGTACTTCATGCAGCGATTGGAGAAGTTATGTACAAAATTATCAGAATGAGTCACTTTCTGGGATGTCTGCATCTGGACAGTGCCCAGTCTGTATTTCATATAGTGGCTTCTATGAGCTGTAACCATTCATTGTAATTTGTGAAAAGTGACCTTCAGCTGTCCCTCACCGCAAAAGTGTAATCATGGTATTCTTGTGACATTAGTCACCCCACCGAAACCTCCCACATCATGCACGGTGTGTGAGTGTAGTCTTCGTGCACACCATGTCCTGCACCAGATGGCTGATTAGTGTTCATGCCACCTCTCGCTCCGCGTACACTCCTAACTCGCGCATCTAATGTAAGAGTGCACCCCAATCTTCTACACCAAATCTTTGCTGTAACTGTGCTGTGCTTCTATTACACTGCCTGTGTAACCTCGGCATCCATCACATAGTGAGAGTATGACCACTGCATTCATTATATGTCCTGAACTGCAACGGCGGGACCACCACACCATCTGTCCCATGGTCTGCTCTGCCTCCCTGTTGCCAGTAAATGCAAGCTTACTGTGACTTGTTTGGGACAGTGTTTGATGTACAGCTTTCCCCTTGCTGCATGCGTCTGTGACTTGCCTTCTCTTGGACACCGGGCTTCCCCACATGGGTGCCAGGCTTGCCCTCTTCTTGTACTGAGTGCATGCACAGCTTGTCTGATGGTTTATTTTCTCTCCTTAGGGCTAGATTTGTGAACTACATAAAGACATCCGAGGTCGTTCGGCTCCCTTACCCACTTCAGATGAAATCCTCTGGACCACCGTCTTACTTCATAAAGAGGGAGTCCTGGGGCTGGACGGACTTCCTTATGAACCCAATGGTATGTACAAGAGCCCACAGGGCGTTCTATTCCATTTCCGTTCTCTAGCTAAAACTACAATCTCCAGCAGCTTTGTAGTTTCCTCTGCTTTCTATGACGTCGTCCAGTGCGTCGGCGCATCTAAGCGGTTTGTGCCGGTTCGTGTACATTGAGGTTTTGTGCTGTGTAGAATCCCTGTGTTGCTTCAAAACTGAAGCGAAAGGAAGTATGCTGCAGCCTTGTATTATATCTCCCCGGTAAACCTGGTTTGCACGATGTCTCGTAGTGCGTTGATTCTGCAGATACAGCAGAACCGTAAGGCTAGGCTGGGAGCTCGTTCTCGTGATTCTGCACATGTTGGTATGGAAATTAATGCAGCTGGACCACCTAGCCCCCAACTTGACTGGTAATGAAGAGGCTCAGTTAGTAACGGATTATGAAAAAGTTGCAACAAATATGCAGGGGACTACTCACTTATAAAGAGTAGTACCCTTTAGGGTTTTTAGCCGTGCAACAACTAGTCACATTTCCTATTTTGAAATGCTATTTAACACCAGTTCTCTGGTGTCATGCCACAGAATTAGCAGATTTTCACTGATACCCACGTGATTAGTGATAAGTCATGGTGCCAAAAAATTCACAATGGTTTTATTCAAAAAATAAATCCACATCAGGTGGGCATCATAGACTGTTCTACTAAGGCAGGAGGTCCCAAACTCAAGCCTAAGGCCTCTAGCGAGGAATTACTTACCGGTGCAGGCACCTTTTTGGATTTCATCAAATTTCAGATGGCAATCTCAGAAATTGTGGCCAAAATGAAACCCACTTGCTGTAAAGGAGATGTCTTTCCTGCCACCTATTTCAAAGAATACTTGACTAGTATTGTTCCTTTTGGTTATGACATTCAGTAATTGGTCCTTCCAGGAAGGGTCAGTTCCAGAATATATTAGAGAGTCATGGATCTCCCCCTACTAAAAAAGGATAATTTAGATCCTAATGATCCTGTCAACTACGGGCCTATGGCAAACGTTCCCTATTTGCTGAAAGTTATAGACTAGGTTGCTTGTAGTCATTATGAGACCTTTGTTGAAGAGAAGGGAATCTTGCCAAGGGACAATCTGGTTTCTGTTAAAAGCACGGGACTGAGACTGTGCTTAAGGATCTAAAATCATGTAAAGCCGACATTGTAGTTCGAGGTGGCCTATCAATGCTGTTGTCGCTTGACTTGTCTGCCGCCTTTGATCTGGTGAATCACGGGTTGTTGGCGGACAGGTTGATCAATGTAGGTTGCTGCTCGGGGCTAGCCGCAAAATGGTTTAAATCCTTTCTTGGACCAAGGAAGGCAAAAGAGAACTCTATCACAGCAAGCTCAACTCCGCTGTGGTGTCCCGCAGGGTTCCTACCTGTCACCATTGTTGTATAACGTCTACTCCAAACCTTTGTTGGATCTCCTTGATGGTCTGGATGTAAAATTAGCAAATTATACGGATGACGCCCAAATCAACACAGAACTATCTGGATCATATGACAGGATTTGCCGCCATTAAAACGTGGATGGCAATGAATTTCCTTGTCCTAAGTGATCAAAAACAGATGGTGATCTTGGGCACAGATGCCAAATTGAAAAAACTCAACCCACAATATTGGGTCTTCGTGATTGAGGATATTGCGATTCGGGTTTCTGATTATGTAAAAATGTCAGGTATTTTTTGATCCAAAATTAACATTAAAAAACATGTCTCCCATTTGAGCTCGAGCTGTGCTTCTATAATGCAGCTCCTCTGGCAGATATGCCCAGATCTATCGGCGAAAAATAGAGCTCTAATTGCAACAGCCACAATTAATACAAAGTTGGATCATTGCAATAGTCTGTTGGTGGGAACATCACAAGGAAATGTAACAAACCTCCAAGTTATTCGGAATGGGGCAGTTGCAGCCGTTTATGGCCTGAAGCGCAGAGAACACATTACTCGTGCCCGACAAGGGCTGCACTGGCTCCCCATCTGACATAGAATTCACTTCAAAGCCTCAAGTGTGGTCTATAAGTGCCTGGCTGGTGATGCAGCGCCCGATCTCCGTACACGGGTTAGAAGAACACCAGTCAGGTGCACCTTGAGATCTAACAAGGAGGATCTTCTGGTGCAGCTATGCTATCTGCTAAAAAGGTTTGGAGGATCTTGCTTTAACTTTTGGGCACCCAATATTTGCAATGCGCTTCTGCAGTCCACCAGGCAGCGTCCCTCAGTTGCACAGTTTAAAAAATACCTGAATTTTTTTGCTTGAAAAGGAAGGTGACTAAAATCTTAAAGCCACACATTTTTGTGCTCCACCTTCATTGTTTCCTGTAAGTTATGTGAGCTCCCTGAGGCTCACAGGTGTGTTGGCGCAAAATATAGAAAACAAATAGAATAGGAGGGGCTTAATGGGGTGTTCATGGATGGCGGACATGTAATGTAGCACAACCAACAGGATCTAGTGGCTCACAAAGTGTTCTTTTCTGAAGCTGTGCAGAGAAGGCCGGCTGCTTTTAAATCTTCCTGTGAGCGTTGATGATCTGTGGGAACTTGAGGCATGATCCCGTCATGGGAAGGACTGTGCTAGCAGAGCCAATGCAGACTCCCTAGCTCAGACCCCACGATGTGGTTCTCTCTTGCCGAACTGGTAGATATTGAGAGGTGATGAGCAAAAACACGGGGCACACCTATGATTTAACAAAAGAGTATTAGGGTATTTTAGAGTAACCTTTATAGAATTAGAGATAATTTGAGGTGCAGGGGAGAAAAGACTCAACCTGGGCAACTATGTTGGGAAAATGGCAGACAAAAAGTGGTGGTTCCTAAAGAATTTAGGAACTCCCGTCCCCTGCACACTGTCAGATATCTGCAATGCAGATCAATAACTTTCCTGTTTTTTTGTTTTACTAAATTTCATAACACACAGTTCAATAGACAAATAGGTGGAGCAGTCACAATGAATAACAAGCTCACAAAATTTGTATAGACAACAAACATGATATTTATTGTACAATATCTCTGTGCCCGACGCGTTTCGAGTATAAACTCTTCTTCAGGGGCAAAAACATATTTCACAATTCATAATTCGATTTCTAGAAAAAAGTAGAGAAGGGTACAACTTAGTATTTTGCATATAATTCAATTATTCATACAAACTTTCAAAACATTAAATCATAGATGTAGTTTGAAACATTGTCAAGAGATGTCTAGGATAGTACCTAGTAGCTCGGTTTAGTATAAGTCCAGTCAGATAAGTAGTATCTCTAACCAACACGAAAAGGATATATAATTTACACACAAAGATATTGAGAGGTGACCAGGGAGACGTGTGAAAGTTAACCAGTTAGTGGCTTTACAGTCAGTCATCTTTCTGTGACTTGTAAAAACCTTCTCATTCATTTTGTTTCTCAGAATGGAGCATTTCAAGCTTGGATCCATTCTATAATGCAATGAGATTTATTTTCCCTCTTGGATCCCAGAATGCAGCATTCCACACTTTTTTTTTTAAAAAAAAATGTTAAGCTTTGGGATGTTCAGTTCCTAGTGTGCAGCGTTGCCAACGTGTATCAATTCTTTTATAATTGGGCCACTTTGCAATTCCTGATATTGCATTTTCCCCTGTTGTATCCTTTCTCACTTGTGTTGTGCATGTGATGCTTTGCTTGTTTGGTTCTCAACATGCAGCGTTTCTTAATCTGATCAACTCTCCCTGTATAAACTGGTGTGCTCTGGAAATTTCTAATTAGGTTCCTAGAATGCCCACTGCTCCACTCACGTCTCTTTTTTTTTAATTCTTTGATATATCGCAATACAAGAACACATAAGTAGCAAACAAATCAGTTGAAAATATTGTAAACAAACATTACATCCAAAGAATACTGATACTAATTGAAAAAAAAAGAATAATGCATTTAAAAAAACATTAATGCATGTTCAAAAACACCTCCCAGACCTTAGCATGTAAGTGTATTTTCCCCTGCTTTCTATAAATCAACTTTTCAACAGCCGCCAAAGAGACCATCTCACCAACCCAAAATTCTGAGTCAGGCGGAACTCGTTATTTGCAGCCTCTCAAGATCAGTTTCTTGGCGATTGACGCACTCCTAAACAAGGACTTTCTCTCAGATATGGACAAATCCTCAAGTAAGACACCACTGCCCCAAACCATCGTCTTGAAATCCAAGTCAATACTGCAATCCAAGACCTGTAGACATATAGTACAAACCTCCTGCCAAAAACCTCTGACCCGGACACAATCCCACAGTAAATGTTCAAGAGTGCCAGTCTCCACATCACAACACCAACATACATCTGAATCGGACATACCTCTGCCTTTGAGTCTTTCCGGGGGACCAATAAACCCGGTTGAGAATTTTAATTTGCCTAGAACGCTCACACAAATTGATAGAGTAAAGCGTAACATTTACACACATCTCAAGCCACGAATCCGCTGTGATTTCGCAACCCAGCCCTCTACTGCATTCATCCAGCAGACCAATGTTTTCTTTGTAGTGAGCAATAATCCGGCGATAAACTTTACTCGCAACAGGCTGACAGTCCACCACAAAAAACTCCACACTCACAGAATCATTCCCATCAATCTCACCAATGCATCTCTTTAATTTCCTGTAATCTGCTACTGAAAGGTTTTAAAACTGAAATTCGTGCACAACACATCAAAATCAACCCACTTCCCATCTCTGTAGACATCGCCAATCCAATGAACTCCACCAACAAACCATTCCGGCCAAAATATAGGTCGGCCGCCCACTGTAATCTGTTTATTCAGTCAAATCGATGTCGAGGTGATTTCAAAGCAATCGAGCCACAGATATCATGAGAGTTCATCCAAACATCTCTAAAAAATTCAGTGAAAGGAGATCTCTTACCACGTTTGCTAACTGTCGTAAGTAGAGCCCGCGGTGCAAGAGGACCCAAAGATCTCGCCTCCGTGTTAGGCAGAAACCTGTGCAGTTCCCTCTGGGACCACTGCAAAAGATTTAAGACTACAGGTGTTTGGCAGTAAACCCACTTGGTAGCAGTCTGTACCACACAGATTCACTTGGTAGCTGTGGCTGAGCAGTCAGACTTCCCTCAAGAAGAGTTGGGCCGTATTTGGGGTATACAAGATAGGGCAATTTACACAGTAGAACAAGCAGACACGGAACAGAGCTTAGGTGAAAAGATATATAATTATTTATTTAAAAACACATCTATGGAAAACACACTGGCACTAATATGGCAAACAACTTCAATCACAGTTACTATAAGTATATATCAATCCCATAACAATATTTCGACAAGTCTAGGTTCAATGGCACCACTTATTTGCAGACAGAGGTGAATGCTTTAACCTAGATGGCACTCTAGTATTCGTTAGAAAGGGAGAGAAAAAGGCAGGGTATGAAACCAACTCAGTACTAACACTTTTACGCAACAAATGCAAGGCGAGCAAGGCAGGGTCGACTGTAAATCACAAAGTTCAGAGGCCAGGCCCACTCGGAGAGAGGCAAGGCTGTATGTCCCCAAAGTATCACAAGTCTTTGGAGCAAAGTGTCACAGAGAGGTTGGACCAGTTTAGAACAAAAAGTTAAGAATGTCTGGACGCGACCCAATGGAAAGGTAAGGATTCAAGACACCTCACGCTAACCGTCACAAGGGAAGCCAGGCGGACACAGTACCTTGAGAGTGAAGAGACGGCTCCGGCGGGGGCAGTTGTTCCTGGTGGTGGATGCAAGTCGGGGCTTTGGCAGAAGATGAGATGATCTCGTCGTCGAGGAAAGTTGAAGATCGTTGCACCACCAGGGAAGAGACCAGCCGCAGAGTGCTCAATCACAAGGCACCACCTTTTGGTCGCGCTACAGTGGTCAGTGGCTATCCGGTTGCCGGGGTGCTCAGCACGGGAAATTCGACCACTGGAAGCGAAGAAAAAGCAAGGGACTGGTTGTTCCCACCAGTCAGGGGAAGAAGACTCTCCAGCGGGGAGATCGCCTCTGTCGTTGGGAAGTGGTGAGTCGGTTCAGCAGGGCTCCACCGGAGGTGTCGTCGTTGCAGGTAGGCTCAGCTTTACCCAGCTTTACCCTCGTCTGTTTCTAAGGTCCTGTGGCAACTTCTGAAGATCCAGTCCCAAAAGTCGTGCTTTTATGCAGAAAACCCCCATTCATTCAGCCTAGCTGTCAATCAAACATGCTAAGTGGTGAGCGGGGCGGCTCACCACTCGGGCCAATCACACAAGAGTGCGACTTGAGTTGGCAAGGCAACTCAGTCCAGGGTGCCTAAACCCCCTCCCACACCCCGTGTGGTACCCAGACAGAATGGCACCACTCTGGAGGGCTTCTGTACAGAAGCCTGCCAAAAGTGGAACAAAGGGCTCAACCTTTGGTTTCGGTGTTACAGAGGCGAACACATACGCCATTTTAAAAACCGAGTTCTGGCAGAAAATACCAACCGGTGGATTTATTTAAGACAAATAAACCGGCGGTATGTTAGAGACTAAGGGGGGAAAAGTGTTAGCCTCGAACAATGGGAAGAAACCCATAGGAATATATTTGCGGTCCAATATAAAAAGTAGTATCCACTGCCACCAGCCAAAACTCGACGAGGGGGACGGGACAGTGCCCCCTCGAACAACAGATCCCCCCCCTCCGAAGCCTGTTGCCGCAACATGTAAGCAAGCCATCTGTCACACTTTTCCCCCTTCTCAAGGTAGGCACACTTGATTCTATACAAATCCTTCTCAGCTCTAGTACTCAGAATGTCATTCAAGCCCTTTTTCAATTTCTTCAATTCTCTCTTCATATCTGCGTCATTAGAATCGCGCACCAAACCATTCATCACTTCAGCAATATGCGTCTCAGCCTCCAACTGAGTCTTCGCCAGCCTCTTCCTCCTGCCACACAACAATCCCAAAGCAATACCCCTCATCGTACATTTGAACGCCTCCCAAGTAACACTTTTACTGATCTCATCGGAACAATTCTCTCCTGCAAAGCATTCAGCTACCGTTCTGATTTTGTCCAAAATAGTCTTGTCATGAAGAATTGAGGTGTTCATCCTCCATTGAAAGGTCCTACAGCATCCACAACCCAAAGACCGACTCAGGAATATGGGTGCATGGTCCGTGACCGCAATGTAACCTATCCGACTTCTCAAAAGATTTGCAGTCCCCCTACCTGCCGTAAAAAACATATCTATCCTTGAGTAAGAATTGCGAGACCCAGAGAAAAATGTAAACTCCTTGGAGTCGGGGTGTTGCAATCTCCAACAATCCTTCAGATCAAAATCCCCAACCATTGTTCGAAATGAGCAAAAATGTGCATCTTTTCTCTGAATGGTTTTACGTCCAGTACAGTCCACTAAAGGATCAACAACCAGGTTGAAATCACCCCCAAGAATGACATTGGGGGAATTCAAACTGAGTATGAACTGTGATGCATTCCCAAAGAAAGAACCATTGTCCACTGAGGGGGCATAAACATTTCACAACACGTGATGTGCACCTTGAATTTCCACCGGGAGAGCCATAACCCTACCTTCCTGATCACATCTAGATTTCAGAACCCTAATAGGTGAACCCTTACTTATCGGAATCGCAACGCCCTTGCTCTTAGAGGAATAGCGAGAAGCAACATCATCACCCAACCATTTCTTGTGCAACACCCCAATATCCTCCAACAAAAGGTGAGTTTCCTATAAAAAATAAACATCACATTGCATATCCATTAAGCTGTTCAGAATCTTCTGTCGTTTGACAGGATTGTTCATCCCATTGACATTCCAGGAAGAAACCAAAAGCCGAGATCCCCTAGCGGAAGACATGACCAGAAATACAAGAGATCTAGGGAAAAAAGCCATAAAAAGCTGCAAAAAAGAAACAAACCCACACCCTCTGAAACAGAAAAAGGACACCAATGTGAAGAAGCAAAGAAAGACCAACCCAATACCCCCCGCACCCCTCCCAAACCCAATGGAATCTCTATGTAACGAATCCTATTATGAGACCCAAGCCAAGCAAAGAGCAACAGTATGCTCTCCACCTGTCATGCATGCTGGACGCTACGCTCGTAGAACAGCTAGACCGTTCTACTCCAAATGGAGGCTATTCGATACGTTACCGGGAAAACGACGTTTACACTTTTCACGTCGCTAACTTCACGTGACTTTTGCTTCGTCACGTGAACTACGGTATCACGTATTTAAGCAGCGTAGAAACTTCACTCGCTGCTTCTGATCGTCTCTATTGGCGTCGTGTAGCTGAACCTCTGATCTACATCCTGGTATATTCCTACAGCTACTTTTGGGCCTTCGATAGCGTGTGTTCCGCCACACGCTGATTCCTGGAGCTATCCCTTCGCGTGCTATTCCACACGCGCTCTTCATCTTCAAGTGCGGCCGGCCCAGGCTGCGTAAATCCTGCCCGCGTGTAAAGTCCACACGCGCTCTTTGTCTTCATACGCGGCTGGCCAAGGCTGCGTAAAACCTGCCCGCGTGTAACATCCACACGCGCTCTTCGTCTTCAAGTGCGGCCGGCCCAAGACTGCGTGAATCCTGCCCGCGTGTAAAATCCACACGCGCTCTTTGTCTTCATACGCGGCTGGCCAAGGCTGCGTAAAACCTGCCCGCGTGTAACATCCACACGCGCTCTTCATCTTCAAGTGCGGCCGGCCCAGGCTGCGTAAATCCTGCCCGCGTGTAAAGTCCACACGCGCTCTTTGTCTTCATACGCGGCTGGCCAAGGCTGCGTAAAACCTGCCCGCGTGTAACATCCACACGCGCTCTTCGTCTTCAAGTGCGGCCGGCCCAGGCTGCGTGAATCCTGCCCGCGTGTAAAGTCCACACGCGCTCTTTGTCTTCATACGCGGCTGGCCAAGGCTGCGTAAATCCTGCCCGCGTGTAACATCCACACGCGCTCTTCGTCTTCAAGTGCGGCTGGCCCAGGCTGCGTGAATCCTGCCCGCGTGTAAAATCCACACGCGCTCTTCGTCTTCAAGTGCGGCTGGCCAAGGCTGCGCGAACCCTGCCCGCGTGTAAATCCACACGCGCACGTTGTCTTCACACGCGGCTGGCCCAGGCTGCGCGATTCCTGCCCGCGTGTAAATCCACACGCTCACGTTGTCTTCAAACACTATTTTCTTCTAACTCCTGCATCTGTGGAATTAACAGAAGGATTGATCCCTAAGTGGGAAGGAAGCCTTTCAAGGATTATTGGAAGTGACTTTGAACTGAACTTGGGACGCTATCCTGTGGTGAATTCAACCCGTATCTAGCGTGAGCCTCGTTCCGTCCGGGATAAGTCTCCCTTACTAATTTTCCCTTCCCTGTCGTTTTGTTCTTCATTTCAAATCCATCAAGAGACTTCTGGATTGTTCTACCCAGAGATACAGGTCAGTGTGATCATTCCTGTCATTATCTAACTCATCATACTCAGGTTGGAGCAGTTATTCATGATACTTTAATTTGTCCTAGGCTGGATTACTATACCTTACCCACGCCCTTTCCAGTGATCCATCGCTCTGCCTGTTTTATCAGCCAGAGGGTTGTATCATTTGGAAGGTCTTTGTTGACTTCACGACTATCAAGTCGGGTGAACAGGGATCCGGAAGACCCTACCTCCTGTATCCTTTTGAATATTGTATCCTTTTCGGTTGATACTTTGGTGCATTCTGACAGAATCAGAAGCCATGGAGGGTACGGATCCTTTAACTGTTTTGACACAGTTGATCCACGATTTGAGAAACGAAATGGTTACTGCACAGGACATGTTACGGCACCGTATGGACGTTATGCAAGACGCCCTACATGGTAGTCCTCAGGGAACTCAAGCGCCGATGGCTACCGCATCCGGATCTGGGACTACGGCACCCCCACAGGAGACTATTAACGTGGTTATGCCCACTCAGTTTCCCTTGGCCCCTCCAGAAAGGTTCACGGGTGATCCCAAAACCTACAGAACCTTTGTAAACCAGTGCCGGCTCCATTTCCTTTGCCGTCCTACGTCTTTTCCTGACCTAACCACAAAAGCAGCCTTCGTGCTTTCCCATTTAGGGGGCACGGCTGCTGCTTGGGCTAACCCTTTGTTGGAAACTAATAGCCCTTTGTTGTACGATTGTGACGATCTCTTGACTGCTATGAGTAAAGTCTTTGACATGCGTTACTCTACTCAAGCCACAGATTTGGAGTTGCTTAACCTACAACAAGGCAGCCAACCCCTTATGTCTTACGTCGCCCGGTTCAATCAACTGACGGCGGAAACCCAATGGCCTGACAGCAAGAAAACGGCTGTTTTTTACAAGGGTCTTTCTGAAGAACTGAAAGACGCCTTATCTACTGTTCCTGTGGTTCCTACGGGTTTCCCAGAGCTGCTTGATTTGGTTCTACAAATCGACGCCCGAAGGAATGCTCGAAAGGGAGAGAAAAAGCCCTTCATGCCAGTCTCGGGGCGGTCAGAGACACCAGCAGTCATCTCTAACGACCCTGAACCCATGCAAATAGGCGCCGTGAGAGGCCGATTGTCCAATACAGAACGGGAGAACCGAAGAAAAAACCACTTATGTATGTATTGTGGTTCTTCCGAGCATTTATTGGCAACATGTCCTAAAAAACCCGTCAAGCGTGCGGGAAACGCCAAAACTCGACATTAGCAGGAGTCCCTATGTCGAGTGTTTCATCGGACTCCAGTACCATTCCTAAACATGCACCTGTAATAGTACAGGTGACGTTACATTGTGATGAGCGAGAAGTGGTTTCCAAGGCCATGGTTGATTCTGGCGCCACCAGCAATTATATAGACATCACCTATGCCAAGAACCGTTCCTTACCCCTAGTAAACAAGAAAAAACCTGAAACGGTGAATACCGTGGACGGATCTGTGTTAACTTCTGGTATGGTAACCCAGGAGACGGTACCTGTTCGGATGACGTTATCAAATAACCATTCAGAAGAAATCGTCTTCGATGTTATTGCTGCTCCGCAGTACGAGATCATACTTGGTCTTGCATGGTTAACCCTTCACAATCCTACTGTTGACTGGGTTTCGGGATCGCTCCAATATCCTTCGACTCATTGCAACGAACATTGCTTTACCAGTCAGGAGGTGTCAGATAATCAACACATATTGGCCTCTGTGGTGGAGGATTCTGCTATCAGCGTTGTACATCAATGCGACAATATCATACCATGCGAATACGCTGATCATGCTGATGTCTTTGATAAAGGCCAGGCAGAACAATTACCTCCTCATCGACAGTACGACTGTCCTATCGAACTGATTCCGGGTGGCAAAATTCCTACAGGCCGTGTTTATTCTTTAACACCTAAAGAAGATGTCGTGTTAAAGGAATACATAGACAAGGCGCTAGCCATGGGCTTTATACGACCCTCGCAATCTCCTGCTGCATCTCCTCTATTCTTTGTTCCTAAGAAAGAGGGAGACCTCAGACCCTGCATTGATTACAGGGCACTTAATGATATCACCATCAAAAACCAATACCCCTTACCGCTAATAAACGTGCTGTTGGATCAGTTAGGCACTTCCAGCTACTTCACCAAACTGGACTTGCGAGGTGCATACAATTTGGTTCGCATTCGTGAAGGCGACGAATGGAAGACCGCTTTTAAGACACGGTATGGTCTTTACGAATATTTGGTGATGCCTTTTGGTCTGTGCAATGCTCCCGCCACATTTCAATTCTTCATGAATGATATATTCAGAGACATCATGGACCGATTTGTGGTTGTCTATCTGGACGACATTTTGATTTACTCCTCATCTCTATCGGAACACGTCAGACATGTTACTACAGTCCTACAAAGACTTAGGGAGAACCACCTCTATGTGAAAGCCGAAAAATGTGTCTTTCATTCGCAGGAAGTGGAATTCCTTGGTTACGACATTACCAATCTAGGTGCTCGAATGAGTCGTTCCAAGGTAAAGGCCGTCTTGAATTGGCCAATTCCACATAACGTCAAATCGCTACAGTCTTTCTTGGGCTTTGCGAATTTCTATCGCAGATTCATCCATTCCTTTTCCAAAACAGTAGCTCCTTTGACGGCTTTAACTAGTTCCAAAGTACCTTTCTGTTGGAACCAACATGCCCAAGCAGCATTCGAAAAACTGAAGGAAGCATTTACCACTGCACCCGTGCTTCAACATCCGGATCCTGATCGCCAGTTTATCGTTGAAGCGGATGCATCCAGTGTCGCTATTGGCGCAGTGCTCTCACAAGTCTGCACCGAAACCAAGGAGGAACACCCAGTGGCTTTCTTCTCTCGTAAACTCACCTCATATGAACGGAACTACACCGTTACTGAACGGGAACTACTGGCTATCAAAGATGCCTTCCGAGAATGGCGTCATCATCTTCTTGGGGCCAAACAACAGGTGTTGGTGTACTCTGACCATAGAAATCTCCAAGCATTCAAATCCATGAAATGCCTTACGGCCCGTCAGGCCAGATGGCATGTCTTTTTTGCCCAATACGATTTCCAGGTCACCTATCGTCCTGCCCGAGAACATATTAAGTCGGACGCTTTGTCCCGTATGAGTAAAGAGGCGCAGGAAGAAAAACAAGTACAGATCCAGCTGTTGGCAGATCATGTGATTTGTGGTTGTTCGGTTCAACCATCCTTAAAAACCGAAATACAAGAGTGGGTAAAAAATAATCCACAAGTAGTCCAGGATATGAATCTAGACGTGCATAACGGTTTACCATTCACACAGGGGGTGCTTTATCTATCAACTCCTTCAATGCAGGATAAAGCCCTCAAATGGAATCATGATTCCTTGATTGCAGCCCATCCTGGACAGAAGAAAACACTGGACCTGCTCAAAAGGTGGTGCTGGTGGCCATCCATGGCAAAAGACGTTATAAACTACGTATCTTCTTGTTCTGTATGTATCCAATGTAAAAATACTCCTGGTAAACCAGTGGGCTTACTCCAATCCCTGCCTGTCCCTACCAAACCATGGGACATGATATCTATGGACTTTGTGGTGGAACTCCCCCCAAATCAAGGATATGATACCCTATGGGTCGTAGTGGATTATTTCACTAAATTGGCCCTATTTATTCCTTGTATTGGTTTACCAACTGCTACTGTTCTGGCTGATCTATTCATCCAACATATATTCCGTTTCTTTGGTCTACCATCAGTAATCATTACTGACAGGGGCTCGCAGTTTGCGTCACGCTTTTGGAGAGCCTTAACATCTGCATTACTAATTGATGATAGAATGTCCAGCGCTTATCATCCTCAAACCGACGGACAGACCGAAAGGGTCAATTGTACTATGGAACAATATCTGCGGTGTCTGTGTTTGCAATACCAATCGGATTGGCTCACGGTACTGCCGGCGGCTGAATTCGCCTATAACAACTCTTATCATAGTGCCATAGGCACTTCACCGTTCTATGCTCTCTATGGACAACACCCCCGATCAATACCTCTAGATTCCGGTCTATCCCTGGACACGCCTGCCGCAGGCCGTACGCTTCGTGATCTGAAGAGATTACAAAGAAAGGTGAAGCAGCATTTGGAGCAGGCCAAACGACGTGACAAGTTCTATGCCGATGCTCATAGGGTGTCCGCACCTGTCTATAAGGCTGGGATGAAAGTCTGGCTATCCACTAAGAACTTAAGAATTCCGGGCAAAAAGAAATTGTTGCCTAGATTCATCGGTCCGTATGTTGTGCTCCATGTTCTTAATCCTGCTGCTGTACGTCTGGCTTTGCCACAACGATGGCGGGTGCATCCTGTATTCCACGTCTCGCTCATCAAGCCTTTCTCTGACACTACTAGACTGCCGGTACGGCCTGTGGCTATTTCTGTGCGGGGGTCTGATGAATACGAGGTACAAGACATACTGGATATGAAACTCCGTTCTGGTAGACCATTTTATCTGGTGGACTGGAAGGGCTATGGACCCGAAGATAGGTCCTGGGAACCTCTTTCCAACATTCATGCTCCTGCTTTATTGAAGCGCTTCCACACAAGAAGGGGAGAGGTTGTCCCTTTGGGGGATGGCACTGTCATGCATGCTGGACGCTACGCTCGTAGAACAGCTAGACCGTTCTACTCCAAATGGAGGCTATTCGATACGTTACCGGGAAAACGACGTTTACACTTTTCACGTCGCTAACTTCACGTGACTTTTGCTTCGTCACGTGAACTACGGTATCACGTATTTAAGCAGCGTAGAAACTTCACTCGCTGCTTCTGATCGTCTCTATTGGCGTCGTGTAGCTGAACCTCTGATCTACATCCTGGTATATTCCTACAGCTACTTTTGGGCCTTCGATAGCGTGTGTTCCGCCACACGCTGATTCCTGGAGCTATCCCTTCGCGTGCTATTCCACACGCGCTCTTCATCTTCAAGTGCGGCCGGCCCAGGCTGCGTAAATCCTGCCCGCGTGTAAAGTCCACACGCGCTCTTTGTCTTCATACGCGGCTGGCCAAGGCTGCGTAAAACCTGCCCGCGTGTAACATCCACACGCGCTCTTCGTCTTCAAGTGCGGCCGGCCCAAGACTGCGTGAATCCTGCCCGCGTGTAAAATCCACACGCGCTCTTTGTCTTCATACGCGGCCGGCCCAGGCTGCGTAAATCCTGCCCGCGTGTAAAGTCCACACGCGCTCTTTGTCTTCATACGCGGCTGGCCAAGGCTGCGTAAAACCTGCCCGCGTGTAACATCCACACGCGCTCTTCGTCTTCAAGTGCGGCCGGCCCAGGCTGCGTGAATCCTGCCCGCGTGTAAAGTCCACACGCGCTCTTTGTCTTCATACGCGGCTGGCCAAGGCTGCGTAAATCCTGCCCGCGTGTAACATCCACACGCGCTCTTCGTCTTCAAGTGCGGCTGGCCCAGGCTGCGTGAATCCTGCCCGCGTGTAAAATCCACACGCGCTCTTCGTCTTCAAGTGCGGCTGGCCAAGGCTGCGCGAACCCTGCCCGCGTGTAAATCCACACGCGCACGTTGTCTTCACACGCGGCTGGCCCAGGCTGCGCGATTCCTGCCCGCGTGTAAATCCACACGCTCACGTTGTCTTCAAACACTATTTTCTTCTAACTCCTGCATCTGTGGAATTAACAGAAGGATTGATCCCTAAGTGGGAAGGAAGCCTTTCAAGGATTATTGGAAGTGACTTTGAACTGAACTTGGGACGCTATCCTGTGGTGAATTCAACCCGTATCTAGCGTGAGCCTCGTTCCGTCCGGGATAAGTCTCCCTTACTAATTTTCCCTTCCCTGTCGTTTTGTTCTTCATTTCAAATCCATCAAGAGACTTCTGGATTGTTCTACCCAGAGATACAGGTCAGTGTGATCATTCCTGTCATTATCTAACTCATCATACTCCGGTTGGAGCAGTTATTCATGATACTTTAATTTGTCCTAGGCTGGATTACTATACCTTACCCACGCCCTTTCCAGTGATCCATCGCTCTGCCTGTTTTATCAGCCAGAGGGTTGTATCATTTGGAAGGTCTTTGTTGACTTCACGACTATCAAGTCGGGTGAACAGGGATCCGGAAGACCCTACCTCCTGTATCCTTTTGAATATTGTATCCTTTTCGGTTGATACTTTGGTGCATTCTGACACCACCTCACAAACAACTAAAAGCCCAACATTAAGGTGAACACTAGAAGTGTGCACATCATAAACAGCCCAAGCAACAACATTAGTAGGATGAATTAGCAATAGCAGTTAAAAAAAGTAACGACATGACATTTGCAACATGTAAAACAGATGTAAAAACAATTCACAAATGGCATAGATCAGAATGTACGGTTGGAATAAATGAAAAAAAGGCTAGAAATTCCGGCCATGCATAAAATTAGTGAAGGAAACCTCATATAAACAAATTACATAGTCAGCTACCACCTCTCTCCTTCCACCTCAGACCTCCCACCCCTGGCCAGCGTTGGTGCGCCAAGTGACTCACAGGCCATATTCTTTTAAAATGCAGTACTGTGCCTGTCAATGCGCTGTACTTGAGAATTTGACATTTTCGAGCATATGTCTTGAATGCTGCCCTCATCAAAAAGACAGCCGTGCAAATTAGAATGTAATCAAACCTGCAAGCACCCCAAGCTCATGTACTACTGAACCGATTGTGAGGCCCAAAAAAAATAAAAATAAATAATAAAAACCAACTATTCCCCACAAGGACACTCTCATCCGGGCAATTCGTAACCATGCCACCAATAGCAGAAAACAGTGGTTCTGGGTCTGGGACGAGTGCCATGGCCGACAGTAGTCCAGCAGAAATCGAGGCACTATAGTTAAAAATGAACAAACATGTTTGAAAAGGTGACCCAGTTGCTGCAGGCCACCATCCCCACGTTAGAGTACATGACTTCATCGGATGGAGTGCTTCCAAGTGACCCGTGACAGCCATCCCACTGCCCAATTGATTCAAGAACAGAGCCCGTGGAGGCCGGCCAGTCAAATCAATAAGCTGGCAGCCAGCGGAAAGACCTCCAAATCCCATAACACAGCGCCGGCTTTACCAGGCAACAAAATACACAAATGGCAGAGGAGGGGGGCGAGCCTTCCTGAAGACCTACAGCCAACCCAGCTGACAATGTCGAAGGCGGGAGAGACAAGGTGCCTGCTCCCCTACACTCCGGAAGTCTCTGCATCACGAATAATACACAGTCCCGGGCACTACAACGGATCCAGATACATGTTGAACAATAGTGCACAGTACTCACCAGCCACGTGATGTTCATTGTCCATGCCGTACTCCCGGAGGCCAGGGAAACTCCGTGTTACGAGCCCATTAAACAGCCGTCACAAATACGCCCCCTCCTAGAGCTAGCGAGATCAGTCCTGCCGCCGCATAGGGGAGAGGGACGCATTTCCGGCAATCGATGCGGCCAATCAGCACAGTGACGCTGCATCCAAAACAAGTCAGCTGACCAGGACCATAGTGAGGTGCTTTACTCGGGACATATAAGCTGCATGCATAATTTGAAGCTCGACAATATGAAGATTCCATACACAAATGAAAAAACCGTAACTGTAATCCTTGCTGGGCGCCATTTTAACCAATACAAAGTATATATAAAAAAACAAACGTAATAAAAGGTACAAGAAAAAAACGTTTAGTCAGCAATAATATTGTTGTAAGGTGTATGAACTTTATCCAACCAAGAAAGGGCTTCCTGAGGATCTGAAGTGGATCGATTGCCATCAGGCAAAATCAAAGTCAGATTATTAAATCTGTTCAAGAAAGCCTTTATCTGTAGAGATTTGGCACGCTCCTTAACTCCCTTAAACATCTTCCTTGCCTCCATCACCTCCTTAGGCTAATCGGGGAATAAATAAACAGGCTTGCCTTTAAAGATGACAGTCTTTGCCCCTAGAAGCATCCAATAAAGATTCCCTGGCCAGGGCAAAAGACACCAGGGTGTGCCTTGGTTTCAGGCCAGGAAGTTTACCAATCCGATAAACATGGTCAATGTCACTCTCCATAATAGAAACCACACTATAGCATTCCTTAAAAATCTGTAAAATCAATGGCAGCAGCTTTTCACTCTTAGGGTCTGAATTTTGTGCAACTCCAACAAGCCTAAGATTCCTCTCTCCCAGTCTCAAGTCCATCTCCAGGCAATGATCCTTCTCTTTCTGAACACCAGCCCTCAAAATCTTGTAGGCTCTATAACTCCCAGCCATTTCAGATCCCATATCAGAGGACTTCTTCTCCAAATCTGTTACCCTTGTATTCAAATGGGTTACCTTCACATTCAACTCAGCCATAGTAGTCTTCACTTCAACCATGTCCATGGCCATCTGGCGCATCAATTTGTACAAATCCTGAATACTCTGATCCTCCTCTTCTATATCTGCAATCTGTTTGTTTTTTTGAAGTAGGATTTTCAGGTTCCAGGATCTTTTTCTTGGAATTCATATCAGCAGTAAATGGCTTCAGGGAGGAGGCCAGGAGCTGAGGGCTTAAGCTGCTTCCACCTTGACCACTTCTCATTCTTTGTGTGATCTGCAAGGGATTCTTACTACAGTTCCAGAATGTATTGTTTCACACATTGTTTCTATTTTCATTGACTACTAGTCTGTGGGTTTAACCCCTTATATCCTTGGAGGCACCTGGTTGACTTTCAGCTGACCCACCTTCAAGTTAATGCAAGCAACTGCCCACCCTTACTGGTCCTCGTGTCGCCTTCTAGGAAGCGTCCCTCCACGCTTCACTCCGTCCCTCTGAGGCAACTGAGTCCTTGTGGCATTCTACCTATGCTTTTTCTATTCCTGTCGGCAGTGCTCCAGATAGGACTTTGAGGTGGGAGTATTTTACTCCCTATTTTGAGATTTGAAGAGTAAATCCAAATTCAAGAGTAAAAATGAGTATTCACCTTTGCAAGAGTAAAAGATGCTGGACATCATCCAATGTGTGAATAAAGTTAAATGTTTGGAAAATACTAGAACCAATAGTCGTATTTCATGTTATCTGGCTTCAAGTAATGTATTACACTTGGAAAATGCTCTCACGCAATAACTTATAGGTGTGTGCTATACATCTGCATCTTCATGACATTAGGACACAGGACCTCTTAAGAATTTACTATAGTTACAGAACCATATACCAACTAGTTGGGTATTCACGAATGAAGTCCTTTCTCTACCAGCATCACTACTATGCCTTTCCCCTCTTAATCTTGCTGCCTCTTTACCTCTTTTTAAAGGCCTCTTCCTTGTGTTTGTTCCATGTTTGTTGTGGTCTCTTGTGCTGCGTCGCTCTGCATAGCTTGTCTCGGAATGCTGCTATTGCTGATTCTATCAGCTGTCTCCATCGCTGTAACTCCAGTGCCTCTCGCTCATGTTAATTCCTCCGTTTTCTCACATTGTATTACTCTGGCTCGCCCTCCTTTCCATTGCGTTCTCTGTTCGGTTTGCCCCAACTTCTGCCCTTTGTTATCTGTCTCTAGGTTTGAAATTGCTCTTCATATATTTTTATTAGGAATTTGGCATAGCAATAATAAGTTATGCAAGCTGAAAATGAATTTTCCATCTAGAACTATAGTTCAGTTTGAAAATTAGGGGGCGGTTCCTTTTAAATGTATGCAAACTTAAGTTAAGCTGGAAATTGCACAATTATTTTCCGATCAGCAAATGCTTTACCTGCACTGAATGCCAAGAACTGCAGCTATGAGACGGGCATGGTGTCAAGAGACACAGACACAAAGATGTTCCTTTCATAACCTTTATTTACTAAGTTTCCTGGGTTGCTGTAATGCCTGACTGGCCCCAAATCTGGAGGGATGGTTTCCTTAACTGATGTTTCTAAAGGCCATCGATGTCCGATTGTCCAAAACAAAGGTCTGTCTGTGTCGACCCTATGTTTGCCCCCTCACTCTTTACACAAATGTGATGGGACATCTTTAGAAAGGAAAAGAAGAGTGGTTCAACAGAAAATAGGAAAACTGGTTTGGTTTCAGGTGGTCTTTTCACCAGGTGTGGTTTATTCAATGTCACAAGAAGTTGTTCAATCAAAAAGGGCTGTTCATAAGACTTTTTCCACAAAGCCCTCAACTTTGTGTCTGTGGTTCCCTGGGGGTTTTGCTTCAACTTGTTGAAGTTCCAAACACCACATTGAAACTTGTCAGGGTTCCCTTGCCCAAGCTTCAATCCTTTCAACGCTGCAAAACAATAAGTCTCCAACTTGGTTAGGCCTCTCGGGGTTCACCTCCCCAAGCTTAGGCCACTTTTGCTTTACAAACCAGTTCAGCTTGTCGGGATGTACCTTTCCTTTTTGTTGACAGTTCTTTTACACACACTTCACTTGTGGGGTACGATCAGAGACTTTCGTAACTGCCTTTTTCTTTGCTCCTCCAAGGCGTCACCACTCTGACATGTAACACCCTTTCAAACCTTTTACCTTCAGGTGCTTCCTGTACCCCTTTTTATTCTCCTCTGCTTCCTGCACACCTACACCTTCCTTTTACTGTTTCTTCCTTGTGCACACTTCCACCTTTTTGCTATTCCTTTTTTCACTGTGCACTCTTGCACCTCCCTCTACTTCCTTATCGTGCATCTTGCGCACCCTACATACTTTCTTTTCTCTTAACGTGCACCCTTGCACTGCACCCTTGACACAATGTCCTCTTTTCCCTGTGCACACTTTGCACTCTGTAAATGTCTCTGCCACTTTTCCTTCTTTGCACTCTTCACATGCCTTTCTGTCACTTTACTTTTCTTCTGCTCTGCTTGCGCAACTTCACATGCCTTTCTTTAAATTTTCTACCGCACTGCTTTCTTTAACTTTACCTTTCTTCCTCGCCACTATCGCAGCTTCCTTCTTTCCGTGCTGCTTTAAACTGTGTCTTTCTCCCGCTCTGCTTCAGTCAAACGCACGCTCCCGAGTTTCTCTTTCACACACCAGGCAGTGTCGCGTTGACAAGCGGTACCTCTGGTTGCACAGTGTTGAGGTCAGGGTCTCACCACCTCCCCTCAGGCTCCCTTTGGACCGGCACACGTCCCAAGGGAACGAGCATTGCACTGAACGCCACCAGCATGATACAGGCTGCCGTACTTCCGCTCCTTGGAGGCACGGCTCTGTAGTCGCATTGCAGTCTCTCAAGCACCGGGCCAGCGTCTCCGCACACTGTTCTCCATGCTTCACCTCCTGCTGCTCTCTACTACTTGGCTTCTCTGGACAGCGTCCCCAGTTTGCTCTCTTTGTGAAAAAACACACCTTTTTATAGTTGAAAAAACAGTCAAGTGTAGTCTGGTGCAAATGGTCCTTATTAAATGCCTCACCCTATTAGTGGGACAACTTTAATTCTTTCGATAAGTTTCCCTTACTTTCCCCATGTTGTTTCTATGGGTAATCTTCACTGATCTAGTTGCCTCCTCTTCTCAGTATTTGTTGGAAATCAGGAGAGGGAGGTGGAGGGGGCAGGAGTGGAGATAGAAAATACCCCATGAAGGCAGAGGGAGAGTGAGTTGGGGTATTATTGGGAATGGGGAAATACCATGTCTCGCCCTTGGGTATCCTCCTCACAATCCCTTGTGACCCTCCGCTCAGGTGATCCTCCCTCGCTTGTCCACCCCCCAGGGTCGGGATCCAAAAGCGATAGCCCGTCCCTGGCCACCTGAATGGAAGATCCTGAAGGAGTATGTGGGAGAATGGCGTTGGGTTTCTCATACAGAGGTGTGAGAGTGTTGATCCATCAAACGTTTACCCTCCGGAAAGCTCAGTCATTCCTGCTACAATTGAAACTTTCTGTCTCCATCTTAAACACATATCCCTGCATGCCGATGCATGAGCTCACCAAGCTATTGACCGGTTTGGAACGCGCAGGTGAAACCTTGATCCTTGTGGCAGGTTCATCAATCCACTGAACTAAGTTTCCTGACAGGCTTTTGACTCTGAAAGGCTTGTAGGGTTGGGGCATTGGCAGTCCTGTGCATAGCTTGCCTGACATCCCAAGCTCCATTCCTCTTTCAATCAACTATACAACATAGGAATCCGAGATTTATAGAGGTACTAAAGATTTGGTAGGGTCGCACAATAGTCAGACATGGGAGAATCAGAAGTTGGTGAAAGTGCAATACTGAGTGGATGGCTTGAAGCTTACCAAAGCAATGCAATTATTCTTACACTGTCCACCAGTGTGCATACTACCACCTCGGGAGAATGGAGGGGAGAGCTTAGACTGTTTCTTTAGTGCTTTAGCTACATGCTGAAACTGCAAACACATGTTGGTACTGCGTCATTACAATGCCACTGTTGAAAACAATTCAGGTACTGTTCCAAAACCTAGCAGTCCTGCTAAGAATTCTGGTTATAATGCCACTAAATGTGCGTTTAGCCCTCCTTTTAATAGTTCATTGTCTCATATGGCAGTTCTGCTGCGCAGCTAGGGCACTGTGCTTGAATACATAGCAGAGCTGTTGCAAAGTACTAGTACAGTCAACCCTACTAAAAATATTTCTGATGCTTGTTAATCTGCTTAGAATCACATGCTGTGCATATGGCCCGACATCCAGTGTTAACCGCAGAGTATTGCATCTTGTCTTTCGGAGACCGAAGGGGGGCGTCGGCATAGGCGTGTCTGTAACACCATCCCTATCGTGACATGTAGTGTACCCAAAATTGCTCCCCCGCCGAGGTCCTTCATATTGTTTTTTTCCGCCCAGATAACTGATCGCCCTATAGCAGAGCTCTTACATAAGAGACATTGTTTATCCTAAACAGACTTGTCGGTTATTTCCCCCTTAAGTAATCTTGACGCCAAGAACAACGTCGACGTAGACTGTGGGGGGACTTGTCTACGGCCGTGGAATTCGGTGCCTAAAATCCGGCGGCTGAAGCATCCACGTGGCCGGGCCTTCTGGCCGGCCTTTACAGTAGAGAGAGTGGGGTCAGGGTGACCATATTTCCGTTATGTCTTTCCTCTTCCCCCTGGTCTCGCTTCAGGGGCAACACCCGGCGACAGGGGCGTACAAGCGCATTAGATTAAACACACAACCCCTACAACTATTTCGACGAGTACGTCGAAAAAGGTGAAAGCGACAGCAGGGCCGTCAATTTCGGCGCATTCCTCTGATCGTTCAGATCAACAGCCTTCTGCCCCCCCATCCGCAGCAGCGTCTTGCGACTGGGCATTCTAAAACAAACAAGGGCGCTACACCTAATTCGGGTTTGCACAAATCGAAGCGTGGAAATCTGACGGTCCCGATGGCCTCGGTAGGCCCAAAAATCACGACTAGGCCTCAAGGCGAAAAACTGACTGCTAGGCCCTCTAACGCCGCGGTAGGCGGTAAGTCTACCGATAGACCTTCGGACTCACTAACTTGCGCTGATTCGGCAGTAATCGCACACAGTACTGCAAGAATTTCTTCGGCGGTTGGGCTTATTCCTGTTCTGTCGAAAAACATGGGGCAGGCCGCGGGCAAATCTTTAGTTCTGATGTTTGTTAATCTGCTTAGAATCACATGCTGTGCATAGGTCCGACATCCAGTGGTCGCTGCGGAGTATTGCATTTTGTTTTTCGTAGTCGAAAAGGGGACGTCGACAAGGCGTGTCTGTAAAACTATCCCTATAGTGACGTGCGTTGTACCCACAATCCCTCACGCGTCAAGGTCCCTCGGATTGTATTTTTCCGCCCAGTTTATGGTCGCCTTACGCGGAGCTCCTAGAGAGACATTGCTAAAGAATTACTACGGACCTCGGTCCTTAATATATACTTATTGTTAAAAGATCCCTCCCCTCGACGTTAGCTGTGAAGCTGTTTTCTCCGCCGAGCAAGTTTTCGACGGAGGGGAAGAGACGGAGGAGATCCTTCGGCGCTGCCGAACACGTGGCCAGGCCTCGACGGCCAACATACAGTAGGGAGAGTGGGGGTTTCGAACTTTTACCTTCTCGTCGAGAATGTCTTTCTTTCTCCCCTATCTTTCCCTTGGGGTTGTTATCACCAGTTTTTATTGCCTCAGCTATGGAGAGGACACCTTTTAAGTTTTGCCCACGCTGTAGGGGCAAATACACTTGGAAGGACAAACACAAGCTCTGTAATCGTTGCTTGCCCCTCGATCATAAAGAGGACAGCTGCGCGGCCTGTAAGCTCTTGAAACCAAGAACTCTTAAAGAACGGAAAGTTAAGAGGTGGGCGTACTACGCTATGTCGAAGTCAGTTTCCTCACCCGCCGCCGCTGTTACAGAAAGTGACGAGGAGGGTGATAACTCGACGTCCGTTACGGAAGTCATTAACCCCCAGAAGGAGCGCTCGCGCTCCTCGACGTCCGTCCCCGGCCCCGACGGGCTCGGCTCACGCCCTGCTTATGGGGATGAACACCCCGGCGACAAGGACGCACACAGACCCCATAGGCCTAAGCACACAACCCACGGCTCTTCTTCGTCCAGAACGAAGGATCCACCAGCGCCGAAGGGGACGCAGGGCACTCCGGCGTCGACCTCAGACCGCAAGGGTCTCAAGCCCCACCCGCAAACGCAGCCGCGACCAGCGATTGGGCTTTCATCTAACACGGGCGCTACCTTCAAAAACATCCGACGTAACGCTCCATAGAGCGGCCGTCGAAAAACAACGCACAACGCAGGCAACGCCGACTCCAGAACCCTCGACTGACGAACTCGTCGTCGAGAGTCTGGCGAGAATTGTTTCCGAGGACAAACGTAAGCGGACGACGAAACAGACGTCGAATACCGCACCCAAGGAAATAGAAACGCCGAAAAAGCACAAGAGTAGCCAGGAACCGCCCCATCCATCTAAAGGCACTTCTGAACTACCGGAGGGCTTTTCTGAGGGCGACGGAAACCTTTCGTCGACGTTGTGGGAGCGTTCGAAGCGTTTTGGAGGTGAAAACACTGATTTTCCCCCCTCTAGACTATTCAGGGGTTCCCCATGAGACCCTGGAAAGACTCCATTCTTGTATGGAAAAGATGGAGAGGTTTTTGGGTAGCCAAAACCCACCCACACCCAAAAGACCAAGAGAATGGACACAGGATGACCCTAGGGTCAAGATTCCTAGGCTGTTTCCCCCTTCTACAGATGCATATGACCTCACTGAAGAGGAGCAATACCTCCAGGAAGATGAGGAGTGTTTAGGTGGAGAGGAAGAACTTGAGGAGGAGAGGTTTGAGGAAGACCCTTACACTAGCGCAGGAGCTTTTGAGGAAGATACAGCTACCTCACAGCCCTGGCACTCCCCATCAGTGCAGCCTTGGCAATCCCCATCAGTGCACTCAGACCCTGATGTCTTTCACCCTTCTCCTCCCAAGGACTCACCTATTGGGAACACCTCCCCCATAGATGACCAGCCTTCACTTAATGCACTATTGCGCAAGGCAGCAGCGCATTTTGAAATAGACACAGGGGAGACTCTTCCGGACATAGACTTTGTAGAAAAAGTTATTAAAGAAAAAGCCCCGGTCAGTCAGTCCATTCCGCTCCTGGCTTCTATAAAGAGAAGAATAACTCCTTCCCTTTCCAATCCGGCCTTAGTCAGAGGGGTCAACCCTCGGATAGAAAAGCTCTTCAGCCCTTCGTCTTCTGACCCTTTATACATCAGGGGACATTCTATTCCGGACTCTCTGGTAGTGACTAACACAAGAAAGAGAGCGGGGGTACCACTATCTACTAGTGAGGCACCACCTGACAAAGAGGGCAAGAAGCTCTATGCACTTGGGAAGAGAATCACGACCTCCGCAGCCTTCTCAACCAGGATCGCGAATAACAATTCCCTACTAGCTAGCTACGCAGATGCACAGTGGAGCAAGCTGCGCAGCGAAGCAGAGGACGCACCAGAACCCCTGCGTTCACGCCTGTTGGCTACTATATCAGAGGGAACTCTTGTAAACCAGGGCATCGTAAAGAACTCCTTAGATGCCGCGGAGACAGCTGGCCGCTCCCTGGTTCAGGGAATACTTCTTAAACGCCATGTCTGGCTGTGCAATTTGGGATTTAAGCCAGAAACCCAGGCTTCCCTAATAAATAAGCCCATAGAGCAAACACATCTGTTTGGGAAAGCAGTTGATGAGGCCCTAGAACATGCGAAGAAGGAGTTTGATACCATCAAGACTCTTGACCAAATTTCTAGGCCACCTAACAGACGCAGCTATGGCAATAGACGCTCCTTTCGTGGCCAACGTCAGCAGCAAAGCCAACAACAATTTTACTCTGCTACCAACTGGCCCTCTAACCAAAGCACCCAGTTCAGTCAAAGAGGCCAACGTCGTGGCAAAGGAAGAGGGCGCGGCTCCAGTCCAAAAGGCCCCACGCCCAATACCAACAAATGACCCAAAGATTCGGGTCCCCTCCCATGCATCACCGGTCGGGGGCCGGCTAACATCGTTCCTTTCAGCATGGGAGGGAATAACGTCAGACCGCTGGGTATTATCCACCATAGCCCACGGATACTGCATCGAATTCAACGGTTCCCCGAAATACAGACCCCCACGGAACCGACGCATGACACCGGAACACCTCACTATTCTTCTTCAAGAAGTAGAAGAGCTACTGAAAAAAGAAGCTATAGAGGCTGTCCCCCTATCTCGGGTAACAGAAGGTATTTATTCAGTGTACTTCCTTGTACCCAAAAAGGACTTAACCATGCGCCCTGTATTAGATCTGCGCCCAGCGAACAACTTTGTCAAACCCCAAAAGTTTCGTATGGTGACCTTGCAGGAAGTAATCCCACTGTTATCACAGGGGGATTACATGACAACACTAGACATGAAAGATGCATACTTTCATATTTTAATGTTGCCAGCGCACAGAAAATACCTCAGGTTCAAGATAGAGAACAAACACTACCAGTTCAGAGTACTACCCTTCGGGAAGGCATCTGCACCAAGGGTATTTACGAAAGTACTGGCAGTGGCAGCGGCCCACCTGCGCAGATTATCCATCCCGGTTTACCCGTACCTCGACGACTGGCTCATAACAGGGGATTCTTACGAAACATGCTTCGCCAATACCCAAAGGACCGTACTTTTGTCCCAAATGGGCTTCTCCATCAACGAAAAGAAGTCCAGCTTAGACCCCAGCCAAATCAAACAATTCCTAGGGGCTCTAATTCCAACAAAGGACGGCCTTGTCTTCCCCTCCAACGAGAGGGTCCAAAACATGCTGTTTCAGATCCCCCAATATGTGGCAGGTCGAGAGGTGACGGTACGCAAAGCAATGCGCTTGCTAGGGATGATGGCGTCATGTATTTATTTGGTACCTCACGCGCGCCTGCGCATGCGCCCAATGCAAGAGTGGCTCTACAGCCAGTGGTGTCAGGCCAGCGGACAATGGGACGATCTAGTGGTGGTCTCGCAGGCCTTGGTTCTCACGCTACGGTGGTGGACAAAGGAAAACCTGTTATTAGGGAAAACTTTTGCCACACCCGCAGTGGAAGCCACTCTAACCACAGGCGCATCCCTTACAGGATGGGGGGGCTCACCTATCCCATCAGACTGCTTACGGAGTGTGGACTCCGAGCTTAGCATCCAAGCATATAAACCTGCTGGAACTATTAGCAGTGTTCAAAGCACTGAAAGCCTTTCAGGAACACTTACAAGGAAAGACAGTGATGGTCCTCACAGACAGCACCACAGCCATGCTCTATCTCAACAAGCAAGGGGGCACTCACTCTCCAGGACTGTCAAGCTGTCCCAGAATATATGGAAGTGGGCTCTCAAACACATGTTCCTACTATCACAACATGTACCAGGGGAACTCAATCTGCTAGCAGACAAACTCAGCAGAGACTTCCCCCTACCCAAAGAGTATGAATGGCAATTGCACGAAGACATCGTCTTCGACGTCTTCACCCAATGGGGTTTCCCGGAAATAGACCTGTTCGCAACCCTGGAGAACTCACAATGCCAAAGTTACGCCTCCAGGTACCCCCAGAACCAGTCCAAGGGGAACGGTCTGTTGATTCAATGGTCAGGGAAATTTGTTTACGCCTTTCCCCCTGACTCCCCTCCTCAACAAAGTGGTGCACAAGATGCACCAAGAGCAGGTTACCATGATACTAGTAGCCCCAATGTGGGCCCGGCAGCCATGGTTCGCTCACTTGATGGAGATGTCCCCATCTCCCCCAATGAAACTTCCCTGCCCGTACAACATGCTGTCACAAGACAAGGGCAGGACACTGCATCCATGCCCTCAGACCATGAACTTAGCAGCCTGGCTCCTGAGATCATAGAATTTGGACATTTACATCTCCCTCAGAGATGTATGGACATCCTCAGGGAAGCCAGAAAACCTAATACTCGCCACTGCTATTCTAGCAAGTGGAAAAGATTTGTCATCTGGTGTAGAAGTAAGAACATCAACCCGGTTGACTGCTCTGCCACTAACATTATTCTGTACTTGACCCATTTACTGGATTCAGGTCTAGTGTTTAATTCCATTAAAGTCCACCTAGCGGCACTTTCTGCATACACCACTTCCCAACTTAAAGTGTTGTGGTGGAAGATACCAGTTATCAAGGCCTTCATGGAAGGGGTAAAGAGAATACACCCCCCGATAGCTAACCCAGCTCCCAGATGGGACTTAAACGTGGTACTTTCTAGACTCATGGGCAGTCCTTTCGAACCCATGCACAAGGCAACTCTTAAATACCTCACTCTTAAGACTGCTTTCCTAATAGCTATCACCTCCATTAGGAGAGTAAGTGAACTACAGGCTCTTTCTGTACTAGACCCCTTCGTATCAGTTCACAAGGATAAGGTGGTTCTTCGCACACACCCAAGGTTTGCACCAAAATTCATCTCGAAATTTCATGTAAACCAATCTATAGAACTACCAACGTTCTTTCAAAACCCTTCCAGCTTGGGAGAAAAAAGTCTCCATACACTAGATGTACGCAGAGCTGTCATGTTCTACATGGAAAGAACCAGATCACTGAGAAAGACTAATCCATTCTTTGTCTCGGTGGCAGCAGGAAGAGAAGGAGATGCAGTCTCTACGTCCACTATATCTAGATGGATTGTACAATGCATCACTCTCTGTTTCTCTCTTGCTAAGAGAGAACTACCCTTCAAGCCAAGAGCACATTCCACTCGAGGCACTGGGGCTTCCATAGCATTCATTGCAAATGTTCCCCTTGAGTCCATCTGCAAAGTGGCTACCTGGAGTTCTGTGCACACCTTTACAAAACACTACTGTCTAGATGCACACTCTAGATCTGACTCCCAGGTGGGACAGGCAGTATTAAGACATCTTTTCTCTACTGTTCCTTCTCATAACCCACCGCCAACTCCGGGTACTGTTCGCTAGTCTATGCACAGCATGTGATTCTAAGCAGATTAACAAACATCAGAAGACAATGCATTACTTACCGTAAAAGCATTTCTGATGGTTGTATCTGCTTAGATTCACATGCGCCCGCCCTTCCTCCCCGCTCGGATGGAAGGAACATAGACATCCTCTACTATATTTCTCTCTTTTCTGTACTCACTCACGTCTAGAAGGCTCCCTCAGGGCAGAAAAATACAAACAGAGGGACCTCGACGCGTGAGGGATTGTGGGTACAACGCACGTCACTATAGGGGTAGTGTTACAGACACGCCTTGTCGACGTCCCCTTTTCGACTACAAAAAACTAAATGCAATACTCCGCAGTGACCACTGGATGTCGGACCTATGCACAGCATGTGAATCTAAGCAGATACAACCATCAGAAATGCTTTTACGGTAAGTAATGCATCGTCATACGCCATGGTGCCCCGATTCTCACTATACCTATGAGACAGTCGAGCCTCTTTCCAACACCCTGAGAGACAATTTTCCGCGCCAAAGGGCGGAAGACGACGCTTTTCCACCCGGAGGCCCTTCTGGGCCCTCCAAATGGACAAGGGAGAAATTGGAAGGGTGTATGGACCGTCTTGAGAAAATGATCAATTTTTCTCAATATCCTTCCCCGAAAAGATCTCGTGGAGAACCTAATCTTCAATCTGCTTCACATTTCCAAGAAGATCAGCCCTCTGTCCCCGTCCATCATGAATACATCGTCCAGATGGATACTTTTATCAGGACATTTACAGTGAAGATGAAGAACCATCCTTCCTACAGAATTACAATGAGGACCAGGCGGATGCCACGGACAATTGGGAAGAAACCCAGCAAGTGGGGACGGACCCATGGACGATCCCCTAACAAGATCAGGACACTGATGTATTGTGCCTGGATTTCCCCTCCGTCCACCCTGGCTCGCCAGGCCTCGCCTGTAGACGACCAAATGGCCTTCAATACCATGTTAAAGAAGACAGCTGAGCATTTTCAAATCTATACTCAAGAGGCAGTGCCTGAGCAGGACTTTGTAGAAGATATTCTTAAGGAGAAACCATCCTCTAGCCAGGCCATTCCCGTCCTTAATTCTATCGAGAGAAGATTGGCTCCCTTCCTGGTGTCACCAGCTCAAACCCGGGCAGTGAACCCAAGAGTAGAAAAGTTATACTCCTACGTCCCGTCCCCTTTCCTCCATATTTATGGGACATCTCTCCATCCTGTGGGACGGGACTGGAGCACTTTGTAAAAAGCACCCACATTTTTTACAAAAATGTGTCCCTTCTCTCTTTCCTGCACGGGGCCCGGCACGCGGCCGTAACACAGCCCACCTTGGCTCCGCATCGCCCATCAGTCCTTTTCTACGCACGATTGTGGCCGGATGCACTTGCATCCTCTGAAGATTTTCTTCCCTGTTTTCCTCTCTGGCACTCGCTAGCGTTCGTTTACTAGTCTGCCTATGTCTTTTAAACTAGATTTTCCAGACTGTTCATCGTGTCACTGTCGCTTCGCGAGGGCGGATCCCCATCCTCTTTCTTTAGAGTGTTTTGGTCCGGAACACCATTGGGACTTCTGTTTTTACTGTGACTCCCTTTCGGTCCGGGCACTTCAATGTCGGTTGGAGCGGTGGGAGGAGGTGTTCGGACGAACTCCTCCTTCTCATTTTCCGGCGTTCATCGACGAGAAGAAAAAACGCTGGTAAGTTCTTTACTTTTCAGAGCACCCCGGACGGGGGATACCTTTCTGGGTTCCTCTCGGGCCGGGAGGGGCGTTGATCGCTCTGTTACCGGGATTCGCCCTGAGGTGCCTGTCGGGCCTCAATAATTCTACCGGAGTTTTCTCTGAGGGTCTCCGTTCACCAGAGTACGCTCCGAGGCCCCTCCTGTGGGTCTGTTTGTAGACCCAGTTCTACTGAGTTGTGGGGTACCAGAGCTTGCTCTGAGGCCGCTCTTTCAGCTTCCCTCAAAAACAAAACCGGGGTGCGCCCCGAGGTCTTGGCTGGGCTTGAGGTTACCGAACGGATGTTCGAGGCCCGTGCCGATAAGGCTTCTACCGGGCCTAGGTCCGAGGTCCCTCGTACAGAGGCTAAGGCTACCAACACTTCTGAGGGGTCGGGCAAGGCCCTGTCGGTGAAAGCGGTTGCTCACCGTTCCCGCTCTTGTGATGACACCAGATCTGTTGAGGGGGCAAAGAAGAAAGTTTCTTCTTTTACCGGCAGTGCCGAGGCCCTTCCTTTGAAGGCTCAGTTGGCGGTTGGTATGTCGCAGAAACATTCCAGGCCTCATAGTACCGGCTCTGCCGAGGTTCCTTACGTTAAGGCTAAAATTAAGTCCGCTGACCCATCGACGGGGACCCCTGCCTCACTTCCTCACGTGCCGCAGTTCCCCTCAGATGAGGACAAAATGGTGGCCGTTCCCGCCACGGCGGCCATTTTAGGTACTACCCCTACAACTACGCCATCAGCCCCTGGTGTAGGGTTTGGTCCTTTGGGTGAACCTAAGGTCCCTTGTGCGCATCCTTACAGGCCGGTTTATGATTGGAACGCCCGGATGTCTCTTCCGCACAATGTTTTGTTGCCCGTGGGGGCAGCTCCCTTGATTTATGTGGATACGTCGGTGGAGGGGCCGGTGTGCACCCTTCCCCGTTAGGTCCCTGGATTTGTCCACCTCATGAGATGCCTCCTCAGGTTCTGAAACAATCTCCTGATGACGCCTTTTTCGGTAAATTTCAAGCGCTTATGCGCACCGATCCCATGAGGAAATATTTCAAAGTGCTTTTCAAGGAGATATGTCCACCTGCGCCTCCGGCTCCACCCGTTCCGCCGGTGGTCCCGCCGGCGCCTCCCTTGCCCATGGTGCGTCCCCCTGCGCTTCCGCCTTTGCCACCATTATCCCAGGTGGACAAGGCAGTGCCTGACACGGCTCAGCAGGATCCTGACCTGTCAGATGACCCTCAAGGCGATGGACAACGAGGACCTTCCCCGCTCTATCAGAGCTTTTCATGACCGGGTGCTGGACATGAGTTTCTTAGATGTTCTGGTGCCCGAGGCACCCGCTCCGCAGGAGGGCGTGTTTTCTGGGGCTTTCACCTTGTCTCCTTTGGAGCGTACCGGCCTGTTCTTGCAGAAGGACGTTCTGGCCGAGGTCCGAAGAGTTTGGGAAAAGCCACACTCAGGACATTTTGTCAATAAAAAGATTGATGCGAGGTACAGGCTGCATTCTTCGGAAGAAGTGGCCTTGTGGTCTTGTCCGCCTCCCTCCACAGTGGTGGCTCCAGCTACGTTGCAATCCAGGCCTGCAGCATCCTCCTCCGCGACGGCTACTCAGGTCTTGGGAAAGGAGGACACGCTCCTGGACTCCCTAAGGAGGAAAATCTTTGCCAATTCGGCCTTACAGCTCAGGCAGGCCAATGCAGAATTGATTTTGGCGGGAGCTAACACGCGGATGTGGAGAGGTCTGTCGGAGTTTGAGGAGCACATTCCGGTCGAGAAGTTGGAAGATTCAGAGGGGGCCTTTCCGATGCCAGGGTCTTGGCCCAGGATCTCCTGGAGGCTGCGGCTCATCACGTAGACACCTCGGCTCGGGGCCTGATGCTTGGGGTTGATACCTTGCGGCAAGCGTGGTTGCATGCCACTAAGTTTTCGAAGGAAGTGCAAGACAAAGTTCTGGACCTTCCATTCGATGGTAAGGAGCTTTTTCACTCTTCTACTGATGTAGAGCTCACCAAAACCAAAGATGGCACTCAGACGGCTAAATCATTGTCTGTTCTGGTTAAAGCTCCTTTCAAGTCTCAAAGACCGTTGTTGCAAAGTCGACCTTCCTCTGGTTTTAGGGGCTTCCTCGACCGCAAATCTCGCAGAGTGGATACTCCTGCTGGGAATAACCTCCGTAGACAATAGCATACGCGGTTTTTCTCCCGCTCCTCAACCTCCTCATCAGGTTCAGGTGGCACCGCCACCGATAAGCCTGCCAAATTAGGGTTTTCCGTGCTCGCACGAGACCCCGGTGGGAGGACGCATTGTGTCTCATTGGGAGGCGTGGCAGACCATCACAGAAGACAGATGGGTCTTGTCAGTCGCTCAAGCGGGCTTCCGCTTACCTTTACCCCCTACCCCACCCCTCAACCCTCCTTTTCAGCTGTCGGGCTCACCCTCCCTCAAGGCCGAGATTCAGAAACTTCTGCACCTCAGAGCTGTGGAACCCGTTCCCCTTGGGGAGCGAGGGGAGGGTTTTTATTCCCAAACCCAACCAGGCTGGCCTGCGCACCATCCTAGACCTTTCCCAGTTCAATCTTTTCCTACCCCAAGAGAAATTAAAGATCACACCCAGCCAGATTCGCTCCTCTTTGCAGATGGATGATTGGCTCAGCGTGGTGGATCTTCAGGATGCGTACATGAATATCCTGATTTGGAATCCACACAGGAGATACCTCCGCTTCTCTTTGGGAGAGGAGCACTTCCAGTTTCGGGTGCTTCCTTTTGGCCTCAGCTCGGCGCTGCGTGTCTTCACGAAGATGATGTCGGTGATTGCGGCCTATCTTCGTCTCCAGGGTATCCATGTGTACCCTATTTGGACGACTGGCTCCTACGCTGCCCTTGTCTGTTGGCAGCAGCGGGCAACCTCCAGTCTCTCCTTCAGCTCCTGTTCCATCTTGGGCTGTCGGTGAACTGGCGGAAATCCTCTGACGGTCTCACAGGACCTGACTTTCCTGGGTTTTTGTTGGAACACGATCGACATCTGACCGTGGATAGAATGGCGGATCTGTTGGCCACGTGTCAGATGTTTGCACAGTCGGAGAGCATGTCACCCTGGTGGTTCCAGAGGCTTCTGGGCCTCATGTGTACTGGCTCTTCCCCTTGCTCGTCTCAAAATGAGACGGACACAGATGGCTCTTCGGAGTTCCTGGCGTCCAGCTGTGGACCCGGATTTCAAGCGGATAATGATTCTGGATTCCATGAGAGTGGACCTGGACTGGTGGTCATCTCTAAGCAACCTGTCATTGGGCGCGGGGTTTCAGGACCCAGCCCCCACTGTGACGATCACGACGGACTCCTCTCTTTTGGGGTGGGGTGCGACGTTAGATCTTCTTCAGGTCTCGGACCTCTGGTCGCCTCAGGACAAGCTCCTGCACATAAATCATTTGGGGCTTCTGGCGATCTTTAAGGCATTCAGACCGCTCATTGTCAACAAGGTGGTCCGCATAAGAAGGGACAATGTGGTAGCAATGTATTACATAAACAAGCAAGGGGGAACAAAGTCTTCCCCCTCTCGTGGACCTGTGCATCCAGATTTGGGAGTGGGCTGTGCTTCATGGGGTTTGGCTGCTTGCAGTGCACATCCCTGGCCAGCTGAATGTCACTTCGGATGCCCTCAGCCGGCAGACAGTGGTCAGCTACGAGTGGGAGTTGAAGGCAGAGATCCTCTCATGGATTTTCTTGCGTTGGGGCACACCGGAGGTGGACCTCTTTGCCACAGCGGTAAACAAGAAGCTTCCTCAGTACGCCTCCAGAGGGGGGCTGGGAGCCTCCTCTCTTGGGGATGCTCTCGAGATTCCATGGCACAACATGAGAGCTTACGCCTTCCCGCCTCTCCCCCTAGTTCATTGAGCAATTTGGAAGTTGAAGAGCTCTGTCAACTGTTCTCTTCTACTGATAGCTTCGTGGTGGCCGGCCAGGTTTTGGTTTTCAGCACTTGAACACCTGTCTGTGTGTCCGCCGATCAGGTTACAACTAACTCCCGATCTTCTTCACCAAGGGGAACAACAGATGTGGCACCCCTCCCCACAATCGCTCAACTTGGCGGCATGGTGCCTGAGTTCAAGTCTCTAGAGCGTTTGGGCTTGTCTGCGGATAACATGCGCATTATCCAGGCAGCCAGGAAATCCTCGACCAGATCCCAATACAAGAGTAAATGGGTCAGGTTCTGTCATTGGTGTTTGGAGAAAGAATTGGACCTGAGGGTGGCAACGATTGACATATAATCCTCCCTAGCAGAGTCCGGGGTTCATGTTCTGGCTTTGCAGGACTTATCTCTCAGCGGTTTCAGCTTACCTCTCTACAGACCGGTGTTCTTATTCTCTAACTAACCCGCTGGTGAAGAGATATTTTGCTGGCTTGACCTGCATCTACCCTCTGGTTCGTAGTCCGCACCCACCTTGGGACCTAAATTTAGTCCTGACGGCGCTGTGCCATAAACCCTTTGAGCCAATGGCTACGGTTGACCTCACGTACGTGTACTGGAAAGTGTCCTTTCTGGTCGCCATTACGTCGGCGAGGAGAATGAGTGAGCTCCAGGCATTGTCGGTGGAGCATCCTTTCTTGGTCTTTCACAAGGACAAGGTAGTCCTTTGGACGAACCCAGCTTTCCTACCAAAGGTAGTGACCGAATTCCATCTGAATCAGTCGATTTCCCTTCCGGTCTTTTTTCCGAACACTGCCTCGGAGGCGGAAAGGGTTCTACACTGCCTGGATGTCCGAAGAGCTCTTAAGTTCTACCTGGACAGGACATCCGGCTTCAGAGTTTTTCCCAACTTTTTGTGACCTTCGGTAACCCTCAGGGCAGGCTGGCATCTAAGGCATCTATTTCCAGATGGATTGCCGCCTGTATCACAGAGTCTTCCACCGTCCAAAAGCTAAAACCTCCTAAAGGTATCCATGCACACCTGGTGCGGGGCAAGGCTGCCCCGGTTGCTTTTCAGAAGTATGTTCCCTGGGAGTCCATCGCTAAAGCGTCTACTTGGGCCTCCCCATCGGCTTTCTGTAAGCATTACTGCCTCGATATGAGCTCTAGAGCTGACGCTCAGTTTGGCCAGGCTGTGCTGAAGAACCTGTTTCAGGAAGGGGTATTTGCATCCACCCAAAGTTCCTGTAAGGAGTGCTTAGGAATCTCCCATAAGTATGGAAGAAAGGGGACGGGACATATGAGTATTACCAGGTTACTCACCGTAGTGACCACCTTACTCCTAGTCCATAGTCCCCTTTCCTCCATACGCCCGCCCGCCGTCCCCTCTAAAAAGGTTCCTCTGTTATTGCTAATGGGTCTTTGACCCTGCGATAGAAAAGGACTGATGGGCGATGCGTGGGGCGGAGCCAAGGTGGGCGGGGTTACGGCCGCGTGCCGGGCCCCGTGCAGGAAAGAGAGGAGGGACACATTTTTGAAAAAAAATGTGGATGCTTTTTACAAAGTGCTCCGGTCACGTCCCACAGGACGGAGAGATGCCCCATAAGTATGGAGGAAAGGGGACTATGGACTAGGAGTAAGGTGGTCACTACGGTGAGTAACCTGGTAATTTCGGCCAGCTCCTTCGGACCCTCAAAATATTAAAGGGCACACCACCCCTGATTCCCTGGTAGTAACTACCACCCGGAAATGGGCAGGAGTACCCTTTGCTACGGGGAGGCACCTCCAGATAGAGAATCCAAGAGGTTATATGCCCTAGGTAAACGTGTTACCTCGGCCGCTGCATATACCACGCGCATAGTGAATAACACTACGCTACTGGCGAGTTATGCTGACGCTCAATGGAACCTAGTACAGGAAGGTCTCAGAGAGGTCCCAGAGCCCATCAGGTCAAAGCTTCTCACTATTGTGGCCGAAGGCAGGCAAGTGAACCAGAATGTTATAAAGAACACTCTGGACACGGCTGAACAGCAGGCAGGTCTCTGACGCAAGAAACCTTACTTAAAAGGCACGCTTGGATTCGTACCTCAGGGTCTAAGCCTGAAACACAAGCCTCTCTCATCAATAAACCAATTGAAGAAGCTAACCTCTTCGGAAAGGCGGTCGATGAGGCCCTTGAAACAGCCAAAAAAGAGCATGACACTCTTCAGTCCCTGGAACAAATTACTCAACGACCCCCCCCCCCCCCCGCACCCCTCCTAAAAGAGGAAGTAATTCTCTGCGGTCCTTTCGAGGCCAGTCCTGTGCAAGTCAGAAAAACTATGGCACAGGAAACTTTAATGCTGGACTAACATCAGAAAGCCCCCACATACTACCCACCAAGAGGTCAGTGACGTGGCAAAGCCAGAGGTAGAGGCCCCAATCCTAGAGGAGCAGCAGCCTCCGGTCAGAAATGACCATCAGATCCAGGTCCCCTCCCATGTCACCCTGGCCGGGGGGCGCTTAACATATTTCCTCACAGCATGGGAGGGGATAAATTCAGACCAGTCGGTCATAAAGACGGTCACCCATGGGTACTGCGTGGAATTCGCCCAACCGCCACAGTTCAGACCGTCTGACGGCACCTTTCACCGGACCATCTGGAGATCCTGAATCAAGAGGTGGAAGCACTGCTGGGAAAGGACTCCATAGAAGCCGTCCCTATTCTTCAGGTAAACAAGGGTATTTATTCAGTGTACTTCCTTGTACCCAAAAAGCACCTCACCATGCGCCCTGTTCTAGACGTGCGTCCAGCTAACAAGTTCATAAAACCTTAAAAGTTTTGCATGGTAACGCTATAGGAGGTGATCCCACTGTTGAAACATGGGGACTACATGGCAACATTAGACATGAAAGATGCATACTTTCATATTTCAATGCTGCCAGCGCACAGGAAATACCTAAGGTTCATGATAAAGTACAGGCATTACCAATTCAAGGTACTCCCCTTTAGCATCGCCTCAGTGCCAAGGGTGTTTACGAAGGTCCTGGCAGTAGCTGCAGCACACCTGCGCAGGTTATCCGTCCCGTTTTACCCTTACCTCGACAACTGGCTCATATCAGGGGACTCGTACGACACGTTTTTTTAACACCCAAAAGCCCGTGGACCTTCTGTTCAGTCTGAGGTTCTCCATCGAGAAGAAATCCAGTGCAGTCCCAAGTCAAAGAAAACCATTTCTGGGAGCTCTAATCCGGACGAAAGACTGCCTCGTCTTCCCCTCAACGAGAGGGTTCAGAACATGCTTTTTCAGATCCCTCAATATGTAGCCAGTAGGGAGGTAACTGTGCGCAAAGCCATGCGTTTGCTAGGAATTATTGCGTTGTGCATATACTTGGTTCCCCACGCGCGGCTGCGCATGTGTCCCCTGCAAGAGTGGCTCAACAGCCAGTGGTGTGAGGCCAGCAGAAAATGGGAAGATCTGGTAGTTGTCTCGCCATCCCTCGTTCTCGCTCTGCAGTGGTGGTCAAGAGAAAACCTCTTGAAGGGGAAAACCTTCACCACCCCTGCAGTGGAAGCCACTCTCACGACAGACTCATCTCTCACGGGGTGGGGGCTCACCAGCTTCAGCAGACACCACATGGAGTGTGGTCCCCACAAATAGCATCCAACCATATAAATTTACTGGAGCTATTAGCGGTGTTCAAGGCATTCAAGACCTTTCAGATGCAACTACAAGGGAAGACCATGCTGATTCTAACAGACAGCACTACAGCCATGTATTACCTGAACAAACAGGGGGGGGGGGGCACTCTCTCCAGGATTATCCAAGCTGTCCCGAAACATTTGACTATGGGCTCTCGGACACAAGATGTTTCTGTTGTCCCAACATGTTCCACGGGAACTCAATCTTCTGGCAGACATGCTCAGCAGAGATTTTCCCCTGCCCTTAGAATACGAATGGCGTCTGCACGAAGACATTGTGTCCAACGTCTTCGCAGAATGGGGCTTCCCAAAGATCGACCTGTTCGCAACTCAGGAGAACGCCCAATGACAAGACTACGCCTCCAGGTACCCCCAGAACCGCTCCAATGGGAATGGTCTCTGGATAACATGGTCAGGGAAATTTGTCTATGCCCCCCCCCTCTCCTCCCCCACTCCCTTCTCAACAAGATAGTGCACCAGGAACCAGTTACCATGATACTGGTGGGCCCGCCAACCCTGGTTCGCTCCTCTAATGGAAATGTCCTTCTCCCCACCAGTAAAACTACCCTGCTCATACAACATGTTGTCTCAGGACGGGGGGGGGGGAGACCCTACACCCATGCCCACAAACTATAAACTTAGCAGCTTGGCTCCTGAGGTCATAGTTTGGACACCTACAGCTCTCTCAGAGGTGCATGGACATACTCAGGGAAGCTAGAAAACCTAACACACGTTATTGCTATGCCAGCAAATGGAAACGTTTTGTCATCTGGTGTAATTCCAAAGGCGTCAATCTCATAGATTGCTCACCCACACACATTGTGCTGTACCTAACCCATCTGTTAGACACTGGGTTGGTCTTCAATTCCCCAGAGGTTCATCTGGCTGCTCTTTCGGCCTACACCACATCACAACAAAAGGTGTTGTGGTGGAAGGTACCGGTGATTAAGGCCTTTATGGAAGGGGTTAAGAGGATTTATCCTCCCAATCCTCACCCAGCTCCTGGATGGGATATAAATGTGGTTTTGACCAGGTTCATGGGATCTCCCTTTGATCCAATGCATAAAGCAAGTCTAAAAGACCTGCCTTATAAGACGGCCTTCCTAGTGGCTATCCCTTCTATTAGAAGGGTTAGTGAACTACAGGCACTTTCTGTTCTAGACCCTTTTGTTACAGTCCACAGGGATAAGGTAGTTCTGCGCAATCACCCCAGATTTGCGCCTATATTCATCTCGAAGTTCCATGTGAACCAATTGATTGAACTTACCTACCTTTTCCCAGGATCACACTAGCATGTCCGAAAGAAGCCTACACACACTGGATGTGTGCAGGGCAGTCATGGTCTACCTGGAAAGAACTAAACCACTAAGGGAAACAAACCAATTTTTCATTTCAGTGGCAGCTGGTAGGGAAGGGGATCCGGTCTCTAAATCAGCTATCTCAAGGTGGAATGTTAAACGCATCGCACTATATTACACTTTGGCTAAGAGAACTGCCCTTCAAGCCTAGAGCACATTCTACTCTGGGCACTGGGGCATCCATAGCATTCATTGCAAATGTTCCCCTTGAGTCAGCGACAACCTGGAGTTCTTTACACACCTTTTACAAAACACTATTGCCTAGACACTCATTCTAGGTCTGATTCTCAGGTGGTACAAGCAGTACTAAGACCTCTTTTCTCTACTGTTCCTTCTCACAACCCATATCCAACTCCGGGTACTGCTCGCTAGTCTATGCACAGCATGTGATTCTAAGCAGATTAACAAGCATCGGAAGACATGCATTACTTACAGTAATAGCATTTCTGATGATTGTATCTGCTTAGATTCACATGCGCCCTCCCTACCTCCCCGCTCGGGGTGGAAGGAACATAGACGTCTTAGTACTTTGTCTCTTTATGCACTCAGTCACTATAGACTTGGGCTCCCTCATGGCAGAAAAAATACAACCGGAGGGACCTCGGCACGTGAGGGATTTTGGGTACTACACACGTCACGATAGGGATAGTGTTACAGACACGCCTATGCTGACGTCCCCTTTCGGTCCCCGAAAGACAAGATGCAATACTCTGCGGTTACCACTGGATGTCGGACCATATGCACAGCATGTGAATCTAAGCAGATACAATCATCAGAAATGCTATTACGCTAAGCAGTGCATATCATACAGCAATGTTGGGACCTGGTCCCATTTAAAAAAAAAAAAAAAAAAGTTTTTATTGCTGTACAGTTTTAAAACAAAATTTAACAAAGCAATTTATCAACCTGCAACACTGAAATTCATAAAGCTAACAAATACAAAGAGAATTAAAAAAACCTGTAACATACAATAGAAAAAACTCATGTTATTGACCATTCATTCCAAATGCAAAGATTTTAAAAGGCCTGTTACTGCTGAGACCACCAAAGTGGTGCGTCCTGCTAAACAAAGCTACTTTAAAAAAATCACATGACATCGCAATTAAAATAATGTGAGTATTGAGAACCCCCCAAAGATGACGACATGATGTAATCAAATGTTCCAGAGTTTTGACGATATTGACAGCCACAACACCTACAAGAACCTTGGTTAGCCGTTTAATAATCATAATCTCTTTATTATACACTTGATTCATTTGAAACCTGAGAAATAGTCGTCTCACAGATCTTTGAGGGTACACAGCGAGATAAAGATCAACCATTCCAGCAGGTTTTTTGCACTACTTTAAATGGGTCAGTGATTCATATGCATGAAAAGATTAATTTCTTACTTGGAACCAAATTAGCGAGCAAATGAAAATTCACACATAAAAACGTCCTTTATCAATCAACACCTTAGTCCATCTTAAGAGGGCGCAAAAGGCAGACATGAAAACGTCTAGTAAAGAGTACATCCACTGGGCACGACCTTTTATGTGAAAATAAACCAAATTCATAGCGGCTGGAGGGGTACCAGGAGAAACCTGGAGTATCCTTCTCCACAACTGAAAGCAAGTCTAGAGCTCAGAATGGAAGTATCTCAACAACATAGTATCTTAGGGAAAGTTTTCCCTTCATAGAATTTCAGAGGGTACAATTGAAAACTTTCCATACTTGATGTCGACTTGTACCAATTGATTGCCTAGTGCTGTTCTGAGAGCAGTCCGTCCTTGATAAACGTTATGTTCTGTTTACTAGAAATGACAAATTCCAAATATACATAACCCTTCACTTTTTTTCAAGGGACACATTATCAGTTTAACAAACAAAAGAATTGATCTACATTTACCAGTGCAGTGCCTTTTTTTTTTTTTTTTGGGTTGATCTTCAATTTATGGGCCTCGACAAATTTAGAAAGGGGCGCAAGATGCTGCAATCCAATTGGGCGACAATCGAAAATGTAAAAATTGTCAGCACATGCTAACCTTATGTTATGTTATTTTGCATTTATATAGCGCCTTATATACCATTGGTATGGTCTAAAGGCGCTGGTAGGTTGAACGCCCTTGGGAACCGAAGTTCAGGTCAGCAGAGAGAGCAGAGTCAAAGGCGCGTGTGCGCACCGAGTATGTGTGCAGCTGGTGTGGTATTCGTGTAATAGCTGCTTCTTAGCGGTATGTGTGGTGGTTGAGGGATCAGGAGTATGTGTTCGTTCTGGCAGGATTTATCCAGACCGAATGTGGCTGCGTTGGGCCTGAGGAGAACGCCTGGCTGGGGGGGTTTGTAACCAGCAGTGTTTACTTAGAATGATGGGGAGTGAGCGGCTGAATGTTGGTATGAGAACAGATTTACTGAATGGTGTCATAGTATCTGTGTTCTAGTTGAGTGGTGGTGTAAGAAGAGAGTAAGTGTGGGGTGTGATATGATGGGTTATATGCTCTTTTCAAACGTTCTCTGCATTCCGAACCATACTATGTACGTCAGGCAATTATGCACATTTATTCATTCCTGGGATTCCAGTCTGCCCCATGCATGTAGTCTTGTCTGCCCCACCCATGCACTCCTGTCTTCATGCATGCACTCCTGTCTGCCCCATGCATGCACTCCTGTCACATGCATTCCCATCGGACCTCCGCACCCCGTCTGTTGCACTCACTCATGTCCGCTACTAGAACTCCTGTCCGCCATTAGCATTTCTGTTCCCCACACGCACTCCTGTATCAAGATCTTCAGATGTTGACTTTTCAGGTTGGCTACGGCTGCCGGATTGTAATACTCGCCAGTGTCACTTAAATACAAATTAAGCATGCTGCGAGTGTGCAGCCCTGCCTTACACCTCTAGTAGTGGGTATACTCCTTGACCAATAACACTCATTATCTAATAACACTTGTATTTTGTAATTTGAGTATAACCCAATAAGCCGTAGCAGTCCCAACAGGATTCCGGATTTCAGAATCTTATTCCAGGGGAGAGCCCTATCAACTGCATTGAAAGCAGTGGAAAGCTCTATTGTGGCCATGTATGAAGATTCATATTTATGTTGATGAACTTGACTTGTAACTACTTTCAATAACATCCCATTCATTGTGGTGGCGTGATGTTTTCTAAAGCCAGTCTGCCATAAAGGATTTTGTTGATCGATCTTTGCCATGTTTCGAGATGCTGGAGAACCAACGCGGCATTCCATAATAGCAATTGGCCGAAAATACAATGGGTCTTAACGTGAGCCCTTTTTAAAGATTAGTAGAATATATGCAGAGGACCACGATTTAGAAAATGTACAAGTGGCTATAATGTTTTTTTAAAAAGAATAGATACCCTTGTATCAGGGTCCCCCTTAAATAATATATTGGGCACATTATTGGGTCCAATGGCTCTTGAGGAGCCGATTTTTTTTTTTTTTTTTTTTTTTTTTTTTTTTTTTTTTTTTGGGTGACCGCAATAATTTGGTCATAGGCCAGAATCACCCTCCATATCACAAGGCGAGATCTTTCATCAAATGCCAGAATGAACTTACATCTTTATTTCTCAACACCAACAACATTTTCTCTGCATCTCGTTAATGGCATAATACAGTTGCTTTTAACCCAATTTTTGTATGCTTGTTTTGCCTTTTTTAATTTGCAGGATTTTAGAATTAGGGGAAGAGGGACACTTCTTTGCCAATACATTTAATTTTTGTGTATACAGCCTTTTTCTGACAGACCACATTTGAATCGAAGGCATGACAATGTTTCCTGAATCAACCCACACTACGGTGTTTGTTCAAGAGTGGCAGAGAATCATTCAGGAAATCCCCATAGTTATTGACTATGAAGGTTGACTATTGCCAATCCAGTGATTTGGCTAGTAAAACTGTTTTACCCACACATAGTTCCAGCTTGCTCGGTTTCTTGCTGGATTGTCGAGCCGTGCAGGAAATGACTGTACATGCTGATACTGTACAAATTGAAAAGAGTTTGACCAGTAACTATGATCACTGAAATCATTGGGGGACAATAAGGAGATTAATGTATCTTGCATACAAACCACTACTTGTAAAAATGTAGTCTAGAATTGAATCGGAGGAACATTTGTCCAAGTAAATTTCGCTGAACCGTCTTTTTAATGGAGCCATTCAACCTAATTAAACCGAGACCCTCAAGTGTTTTCGTGCAAACTAACTTGCCAGAAGTGATTCTTACCTGAACTAAGACTGGGAAGGACCATCTGTGACTGAACAGAAAAACATAAAGCATTGAGATCCCCCAAAATGATCAACTGGCCGCCAGGCATTTCACTTGCCATTCATTGACAGTAGTCAATATAAATTCAAGAACTTCCTCTAAAAGACTGATCTGATGGCAGTAACTATTAAGGATCAAAATGTCAGTGGGGGTGCCTAGACTAAATCTTGTTCCCAATATACCAAATGCTATATTCATAGACGTAATGATACTTCGATGCTGACAAAAGCACCAAGTAAGTGGACCGTCAAATGGGCGACCAAGATTGCACTTTTTTACTGATTGAAAGCACAACGGAAAAACCTTCAAACGAAGGACAAGCCATCAACCATGCTTCTTGAAGTCTGACTCGATTTGTGGCTCTTCAGCATTTGCCTATAATTGGACTTCAGAGCGTGATGACTCCATGTGTTCCATGATATAAGAGCTAGAGGGACACACGTATTTAGTATTAGGAATACTAGTAAGAGATCTGGGGCCTTTCAACAGACCATGCCACCAACAAGGACCAGTCCTGTGGGCCAGAACAGTTAGTTCACTCCAAGTCGTACGGGCTGATTGTTAACGATCTGAGTCTCTACAAAGTGAGACTATAATCTTTCTTGGAGATTGACTGCCTTTACCCTCATTATCGAGCGATCATGTGCTGGGGGGGATTATATGTGTATGTGTATATGTATGTATATATATATATGTATATGAAAAAAAGCTAATCAAAGCTTTTTTAGGCGACACTCTTCTCCCAAGTAAAAATGCACCAAATGCAAAAAAGGAGCTCCATCACACGTCCTTTATTTTTCAGAAAAACACGGTGGACAAGCAGTTTCAGGAGAGAACAAACAATTACGCGTTTCACCCTTCCGGGCTTCGTCGGATTGAATATATATATTGCGAGAGATCGAAACATAAAGTTCTGATTGACTGCAATTCAGTGATCAATGGGTTGAGGATTTTAGATTATACATAGGATTGCACGATCAGTTCTGTAATGATCTATGAAGTCCACTCGATTAATATCTTCACTTATGATTGCTGCGCTAGATTTCATCGCTGAATGCAATCTCAGTATGACTGAGATTTCGATTTTCTGGTACTACACGTTACAGTGACAGTTTGAAAACCCTGAAATTGAGAGCTCTGAGCTGAGGGGGAGGCAGTCAATTCATCCTGATTTCCCACTGATTAACCTTGTGATTTACCTTGAGCCCCCCAATAGTCACTCCCTTTTGAACCCCTTAGTACAATTTGTACCAATTTAGGAGGGGCACTACTGAGTCCAAAATCCTGTTTCAAGGTGTTAGACTCCAAGTTCACTAGGAGCAGAACATTTGTTTGTGTGTCTTTGTTTTATTCATTTTTTGTGCGCGCCAGACCCAAGGGTAGCAGGGCGCAATGACAAGAAAATGTGAAACTTACAGGTTACATCATAGCACAATGTACATTAGAAATTACAGTAGGGTAACACAAATAGATACAAAATATACAAGTTCAAGTAGGTTGATCAGAATTCCAGCTGTATGGAATGATGGTCTATTGATAAATATCAGTAAGAGGTAGATAACACTGGTCAACTAAGGTCAGTCAAGGTAAGGAATTGAATGACTTTCTTCCTGAAACAAAGGTGGGGCAGGTCCGCTCTGAGGTCTTGTGGTAGTGAGTTCCAGGTTTTAGCTGCCATAACCGGGAAACTATTTCCTCTGATAGTAGTGAGTCTAAAGTTCGGTATTGTCAGGCAATTGGAATTGCCGGCTCTAGTTGGTCTAAGAGATGTTCTCCTGTGGAATTTCTTAGGTAACTAGGGGCCGAATTGTTATGGGCTTTGTGGGTCAGTGATTACACCTTAAGTTTTATTTTGTTCTCCGTGGTCAACCAGTTGTGATGTCGACAAGTGGAAGAAATATTGGACCTTTTATTAATGCCTAGTGCTGCTCTCAAGGCATTATTTTGTAATGTTTGTAGTCTTTGGGTTATTTTTTTACTGGCTCCAGTATAGCGCGTTACAATAATCAATTCTAGAGAGAATTAAGGCTCTAGCCAGGATTAGGCAACTCTTACTGGAAAGGAATGGTTTACCGGATCTAATCAGTTTGCACGTGTAGGCCGTGGAGGATGCAAGTGATTTTAGCTGTTTATCAAGTGATAGGGTAGAATCAAGATAGAATCCCAAGGTTTCTACATCCTTGGATACTTGGATGATGTTCCCATCTATGTTGAAAGAGGAAAATTGCTGACCTAGTTTTTTTGATATTGGCTTGGGTACCCAGTATAATCAACTGTCTTATCATCGTTAAGGCAGAGGCCATGAGTGGCCATCCACGCCTGGATGATAAGGTATACTTTGTTCACCAATTCCGTGTCTTTGGCATGATCTCCAGAAAGCGGGAGGAGGATCTGTGTATCATCTGCATAATTAGTGTAGGTGATACCAAGATGGTCCAGATCATCAAACAGGGGCTTGGTGAAGATATTGTATAGGGTTGGGGATACACAAGAGCCCTGGGGAACACCACATGAGATAGGGGTGGGATCTGCCGCTGCCGAAGGGGAGAAGACTCATCGTTCTCTCGCTCAGGAATGACTTGATCCATCCAATGGCTTCCGAAGAGAAATGGGCGGCGGAGTCCAGGTGACTGCAGAGGACTTTGTGATCCACCAAATCAAAGGCAGCTGAGAGGTCCAGGCGTAGTAGGAGTACTGTTCTCCCTTTGTGTCTCAGCTCATCAATTTGAGATTTCAAGTCAATGAGGGCAGTTTCAGTTCCGTGTAGGGGACGGAAGCCTGATTGTGTTTCTCCTAATGGGTTATGTAGTTCTATGTGCTTTTGAATTTGGTTATATGCGGCTTTGTCCAGGATCTTAAGAAGAAACGGTACCGTAATAATAGGGCGGTAATTGGTAGGGATGAGGGGATCTAGTGTCTCCTTTTTAAGGAGGGGGGAGTACCCAGGACTGTTTAAGGTTGGCAGGGATAGTGCCTGAGGCAAAGGAGGCGTTGATCAGTTTAGCGATAAAGGGAGATAAGTCTCTGGCAGCGTCTTTTATTAACTGGGCTGGGCAAATGTCACCTTTACAATTTGATGGTTTAAGCGACAGGATAACTTTTTCTACTTCCAAGGCGGTCGTTTTGGAGAAGTGGAAAGTATTACTGTGCGCCAATAGGTTATTGGTGCGGGGCTTTTGGTCGAATCCTGAATTTTGAGTACTTTTTTTTCTGGATTTTATTTTGGAGAGTGATAATTTTATTTGCTAAGGCTTGCTGGATATCCGTGCAACAAAGTTTGTCCTTGGTACAGGTGTCCTGAATGGCGATGGGAGACTAGAGTTCCTTTAGAATGGCAAAAAGCTCTTTCATGCTAGAGTTAGAATTAGCTGTACGGTCGTCGTATGAGTTGCGTTTAGCTTGGCAAACTCCTTTTTTGTAGAGTGAGGAGAGGGTGGATAATTTAGCTTTGTTATCAGTTGATGGGCAGAGCCTCCAGGTGGTTTCACTCTTTCTTTTCAGAATGCGTAAGTCTCTTAGCTGTGGAGTAAACCATTTATTTAGATGAGCTTTTGGTTTACTTGGTCTAAGTGTGAGAGCAGCCACTTTATCTAGGGTGGTGAGCATGATGGTATTGAATTCTTGCACTAGAATAACTGGGGTTTAGATTAGCTGATAGAGCGTTAAGGGTCGGTAATATTGCTGGTATCACTTTCTCCGCAGTGATGCATTTTTTATTTCTGGTTAAACAAGGTGGCGCTGGTGGAAGGGCCGTCAGGTTAGGTCTGGCGGTAGCTAGGTTAAAGGACACCAGGGAATGGTCTGTCCAGGGTAGGGGCATTATAGATTAAATAGTGGCTGTACAGTTGTAGTCAGCTATCCAGTCTAATGTTCTTCCCTTCAGGTGCGTAGACTTGTCAACTCTTTGGGTTAGGCCAAGTGCGTGAATAGTGTTGGCTACCAAAGTGGCATTGGTATCTGCGGTGTCGTGGAGACCTAAATTAAAGTCCCCAAGAAGGATTGATTGAGAACAAGGTTTGAGGTTATTTGTGAGTAGGTTATGGAGATCCTCATCAAAGGTGCCTAGAGGGCCGAGGGGGTCTATATAAGAGGTGAATGATAAGTGTTTGGTTATTATTTAGTTGGAGTTTGGCAGATAGGTTTTCACAAGATTGAATCGATTGGGTAGGTACTAATCTCAGTGAAAGGCTTGTTTTAGAGATTATGGCTATGCCGCCACCTCTAGCACCTTCACGGTCATGTCTGACTATCGTGTAGCCATCAGGGATGGCTAACATAAGCAAAGGTCCTGCTGCATTATGTAGCCGGGTCTCTGTGATGGCGAGAAAGTCAAGGTTACCTTCTGTAATTATGTCGGCAATGTCTAGGGCATGGGCGACAAGTGATCTCACGTTAAGGAGTGCTCCAGCAATAGTTGGGGTCTTGGTGACCACTGTGGCTTGAGGATGTAGGGTAGTGGACATAATGGGCGTATTAGCATTGTTGTTCTGGGTTGGGCAAGTATAGGAATTAAGTTGTGATGGTTGTCTAGTGTGGCAGGGTTTACAGACCTGCTTGAGGTTAGTTTTAATGTTGGTAGAAGGCAGAGATCTGCAGAGGGGTTCATGCAGTTTAGATAGTCTAGCTCGGAGTCTAAGGTTTCTGCTAGGTGTATCACATGGGTGAGATATCGTGGTAACTGTCTCAAGGGGCTCATAACTCGGACGTAGATATTGGTCAGTAGAGTTATTGTTCAGGTTTACTGTAGACATCAATGGTGGCAAGGAGTTAGGTACGTTAACATCTGGCATGATGAGTAGGTGTAGGATAGTCCTCAGTATAATTGTGTAAATGGCTGGTAGCTACATAGTTGTATAGTAATGGCCGATCACGAATACCACATTGGTGACTAGAGCGTGTGCAGGCAATCAGTGACTCAAAGGTAATGCTCAAAAATGGCTGACTAGGTAGGTGCATATGCAGGCAATCAATGACTCAGAGACAATATTCAAATAAGGCTGGCTAGGTAGGTACATACACAGGCAATCCGTACAGTACATATACAGGCAATCAGTGACTCAGTTGCAGTGCTCGAATACGGAACAATTGTCACTTAAATTTTGGATGGCTACCATAAGCTAGGTGGAATGGGCCAGTGGCGGTAGGTAAAACAGGTAGGGTGACAGCCAAGTGGTAAGGTTTAGTGACTGGGGGTGAGAGATGGCCAATTTAGGGGTCAGTGGGTGCGTATATTATACTGATAGTAGGCTTACCCATTGCCCTCAGGTGTTGGAAGGCAATAGTAAATGGTCCAGGGGCGGCAGGTCTTCCATACTGGTGCTCTCCTATGTGGGCCAGGGGGGCTGGCAGAGGCAGAATCGGCAGGAAACAGGCAGCAAACAGGTGCCACCCTTGAGTGAGTGGGCCTTCTGTGATGTGGCCCGGCTTCGCCTGCCGGCGCCCAATCACAGCAAGATAGACGAACGGCAGCCAATCCTGTCGGTGTAGAGGCTGTGATGCTGAGATGAGCCAAGTTGGGCTCTAGGGTCAGGCAGGCCCTGGCCATTTGTAGGAAGTCCCCCGGTGGGCTATTATGCAACAGTATTTTAGCCCTGATCATAAGGGGGTTGATTCATGCTCCCATTTGTGCCGGGTGCAACTTGCAGAGGAAACCGTGGAGCTGTCACAACCGGAGACTTAGTGCGGGGAGGCAAGTCAGTTCGGGCCATTACTTTAGAAGTATGAGTTAGTCTGATCACCCACAAACTTGTTGCCACACATTTGAGCACTCCACTCCGATTGTTTTGACATTAAATCAGCTAATCTACCTACTCTGGGTGAAGTAGCATCACACGAGTCCTGCAAATTTGACGTCTCGGTTATAAGTCCCCCGAATGCCCCTTGGGAGGGTAGAGCTGTACTGACTGTAAGGGTGTAGCCACCGTAGGTACCAGTTGAAAAGGGACACCCACTTGCTTCAATTTGGGGGACTGGTTTCCCAAGGGACCAGATCCATTCGTAACATCTACTAGCGCATTTTCTGATGGAATCTTCCCAAGATTCTTCACAAGGGCATGCTTAAAAGATTTAGTAGACTGCCTATTCTTTTTCACAATTGGGACATTTTTTTAATTCAATTTACAGTTTGGTGATCTCGGTTTGACTTTGGGCGGTAATGTGGACAAAGTTCCCCCAATGATATTCACACACTGCACTGAATCATTCGGTGTTTGAAAGAATACAAGGGCAGAGTCCTCAACTTCACCTACCACTACTACCAAGCCAGGGTCCCCACTTAGATCAACCACAGGCGAAATTGGAACTTGAAGCGATGAACTAGTCGGGTTACCTTTTCAATATAGGACTTGACAAGCCCACCTCAGTTGGGTCGCCTTTTGCTGTTAAACCTACTATATCTTTTGTGCTACATAATTAATAGGAATTGGAGACTTTGACACCCCACTCAAGTTGTCACCACCCTGGGGTGGTCCCGACTCAGATTTGCAGCAAACTGCTACCACTGAAGCCCCTTATTACCAACTAAAGAGTCAGCACTTCCCTGCCCATAATTGGATAAAAAGATTTTGGCAACATTATGAAATTTGAGATTTACAAACTTCAACAGAGCAGAGTGTGATTTGGATTCAGTTTTCAGTCCTTCATAAAGCGATACCAGGTCACAGAGCACTTGGCTGATGTCTCGCAAGGCATCGCATATAGATAAATCCGTATTCCCCTTGAGGCTCTGGAGGGCAGCAGGAAGTCTCTGTGGCGAATGAGGAAACAGAATGCTCCCTTGAACATGGAGCTGGAATAGGAGGGGCATTCATCATGCTGCTAATAGTCATCTATAAATGGGTTTATACTAACATTATCAGTTAAAGGGCCGGCTGGACTGCAGATGTAGTTAGTTGCAGGTATGTCTTTCCAGTGACTGAATAAAATGCTGTGATTTTGCCAGCATTGGAAGGAAGACAGGTGCCATCCAATTGGGAGAAGGGCCGCATCCATTCACAAGGTTAACATCTAGGTAATTTGGACTGAACAACCTCATTAGAACGATCAAAGAATTGCTGGTAGATTTTCACTGTCCTATGTGTATGACTTATACCTGCTTAGTGCAGGAGACGGTGGGGTAGTAAGATTAACGTTCAGACCAGGTGGCCAACCAATCATTGTTCGCTCCGCTGTAATTGTAAGTTTTTATTTATACAGCGCTTATACATAGGTTGAGTGCTGCAAAGCGCTTCAGTGCGGGAAGGGAACAAGGGAATACAGTAATTATTCTTGGGCCTTGAAATTCGATTGGCACTTTTTTTTTAAGTCCCTATGTAAAATTTTGAGAAAATGAAGCTCAAAGGGAAGCACATGGGGGCATCCATTTTGTGAAATGGATGCCCGCCGCTGTGCTTGCTTTGGCGGCACTAATGAAGGAAAAGCCAGCCAGCTGTAGTAAACAAAAGCTACCACTAGGTGGCTTTTCCTTCATTGATGCTGGGACTCGGAGGACGGAGACCGGAGACTACAGGCAGAAAAGCTGCAGCTGCATCTCGGTGAGTGCTATTTTTTTAATAAAAAGAAACACTAGCTGCGTTTTTTTTTTTCCCTACGTTTTCCGAGCTGGAGGAGCCCGGAAAACACAGAAATAAAACCGCAGCTTTAAAAACATTGTATTTATGTTTGCGGTAGCTTTTGAAGCTACCGCAAACATAAATACAACTTTATTGTGTTTGAAAACTCTGCGGTTTTTCTTTCCAAGTTTCTCAGAGGAGCCTGAGAAACTTGGAAAGAAAAACTGCAGCGTTTTTGAAACACAACCGCGTTGTATTTCTGCTGCCGTGGCTATCACTTTGGGTCACCGGTGCTCCGCCAGGGGAGCACCGGAGACCCAAAGTGAAAGCCAAGGCAGCAGAAACACAACGCAGTTGTGTTTGAAAATGCTGCGTTTTTTCTTTCCAAGTTTCTCAGGCTCCTGCGAGCCTGAGAAACTTTGAAAGAAAAACCGCAGCGTTTTCAAACACACTAACGTTGTATTTATGTTTGCGGTAGCTTCAAAAGCTACCGCAAACATAAATACGTTTTTAAAGCTGCAGTTTTATTTCTAAGTTTTCCGGGCTCCTCCAGCTCGGAAAACGTAAAAAAAAAAAAACGCAGCTAGTGTTTCTTTTTATTAAAAAAATAGCACTCACTGAGATGCAGCTGCAGCTTTTCTGCCTGTAGTCTCCGGTCTGCGTCCTCCGAGTGCCGGCACCAATGAAAGAAAAGCCACCCAGTGGTAGCTTTTGTTTACTACAGCTGGCTGGCTTTTCCTTCATTAGTGCCGCAAAAGCAAGCACAGGCAGGCATCCATTTCACAAAATGGATGCCCCCATGTGCTTCCTTTTTTCATTTTCTCAAAATTTTACATTGGCACTTTTAAGTGCCAATCGATTTTTATTTTGTTATTGCCCATCTTTTTTGCAATAAAATGTTGTGGGCAAACCATTCCTTTAAGTGCAGAGAGGTTGCCCCTCTCACGGAGTGAGTGTGTAAGCAGAGCTACGTAACGGGATGGTGCTGCATGGCCCGCGTCTCTCCGGGTCTCTAGAATGTCATTGCAGGCAGTGGGGAGAGTTGTGGAAATGTGTCGTCGTGGCAGCATTTCATGGTCTTCTGCAGCTGGAGGGCAGGGGGAGATGCAGGGTTTCCTTCAGAAGGTGGTCGTCTGGGCAGTCCTTGTACTGTCCCCCTCTACGGCACATGGAGGTTCTGGCCAGGCATTTAGCAGGATTTCTAGGTGCTCTTTTTTTTGTTGTTGTGCAGATCCGCTCGTCCTGCCACTGCTGGGCGCCCTGGATGACCCCTCTTCCTTTCTCTTCCTCCCGCAGGTGATGATGATGGCGCTGCCTCTGCTCATCTTTGTGCTCCTGCCTAAAGTCGTGAACACCAGTGATCCAGACATGAGACGAGTAAGTGGGGCGCCAACCCATCATCCGCTACTATTGGGGTTTTCAGCATTTCATTTCATGGACCACTTTAACCATACAAATAAATAGGACATTGATTCTTTGCCCGCCAAACTTAGAGCGATTTTTCTTTTTTTTTTTTGGTAGTCAGGATGGCAGTGCTGGAAATAAAATAAGAAAAGGTATTGGTGTGGGAGGGACCCTCTCGTGCTTGGAGGGGCGTGCTTTGGGGAAGCGGGGGCATACACAGAACATTACGGGAATGTCCGCAATTTGTCATTTGCAATACATGTCTTATAGTGATTCAGTAAGAAACACTTTTGAGCTATTAATGGAAGTTGGGCTGTGCAGTTGTTGTTGGTCATACTACTCGCCCTAATAAAATAAATGTCTATACATTGCAGGACATATATACCAGTCTGGGCAGCTGCAGCCAAGTATGTGACGATTTTTCTTTCTTTATTCAGTATCCCATGCCGAGTCTACTGAAAGTTTCTGCTTGTTGTAATGCGGGTTGCTCGTGCATGTGATAACTCTGCTTCAGGGCAGATATCGCTAGGAGTATTCTGTTCCAAAGCGGAGTTACCACACCCATGAGCAACCCGCGCTTCAACGAACTGAACGATTTCAGAAGACTCTGCAGCGCCGCAGAGTGTCCTGATGGCACCTTCTCGCTGAAGCGTGGGTTGCACGCCATGTGATAACGCAGCTGCAGAGCAGATCGGTTAGTGTCAGGGGCAAGGCTCTGGGGACAGGGCAGTGTTCTGACCAGCCTTGCCAGAGCGCAGCTGCATCTTATTCCAACCCGTTTCCTGCCCTGCATGATGGCAGATGTGCACTTTTGTGCTGCTGCCATCCCTTCAACGTTTACTTGATTCTCAGCTGCCTGCACGCATTACATCCTTAGAAGGGACCCCAATTGTGACCATAAATGGGTCATATGGCAAATCCTCATGCGGTGTCTTTCGTCCAACTCCAGAGTTCTGCCCGATTAGCTCTGTATTTCCAGCAGCTCTGCATTAAGAGGTGAAGAAGAGCAGCGCTTCTGCCAAGTCCCAGGCAAGAGGCCACGGCGCTATCCTAGATCTTAGCCGACGTGCAGGTCCAGTTGCTGAGAGCTCTTCTTTAAGGGAATAGTGGTTTTAAGAGCGCTATTTAAGGGACGGGGGGGGGAGTGGCTTTGAGAGCGCATTTTTATTAAGGGAAGGTTGGATTTGAGAGTAGGACCGTATTAGGGCACGCAGAGTATTGCCTCTTTTAGGAACTATTTTTTTTTTTTTTTTTTTTTTTTTTTTTTTTGCGGTTGTTTACCCTCTTCATCCATCCTACATGGAGTGGTTTCATAATCCGGATCCTAAAAGGAGCTCCAGTTTTAGTTCTCCAGGTCCAAGGTATACTAAATGAGCAGTCTAGTGTTTGTTGTGCTTGCTGGGCTACGAAAGGTAAAGGGTTAGCCACAATCGAATCCTTTCCCGGGTAAGAAGGCATCCAAGCTCATTCGGCAAGAGGTCAAGCGGCCAGCTCCGCTTTGTAATCTGATTCTTTTATGGAACAGGTCAGTCTAGCACTTGGGCACCTATGCCACTGCCTTGCTCATTGGCCAGGTGAAACATTGCTGTAGCGAGTCCTACTGGCAGAGTGGCTCATCGATCAGTTCTGGTTAATAGTGTGCCTTTCTTCCTGCCTTTGCACTGCTTAGGCAGTCTCATCACATAAGACGTTTGGAAGGAAGCTATCCATTCGAGGACTTTATGTAATGTTCTGTCTTATGGATGGTGGTCTTCATCAACCCACTAACCTGCCCTCTGAAGGATATTGTTTACAAGTGGGGGATAGGGGGGGGAGGGTTATGTTGACTGCTGCCAGTATGTGGCTTTTGTGTTGCTTTTCCAGCATGCTCGATCGAAATCGACCATCTGAGACATTGGATTTGAGTCTTAATATTTTTACTGTGGTCCGTTCAGTGAGCATTGCCATACTGAGAGGCAAAGAAAGCGGTCTTCTATGGTTCCGATTGGTCTTTTGTGGCCTCAATCTGTGCCGCTCAGGACCGATTTTGTTCAAGAGGGGTTGCTGCACCTGCCTAACTTTCACAGGGGAGAGAAAGGAACACCAAAGCCAAGGGATTAGTCTTGCCTGTTGCTCATTGCATGGAGGATGGCTTCTCGGGAACTTTACCTCTACAGGCAAGTCATTCTCACCCCCACTCCCTCAACCGTACTACATCCTGCAAATACTCTGCCGATTACGCCAACATTTAAGAGACTGGTGCATAGACGACTCCTTGTTCTCCTCCTTCCTCGTCTTCTACACCCAATTCTAGGGTAGTATTCAGAGAAATGCTTGGTGATGTGATAGTGTAAGTTTTGTGTTGACTTGTTTGCCAGGTTTTCTGAACATCGTCTTTGGCCCATTGTGGTTAAAAATGGTTACCAACCAGCAAGATTCTCCTACAGTAGATGCCATAAAGGAAGTGGAAAGTAGTGTTTTCCAGAACATGTGCATGTCAAAGGTGTAACGGATTCGAGCTCTTGCGCTTCCTTGGCAGGGGGGGTCGGGGTCTAGGAACTGAGATGTAAGCTGGTGGTAATCGAAGCCTCCCCATTGGCTAAATCTGCCAAGAGCTGCTCCGCCATGCAAGCTCTTCGTTACTGCGCTTAGGGCTGGGATCAGCGTGGAGAGCAGTGCAACATGAATGCAATCCTCTCTGCATCACATGCGGTGCTCCTTCCGAGGAGCCGCTAGTTACACCTGTATAATCACTGTTTACAGGTTCTCCCTTTAAAAGGGCCAGTGGCTCATCGGCGACCACCAGCATGCGTCCATGCACAAGGGCTCCGAACGCAGCACAAGAAGACGTACGCTGTCTGCCTTTACTGCTTGAATTACACTGTGTTCTCCTGTTAGCGCCTCGATTCTACCACGCTGGTGTTCAAGCTCTGTTGTAATCTACTCCAGCATCTGTTTTGAGGGTATCTCCGTTTTTTAGTGCGTATGAATAATAATTCTCAGGGGTTATTTTGATATTTTGCCACTTAGTGCTGAAAGGCAACATACCTGAGTAGGTATGTTTGATGCCGAGCAGCCCAGATCTCCTCCCAAGACTTTAACAGTAGCCTTGGGTATGGGCTGCTAGCTTTTGCCATGTGGCCATCTTGTTGGGTTTCTATATTTTGTAACTGTGCATCCTCCTTTTGTAGGAAATGGAGCAGTCGATGAACATGCTGAATTCCAACCCAGAACTCCCTGATGTCTCTGAATTCATGACACGACTCTTCACTTCCAAATCCTCCAGCAAGTCCAGCAGCAACAAAGTCAGCAAGAGTGGGCCCGGGAAGCGGAGGTAGTCCCGCTTCCTCTGCTCCCAGCATGCACAAACACGTCGCTCCCACTCTTCATAGCAACTGTTTGTCTTTGTACGAGTGGCACTGCACTGGACACAAAGGGCGTATGCGGTAAACATCATGTCTCGTAACCGTTTATTTGGACTCAGTTGTTTTGTGAAGGAACATTTTAGCTTATTTAAGATAATGTCGATGGAGCAGAGGGGAAGCAGGGCTTCCAACTTTGCCTTTGAGTCTAGCACGGGGACTCCGTGGTGGTGGATGACTTTCCAAAGTCCCTAGACAAGGACGATGTAGCGATTAACTTATATGGAACACTGTACCTGGATGTGTAATAAATAAAGCAGTCTTAATCACTATGCGCTGTCCTTGTCTTATCTGACCTGGGATGGCTCAAAGGTCTGGACGCCCGAGTAGAGCCAGCTTCAATGAGTGATGTATTTATCTCGCACAAATATTCTTGGTTTAGAGTCAATTAGCAAAGCCTTGCATCTTTCATTTTTTTTTTTTTTTTTAAAATGTTTTTATTTGCATTTTCTACTACAAGACAATTGCAAAAATGGTTGCTTCTACATTGTTCCCTTATATTATTTTCGTGTAACATTTATATAAAAAACATAGAAAGGTGTGAAGTGCAAAGCAATGATAAACTCTAGTCTTGTGTTTCTAATTCCCTTCCCTCCCCCTCCCCAGCCTCCCCCCACCCCCCCTCCACTCAACACGTTCGCTTGGTACACAACTCAGAATAAAAATTCAAAAACAACTTTAGGCATTTCAGTATTGCGTGTGCTCTGCAAATTGCAACTGAAAGAAAGGAAAGAGCCCATACAGAGCTTGGGGTAAGCAATCAACCGGTGGCATGGGGCGCTGCCCTAATTCCTTTGGTTGGCTGAGGTGGTAAACAAGTGTCCTTAGTCTGTGGGCTCCCAGTATGCCGTATAATATTCTAGAAAGGGCAACCAAATCATTTCGATATTTCTGCGTGATTCATTTACCGCTGCCGTTAGACTTTCCATCTCATATATTGCGTGGGCCTTTATTAACCATTCTCTCTTTGAGGGTAAGACCATCGATTTCCATTTTATGGTTAGACACACTCGGGCTGCTAATAGGAGATTGCGTGGTAAGTACATTAGTGATTCATATGTTTCATCATCCTCCGACTCTACTCCAAACAAAACTAGTGTGGGCGTTGGGTTTCTGAGGACTCCATCTATTCCTCGAATCCAGCCCAGCACTTCCCGCCAGTACACCTGGACTCTGTCACATCCCCACCATTGGTGCCAGTAGTCACATTGCTCACTGCAACCCCTCCAGCAATAGGGAGATGTCCCGGGGAACATTTTAGATAGGCGAAGGGGTGTGTAGTGCCATCTCATCAGTAATCGCACATTGTGCATTTTGTATTGCATGGAGACCGATGATGACCATACCGCTCTATATATTCCTTTCCATACCTCCCCTTGGGTGTCTATGGATAGGTCAGTTTCCCATTTCACCTCTGAAGATGGACGTGGACAATGACCCCTCGTGATTAGTGCTCTATACAACTTTGATATGAGACCTCTTGATGCTTGGGGGGAACTCAAGATTTGCTCGAATGGTGTCAGAGGGCGCTTTAACGAGTTGCCCCACCTAGGGTCGTGCATGGCACTTCGCAACTGGAGGAAGGACAAAGGGGAGACATTCGTGCCCTGCAAGTCAGCCTGCAATTCTTCCCTGGTTGTAAACACTTCATTTTTCCACAGCTGTCCCGCCCGACTTAGACCCGCCTCGTACCATGACTGGGATTGCTGGATTGCCCTCAGTGAGTTTTGAATAGGTGGGGACCAGATGCAGCTCAAAGGTGAGGGCCATGTTGTGATATTCTGCATGGCCCGGGATGGACGCCAGAGGGACCATAATACCTTCAGAATGGGGTGTTGCTTAATCCTTTGTGTCATGGCTGATCTCGGGACCCATAACCACTCTCCCAAGGTGACCGGAGTGAAGATGTCGTTCTCTATTGCCACCCACTGTTTCTCTGGGTTTTCCCACAGATGGTCCGGGAGAATGCGGAATTGTGACGCTCTGTAATATTCTCCCAGGTCTGGAAAGCTCATGCCACCCTCCTCCTTAGGTTGGGTCAGTGTGGAGTATGGGATCCTTGCTCGTTTGTCCGCCCATAAAAATCTTAACAATGTGCGCTTTACTTCTTCTAAGAAGGAATCGGGAACAATGACCGGGAGGGACTGGAATAAAAATAGAAATCGTGGGAGAACATTCATTTTTATGGCCGTAAAGCGCGCCGCCCATGACATGGAGAGTATTCGCCATCTGGAGATGTCATTTTGAATGGCTACCCACAGTGGTGTGTAGTTGGCTTCGAAAAGGTCGGACAGGGAGACTGTTATATTAACCCCTAGGTAGCGGACTAAGTCGGTTTGGACTTTGAAATTCCAATCTGCCTCTAAGCGCAGCGCTAGGTCGGTGTTGTCTTTTAAGGGGACAGCTATAGTTTTTTGTAGGTTGACCCGAAAGCCTGAAAGGGGTCCGTATCGCGACAACTCTTGGAAGAAAGCGGGGATAGAAGTAGAGGGTTCGGTCAGGTACAAAAGGATGTCGTCGGCGAACATTGCCAGTTTGTATTCCCTGCCACCTCGCGGGATTCCTCTGATGCTCGGGTTGGACCTAATGGCTTGGGCGAAGGGTTCAATGACCAGTGCATAAATGAGAGGGGAGAGTGGACAGCCTTGTCTCGTACCTCGAGTAAGGTTGAAGGTTCGCGATGAGATTCCATTGATTGATACTTTGGCCCGGGCAGAGCGGTATAGTGCTTTCGCTCCTTGTGTCCACGCAGCTCCCAACCCCACCCACTCTAGAACAGCTCTCAAGAAGGACCACTCTACTCGATCGAAAGCCTTTTCGGCATCTATTGATAATAAGAGGGGATCCTCACCGGCCTCTCGAAGTGTTGCCATGAGGTCTAGGGTTTTTCTAACATTATCTGCCCCCTGCCGGCCTCTTACATACCCTACCTGGTCAGTGTGGATTTGTTGCGGGAGAATCTGAGCGAGGCGGGCGGCCAATATGCTGGAGTAAATTTTTGCGTCTACATTTATGAGGGAGATTGGCCGGTATGATGCACACTCTGTGGGGTCTTTACCTTCTTTGGGGATTACAATGATGATAGATTCAGTAAAGGAGTCGGGAGCTCGTCCCGATTCTAAGATGGATGTAAATAGTTTGGCGAGGAATGGCGCAAGTGTGCCAGAGTTCCTTTTGTAAAAGGCCGGCGTGAAACCATCCTGTCCCGGGGCTGAGCCTGCCTTAAGGGCTGAAATTGCTCCCTGCACCTCTGTTGCCGAGATTGGGGCGTTTAGCATTTCTAGGTGTTCTTCAGTGATGGGCGGGCGTGACATACTGGTTAGGTATTCTTTGATGTCGGGGGAGGTACCATCAGTCTCAGCAGCGTACAGGTCTGCATAAAAATTGGAGAAGCGAGACACTATGTCTTGGGGATTTGTGAGTGGGATACCTTGTTCATTTTTTACTTTGTGGACTGCTCTATCCGCCCTCTGTTTACGGAGTCTGTTCGCTAGCATGGTGTGCGCTTTATCTCCCTTTTCAAAGAACTTCTGTTTGAGGTACTTAATCTGGGTGAGAGCTTTGCCATTCCATATATCTTTTAGTTCTTCTCTCATTTTCCTAATTCTCATTTCCGTTTCATTATCGCTAGCGGGGAGCTCCCGAAGGGAGCGTTCCAGTCGAGTGATCTCTTCCTTAAGTTCTTTCTCCTTGAGCAGCCGGAGTCTTTTTTTGGCGGCTCCCTCAGATATAAGGATGCCCCTTAATGTAGCTTTGCCTGCTTCCCACACTGTGTTCAGTGACATACCGTCAGTGTAGTTGATGTCAAAGTATTCTGTGATGGCCTCAGAAAGGAACTCCTTGAAAATTGGGTCTCTGCATAACAGGTCGTTACATCGCCACCGGCGGTCCAGGGCGGGGAGTGGGCCCAGGTCTAATTCTAGGGCGCACAGGTCATGGTCTGACCAGGCTACTATTTGGATGGATGTACTTAGGATGTCACCCTCGTTTTCCGCCCCCAGTAGTAGGTAATCAATCCTGGAGAAACAGTGGTGTGGTGGAGAATAAAAAGTAAAGGCCTTTTCCCCTGGATGAATTGCACGCCAGGTATCTATTAAATGATGTTCCCTGAGCTGACTTGAGAATCTGTCGCCCTGAAGTGTGCTTGGGGGTAAGGAATTTAGTCGAGCTGAGTGCCAATCGCATTCACGATCTATAACTACGTTGAAGTCTCCCCCACAAATTAGTGAGCCCTCCCTCCATTCTTCAATAAAGTCGAACAGGGGGTCAGTGAAGCTCGATTGCCCCTGGTTGGGGGCATAGACTGCGCACAGTGTGATGGTACGTGTTCTCAGTGTTCCCTTGAGCGCGACGTATCTCCCGTGCGTGTCCCTGTGTATATGAAGAACCTGCATTCCCAGGGACCTACGCAGCAGAATGCCCACACCCCCCTTCTTCTCCGGGCCAGATGCCCAGAATGCTTCCCCTATGCCTCTCCCAAGGATCTTTCTTTCTCCCCCCTTGATGTATTTTGTTTCCTGTATGAAGAGGACATCTAGTTTGGATTGTGCGAACTGTCTCGCTAGCATTGATCTCTTTTGCGGGGAATTTAAGCCCTTGACATTGAGGGAGCCGAAGACTATGCCCTGTGAGTTAGCCATATTCTAGGGTTAGGATAGCGTTTTTCGCATTGTGGCTTGCTTGACCCTTTGTATCATATTAGAGCTAGTAAAAAACTGCCTTGTATTGTGGTGCGTTTGAGATGGTTTTTTGTGCGCTACGAACTTGCTGTGTTGAGTGGATAATTGAGTCCCCCCCCCGTCCCCTCCGCCCCTTCCCTCGTGTGGAATGCTATAAGGGGCATCCACACCACAAAGAAAGGGAAAAAGAGTAAAGAAAAAGAAAAAGGGAGACGCCCTTGTTCAAAGAGAGCCACTTTAGAAGAACCCCTCTTCAAGCCCTAGTTGTGAATTCGTTCTTTGTGCAGGGACAAAGTGCACAGGAGACCGTAATAGTGGGCAAAGACCTAGTGTGTCTCCAAGCCCCTAACCCAATCTAGGCAAACAGACATTAAAGAGAAAAAACTTCAATGGAGCCCCATGGCGACCGTATCGGCCAGAGTTAGAGCACCAAAACAGTGTGCAGACATGAGATGCAGTGTTGGCAGTTCAAGGAGTGTTCAAACGTTTAAATTTCCATTTCTGTTGCGCACGGCCTCTTCTCGAGGGCTTTTCAGCTGGATCTCGGCGCGGGCCCTTTGGTTCTCTATGGCCCTCTACGTCTCAGTCCCTTGCTGGGCCTTGCAGGTGGCGGCGAGCTCGTTCCGCTTCTTCCACCGAGGTAAGCCTATATTCTTCGCTGTTGTACTCGAATGTGAGGGAGAATGGGTGGCCCCATCGGTACTTCACGCCTTTCTCTTGGAGCCAGATCGTGAGGGGACGACACCCTCTCCTTTTTGTGAGGGTCATCGCTGAGAGATCCTGGTATATCTTGACTGTAGAGCCGCGGAATTCGATTGTGTCCTTTATTCTTGCTTTTTGTAGAATGTCCTGCCTTTGCGTGTAGTAATGGCATTTGATTAGGATCGATCGAGGGCCTCTCGCTGAGCCCCCTGCCCTGTGCACTCTGTCGAACTCGAGGTTCGGGGGGTCGGTTTCTTCGTAGAGAGATAAGATTAGGGATTTCACCATGCTCTCCAGGCCTGACTGTGTCTCTCCTCGCTCTTCTTCCAGACCGATAATGCGGATGTTGGAGCGTCGCTCCCGATTTTCAAGATCGTCCACTTTTGATTCCATGTCCCTCTCCTTCTGCTCGAGGTCTAGGAGCCTAGCCTCGTATTGCATGGTAGCGATGTCTCCTGATTGTTGGTTGTTTTCAACCGCTTCCAGGCGGTCCTCAACTTTGGCCACTTTCGTTTGTAGGTCTGATACTATTTCAGTTAGGTTGTTTCTCATTGATCTGATCTCCCCAAGCAGCAGGCGGATATCTGACTTTGTTGCGCTATCGCCGTCATTCCCGGGAATATCTGAAGTGCTTTGGGCTTCTTCCGCTTCCATGGTTGCGTTAATACGTCTAAACCTTCTCAGGGTTGCTAAGGTTTGTGGATCCAGTTTTGTTACCTACGGAGGCTTCAGACTATTGCTGCAGTGAGCAAGAACTGCTGTGCAAAGATGTGCTCGTTCCCTCGACCGTGCTTCTGTGGTTGGTTTTTCCGCTGGGGTCTCTCTCAGTTCCGTGGTGGGCTGCCCCGGACTTCGTGGCTCATTGCCAACGTATTTGCCCTAAGTAACTTTGGTGCGGTCTCTGTACCGCCCCCACCCCCCTGAGCACTACTCGGGTAAATCGGGTGCCCTGGCTGTCTTTGCACCCTGTGAGGTTCGTGGAGGACCTATGATGGTCCTTAGGTTGGCTGCGAGGCTCCACTAGTGGTGGTGAGCTTCCACAGGGTTAAATGCTCGTAGGGATCCGTGGTGTGGGAGCGGCCGGTCGAAACTGTTTGGGTGGACACCGTGGTTACTGTGTGTTTTGGATCGCGGGAATGGGCGCGCTACGCCCTCGTTGCTTGGTTAGGCTAAAGAAGCACGGGCCTCATTCCGTGGGCGCGCCAGGAGAAGGGTAGAGATGACAACCGGCGCCGGGGCCCGCGAGGGACTGCCGGGCGGAGGTGCGGCGCGGCCAGAATAAGCTCCCGAGTGTCGAGGTGAGGCGTGGGCGGAGGGAGAGAGCCCCCGCTTGCGGTTCGCACTGCGCAGCAAGTCCGCAGGGTCAGAGGAGGGGGGGGGGGCGGGCGCCAAGGCGGAAAAGCCCGCGCGGGGCACTGCTTACCCCCACCGGGCCGCCCACTCCGGTAGCTGCCCGCCTGGCCGGCCGCCCAACGTCCCTCGGCCAGCCGGGCGCCGCGGTCCGCCGCGACTGTCCTCGCCGCCACCACACCTCGTTGAAGGGCAGGAATTCCCCCTGTCCGCTGGGCGCAGGGCGTTACTGGCGGGCTGGTAGCAGTCTTTGTGAAGTTTCCTCTCTTACGCGCGCGGCGCGTATTTCAGATGGCGGCGGCCATTTTTTCCCCCCTCCTCGCCTCTCTGGATACGGGCCCTCTGTGCTGCTCGGGGGATCCCAGGGGTTCTCGATCGAGAGCTGATTTCGGCCTCTCCACGCAGTTTCGTCTCCTGGGCTATGGCTGGGTGGGTGCCGAGACGCTTTATCTACTCCGTCAGCTGGTTTTTCATGACTTTGGTTGCCCCTGCACTGCTCGAAAAGATGACTTTAGCGGGCTTAAAGAGGGAGACGATGGCTCAAGCGACCATCGCGTCTGCGCCCCCTGGTGGTCTCCCATCTTTCAGACTTTTGCAGTAAAAGGCATTCCATGTACCGCTGAAGTAATTCACTGATGCCCTGCTTCTGTATGTCTCTAATGCTTGCTGTGATGGATGCCCTGCTTCTGTATGTCTCTAATGCTTGCTGTGATGGATGCCCTGCTTCTGTGTCTCTAATGCTTGCTGTGATGGATGCTCTGCTTCTGTGTGTCTCTAATGCTTGCTGTGATGGATGCCCTGCTTCTTTGTGTCTCTAATGCTTGCTGTGATGGATGCCCTGCTTCTGTGTCTCTAATGCTTGCTGTGATGGATGCCCTGCTTCTTTGTGTCTCTAATGCTTGCTGTGATGGATGCCCTGCTTCTTTGTGTCTCTAATGCTTGCTGTGATGGATGCCCTGCTTCTGTGTGTCTCTAATGCTTGCTGTGATGGATGCTCTGCTTCTTTGTGTCTCTAATGCGTGCTGTGATGGATGCCCTGCTTCTGTGAGTCTCTAATGCTTGCTGTGATGGATGCCCTGCTACCGTGTTTTGCTCGCCATACTTTGGGCTTGCGCCGAAGAGCAATGGAGCACCCAACATAGCAAAGTGCATACATACCAGGGCTACCAACTCGCCACCATAGTGGTTGCATAGGCTTGTCTGGAATTTGGTGGATTGTGCCCACACACGGGGCATCCCAAACAGTTTCCTGCTGAGGAACGGAAAAGGGAGGCATGAAGCAGTGCAGGAAGGACTATATGGATACAAAATAATTGGAGGCGGCAGAGGTTTACGGAAGTAAGATTGGGTTTTCAATCGCCTGGGTGCACGTCTACCTACCCAGCCAACCAGATCAGGATTCCAGGCCTGTGAAGGGAAAAAGGAACATTCATGTGAAGGCGGTTTCACAGAAATAAATTGTCATTTCTGAAAGTAACATGTCTGGCGGATGTTTTCATGATGTCCTCGGACACTTGAATCCTGCCTCCTTTCATTGCCCGCAAAGTCATTTAATTTATTCCATAAAAGAATAATAATTCTGGGACTGTCGAGTCTGTTGACCGAGAGTGTCCAAATCAAGAAAAGACTGTGAAAGGCGCTTGTGGGCAGACACACAGTGTTTGTTACGCTGGATGGGGCAGATGTCTATCCTTTTGCATGCCAGACAGTCCAGCACCATTTTGTGAAATACTGTCGTGAGGCGGGTGTGTCTTAGGCACAGGAATGGTGGAGGTCTGAGGATGTGTTTAACATGCACAAGGTTACGCTAGAGCAAATGTCATATTGATCCTCTTAAAGAAATGGCTCTGGCCTAACGCCAATCTGCCCCCCGCCTACCTGGAGACTGGGCCGTCTGCTCCCCTGTGACAAATCAACTTCCGGGGCACCAGTGGTCCAGGGATGAATAACTGTTTCTAAACCATCAATCGGGCCCATACCTCTGGTACACCAGAAAGGATCCGAATAGATTGAAAACACAAATTATAAACCTCCTTTTCCAATTTTGGTAACGTGGACAGAACAGGAACGGCAGGCTTATCTCCGCAAAGTCGTGGATCATTGGTTAGTTGAAACACAGCAAAAATACAATTATTGCCCAGTGATGAAAAGGACTGTCCAGTCAAGGTTGTGTAGAAATATCTACTTTATTATTACAACAGACAGTTCTAGCACACTACAAAATGCAACCCACCCTGTAAAGGACTGCAGACGACACTGTTTTAAGAAGGAAAAGTGATGCACTCTGGATACTGACAGGAGGGTAGGTGGTAAAGTAATTAATCGCAATAGTTCAAGGATACTTATACACAAAAGGAGTAATGGGCCGGAAAATGTCACGAAGGGCCGATTGAAGAAGCAACACGGGACATAACCACAATGTACCTTGTGCTTGTAGAAGTTATTGGTGCTCGACAGGGTCGAGTTGGTTTCAGGCCACTTTGCAGTTCCTGCAAGAGTGGTCCACATGGTAGACATCTGCGGGTATCGGGTGGCAGGCAGTTCGGCGAGCAAGGATGGACGGGCTCCTGCACGCTGGCCTACATGGCGGCTCTGGTTCAAGAATCGTCTCAGTGCTGGTTGGCGGGTCTGAAGCACTAGTTGAGGCATATCTGACGATGTTGGCGACTCCAGCGTGACAACAGTGAGTGGTGCAGTCGGTTGCAGCTTGAGGGGCTCAACTGGCTCAAATGTCCTTTCACGTGGACGCTGGTTGATACTTGTTAATGCACTCCTGCTAGCTTCTTCACTGAGCTTGTGTCCTTTAAGGCAGACGGCCCAAAGCTGAGGAGAGTGTTGCAGGCAATGGCCTTGTCCTGCTTTCAGTTCAGAGACTCTGGCACTTCTCACCTAGGAAGCTTGCTGGCAGAGCCTAGCAGGGTATGCTGTGTGCTGGCTGGCTACTACTTCTGGAGCTGCTGGAGGGTCCTCTGGATTCAGTATCGCCCTCTGTTCCCTGGCAGATGTTTAGGGGAGGGATCTTGCTTCCCTCTTTGGAAATACTGGCCTTCCATCACTGGCGGAAGCTGTAAGGCAGACTGCACCTTCAGCCAGGGTCCAATGCAGAGTTCTTCTTGTTACTCCTTGTGAAGTCTTCGGATGATCTGCCCAAAAGAGGGGCTCGGCCGTCTTTTAAAGCCAAATGGACCCATTGATTGGTGTAGGCTAAGCCTACCTTAATGAACTAGTCCTCGGTCCCCATTAAGTATCCTGTATGCGGGAGGTCAGAAATCATGTAATCCCTATGTCCTACCCATCTTTCTGTCTGTTATGGATCAAAGGGTCTCTGGTTACTTGAGCTCTCTGCGGTTTTTGAGTGAAGTGGCAGGTGTCCCTTGAAGCTGCGGTGGGTTGAGACTTTTGGTCGCTGCCAAAGCACATACTCGTACCTTCTGAATGGATTCCCCTTGCAGGGATGACTACTGTAAATACATAGTCCCAGACATGACGGATCATTGCCGTTGAGACGGAGAGGCGGGACTGGCTTTAGGTTGACACAGTGCATATCAAAGGTTGTTGGGGATTTCTTGTCTTTTTAATCCTGTGACCAGGCCTCCCATGGTCCAGCTTGAATGCTGATTAGTATGTGAAGCTGCCACCAGCAGCTAACAAAGGACAGGGGCGCATCCACTGAGCCTTTGTTAATTAGGCTGGCCATGGCAGGAGGAAGGTTTGGCCCTCCCTCTTCTCAGATTCCTTGATGTACTCTTGGCTGTCCTATTCCAACTAAATAGGACTGGCGTGACAGTGCTTGTAGGCTGTGTCCACCCAGAGTATACAAGTCTATGTGCATGTCATGCGGCGAGCATAGGAAAATGTGTGTGGATTAGCCCCACACATTTTCCGGATGTTTATCGATCATTCAATTTCATTTGAAATTCAAAAAAGCGTGGGTGAGCGCACACCCACCTTGCGGGATGGTCGAATTCCTTGCATCCCCCGTAACCTGAGACTGGGCAATCTGTTACCTGCAGTCTACTTTCCTGGTTATTTGTAAAGCCCTTGCTGCCAAATTCTTCCACCTGCCCCATAAGGAGTGTCATGGTATGGATTTTTTGATGGTATTATAACCATCTTCCCAAATGGCAGTATACCATGGTTATTGCAGTATAGCACACATTTTAAGTACCTTATATATCAAAGGTTAAACTGCCACAAACACCCACACCACAAACTTGAGCGGCAACAAGAGGTTTTCTATAAGTGAGCTTTAGTACATGTAATGAAAGTGGGCCACTAATCTCCTGAGGGCTGCTAACGAGGAAAACTAAACTTGATCGCTGGCGGCACGCATCACAAGGGAAAAGAAGCCCAGCCCCAATGCTGGATAAAGGTGAGTTTGGACGAGGGCAGCGGTAGTCAGGAATTTCAGCCCTTTCAAATCAAGTATTCCCCCCAAGCCTTTGGGGGCCTTGTTACTCTGACAAAGAAAGCTTATTAGCGTTGCTCAAGTGGTTCTTGAGGGTTTCAGCTCAACCACCCATACGGGCGGCTTTTCTTTGTTCTGCAGTGCATGGCATAGTAGCCCCGTCCCTAGGTAACATACTGTACACACGTTTCAGAAGCCCAAGAAACTGCGGCTGGTGGGTATACGTTCCCTAAGGAAGCTCTGCAGGCACATGCCATTAAAATAGAACCCCTATGCAGCAAAACGAATGTATTGGGAAACGAGTATTAATGAATAAGCTGCGACTTTTCTGATGGGTGTTAAATGATTACCCCCTGCCCCCCCCCCCCCCCCAACACCATGCTGTCGAGGCCAGCAACACTTTACTTGGAAATCACTGGTGGTGGGCAGCCTATTACAGTCCGGTCTCATTGGTGGCAAGACGGGCAAATGCCAGATCAGTGGCAATCCACAGGAGCCCCAAAACCAGCCCCTCGGCCCCGGCCCAGCACGTTTGCAAAGTGTGCTGTTGGGCGGTAACCAAGGTGCACTTTATTTAAGGTGCTGCTGCCCAGGGTGTCACTCTGCAGCTGCCCCGCCTGCTCCCCCACCTCTCATCTTTACTAGAGAGAAACCTCACCTGCTCTGAGCATGCCTCCTGTGTCTCCCTCCTTGTGACAACCGCTTCTGCAATGCCCATGGTGGCTCCTTTCAAGTGGAAAGTGTTTATTTTTTTTTTTAATGTGGACTTCCAGTTTAGAGAGCTCTGTCTTGGGGTGGTATGCAGCAGAACAGTAAAGGTGTGCAATGTGACTTCCTGCTTGCACTGCTGTGCCTCCCATGTGTTCACCTGCCAGCTAGGGCAGCCCGAGCAGGGCACTCTGATTGGATGCTGGCACGAGCACTGCAAACTGCTGTGTCAGTGGACAGCGTTTCAAAGTATATTGAGTTTGCGGTACCTACACCGGTGCCCCCCACTGTTGCCCCTGCAGGACCTTTCATAGCTCCCACGCAATCTGCTTGCCTCGCTAAGCACTTCCCCCCCCCTATGGCTTGGGAAGTGCTCTGTTGCTCCCCGGAGCTCAGTCCACGCCCAATACATAACCTAATAATCCCACCAAGTAATACTAGCAATCTATTAAACCTAGGCCTCCCCCCCCCCCCCACTATTCAGGACTCTCAAACATGGGGGTGTGTTCCCCTGTATTAAAAAAAATAAGTAGTGCCTTTCTGTGGCTTTGCCTCCTAGCAAAGCACTCACCTAGCGAACCTTTCCACCACTATCAAAGTGCCTGTCGTCTTGTCCAATCGTCAACTTGTCTCGTCTGTCTAGTCCGCTTGCACCCTGCTCTGTGCCCTTCCCTAATGTTCTCCTCTACCCCTTCCCACTGCCTTCCTCTTCTCTCCTCTCCCTACCTACTCTATGGTGCTCTCTCTCATATCTTTTCTAGCTGCTTTTCTATCCACTATCCTGCTCTCCTCACTAAATCTGTTAGGAACAAGTTTAAAAAGGACATCCTGGTCTTCCTATACCAGTGCCGCCTCCAGGCAAACGTTCACTGGTATCCTTTTTTCCGTGCCTTCATCTGACCTATGGACCCTTCATATGGTCTGTGCTTTCTACTTTCTCTTCTTCTTCCATTAATGGTGGCACCCGGTGGGAGGCCCTCCTGGCCTCCTTCCACTCTTCTAAGGTCATCATTAATGTTTACTTGAATGGTTCCGTCTTGATCCAAGGCCCCCAGGCCAACCTTCTCTTTGAAAAACTATTCCTGCGCCTCATCAATTTCCTTCCTTCTCCTGCTGTCCCTTCTCCCCTCCGCGGTTTCTACTGCTCCTGCCCCCTCCCAGGCCCTCTGCATGGTCCTGGCTTCTCATTTCCTCTCTAAAACCCAGGACATCCTGTTCTCCATTGATGCCTCTCCCCCTCCTCACTCTACTCCCTGCTCTTCTTCTTGCACTTCTTTGGCAACCTCTCCTCCCTCTTCTCTGCCTTTCTCCTCTTCTTTCCCCTCTTCTCACCCAGATGAGGTTTCTAGACAAGTCCGATCTATGAAAGTCTCATCAAAACAGGTTCACCTCTGTTCCTTCAAAACCATCAAGGACCACATTGACACCCTGGCTCCTCTGGCTGACTTCTGCAACCACTCATTTGCCACTGGAGTCTTCCCATCCCCCTCTGAAGCACTCCCTTGTGCACCCTCTTCTTAAGAAACCCTCTGACGACCTATCCTGCCCAGCTAGTTATCGCCCAATCTCCATTACTCGTTTTCTGGGCAAACTCCTGGAAAAGCTGGCCATCTCCTAGCTTAATTTTCACACTGAATCTGTTGGTTGTCTCCATGACCATCAGTCTGGCTTCAGTGCTGCCAGAAGCACCGAAACTGCTCTCCTGAATATCCGTGAAGACCTGCTCTCCAACCTCGATTCCAACACCCCCTGTTCCCCCTCCCTTGCCTCATCGCGCTTTGAAACACTTGTGTACATGCGCGTTATAAATGCCATATCCTATCTCTAGGACGCAAACAGCCATGTCCTAAACCCTGCAGAGCTGGATGGGTGGGGATTCAACTACGGTGCCTTGCTCTAGAATGGATGGGAGTTTTTGAGCCCTGCTTGGAGGTACTCTTGGGCCGAGACTGTGCCCCGATGCACCCCACCCGTGCAGTTAGCTTTTCCTGCTACTATGGCAGCACAGCGACTATAGGCCCACCAGGGTTGTGGTCTGCTTTCCAGCTGACTATTTTGAGTCCATTTTGGATGTCCAGGCCCTTTTCGTGATCTGGTGCTGCATCCACGTTTTATGAATGCGTTTGTGTGTGCATGCCGCCTTCCCCCTGCTGCACAGCGCTTGATGGCTGTGTACACAGCACCCTCACAACGTGAAACGACAGTAAACCAAAACTAAATACTACGACGTGACCTGCCTTAATCGGCTAGTGTAACTAAACCATCTGTGGGTCTAAAAACAAAAGGCTGGAATAAATAAACGTGAAAAGGAGCAAAACAAAAAAAAAATACAATTTGGCTACAAGATCGAAACTGGGGTAGATGAATGAAAACCTGAGCAACTCTCAACCGGGTTGGATATAAATGCAGACACCCCAAAAATGAGTGACTGCCTTTTGTACTTTGCATTCACCTTTGTCTTTTTAAGCAGTTAAAACGGGAGGAGTGGCTGAAGGGCATGTCTGTAGGGGTGAAGCTTCCTGCATCCTTGCCCCCCCCCTCTTTAGTCTTTTATCCCCACCCTCCCAGGGGTCTGCGGTGTCTGTTTCCGGATTCTCCAGCTCATTTCCGGTCGTCCTGTATTATGTTAAATATACCACAGGCTTCAGAAGGGCTGGCATTTCCCTGAAAGCTCTGCCATGCACTTCTTTGGAAAGTCTGGCTTTCCATCTCTAAAATCCCCCACACCCCTCCTCCAGTGGAAGCTGCTAGCCTGTAGACCTCAGCCAATCGGGACGTCCGGTTCTACAGCATGTTATGATTTGGCTGAAATCTGCTAATCAAATCAAGCAGCAGATCCCTGCCTCGTTTGGCTTAAATATCTGCACACTAAGCCTGCCTCTCTTCTCTTATTGCGCCGATTGCACCCAACTAGATAAGCCTGGAAGTGTTTTAGTGCGGGGGGGGGGCATGCAGGGTGACCTAAGTGACGGTAATGGCAGTGCCATAAAGGAGGGGGCCAAACGAGATGTGAGGTGGACAAACGTTGGCCACAAGCTTTATTGTGACATGAGCTATGGTGAAAAAAGAAAACCAGCATAAAAAACATGCAACAAATATTTTGGGGAAAGGGATCAGGTGAGCAGGGAACCTACTCCCACCTAGGGTCAACTCAGGGCTGATCCCTGCCACTACTCTGAGGGGGTGCTGCACGGCAGCCCCTCGGGTCCCCCCAAAATAGGGAAAAACTAAGAACAGCCCATTGCTGCTGATGTCCAGAAAATATCCCTAGTAAAGATGTCCCTGCCTCCTATGCACAGGTGGGCCTGGTGGTGCACTGTGATCCATGCCTTATGAACTTGACCTGAAAATAAGCAAACATTGCCCAATGCTTGGTTTAATTTACACCTTGACATTTCTGCACCTTGCCAATGTTGGAGCCATGACTTCTGTTTCTAAACATGTGTGCAATGGATCTGAGAGGTGCACATTTCAGTCAATAGTAGCTTCCTGCCCAGCTGTGGCAAATCATTACCCCCGAGGTGGATGATGAGGAAATCGGGGGGAGGGGCACTGACCCCCAGCAGGCTAGCTAGCTTGTCATGCAAGTCCCCCCCCCTCCCCCAACGCATGCCGGGTTTGCCCCACCAATAATTGATAGTGTTTTGAAAATGCATGCCTTCCTGAGTTTCCGCGAGCCATCTGCTGGCCCTGGTGATTAATGAGTAGCCCACGATCCAGTCTGTTTTTAAAGGAAGGTTCCCTGTGTGAAAAACGAGAATGGGGTTGGGGGGAATCTGTTAAATTGGGTCTTTCCTAATATATTTTTTGTATAGCCCAGATTTCCATCCCCCCATCACTTTATCTTTTTCTTGCAAGCCCCCATCCATGCCGATGTTGCAGCGCCTATCCTGAAGGAGTGAGACACACATTCTGCTGGTTCCATCCTACTGCCACTATGGCCTTTTGAGCACAGACCTCAGCTGAAATCTGATAAGCGCGGAACCATTTCTGTGTGTCGACAGTTGCCCACCCAACCGTGGCGCCCCCAGACATATTTGATAGGGGTGGCTGATGAGGCCACAGGAAATCTTGGGGTGGCACCAAAACAAACACATAACTGAATTTCAGGAAATCTATTATGCCTATGTAGTATATTGTCCAGTTGATATAGTACAATTTATTATTTAACAGTGAACTAATTAATGTATCTGATGCGCATAGACTAATACCAGTACGGTTAACGTTTTGAGTTCCACAATCCTGTTTGTGCCATGTAAGGAATATGTGATGTGTACATGCATGTTAGGCAATTTATTGTTCTTCAAACAGAATAGTTGTTTGAATTTGACTTGAAAAGACAAATATATAGATTTAATTTAAAGGACCACATTGATTGTAAGGAACAAAACATTTACTGAGAACACGCCTACTGAAGTAAAAAAACAGGCCTAAACTTTTTTTCAATACATCTTTTTTGGGTTTATGTTGCTGTGTGTTCTTGTAAACTAAAATATATATACTTACCAAAAGCATAATCATGGATAATATACATGTTAGTATAGCCTGTTTAGCCTATTCACATCCCTGCTTTCCTAGGCTACAATCTGTTGTCTTCTTGCAAACTAAACATTAACAAAGGAAGAGTGCATAATAGACAACAATATATTTTTTAATGTAGCCTACTCAGTACTCGGCCTATTTACATTCCTATTCATTATTATTGTACCATCAATTAATATAGCTTAATTTGCTGTTATGTCTTTTGGCAAACACATCCACAAATTCATCGAGATTAATCACCCTAGCCTTTCTTGACTCTACACTTAACAACCCCAAACTGCTCAATCGCTCATTGTAGTTCTCAAGGCAGTCTTGATTAACTTTAGCACAGAAAAACTATGCTCACATGCTGCAGTGCTCACAGGTAATATAAGTGCAATTTTGCAAAGTTTGAACATCTCGTGGAACACTTCCTTATATGGCTCAAGGAAGACTGTGAGCTCTGTGAAACTGGTCAGTTTTTCAAAACCACTAGTTTGCCCCCTACCAAGAATTCGCTTGACATGAGGGATCTCGTATTCTAGATCCTCAGTACTGCAGTTGTATTGCGAGGCAATTGGAAACCATACATTTTTCTCGCTAAATGTGGAACTGAAGGGATTCAAGGCTTGTATACCTTCCATAACGGCACAACATTCTTAAGAACATCTTCTTTTCACCTCAGAGAGAAGCACATCAACAATTGTAATAAATGTACCTGCCCGAAATTACTCCTTTCTGTATTGGCAAGGCTTTGAAATATAGGCATGGAAATGTAATATCCTTCAAGCCTAGAGCTTGGTGTGACCTGACGCCCTGGCGGTGCAACAGCAATGTTGCATTGATCAGCAAGGGTCATCGTATTGTTCCAAATCTCATTAAAGACAGAGCCCTCTCTATAATTGTTTAATGTGTCAACAAGAGAATCAACAAGGGTAACTGCCGCACCCAAATTGAGTTGTTGGGACTGTAAAGTATCTGATAGACGTTTTATCTCACCAAAAACATTTGTGAATGTTAAAAGGGGGCCAGCAAACTCTAAATCTATTTGAGCTAATAGACCTCTTGCCTCTACAGCTCTGTCACCATTTCTCTCTTCAGATATTTCTTTTAGTAGACGTATGAGGGCTGGCAGTCTGCCCCTCAGTCTTGCAAGCATTGTACCTACAGGCCCAACGTGTCTCTTATCAACCTCTGAAACTCTCTTGGGGGGTCCCCTGAAACATGTCCCTCTGTACATCTAGCCATCTTTGATGCACATATGACCCTGACACAAACACATCGTTTCTGCAGAAGAGAAAAGAAACAATATCCTTCAGGGATGCATTTTACACTATCAACTAGTACTAAATTCAAGCAATGTGCATTGCAGTGAACATAAAAAGCGAATGGGGCCTCTGATTTAGTGCGTACCTGTGTTCCTTCCACTCATGACAGAGGCACCATCATATGATTGCCCTACTAGGTGGTTTCTCTAGTCAAGGCCATACTTCTGCAGTATTTGTATAATTTTCTGTGAACGCTGCAGCATCTAGTAGCTCTGCTGCTTCAAATGTGAGGAAACATTCACATATTGAGCGATTGTAATAATATTGAATTACCAAGGACATTTGTTCCTTCTTGGCAATGTCCTTGGTCTCGTCAACCATAATGCTGAAAGCCCCACTTTGTGCAACTTCATTAATTATTGAGGTGCGGATAATTTCAGCCAGGCAATCAATTATTTCATTGTGTGTACTATGCCCAGGATATGTTGCATGTTTTTGACTTGTCATTTTTCTTTTGACTGTGTGATCATGCTTGGCTAGCAGTTCCATAATATACAGTACATTTCCTTTTTCTGGCCTTCTGTTTCTTTATGTGCTCTCTGTGCAATGTTTTGCGTACCTGTGAGGAGCAGGGTTTCTCCAACAGTTTTAGTGTACTCTCTATTTTACCTCACTATTTTATTATATTCTCCATTTAAGGAGGCTGAGGGAGAACATTTGCTTGCAATTGACTTTTCATATTCTGTCCATGCTAACATAGCAATAGTATGCGATTATGATTTGCCATGGCCTACAAACCCCCCCATCTTTGTAAGTTGCTTTTTTCCAATTTTTGAATCCTGCTTCGGATGTAAACACTGAATCACCTGAGGAGGGGAGACTGAAGTGCCGGCAGGCATAGCAGTAGGCAGAATCTTTACTCTGTGTATTCCAGCTATTTATGCGTGAAGTATCATTCTTCCATGAAGCCCAGTCTTCCACCCCCCTGAATGGTCCGAGGGAAAAACTTCAGATGTGGTGTTCGGGCCCCTCTCCGCTTGACTGGGATATATCTAGAAGAATGAAACGAGAGTTACTGTTTAGCCAGCCATCTATTTTATTATCAGGGTCACACTTGCACACCATCATTATTTCACCTGTTGGTCCGGGAACAGCTTGAATAGCTCTAGTTGAGCCCTGCCTCGCCCCTCGTAGACTGTTGTTGCCGCTGCCTGTTCCTCACTTTGTGCCATGCTGCTTCTCCCCTGTCACTGATGCGAGCTCTGCTTGTTCACTAGCTTGCGCGATTATGTTGCTCTTCCACTGAATCCTCACTAGCATTCATCCTCTCTGCATCTCCACTACTACCTTTCTTAAAGAAGGAGGAAGAGATTTCTGTGCACTTCCTCTTCCATGTCTGCAAAATGACATAGCTACACTTACTTATCGTAGGCATAGCAATCACTTGGGTCATTTCCAAACTAAAAAACGTTTGAACTTGCATTCGCTAGTTTTCCTTGAAATGTTTGTTTTTTGTTTTTTTGTCAACCTACCACACACATACTGTTTTGACATGATTTTCATCACACCCTGCAATGCCACAGCCTAACCTCCTAGCCAGAGGCAGACAAAAGGCCTGCATTGGGCTGTGGAAGGTTTTGTGTCCGCGAGCAGTTAAACCCTCTGCTCTTCCTCTACTCTTGAGCACCCAGCGGACTTACTATTGGGGGTTACGGTGGTAGGCCCAGCAACATCTTACCCATTTCGTATGCACATTCAAGAGAAACGTAGACCGACAGCCAGGGCAGTTTCTCACCAACTTGGTGCCCAAGGCAAAACATCAGAATGCACCCCCATCCCCTACTGACTAGACTAGCACACGTCACTCCCAAACTACACCTGTCATGTGACGCAATCCCTCCTCAATATGAATAAATAATTGCTATATGAATGAAGCTGGTTACATTACATTGTAATTCAAGTACTTTACAGAAGAATTCCAATGTGGAAACGCAGCTGTTGCTGCCCAAGTAAATGATTTGTCTGTCACCTGCTCTTAGAGAAAGCCTTGTCTGAATGCAGTTTCAAACTGTCAGGGACTGGCACACTGCTGTGCGAACAGCCTATCTGGGTCTGGGGGCCCACTGACCTGGCTCTTTGTTGCAGGTGTTCTGTACATACCACCTCACTTGTATTACCCAAGGTGCAATACTAGACCATATGAATTATTTTCTGATAGAAGGCTCTCATTCCAAGATGGACAGTCTGGTACACTCTTATTGTACTCTTTCAAAATACCTTTGAGAGTGGGAAAGGGGACAAATAGCACCAGTGAGGGCTCATGTGCACTTAGCATTAAATCAGAGCATTTCAGGACTGTGACAGTGATCAGAGATCTCTATACACTTGTGTATAGGCGCGTTACAAATGCCATATCATATCATTTCATACACTTGATAAACGGGTCTGTGATGAAATGATTGTATGTGAATCTCTAAATGCACAACTGATGCATGTCTTGGTGCTCACATCAAGATTCACAATACTCACCCTAACATTAAAATGTTAGGAACCATGAACCATACATGCTCATTTAGACGGCTTACGTTTTTGGATTAGAGTATAAAATGGCTGCAACATCAGCTGCTCAAATGGAGTGCAAGGGCTCTTTTGCTGCTTGTTTCTGAAGAGTTTTAAAGGAGGAAGGTCTGGGTCTTGGTGTGAGCATGCCCAACCCAAATACAGAAACATCTTTAGGGAATTATATCTACGGACAGGGTAGAATACCCTACAAGAGACACCCAATAAACAATGCACAGAAGGGATACACAGAAAGGACTTGTACCTCTTATAAACTTTAGCCTGACCAGTAATAATCTGATGGAGGGTTTTATACAAAACCGGCTTCTGATACATGGTATAGGGCCCACAGTTCTCAGCCACTACCTCCTCCCCATTGCACAGGCCTCAGGGGTTATTTCTGCAGAAAAGAGCAGGCCCATTCTTTATCTAACAGCTGGCATTGGCATCTCTTAGTGCTGGCCTAGTAAAAATCATGGAGTGGCAGTGTAAAAAGGGTCTGTCTTCTAGTTGATTTACAATTTGAGGCAACTTCTTTGATGGCTTTAGAAGTGTGGGCACATTATGGCACGCTTGTCGGAGTCACATACACAAAACAGTCCAGTGTGCTCTAGTATGGGCATTGGGCACATCAGACAAAAACAGGTACATGTGCTGTTACATAAGGGAGCACCACATAGACACCATTAACCAACAGGGAGGCTACTTGTGCTGTGCACAAATCATTGCTGCACACATCACTGCATTGATTTTCCACGGACTGTCTGCATGGTGATACAGAATGAACTCCACTTTCCTAATCAAGGTGCCAAGTGACATTGAGGTGCCATCTGGTGTGTGCACTAGTTAGTGGCTGGCTTGTTCAGACAATGAAAAGACCTTTGATGCTGAGAGTATGCATTTAGTCCATGTCCTAAAGCAACCACTAGAATACATACGCAAGAAAACTAGAATTAACCTTCCCAGCGATGCGCCATATGTAACTAAAAAGTCATCTACATGTTAATTCTCTTGGATAGCTTTGATCAGCTAACTGATGCTTGTGCTGGCCTACTGAATAAAAATGACCATTGGTCAAACTGAAATCTTAAGCACATACCGTAAAAAAAATGGCTTGTTAAATAAGCAATCACTTATAAACTTCCCCAATTGAAAGGCTGTCAACACAAAGAATGAGGGGCGCAGGTGGGATCCACGGCCAAGGGCCACTTGAAGCAGCTGGAATCAGTTGCAAAGTAGTGGGGTGGCGAGGCAGCAATCAGATCAACAGGGGTCAGAATGAATATTTCTCCAGCATGGGGTCTGGCATGGATTCACATGCTCATGAATATTCCCCGTCGTCAGGCTGGGAATCCTCGGTAAAGAAAAAACCAGTATCAGTTTCGTTTCTGATCTGTCTTTCGTAGTAATAACCAATCACTGGTCTCTGCGTCATACTGACCACAGCCAATGACTGCCCTCTACCTAAGCACCGCCTCTGGCAGCCATCTTCAGATTTTTACCGCACGTTCATGTGTTGGGATCCTCGTGCTATTGCTCTCGAGCGTTAGTGCTATTTTTCGCGCTCTGTGCGTTTTGCGGCAATATGTCGGAACGGACCATGAAGGACCGCCATCAACGTCTCGCCAACTGGCTGGAGGGTAAGAGCCCGTCTGGCGAGAAGAAGAAGAAATCCGAGCGGTCTTCTAAGACCTTTGAGGGCGCCCCGGCGACGGGGGCCCAACATAAGGCCAAGCACCGCGAGTCCGCTGGCACCGGGAGCGCCGAACGGTCGGGCTCTACGGGCGCCAGGCAGGGCACACCCTCCCCGGCACCATCAACCACGAGCCAACGCTCTGGGTCGGGTAAGAGGAAGGCCGAGCACCCGGCGAAGCTCCTGGAGAGGCCCCGGTCGAGCTCTAAGGCAGAGGAGGAGCGTGGCAGTGCCCCCTCCCTCAAGGATAAGGCGGTGAGCGCACCTAAGGTGGTGAAGGCCTTGATCCATCCGACCAAGCCCTCTATCGAAACGGTCGCGGCGGCCCTGGCTCAGCCTGTGGTGGCTACACCAGTGGTGGCGACCTCAGGGCCCAGAATCTCCCTGCCTCCGCGGAGGGAGTCTTCCTTTGTGCCCATCGATAGGACCCCCGTGAAACCCTCCGTGGGGAAGAAGGGGGGGCAGGGCGTCGTCGTAGATTCGGCCTCAACCTCAGAAGAGGAGCTGATCGAGGTCTTAAGCCACGGCCTAGGCGTGGAAGAAGGCCAGCCCGTCGGAATGGACCCCGACGCAGGTGACGACGACGACATCGTCGAGGATACCGACGGGGCCCCTGCTCGCCCGTCGGATTCCCCTCTGCCAGCGCCGCAAGACAATTCGGCGGCCATTTTGTTGGCCATACAGTCCTTATGCTCCGAGATAAGGACGAGGCTACCGTTACCGACGGAGGAACCTCTCCCGTCGGGGGATCCAGAACCGGGACCTTCTGGTGTTCCCCCCACCAAGAAAAGAAGGATCCATCCACCACCTCCTTTTCAACCGTCGCGCCCCGTCCAGCCCTCCTCCCCGTCCACCCGAGGGGATGATACGGGGACTGACACGGCAGCGACGGGTACGGACGACGAGGCATACGACGAGGATTTTCCGTCGTCGCCTCCCGCCAGGGCTTCTCCGCCCGACGAGATCGGATCTTTCCACTCCATGATCTCCAGGGCTTCCGAGCTTTTCCAACTCTGCCCTGAGGAGAAGAAAAAGGAAGGCTTCCTTTATCAGCGGCGCGAGGCCAAGAGGAAGACTGTCCTCGCAGTGCCTCTGTTGGACGACATTTGGGATGAGGGCCTTTCCCTCCTCAAGAACCCTTCCACGACGCCAGCTAGAAGAGACCGGTACAAGAAAAAGTACCGGGTCCCGGACACGGCCCCCCTATGCCTCCGGGCTCAGCCTACCCCGGACTCCGTCGTCTCCGCGGCAGCCAGGAAGAAAGCGGGGGGGGTGCGGCCTCCACATCAACTTCCCCGCCGGACGGCGAGGGAAAGAAATTGGATGCTATGGGACGTAGAGTCATCTCGTCGGCAGCGACGACGATTAAAGCGGCCAACGCCTTGGCTATCGTGGCCCGCTACGACAGGGAGCTCTGGTACAAGATAGCTCCCCTGCTGGATTTTCTGCCGGACGACAAGAGGGCGGAGGCCCTTGAGATCCTGCAGGAAGGTGAGGTGGCATCGGACCACGCCATCACCGTGGCGACGGACATCGCCGACACTGGGTTCCGCCAGCTGGACAACGGCGTTTGCCTTCGACGTCGTGGATGGCTCAAAGCTACAGACTTTCGGCAGGACGTCCAGACCAGAGTCCTGGACATGCCCTTCGACGGGAACAACCTGTTTGGGAAGACAGTGGACGATTCCCTTCAGGCCATCAAGGCGGATACTGAGACGGCCAGGGCCCTTGGAGTCCTGCAGCAACGACGAACGCCCTTTCGGAGCGGCGGAGGCAAGGGCGCCTCCAAAGGTTCCGGCGGCGGTTTCGCTTCCTACCGTCAAGCGGCCCGCTCGTCGTCGCAAGAGGCCTACAGAGGACGAGGCAAGTCTAGCGGACCCCGCCGTCGTCGCCAAGGAGGTCAAGGCGGCAAGGCCGCGTCCAAGCAGGATTGAACCGGCCGTGGGGTCGGGCCCCCACCGAAGCACCCCGGTGGGAGGCCGGCTGGCGGGCTTCGTCAGCGTGTGGGAGTCCATCTCCACGGACCGTTGGGTGCTGGACGCCCTGGCCCGGGGCCACGCGCTCGAGTTTCAAAGAAGGTGCCCGCGCGTCCCCCCCGTGGCCAGGAAAGAACTTCACGTCCCTCAACTTCTCCTGGAGGTAAAGGCGATGCTCAGAAAGGGCGCCATCGAACTTGTCCCAAAGAGGCTTCGGGGCTCCGGAGTCTACTCGCGATACTTCCTCGTGAAGAAGAAGACGGGAGGATGGCGCCCCATCCTAGACCTGCGACGTCTGAACAAGTTCATCAAGGCGCAGAAGTTCCGGATGGTCACCCTCCAGCACGTCCTGGGTCAGCTGGAGGAAGGAGACTTCCTATCGTCGTTGGATTTGGAGGATGCCTACTTCCACATTCCCATCCTAAAGGGGCACCGAAAATTCCTCAGATTCGTGGTCCAAGGGCGTCATTACCAGTTCAAAGCCCTCCCCTTCGGACTACGGTCGGCACCCAGGGTATTCACCAAGTGCCTCGCACCGGTGGCGGCGCAGCTGCGCCGCGAGGGGATTCACGTCTACCCCTACCTGGACGACTGGCTCATCCGCGCCAAGACGAGGGAGCTCGCCGTGGTCCACACGGCAAGGACCGTCCAACTCCTCACGGACCTGGGATTCTCCGTGAACTACGCCAAATCCCACCTGGTGCCCGCGCAAGTCGCACTGTTTCTGGGAGCGAGGCTCGACAGTGTCCCTTCTGGCCTCCCCGTCGGAGGAGAGGACCAGGACCATCTTGGGCAAGGTGCAACGGATGTTGGTGGCCGACGCGGCCAAGGTGAGGTCCATCAAGTCCCTCCTCGGGATGATGTCTTCCTGTATCTACCTCATTCCCATGTGCAGGCTCCGGATGCGCCCGTTGCAAGAATTCCTGGATGCGCGCTGGATCCAGACGACGGGCAGCTTCGAGGAAAGGATCAAGCTCGACGAGAGTTTCCGACGAGCGATACGGTGGTGGGGCACCCGCGCGCATCTGACGGCGGGCATGGACTTCCAGACCCCAGCCCACCAGGAGACTGTGACCACGGATGCCTCCCTGGAAGGGTGGGGAGCGCACACCGAAAATCTGCACGCAAGGGGACTCTGGCTCCCGACGGAGAAGTCCCTGCATATCAACGTCCTGGAGCTCCGTGCAGTGTTTTGGGCCCTCAGGTCCTTCCTTCCGTCCCTCAAGGGCAAGGTGGTGAGGATCTTCACCGACAACACCACCACCATGTTTTACATCAGGAAACAGGGCGGGACCAGGTCCCCAGCGCTGTCCAAGGAGGCGCAGGACCTGTGGCATTGGGCCGTCGCCCAAGGGATTTTTCTGGTACCGTTTCATCTGGCAGGGATAAACACCATCGCCGACTCACTCAGCAGGGAGCTGCGCTCGTGCCACGAGTGGGAACTACGGCAGGATCTGGTGGATCGCCTCTTCCGACGGTGGGGCACACCCCAGATCGACCTGTTCGCGACGGCAACGAACACCAAGTGCCGGAGGTTCGCCAGCAGGTTTCCCCAGACGAGGAGCATGGGCGATGCTTTCTCGTTCCCCTGGGAGGGCCTGTTCCTCTACGCGTTCCCTCCCTTGCCTCTGCTAATCCGGCTCGTCAACCAGCTCAAGAGGTCACGGTGCAGGATGATCCTCGTCGCACCTGCGTGGCCGAGGCAGATATGGTTCCCGGACCTTCTGGACTTGTCAGCGTCTCCGCCGATCAAGCTGCCGGCGGACGCGGATCTACTCTCCAGGGAAGGAGGCGCCATCCTCCACCACGACCCGAAGTCGCTGAACTTGCAGGCCTGGCTCCTGCAGCGCTAGAGTTTGGAGGATACGACATACCGGCCGATTGCAGAGAGGTTCTTGCAAAGGCCAGGGCGTCCTCGACTCTTAAATGCTACGGACACAAATGGAAGAGGTTCTCTGTCTGGTGCCACGCACAGAAGATTAACCCTCTACGGATTACGGCTCCCCAAGTACTGCCGTACCTGCTGACGCTGGCCAAAGCTGGTCTGGCACACGCGTCCATCAAGATTCATCTTGCTGCGATCTCCCGATACACCAGAACCACGGGGCGGACGTCCTTGTGGTCTCATCGTCTGGTGAAAGAGTTCATGAAGGGACTGTTCAGATCGTTCCCGCCGGTGAAGGCTCCGGCCCCGGCGTGGGAGCTCAACGTGGTGCTGACCAAGCTCATGGGACCTCCGTTCGAGCCTCTGCACTCGGCCCCGTTGAAGTTTCTATCGTGGAAAACAGCTTTTCTTGTGGCCATCACCTCCGCACGACGAGTGGGAGAGATCCAGGCCCTTTCCTGCAAGGCCCCGTACTTGACTTTCCACGACACGAGGGTAGTGCTCAGGACGCACCCCTCCTTCATGCCCAAGGTGCCGTCGGACTTCCATCTCAACGAACCCTTGGTGTTGCCTGTGTTCTTCCCGTCGCCTTCGTCGCCGGCTGAGAGGACTTTGCACTCGCTGGATGTGGCTAGAGCGCTGAAGTTCTACGTAGACCGCACGAAGTGTTTTCGGAAGACGTCACAACTCTTTGTGAACTTTGGACCTGTCAATCGGGGGAAGGCTCTCTCGAAGGCTTCCATTTCCAGATGGCTCTCCGGCTGTATCATGTACTGTCATCGGTTGGCAAACCGACCGCTGCCTGGCCGTCCGAGAGCCCATTCCACCAGAGCGATCGCAGCTACCACGGCGTTCCTATCTGGTGTGCCCCTGCTGGACATATGCAGGGCTGCTACGTGGAGGTCGACGCACACCTTCACGAAATTCTACTGCGTCGACCGGGATTCCAGGGAGGAGTCCAGGGTCGGCCAAGCAGTGCTGCGCAACCTGTTCGCCTGAGGTGAGCCTGGTGAGGAGGTAAGATGCTTAATGTTGAGTTTATGTGATGCTTAATGTTGAGCCTTTGCCACCTCCCGTGGTTGTGCATGTGTGTACTGCTATGTATTTATTCATGAGCATGTGAATCCATGCCAGACCCCATGCTGGAGAAGGAACAAGTTACTTACCTGTAACTGTTGTTCTCCAGCATGGGTCTGGCATGGATTCACATGCGAACCCTCCCGCCTACCCCTCTGCGGCTCTTCACTTGGTCATACTGCCACTTCACGTGCTTCCAAATCTGAAGATGGCTGCCAGAGGCGGTGCTTAGGTAGAGGGCAGTCATTGGCTGTGGTCAGTATGACGCAGAGACCAGTGATTGGTTATTACTACGAAAGACAGATCAGAAACGAAACTGATACTGGTTTTTTCTTTACCGAGGATTCCCAGCCTGACGACGGGGAATATTCATGAGCATGTGAATCCATGCCAGACCCATGCTGGAGAACAACAGTTACAGGTAAGTAACTTGTTCCTTCTCCTGCCCAGAGGAAGACCTCGTGGGCCTGGTTGTTGCTGCTCCAGTTGGGCCTGGTTATTTCTAGCTATGAGCATTAAGCTGGGGAATAGCAGATCAGGGGGCCATACATGTAAAACAGCTGATCTAGCTGGAACAATCGTACGTTAGTTTACATGGGCTGGCTGGATTGACTTTTTCAAGTGATGATTCTACAACTAGTTCCCCAGGCAGGATCATCTAAAGAAGACGACCAACGCATACGCTTTGCCAGCATTAAAAGACACCCCACAGCAGATACAGTGGTGACCTCTGACCTGAGTGATTTGGAAAGGGTTGAAAGCAGTGGTGGAAGGAGCTTGCCTTCAAAATGAAAATAAGTAAAAAAGGGGAAGATCGCTAATTAGCAAAGGAGCCCCCACAGGCCAGAAGGGAGGTGACTGCAGCAGTCCAGTGCAGCCCCCAGCACTTGACGCCATATACATACATGCCAATCCACCCGATTTAGGCGGGAGAATCCTGACTTTCAAGTAAAAAATGTATCTATTTTTCACGTTCTCCCGCCTGTAATCATTCTAGCTCCAATGTATTCCTATGGGGCAATTTATATCTCCTGATTTCCCTGACAATCTCCCTAACAGGTGCGTCGGAATGTTGGCATGTGTATCACATAGCTTGTAGGCTAATTCTCCGTACCACCTGGCTGCGACCTCCTCTTCCTCCCCAACCTTAACATTACTGACTGAGCTTCGCTCCGTCACCCGAGGTGTGTTTCTCTAAAGCGCTTTATGGTTCAGCTCGTACCTAAAGGCACTGCACGTGTGTTATGTGCAGCTTGGCATGTGAGTCTGTAAAATGCTTACGTGCACTGAAATCGTGTGAAAGGCCACCTGAATTAACCCTTTATTTTCAGAAGTCAGAGACCCCCCCCCCCCCCTCCTGTTTGACAGCTGATGAAGGAGAGGTTGGGTGATGAGACATTCCCCAGTTTACAGCAGGACCCCGAGCACACAAAGGAGAGCCGCTGTCACACGTGGGGCCTGGTGCCAGCCCTGGACAGCGCACTGTGTATTGTGAACGTTGGGAACATCATGCGAGAGGCATGGGGAGGGGAAGCAGAGAGAGAGAAAGAACAAACGAGGGCAGAGAGAGGTAAAGAGAGACAGATCAAATAAAGACTATATAGTGTGAATGAGAGAACAAAGAGGGGAGTAAAGGGGAATAGTGGGAGACATAGAGAGAGATGAGGGAGAGCCAGTGAGTGAAGTGTGAGGGACACAGGTGCTGCACACATGGAGCAAGAGACGATTAACCATAACGCAGGCAACCTGGACTTCAGGCAATGAATGTAAACCATATGAAAGATGTCTTTGCTCCCTGCAGCGTCGGTGAACAGGGCCCTTTTTGCAGAGTCATTTATTGGCTTGCGCCATATGATTTTCCCATTAAAGTTGTTAAGGAATGTTTTCCATATACAGCTAAGTCTTTTGCTATTCCTTTGCCCAGCCTTATGTGCTGATGCCGTTTGGTTACCCCGCTCATTCTTAGTTCAAGGCTCCTGTGGAAGACCCTGCCTTGTGGCATTATTCTAGTTGCAAAATTGAACTTCCCAGCTAATGACTGCATTTCTTTCAGGGTTGCTTCGTCTTTACCTGTCATTTTTTTGATAGCCGCTAGCAAGTCATCTATTTTATCTTTGGGTATGCAGAATTCCCCCTTGGAAGAGTCGATCTCAATCCCTAGGAATGAGAGGGTGTGGGTGGGCCCTACTGTTTTCTCTGCTGCGAGTGGGACCCCCAGAGCCTGCATGGTTTCGCTAAAGTTTTGCAAAGCGGCGCTACACAGTGGAGACCCTTCTGGTCCTGTAAAGAAAAAATCATCCAAATAGTGAACTATTCCTGCGCCAGGCATGGCCTTTTGCAGGGTCCATTGCAGAAATGAACTGAATTGCTCAAAATATACAGAAGCAATGGCAGAGCCCATGGGGAGACTTATCAAAATAGAACTTCTTTTCAAAATGAAAGCAAAGCCACTGGTATGCGTTCTCATGGACTGGCAACAACCTAAATGCTGACTGGATGTCCGCCTTTGCCATGAGTGCATTTCGAGGGGATTGGGCCCTCCAACGTATTCCATATCTATGACAGGTAATGTCCACAGCTGTGCTGCTTTGTAAAATCTTTGGCTCCTGCGTCGAAGACGTCGATGCGCCGTCCCTGAGGACCTCCTCTGACAGCCGACGTCACCCGATGTGATAAGTAGGACGCAAGACGCCCATAGCCTCAGTTCCGTTTTTTCCGCGAACGTGTTCGCTTCGTGAATCTCGGTACGCCTCGACTCGTTGGAGTTTGCTGTTTTCAATTCTCGGTTCGTTGAACCTGTTCGGTATTGTTGTGAAGACATGTTCGTGGCGATGTCTTTCTCATCTTCAACCCCGCGTCTGGGCTTCAAGAACTGCGGGGACTGGGTCCAAGATGTCGGTCACGGACTTGCATGACGCCTGCCTCTGGTGCCTCGGGGAGGCCCACGATACGGACGACTGTCAACTGCCAGTCGCTCATGGCAAAGGCCTTGCGGGAACGCAAGAAGAAGCTGTCGGTAGGCCTGGTGTCTAAGCCCCGGAAGTCGAGGTCTGCGGGGCTTTCGACGGATGACTCGTGGGGTGGCTCTCCGCGTCATCGTCGGAAGTCCAGTGGGTCTCCTTCCAGGAGTCGGTCTTGCCACTCCTCCGCCTCTTCGAGGCATTCCCGGAAGCGCCGGCATAAGTCGCCTTCCCCATCCTCTTCCGAGGACTCCGCCCGTCGGCGGGTCGCTTATCCCTCCATGCAAGCGACATCGGAGGAATGGGCTTCCTTCCGGAAGCAGATGCTAGAGATTCTTGAATTGCAGGGCACCGGTCCGTCCGCGCCTCCGAGTGGGGTCGGTCGGCACCGGTCGAGAGACACCGCCCGTACGCCTTCGGGCTCGGGTGGTCGGCACGGCTCGCAGGAGAGGTCCCGCTCGGCCAAGGGTAGCCGTTCTCGCCATGCCCGTTCCAGGTCCCGGTCCTCGACGCGCTGGAGACCGCGTGATCCTGTGCCGTCTTCGAAGAAGACGTCGACGCCTGTGGCGCCGAGGTCATCGACGAGTTCTCTCGAGGCTCTGCCTCCGAGGGGGTAATCGACGCCGTCGGCGCCTAGGTTTATCGAGAGACACGCTCGGAGCTCTGGCTTCGAGGCCCGTGACCACGCCGCCGATGCTGGCGGCGCCGCAGCTGACGTCGACGCCTTTTCTGTCGATGCCGACTCGTTCGACGCCCTCGACGCCTTTCGAGGCGGTGGTGTCAGAGGGGCCCGGTAGCACGGGGTTTCCCCCTAGAAAGGCTATGGCTAAGGTCAGGCACTGCTTTGGTCCACAGAGGTCTTCCTCTCCCCGCCTGGAGTACATTTCAGAGGGTGATGAAGGCTCTGATGGGGGCTTGGTTCCGGTTACGGTTCCAGATGACCTTATCTCGGGCCATAGCCAGTTTGATGATCTGCGGCAGTCGCTGCATGATGCCAGTGGACTGGACACCTCCGGAGGTGGAGTTTTGTAGGCCGGAGCCTGGCACTCATGCCGATTCTTCATATCGGCGCCTTATGTCTCGGGTCACCGAGTACTTGGGTTGGTCGGCTCCCCCAGGGGAGTTCGTTCAGGATGATCTCACGGACATTCTTGATCTCGGTCCCCCCACTGACCCGGTTTTGCCTTTTCATATGGCTCTGCAGAGAAGGATGGCGGCGACTTGGACTGCTCCGGAGAGTCTCCCGGCAGTGGGCAAGTCTTTGTCGCGAAAATACAGCCAGTAGCGACCCCTGCTACTTGTCTAGGCACCCCACTCCGGAGAGTTTGGTGGTGCAGGTTGCTACGGCCCCGGCAAAGCAGGCGTCGTATCCTACCATCCCTCCGGATAGGGACGACAAACGTTTTGACAGCTGGGCGAAGAAAGTGTTTTGTTCAGGGGGTATGGCGCTTCAGGCGGCCAACTCCATATGTGCCTTGTCTCGTTTCACACACACTCTGTGGAACTGTGTTGCATTAGCGGCTGAACATATTCCCGAAGGGGACGAACGGGATGGGTTTCCTTGCTATGGTTCAGGATGGCAAGGATGCTGTGTGAGGCCGTTCAGTCGGGTTTGGACTTGGCGGATTGTGTCAGCCGGTCCATGGCGGCGAGCACCGTAATGGGCAGGTTTGCGTGGTTGCGGAAGTCTGGGTTCGCTCCTGATGTGCAGTCCCGGCTCCTCAACATGCCCTATGACGGTGAACGCCTTTTTGGCAGCAAGGCTGACGAGAGCCTTGAGAGGTTGCAGACCTCTAAAGCTGCAGCGATGTCGTTGGGCGCTGCAGTTCGCCAACCTCCGCCTTTTCGTCCTAGGGGACAGCATGGAGGGGAGGTTCCTTTCGCTATTACTCATCCTTCAGTAAAGCGAGGGGAGCTAGCAGTTAAAGAGGCCATCGTAAGAGTGCCAGAGGAGGAACTAAAGGTACTCGAGGTGCCAAGCCCGCTCGGGCAGTTGCCTCTTTACCCTCAGGCAACGCCGCAGCTGCTACCACTCAGTCATGAGGCCAGGTCCCGTGGTTCGCCGGTTGGGAGAAGGATGGCGCAGCATCTTGTAGAGTGGCAAGCCATTACTTCAGATGTGTGGGTTCAGGAGATCATAACCCACGGCTACTGTCTTCCTTTTCGGCAGAGGCCTCACGACAATCCACCAGGGAACCTCTCTTTGAAGTGTCCGGATCCGCTCCTTGCGCAGGAAATTCAAGCCCTACTGGAGAAAGGTGCCATAGAACTGGTGCCTGTAGCGGAGAGGAACAAGGGATGGTATTCCCCTTATTTTTTTATTTCAAAGAAAGACGGGGGATTGAGACCCATCATGGACTTGCGCGGTTTGAACAAACTCCTCAGGAAGGACAAGTTCAAGATGGTGACTCTCTCCAGGCCCTTCAACTTCAGGACTGGTTGGTGTCTCTCGACCTCAAGGATGCTTGCTTCCATGTGCCGATCCATCCCAAGCACAAGGAGTACCTGAGGTTCGCGGTTGGCGACTCGCACTTTCAGTTTCGGGTCCTGCCGTTCGGATTGACCTCCGCCCCAAGGGTTTTCACCAAGCTCATGGTGGTGGTGGCAGCGCATCTCAGGAAAGGGGGGATTCACGTCTACCCCTACCTGGACGATTTGTTGATCAGGGGGAGCTCTCCCGAGCAAGTCCTGGATCATCTGTCCGTCACCTGCCCCTCGCTTCACAGGCTGGGCTTCTCCCTCAATTTAAAGAAGTCCCATTTGACACCATCGCAGCGGCTCCAGTACATCGGAGCAGTGCTCGACATGTCCCTGGGGCAGTGTTTTCCTCCTCAGGTGAGGGCTCTTCACATTCTGCAGATGGTGCACAAGTTTGTTTGCCCAGGATCTCCCAGCGTCTGAGTTCTTGAGACTGCTCGGCCTCATGGCATCCTGCATTCTTCTGGTGCCAGAGGCTCGTCTGCGGATGACATCTTTGCAGTGGGCACACAAGCTCCAGTGGTCTCAGTCCTCCGGCAGGCTGTCGGACCCTGTTCAGGTGCCGCCCTCGGTGGCCCGGGACCTTCTGTGGTGGGCCGTCGAGGGCAATCTGATGAAGGGGGCCCCATTTTGGCTGCCCTGGCCGGAAGTGACGATCGTGACGGACGCATCCCTCACGGGATGGGGAGCTCATGCCAACGAGTTGACGGTCAGCGGTCGTTGGTCTCCGTCGGAGTCCAGACTCCATATCAATCTGTTGGAGCTGAGGGCCATCAGGCTAGCCCTGAAGGCTTTTCTGCCGACTGTGCGCGGAAAGAGTGTCCTGATTCTAACAGACAACACGGTGGCCATGCACTACCTCAACAAAAAGGGGGGGGCAGGGTCACTTCCGCTGTGCAGGGAGGCGATGCAGCTCAAATTCTGGGCCATCCAGCAGGAAGTTTCGATCTCGGCTGTTCATCTGGCCGGAGATGACGACGAGACGGCAGAAGCTCTGAGCAGGCAGAGCTCGATCTCTCACGAGTGGGAGCTGGCTCAGGAGATTCTCCTGGAGATCTTTGCCCTTTGGGGGACCCCTCAAGTGGATCTCTTCGCCTCCAGTGTCAACCGGAAGTGCGAAAGGTTTAGCTCGCAGGAATTTCCTCCAAAAGGAGCCTTAGGAGACGCGTTCGTGGTGGAGTGGTCATTCCCACTGCTGTACGCGTTTCCTCCAGTCTCCGTGTTCCCGCAAGTGCTGCGGAGGTTACGGAGGTTCGGTTCCCAAATGATCCTCATTGCTCCGGCGTGGGCCCGGAGGACGTGTACCCGGACCTTCTAGATTTGTCCATCTGCCCTCCACGTCGTCTTCCCTACCGAGACGATCTGCTCTCACAGGAGGGGGGTCAGGTTCTCCATCCAGAGGTCAGATCCCTCAATCTTCACGCTTGGCTTCTGAAAGGTTGAGGTATAAGGATTGGGACCTCCCTGAAGACGTGATGGAGGTGTTGCTCTCGGCCAGGTGGCCGGCAACAGTGTCTCTGTACCGTTGCCGTTGGAGAAAGTTCTGCGACTGGTGCAGAGTTCAGAATGTGGATCCTTTTGAATGTGACATTCCCATGGTTCTGTCTTTTTTGTTTTCTTTGGCCCACAGGGGCTTGCAAGTGGGGACCATTAAAGGTTACCTAGCGGCGCTGTCCATATTTAAGCGCTCGTCTGAAGAGTCTTCGTAAAGGAATTAAAGATTCCTTTAATTTCGCAGTTTTTGAAAGGGCTCACTAATGTGTTCCCTCCGTCACCTTTTTTGGTGCCAGGTTGGGATTTGAACCTTGTTAAGTTTCTTATGGGTGCTCCGTTTGAGTCTTTACATTCTTGCCCTTTGAGGCTGTTGACTCTGAAAACTGTTTTTTTGGTTGCGGTTACTTCCGCTCGCAGAGTGAGTGAGTTACAGGCGCTTTCAGTTATGCCACCCTTCACTGTGTTTCAGAAGGACAGGGTTGTCCTTAGAGTTCGCCCTTCTTTTCTTCCGAAGGTGGTTTCGGAATTTCATTTGAGCCAGAAGGTTGTTGTTCCGGCGTTCTAGCCTCCTCCACATCCTGGTAAGGAAGAGGAGAGGCTCCATAGGCTTGATCCTAGGAGAGCGTTGAGCTTTTATATTTCGCGCATGTCCCGGGTCAGAGTGGACGATCAACTTTTCATTGGTTACGCTGGAAAGCGTTTGGGACAAGCTGTGACGAAACAGACTTTGTCTCGGATTATTTTAGCTATCTCCGAGTGTTAGCGCTTGGCGGGTAAGGACCCTCCGGCTGGCTTGCGGGCCCATTCTACCAGGGGAGTGGCTGTGTCTACTGCCCTGCAGAGGGGAGTTCCTATTCGTCACATCTGTGATGCAGCCACCTGGGCTTCAATACATACTTTTGTACGTCACTACTCCGTTGATTCCATCAGAGGGCAAGATCTGGCCTTTGGCAAGGCAGTTCTCTATTCCGCAATTTGATTGGGCATGCTAAATTGGTATTCTAAATTCTTTCCCACCTCCTTGCTTGGTACTGCTTTGGGAGTCTGTCATAGATATGGAATACGTCGGAGGACCCAATCCCCTCGAAGAACAAGTTACTTTCTTACCTGGTAACGTTCTCTCGATGGGATTGTCCGACGTATTCCATATCGCTCCCTCCCTGCCTTCCCCGCTGCAGAATTTATTTTGCGATTGCAGCTTGCTTTCCGCAAGGCCTTGTGTGTCTGACTGGCAGAACACTGGCACACGTTCTGGGAAAAAACTATAACTGAGGCTATGGGCGTCGTGCGTCCTACTTATCACATCGGGTGACGTCGGAGGAGGCCCTCAGGGACGGCGCATCACGTCATCGACGCAGGACGCAGACGCCAAAGATTTTCCGAAGCAGCGCAGCTGTGGACATTACATGTCATAGATATGGAATACGTTGTCGGACCATCCCATCGAAAGAACGTTACCAGGTAAGAAAGTAACTTGTTCGTCTCCCTGATAATTTCACTAAATCCACACGTCTTGAAAGCTGCTGTAGGAAACGGCCGCCTCTGAGGCGGGGATGCCATCATTAAAAGAGCTCCCTGAGGGGTGGGACAGGTGGTGGATCATTCTAAACTCCCCCTTTTCTTTCTTGGGCACTAGACAAAGGGGAAGCATAACAATTATAAGAAGGGAGGGGCATCAAAAGGTCCTTCTATCCTGCCCAAGGCTAATTATTTTCCTTTTTTCCCCCCTGATTATTGTAGGTAGGTAGGGAGTAGGCAGATTTCAAATTATTGGGGATGTGCTGGGATCCAGATCTATGAAATGGGATTTGAAATCCCACTTTAAAGCCTTGCCCTAGAAATATTTGCGCTGCTATGTCGGGGTAGTCTTGCAACATTCTCAACAGATTATCTACCTTCAATGGTGAAGCCCCCATTTTAAATGTTGTGCTGTTTTTGCTTTCAGTGACTTTGGGGCTTGGCCTGGCTGGGGGGGGTGGGGACGGGGGACTTGGTGCATTTACCACTGTTGTGTTCTCCACTAGATGTGCTGCATTGGTGTCTGAACTTATATTTGTCCCCCCAGCTGCAGGAGCCTTTATCATAATACCAACAATATGATGTGGTGTTCCCTCTTGGCGCTCCAGAGTTGCAGGTGCTTGTTTGCCACTGGGTTTGTTGCCCGGTTCTCTGCCCCCCTGGGGCCGGTCTCCAAAAGGAGTGCTTTGTTTTATGTTGGGGTGAGCTGCCTCTGGTACCTGTGTTGCGCTGCCTGTAATTCCCCCTTCTATTCCCCCGAGACTCGTGCTCCTTATTATTTTGTGTATTGTGAGCTGAGTTTTCTTTTAGAACGTAAAACATGTAGAGTTTGGGATCTTCTTCCTCCCAGCCCAGGTCAGGGAATCTTTGCGTTTGTTTTCTGAAGCCACGGTCATAATTCAGCCAGGATACCCCCCTCCCCACCAATGTATTGTGGATTTCCAAGATCCTGTGGTGGTAGGCAATCAGCGCTGTGCCTTCCTTGGGGAATTTTTCTAAAATTATTGTAGCATGGATTTGAAAAGCTGCTTCCCAATTCCGTATATTCCTTTCCAATCTTGGCTTCCTTGCACTTTCTCCCCCCTTTCTCGTCTTTCTTTACAATGTCAAGGCCTATTTCTTCATATTCCAACCAAAAGAGAGAACATTTCTACAAAACGTTTTTGCCAATTATTTTTCTTAATCTTGCGTTCAATGTGCCGTGCAATACAGTCTTTACGCTCCTATTCACATTTTTCCCTGCTGTGCGCCTCCCATATTTCGTCATCTGCAGCCCTGGTGACTCAATATTGTTACTGGGCCTGACCCATGCCTTGAGGTGGCCCTGGTCATCCTCGCTCCCTGATTCAGACCCTGTGTCAGAGCTGTCAGTCTCGCTGCTGGAGCTGCTAGAGTCGTCCCTGTGCCTTTTCTTCTTTTTCTCAGCGCCCACATCTTTGTGCCATTTTAAAAATTGTTCTAACATTGGCCCCACGTAATTTTGCACAGTACCTGATTCAGCTTTTCTTTTGCTGCGGGGGTGGACGTCTGCTGTGGCTGGCAAGCGGCAGACATCAAGGCGTCTTCTCTTCTTGGCCTGTGGCTCATGCTCCACTGGTTCATCGTCCTCGCTGTCCTCTCCTTCTGTGGCTTCGTCTGCTTCCGCATCCCTGCTGGCCGCTGCTAGTTCCGCCATCTTTGTCTGGACCAAATCCATGCCATGCACAGCTTCGGCTTCCTTGGCGGCCCACTCCAAAGGCAACGTTTTCTTTCGGGTGAGAGCGTCGGCCATCCTCGTTTCTTGATTGTAGCTGGGTCTGTGGGATTCTTCCTGTGGCCTGCACTCCTTGTGCCGCACTGCTTTGTTTTAACAAAGGGGGTGGTCGCTGGTACTGGATTCTCTTGCTCTGTGTATTGTCCACTTTTTCTCTATCTCCTGTGTTGGCTTGCACAAGTCAGCTTTTGTTTGCAATGTGTGCTGGCCAAGGGCAGCCAATGCATGGGCAAGAACCCCCTGGAACAGGAGCGGTTCCTCTGGCGCTGCCTGCTGGGTTCCCCCACAGCTGTGGTTGAAGTGGGTGGGCTGCTAGGGGCCGTCCAGGGCTTTCTGTTGTCCTGCGTGAACTAGCGCCTTTATTCGATCGTGGATTCAGCTTGTACTCTGCTCTCTTCTTCAGTGATCTGCGGTGAAATCTGTTTTAGCAAGTCTTTTTTTATGCTCCCCTTGCAGTGTTGTAGGGATCAGTGTGCTCGCTTTCTGCTGATCCGGAGAAGAGAAAGCAAACCTTTTGCAACTTCTTGACTGTGGCCCCGCGTCGTCCTGCTTCCCATGCAGCGCCGGGATCTTCCTGGACGGGTGCGGAGAGTGGTAACTTGGTCACGGCCGGGCCTGCTCCGAGCTTCGGGGCCGGAGGGGCAGGGGACAGGGGGGGGCGTCATTCTCAGCCCCAGCGGCGCCCCCGATGCTAAGATTGCAAAGGGCCCGGGCGGTTTATTTTCAGTCTCCTTCCTCCTTTCTCGGGCCGCCTTGGGTGAAAAAAGGGGAGCTCAGCCACTGCTGCTCATCTGCTAATCCGATCTTCTTTTCTCCGTCCATTTCGACCTCAAACGCAGCAGCTGCAAAGTTTTCACGGAATAGCTCCGAGCTCCAAGCTGGTGCAGGAGAACAGAGAAACTGGCTACCTTGCCCACCTTAGTTATAGGCCAAAACTGGCCTGGGGGCCAGGTAGCCCCCTTGGGTGCATCAATGGTCCCGTGTCTCCACGTCTGTCTGGATGGGAGGGGGGCCTTTGATGTGAGGTGTCAGTGGCAGGGACTACCTGTTGTCACCTGCCCCTGCCATCTCCCTGCAGTTTCAGGTGCCCAGAAGTCTGGGTCCTCATTGTAGCTGGGGCCTGGTGGCCCGCCCTGTCACCGGCATGTTAATGGGCAAGCAACTGGAAGGTACTGCCCGGGCCGGACCCACAACAAACCCCACCTCCCAACTTATGCCCCTGGGCCTTCCACCTCCGGAGGGCCCATGTCTAAATGGAGGCTCGCTGGCTGCCCAGCACTGTGTACCGCAGGTGGCCTCTTGCTCGTGCGGTCATTTATCTGTGGTATTAGGGTGACCGCTCCACCAATCCACAGATGCGTTGCACTTTAGTACATTTTGATTAAATGAGATCCCGTGACCCAGGTCCTCAGGATCTGTAGGGGCTCTTAGTGTCTGTGCAGCGTCTCAGTCGCCACTTTGGGCGTGGTGGTAAGGGGGCTCTTGCGGCATGGCCCTATTACCGCCCCTCTCGTGGCTCTCTTCACTTTGTCTCTGGATTAGGTGCTACATTGTGTTCATAACCTGCCATCTGAACTGCCCCAACCCCGCTGGGTTCATTTCTGTCCCCTTTGCACCGTCTGTTGAGCGGTCACATACCAGAACTTTGTTTCTTGGCGCTGGGAAGCCAAATGATGGAAGGAAGGGTAATGGAGAAGACAAAGATCCAGGATTTGCGCTCATGACTGAAGGTGAGTTGGGAAGAGCACAAGCTGAGAGGACTGAAAGGTATTGGCCGCATTTAGGAACTTTGAGCAGCATCTGTTTACATGAACAGAGTTATTACTTCAAAGAATGTATGGAACAAATACACAAAGGACGCAAGAAACTTGCGCCTCTTTCACCAAGGAAAACACTTTATTTAGAGACGTATCTCTTTTAGAGACGCACCTGCAGACCCACGTGTCCGTGCACACGTGGGTCTATTCTAAAAGGCACAGGCTTCCTACTGCTAGCCAGCGACATCACCCCCTCACAAAACTCTAAGGGGGAGTCAACATTCTTCTATTAGTCGCTGTGGTCGTTCATCAGTTCTCTGGGGTCGACCACCACCCTCACTTCTTCTGGCATCAGCGCTTGTCTCTAGCATCTCCCTGAAGCTCCTCCGCTCATCGCTTCATGCACCTGGGGTATATCTTGTCCCCCTTCCTGATCCATTCCTCGTTCAATCTCTCCGTCACTCCTTACCAGCATTTTAAAGTAAGACGCCTTCCTAGTGACGTCCTGAAAGTCATTTTCTGCTGTTATCGTAGACCCCTTTACTGCTATTATATATACCACTGAAAGCGCTCCATTATGCATCTGAAATGTTATATATACACCACTGAAAGCGCTCCATTATGCATCTGTAATGTTATATATACACCACTGAAAGCGCTCCATTACGCATCTGTAATGTTACATATACACCACTGAAAGCGCTCCATTACGCATCTGTAATGTTATATATACACCACTGAAAGCGCTCCATTACGCATCTGTAATGTTATATATGCCACTGTACCACTGAAAGCGCTCCATTACGCATCTGTAATGTTATATATACACCACTGAAAGCGCTCCATTACGCATCTGTAATGTTATATATGCCACTGTACCACTGAAAGCGCTCCATTACGCTTCTGTAATGTTATATATACACCACTGAAAGCGCTCCATTACGCATCTGTAATGTTATATATACACCACTGAAAGCGCTCCATTACGCATCTGTAATGTTATATATACACCACTGAAAGCGCTCCATTACGCATCTGTAATGTTATATATGCCACTGTACCACTGAAAGCGCTCCATTACGCATCTGTAATGTTATATATACACCACTGAAAGCGCTCCATTACGCATCTGTAATGTTATATATGCCACTGTACCACTGAAAGCGCTCCATTACGCTTCTGTAATGTTATATATACACCACTGAAAGCGCTCCATTACGCATCTGTAATGTTATATATACACCACTGAAAGCGCTCCATTACGCATCTGTAATGTTATATATACACCACTGAAAGCGCTCCATTACGCATCTGTAATGTTATATATACACCACTGAAAGCGCTCCATTACGCATCTGTAATGTTATATATACACCACTGAAAGCGCTCCATTACGCATCTGTAATGTTACATATACACCACTGAAAGCGCTCCATTACGCATCTGTAATGTTACATATACACCACTGAAAGCGCTCCATTACGCATCTGTAATGTTATATATACACCACTGAAAGCGCTCCATTACGCATCTGTAATGTTATATATGCCACTGTACCACTGAAAGCGCTCCATTACGCATCTGTAATGTTATATATACACCACTGAAAGCGCTCCATTACGCATCTGTAATGTTATATATGCCACTGTACCACTGAAAGCGCTCCATTACGCTTCTGTAATGTTATATATACACCACTGAAAGCGCTCCATTACGCATCTGTAATGTTATATATACACCACTGAAAGCGCTCCATTACGCATCTGTAATGTTATATATACACCACTGAAAGCGCTCCATTACGCATCTGTAATGTTATATATACACCACTGAAAGCGCTCCATTACGCATCTGTAATGTTATATATACACCACTGAAAGCGCTCCATTACGCATCTGTAATGTTATATATACACCACTGAAAGCGCTCCATTACGCATCTGTAATGTTATATATACACCACTGAAAGCGCTCCATTACGCATCTGTAATGTTACATATACACCACTGAAAGCGCTCCATTACGCATCTGTAATGTTATATATGCCACTGAAAGCGCTCCATTACGCATCTGTAATGTTATATATACACCACTGAAAGCGCTCCATTACGCATCTGTAATGTTATATATGCCACTGAAAGCGCTCCATTACGCATCTGTAATGTTATATATGCACCACTGAAAGCGCTCCATTACGCATCTGTAATGTTATATATACACCACTGAAAGCGCTCCATTACGCATCTGTAATGTTATATATACACCACTGAAAGCGCTCCATTACGCATCTGTAATGTTATATATGCCACTGTACCACTGAAAGCGCTCCATTACGCATCTGTAATGTTATATATACACCACTGAAAGCGCTCCATTACGCATCTGTAATGTTATATATACACCACTGAAAGCGCTCCATTACGCATCTGTAATGTTATATATACACCACTGAAAGCGCTCCATTACGCATCTGTAATGTTATATATACACCACTGAAAGCGCTCCATTACGCATCTGTAATGTTATATATACACCACTGAAAGCGCTCCATTACGCTTCTGTAATGTTATATATACACCACTGAAAGCGCTCCATTACGCATCTGTAATGTTATATATACACCACTGAAAGCGCTCCATTACGCTTCTGTAATGTTATATATACACCACTGAAAGCGCTCCATTACTCATCTGTAATGTTATATATGCCACTGTACCACTGAAAGCGCTCCATTACGCATCTGTAATGTTATATATACACCACTGAAAGCGCTCCATTACGCATCTGTAATGTTATATATACACCACTGAAAGCGCTCCATTACGTTTCTGTAATGTTATATATACACCACTGAAAGCGCTCCATTACGCATCTGTAATGTTATATATACACCACTGAAAGCGCTCCATTACGCTTCTGTAATGTTATATATACACCACTGAAAGCGCTCCATTACGCATCTGTAATGTTATATATGCCACTGTACCACTGAAAGCGCTCCATTACGCATCTGTAATGTTATATATACACCACTGAAAGCGCTCCATTACGCATCTGTAATGTTATATATACACCACTGAAAGCGCTCCATTACGCATCTGTAATGTTATATATACACCACTGAAAGCGCTCCATTACGCATCTGTAATGTTATATATACACCACTGAAAGCGCTCCATTACGCATCTGTAATGTTATATATACACCACTGAAAGCGCTCCATTACGCATCTGTAATGTTATATATACACCACTGAAAGCGCTCCATTACGCATCTGTAATGTTATATATACACCACTGAAAGCGCTCCATTACGCATCTGTAATGTTATATATGCCACTGTACCACTGAAAGCGCTCCATTACGCATCTGTAATGGTATATATACACCACTGAAAGCGCTCCATTACGCATCTGTAATGTTATATATACACCACTGAAAGCGCTCCATTACGCATCTGTAATGTTATATATACACCACTGAAAGCGCTCCATTACGCATCTGTAATGTAATATATACACCACTGAAAGCGCTCCATTACGCATCTGTAATGTTATATATGCCACTGTACCACTGAAAGCGCTCCATTACGCATCTGTAATGTTATATATACACCACTGAAAGCGCTCCATTACGCATCTGTAATGTTATATATACACCACTGAAAGCGCTCCATTACGCATCTGTAATGTTATATATGCCACTGTACCACTGAAAGCGCTCCATTACGCATCTGTAATGTTATATATACACCACTGAAAGCGCTCCATTACGCATCTGTAATGTTATATATACACCACTGAAAGCGCTCCATTACGCATCTGTAATGTTATATATACACCACTGAAAGCGCTCCATTACGCATCTGTAATGTTATATATGCCACTGAAAGCGCTCCATTACGCATCTGTAATGTTATATATACACCACTGAAAGCGCTCCATTACGCATCTGTAATGTTATATATACACCACTGAAAGCGCTCCATTACGCATCTGTAATGTTATATATGCCACTGAAAGCGCTCCATTACGCATCTGTAATGTTATATATACACCACTGAAAGCGCTCCATTACGCATCTGTAATGTTATATATACACCGCTGAAAGCGCTCCATTACGCTTCTGTAATGTTATATATACACCACTAAAGCGCTCCATTACGCATCTGTAATGTTATATATGCCACTGTACCACTGAAAGCGCTCCATTACGCATCTGTAATGTTATATATACACCACTGAAAGCGCTCCATTACGCATCTGTAATGTTATATATGCCACTGAAAGCACTCCATTACGCATCTGTAATGTTATATATACACCACTGAAAGCGCTCCATTACGCATCTGTAATGTTATATATACACCACTGAAAGCGCTCCATTATGCATCTGTAATGTTATATATGCCACTGTACCACTGAAAGCGCTCCATTACGCATCTGTAATGTTATATATACACCACTGAAAGCGCTCCATTACGCATCTGTAATGTTATATATGCCACTGTACCACTGAAAGCGCTCCATTACGCATCTGTAATGTTATATATGCCACTGTACCACTGAAAGCGCTCCATTACGCGTCTGTAATGTTATATATGCCACTGTACCACTGAAAGCGCTCCATTACGCATCTGTAATGTTATATATACACCACTGAAAGCGCTCCATTACGCATCTGTAATGTTATATATACACCACTGAAAGCGCTCCATTACGCATCTGTAATGTTATATATGCCACTGTACCACTGAAAGCGCTCCATTACGCTTCTGTAATGTTATATATGCCACTGAAAGCGCTCCATTACGCATCTGTAATGTTATATATACACCACTGAAAGCGCTCCATTACGCATCTGTAATGTTATATATACACCACTGAGAGCGCTCCATTACACATCTGTAATGTTATATATACACCACTGAAAGCGCTCCATTACGCATCTGTAATGTTATATATACACCACTGAAAGCGCTCCATTACGCATCTGTAATGTTATATATGCCACTGTACCACTGAAAGCGCTCCATTACGCATCTGTAATGTTATATATGCCACTGTACCACTGAAAGCGCTCCATTACGCATCTGTAATGTTATATATGCCACTGTACCACTGAAAGCGCTCCATTACGCATCTGTAATGTTATATATACACCACTGAAAGCGCTCCATTACGCATCTGTAATGTTATATATGCCACTGTACCACTGAAAGCGCTCCATTACGCATCTGTAATGTTATATATGCCACTGTACCACTGAAAGCGCTCCATTACGCATCTGTAATGTTATATATACACCACTGAAAGCGCTCCATTACGCATCTGTAATGTTATATATGCCACTGTACCACTGAAAGCGCTCCATTACGCATCTGTAATGTTATATATGCCACTGTACCACTGAAAGCGCTCCATTACGCATCTGTAATGTTATATATGCCACTGAAAGCGCTCCATTACGCATCTGTAATGTTATATATACACCACTGAAAGCGCTCCATTACGCATCTGTAATGTTATATATACACCACTGAAAGCGCTCCATTACGCATCTGTAATGTTATATATACACCACTGAAAGCGCTCCATTACGCATCTGTAATGTAATATATTCCACTGAAAGCGCTCCATTACGCATCTGTAATGTTATATATGCCACTGAAAGCGCTCCATTACGCATCTGTAATGTTATATATACACCACTGAGAGCGCTCCATTACACATCTGTAATGTTATATATGCCACTGAAAGCGCTCCATTACGCATCTGTAATGTTATATATACACCACTGAAAGCGCTCCATTACGCATCTGTAATGTTATATATACACCACTGAAAGCGCTCCATTACGCATCTGTAATGTTATATATACACCACTGAAAGCGCTCCATTACGCATCTGTAATGTTATATATACACCACTGAAAGCGCTCCATTACGCATCTGTAATGTTACATATACACCACTGAAAGCGCTCCATTACGCATCTGTAATGTTATATATGCCACTGAAAGCGCTCCATTACGCATCTGTAATGTTATATATACACCACTGAGAGCGCTCCATTACACATCTGTAATGTTATATATGCCACTGAAAGCGCTCCATTACGCATCTGTAATGTTATATATACACCACTGAAAGCGCTCCATTACGCATCTGTAATGTTATATATACACCACTGAAAGCGCTCCATTACGCATCTGTAATGTTATATATACACCACTGAGAGCGCTCCATTACACATCTGTAATGTTATATATGCCACTGAAAGCGCTCCATTACGCATCTGTAATGTTATATATACACCACTGAAAGCGCTCCATTACGCATCTGTAATGTTATATATGCCACTGAAAGCGCTCCATTACGCTTCTGTAATGTTATATATGCCACTGAAAGCGCTCCATTACGCATCTGTAATGGCGCTCCATTACGCATCTGTAATGTTATGTATGCCACTGTACCACTGAAAACGCTCCATTACGCATCTGTAATGTTATATATACCACTGAAAGCGCTCCATTACGCATCTGTAATATATGCCACTGAAAGCGCTCCATTACGCATCTGTAATGTTATATATATACACCACTGAAAGCGCTCCATTACGCATCTGTAATATATGCCACTGAAAGCGCTCCATTACGCATCTGTAATGTTATATATACACCACTGAAAGCGCTCCATTACGCATCTGTAATGTTATATATGCCACTGAAAGCGCTCCATTACGCATCTGTAATGTTATATATACGCCACTGAAAGCGCTCCATTACGCATCTGTAATGTTATATATGCCACTGAAAGCGCTCCATTACGCATCTGTAATGTTATATATGCCACTGAAAGCGCTCCATTACGCTTCTGTAATGTTATATATGCCACTGAAAGCGCTCCATTAAGCTTCTGTAATGTTATATATGCCACTGAAAGCGCTCCATTACGCATCTGTAATGTTATATATGCCACTGAAAGCGCTCCATTACGCATCTGTAATGTTATATATGCCACTGAAAGCGCTCTATTACGCTTCTGTAATGTTATATATGCCACTGAAAGCGCTCCATTACGCATCTGTAATGGCGCTCCATTACGCATCTGTAATATATGCCACTGAAAGCGCTCCATTACGCATCTGTAATATATATACACCACTGAAAGCGCTCCATTACGCATCTGTAATATATGCCACTGAAAGCGCTCCATTACGCATCTGTAATGTTATATATGCCACTGTACCACTGAAAGCGCTCCATTACGCATCTGTAATGTTATATATGCCACTGAAAGCGCTCCATTACGCATCTGTAATGTTATATATTCCACTGAAAGCGTTCCATTACGCTTCTAGAATGTTATATATGCCACTGAAAGCGCTCCATTACGCATCTGTAATGGCGCTCCATTACGCATCTGTAATGTTATATATACACCACTGAAAGCGCTCCATTACGCATCTGTAATGTTATATATGCCACTGAAAGCGCTCCATTACGCATCTGTAATGTTATATATACACCACTGAGAGCGCTCCATTACACATCTGTAATGTTATATATGCCACTAAAAGCGCTCCATTACGCATCTGTAATGTTATATATACACCACTGAAAGCGCTCCATTACGCATCTGTAATGTTATATATACACCACTGAGAGCGCTCCATTACACATCTGTAATGTTATATATGCCACTAAAAGCGCTCCATTACGCATCTGTAATGTTATATATACACCACTGAGAGCGCTCCATTACACATCTGTAATGTTATATATGCCACTAAAAGCGCTCCATTACGCATCTGTAATGTTATATATACACCACTGAAAGCGCTCCATTACGCATCTGTAATGTTATATATACACCACTGAAAGCGCTCCATTACGCATCTATAATGTTATATATGCCACTGAAAGCGCTCCATTACGCATCTGTAATGTTATATATGCCACTGAAAGCGCTCCATTACGCATCTGTAATGTTATATATGCCACTGAAAGCGCTCCATTACGCATCTGTAATGTTATATATGCCACTGAAAGCGCTCCATTACGCATCTGTAATGTAATATATTCCACTGAAAGCGCTCCATTACGCATCTGTAATGTTATATATGCCACTGTACCACTGAAAGCGCTCCATTACGCATCTGTAATGTTATATATGCCACTGTACCACTGAAAGCGCTCCATTACGCATCTGTAATGTTATATATACACCACTGAAAGCGCTCCATTCCGCATCTGTAATGTTATATATGCCACTGTACCACTGAAAGCGCTCCATTACGCATCTGTAATGTTATATATGCCACTGAAAGCGCTCCATTACGCATCTGTAATGTTATATATGCCACTGAAAGCACTCCATTACGCTTCTGTAATGTTATATATGCCACTGAAAGCGCTCCATTACGCATCTGTAATGGCGCTCCATTACGCATCTGTAATATATGCCACTGAAAGCGCTCCATTACGCATCTGTAATATATGCCACTGAAAGCGCTCCATTACGCATCTGTAATGTTATATATGCCACTGTACCACTGAAAGCGCTCCATTACGCATCTGTAATGTTATATATGCCACTGAAAGCGCTCCATTACGCATCTGTAATGGCGCTCCATTACGCATCTGTAATATATGCCACTGAAAGCGCTCCATTACGCATCTGTAATGTTATATATGCCACTGTACCACTGAAAGCGCTCCATTACGCATCTGTAATGTTATATATGCCACTGAAAGCGCTCCATTACGCATCTGTAATGGCGCTCCATTACGCATCTGTAATGTTATATATACACCACTGAAAGCGCTCCATTACGCATCTGTAATGTTATATATGCCACTGAAAGCGCTCCATTACGCATCTGTAATGTTATATATACACCACTGAGAGCGCTCCATTACACATTTGTAATGTTATATATGCCACTAAAAGCGCTCCATTACGCATCTGTAATGTTATATATACACCACTGAAAGCGCTCCATTACGCATCTGTAATGTTATATATGCCACTGAAAGCGCTCCATTACGCATCTGTAATGTTATATATGCCACTGAAAGCGCTCCATTACGCATCTGTAATGTTATATATGCCACTGAAAGCGCTCCATTACGCATCTGTAATGTTATATATGCCACTGAAAGCGCTCCATTACGCATCTGTAATGTAATATATGCCACTGAAAGCGCTCCATTACGCATCTGTAATGTTATATATGCCACTGAAAGCGCTCCATTACGCATCTGTAATGTTATATATGCCACTGAAAGCGCTCCATTACGCATCTGTAATGTAATATATGCCACTGAAAGCGCTCCATTACGCATCTGTAATGTTATATATGCCACTGAAAGCGCTCCATTACGCATCTGTAATGTTATATATGCCACTGTACCACTGAAAGCGCTCCATTACGCATCTGTAATGTTATATATGCCACTGTACCACTGAAAGCGCTCCATTACGCATCTGTAATGTTATATATGCCACTGTACCACTGAAAGTGCTCCATTACGCATCTGTAATGTTATATATACACCACTGAAAGCGCTCCATTCCGCATCTGTAATGTTATATATGCCACTGTACCACTGAAAGCGCTCCATTACGCATCTGTAATGTTATATATGCCACTGAAAGCGCTCCATTACGCATCTGTAATGTTATATATTCACCACTGAAAGCGCTCCATTACGCATCTGTAATGTTATATATACACCACTGAAAGCGCTCCATTACGCTTCTGTAATGTTATATATACACCACTGAAAGCGCTCCATTACGCATCTGTAATGTTATATATACACCACTGAAAGCGCTCCATTACGCTTCTGTAATGTTATATATACACCACTGAAAGCGCTCCATTACGCATCTGTAATGTTATATATACACCACTGAAAGCGCTCCATTACGCTTCTGTAATGTTATATATACACCACTGAAAGCGCTCCATTACGCATCTGTAATGTTATATATGCCACTGTACCACTGAAAGCGCTCCATTACGCATCTGTAATGTTATATATACACCACTGAAAGCGCTCCATTACGCATCTGTAATGTTATATATACACCACTGAAAGCGCTCCATTACGTTTCTGTAATGTTATATATACACCACTGAAAGCGCTCCATTACGCATCTGTAATGTTATATATACACCACTGAAAGCGCTCCATTACGCTTCTGTAATGTTATATATACACCACTGAAAGCGCTCCATTACGCATCTGTAATGTTATATATGCCACTGTACCACTGAAAGCGCTCCATTACGCATCTGTAATGTTATATATACACACCACTGAAAGCGCTCCATTACGCATCTGTAATGTTATATATACACCACTGAAAGCGCTCCATTACGCATCTGTAATGTTATATATACACCACTGAAAGCGCTCCATTACGCATCTGTAATGTTATATATACACCACTGAAAGCGCTCCATTACGCATCTGTAATGTTATATATACACCACTGAAAGCGCTCCATTACGCATCTGTAATGTTATATATACACCACTGAAAGCGCTCCATTACGCATCTGTAATGTTATATATGCCACTGTACCACTGAAAGCGCTCCATTACGCATCTGTAATGGTATATATACACCACTGAAAGCGCTCCATTACGCATCTGTAATGTTATATATACACCACTGAAAGCGCTCCATTACGCATCTGTAATGTTATATATACACCACTGAAAGCGCTCCATTACGCATCTGTAATGTAATATATACACCACTGAAAGCGCTCCATTACGCATCTGTAATGTTATATATGCCACTGTACCACTGAAAGCGCTCCATTACGCATCTGTAATGTTATATATACACCACTGAAAGCGCTCCATTACGCATCTGTAATGTTATATATACACCACTGAAAGCGCTCCATTACGCATCTGTAATGTTATATATGCCACTGTACCACTGAAAGCGCTCCATTACGCATCTGTAATGTTATATATACACCACTGAAAGCGCTCCATTACGCATCTGTAATGTTATATATACACCACTGAAAGCGCTCCATTACGCATCTGTAATGTTATATATACACCACTGAAAGCGCTCCATTACGCATCTGTAATGTTATATATGCCACTGAAAGCGCTCCATTACGCATCTGTAATGTTATATATACACCACTGAAAGCGCTCCATTACGCATCTGTAATGTTATATATACACCACTGAAAGCGCTCCATTACGCATCTGTAATGTTATATATGCCACTGAAAGCGCTCCATTACGCATCTGTAATGTTATATATACACCACTGAAAGCGCTCCATTACGCATCTGTAATGTTATATATACACCGCTGAAAGCGCTCCATTACGCTTCTGTAATGTTATATATACACCACTAAAGCGCTCCATTACGCATCTGTAATGTTATATATGCCACTGTACCACTGAAAGCGCTCCATTACGCATCTGTAATGTTATATATACACCACTGAAAGCGCTCCATTACGCATCTGTAATGTTATATATGCCACTGAAAGCACTCCATTACGCATCTGTAATGTTATATATACACCACTGAAAGCGCTCCATTACGCATCTGTAATGTTATATATACACCACTGAAAGCGCTCCATTATGCATCTGTAATGTTATATATGCCACTGTACCACTGAAAGCGCTCCATTACGCATCTGTAATGTTATATATACACCACTGAAAGCGCTCCATTACGCATCTGTAATGTTATATATGCCACTGTACCACTGAAAGCGCTCCATTACGCATCTGTAATGTTATATATGCCACTGTACCACTGAAAGCGCTCCATTACGCATCTGTAATGTTATATATGCCACTGTACCACTGAAAGCGCTCCATTACGCATCTGTAATGTTATATATGCCACTGTACCACTGAAAGCGCTCCATTACGCATCTGTAATGTTATATATACACCACTGAAAGCGCTCCATTACGCATCTGTAATGTTATATATACACCACTGAAAGCGCTCCATTACGCATCTGTAATGTTATATATGCCACTGTACCACTGAAAGCGCTCCATTACGCTTCTGTAATGTTATATATGCCACTGAAAGCGCTCCATTACGCATCTGTAATGTTATATATACACCACTGAAAGCGCTCCATTACGCATCTGTAATGTTATATATACACCACTGAGAACGCTCCATTACACATCTGTAATGTTATATATACACCACTGAAAGCGCTCCATTACGCATCTGTAATGTTATATATACACCACTGAAAGCGCTCCATTACGCATCTGTAATGTTATATATGCCACTGTACCACTGAAAGCGCTCCATTACGCATCTGTAATGTTATATATGCCACTGTACCACTGAAAGCGCTCCATTACGCATCTGTAATGTTATATATGCCACTGTACCACTGAAAGCGCTCCATTACGCATCTGTAATGTTATATATACACCACTGAAAGCGCTCCATTACGCATCTGTAATGTTATATATGCCACTGTACCACTGAAAGCGCTCCATTACGCATCTGTAATGTTATATATGCCACTGTACCACTGAAAGCGCTCCATTACGCATCTGTAATGTTATATATACACCACTGAAAGCGCTCCATTACGCATCTGTAATGTTATATATGCCACTGTACCACTGAAAGCGCTCCATTACGCATCTGTAATGTTATATATGCCACTGTACCACTGAAAGCGCTCCATTACGCATCTGTAATGTTATATATACACCACTGAAAGCGCTCCATTACGCATCTGTAATGTTATATATACACCACTGAAAGCGCTCCATTACGCATCTGTAATGTTATATATACACCACTGAAAGCGCTCCATTACGCATCTGTAATGTTATATATACACCACTGAAAGCGCTCCATTACGCATCTGTAATGTAATATATTCCACTGAAAACGCTCCATTACGCATCTGTAATGTTATATATGCCACTGAAAGCGCTCCATTACGCATCTGTAATGTTATATATACACCACTGAGAGCGCTCCATTACACATCTGTAATGTTATATATGCCACTGAAAGCGCTCCATTACGCATCTGTAATGTTATATATACACCACTGAAAGCGCTCCATTACGCATCTGTAATGTTATATATACACCACTGAAAGCGCTCCATTACGCATCTGTAATGTTATATATACACCACTGAAAGCGCTCCATTACGCATCTGTAATGTTATATATACACCACTGAAAGCGCTCCATTACGCATCTGTAATGTTACATATACACCACTGAAAGCGCTCCATTACGCATCTGTAATGTTATATATGCCACTGAAAGCGCTCCATTACGCATCTGTAATGTTATATATACACCACTGAGAGCGCTCCATTACACATCTGTAATGTTATATATGCCACTGAAAGCGCTCCATTACGCATCTGTAATGTTATATATACACCACTGAAAGCGCTCCATTACGCATCTGTAATGTTATATATACACCACTGAAAGCGCTCCATTACGCATCTGTAATGTTATATATACACCACTGAGAGCGCTCCATTACACATCTGTAATGTTATATATGCCACTGAAAGCGCTCCATTACGCATCTGTAATGTTATATATACACCACTGAAAGCGCTCCATTACGCATCTGTAATGTTATATATGCCACTGAAAGCGCTCCATTACGCTTCTGTAATGTTATATATGCCACTGAAAGCGCTCCATTACGCATCTGTAATGGCGCTCCATTACGCATCTGTAATGTTATGTATGCCACTGTACCACTGAAAACGCTCCATTACGCATCTGTAATGTTATATATACCACTGAAAGCGCTCCATTACGCATCTGTAATATATGCCACTGAAAGCGCTCCATTACGCATCTGTAATGTTATATATATACACCACTGAAAGCGCTCCATTACGCATCTGTAATATATGCCACTAAAAGCGCTCCATTACGCATCTGTAATGTTATATATACACCACTGAAAGCGCTCCATTACGCATCTGTAATGTTATATATGCCACTGAAAGCGCTCCATTACGCTTCTGTAATGTTATATATGCCACTGAAAGCGCTCCATTACGCATCTGTAATGTTATATATACGCCACTGAAAGCGCTCCATTACGCATCTGTAATGTTATATATGCCACTGAAAGCGCTCCATTACGCATCTGTAATGTTATACATGCCACTGAAAGCGCTCCATTACGCTTCTGTAATGTTATATATGCCACTGAAAGCGCTCCATTACGCTTCTGTAATGTTATATATGCCACTGAAAGCGCTCCATTACGCATCTGTAATGTTATATATGCCACTGAAAGCGCTCCATTACGCATCTGTAATGTTATATATGCCACTGAAAGCGCTCCATTACGCTTCTGTAATGTTATATATGCCACTGAAAGCGCTCCATTACGCATCTGTAATGGCGCTCCATTACGCATCTGTAATATATGCCACTGAAAGCGCTCCATTACGCATCTGTAATATATATACACCACTGAAAGCGCTCCATTACGCATCTGTAATATATGCCACTGAAAGCGCTCCATTACGCATCTGTAATGTTATATATGCCACTGTACCACTGAAAGCGCTCCATTACGCATCTGTAATGTTATATATGCCACTGAAAGCGCTCCATTACGCATCTGTAATGTTATATATTCCACTGAAAGCGTTCCATTACGCTTCTAGAATGTTATATATGCCACTGAAAGCGCTCCATTACGCATCTGTAATGGCGCTCCATTACGCATCTGTAATGTTATATATACACCACTGAAAGCGCTCCATTACGCATCTGTAATGTTATATATGCCACTGAAAGCGCTCCATTACGCATCTGTAATGTTATATATACACCACTGAGAGCGCTCCATTACACATCTGTAATGTTATATATGCCACTAAAAGCGCTCCATTACGCATCTGTAATGTTATATATACACCACTGAAAGCGTTCCATTACGCATCTGTAATGTTATATATACACCACTGAGAGCGCTCCATTACACATCTGTAATGTTATATATGCCACTAAAAGCGCTCCATTACGCATCTGTAATGTTATATATACACCACTGAGAGCGCTCCATTACACATCTGTAATGTTATATATGCCACTAAAAGCGCTCCATTACGCATCTGTAATGTTATATATACACCACTGAAAGCGCTCCATTACGCATCTGTAATGTTATATATACACCACTGAAAGCGCTCCATTACGCATCTATAATGTTATATATGCCACTGAAAGCGCTCCATTATGCATCTGTAATGTTATATATGCCACTGAAAGCGCTCCATTACGCATCTGTAATGTTATATATGCCACTGAAAGCGCTCCATTACGCATCTGTAATGTTATATATGCCACTGAAAGCGCTCCATTACGCATCTGTAATGTAATATATTCCACTGAAAGCGCTCCATTACGCATCTGTAATGTTATATATGCCACTGTACCACTGAAAGCGCTCCATTACGCATCTGTAATGTTATATATACACCACTGAAAGCGCTCCATTCCGCATCTGTAATGTTATATATGCCACTGTACCACTGAAAGCGCTCCATTACGCATCTGTAATGTTATATATGCCACTGAAAGCGCTCCATTACGCTTCTGTAATGTTATATATGCCACTGAAAGCGCTCCATTACGCATCTGTAATGGCGCTCCATTACGCATCTGTAATATATGCCACTGAAAGCGCTCCATTACGCATCTGTAATATATGCCACTGAAAGCGCTCCATTACGCATCTGTAATGTTATATATGCCACTGTACCACTGAAAGCGCTCCATTACGCATCTGTAATGTTATATATGCCACTGAAAGCGCTCCATTACGCATCTGTAATGGCGCTCCATTACGCATCTGTAATATATGCCACTGAAAGCGCTCCATTACGCATCTGTAATGTTATATATGCCACTGTACCACTGAAAGCGCTCCATTACGCATCTGTAATGTTATATATGCCACTGAAAGCGCTCCATTACGCATCTGTAATGGCGCTCCATTACGCATCTGTAATGTTATATATACACCACTGAAAGCGCTCCATTACGCATCTGTAATGTTATATATGCCACTGAAAGCGCTCCATTACGCATCTGTAATGTTATATATACACCACTGAGAGCGCTCCATTACGCATCTGTAATGTTATATATACACCACTGAAAGCGCTCCATTACGCATCTGTAATGTTATATATACACCACTGAGAGCGCTCCATTACACATCTGTAATGTTATATATGCACCACTGAAAGCGCTCCATTACGCATCTGTAATGTTATATATACACCACTGAAAGCGCTCCATTACGCATCTGTAATGTTATATATGCCACTGAAAGCGCTCCATTACGCATCTGTAATGTTATATATGCCACTGAAAGCGCTCCATTACGCATCTGTAATGTTATATATGCCACTGAAAGCGCTCCATTACGCATCTGTAATGTTATATATGCCACTGAAAGCGCTCCATTACGCATCTGTAATGTAATATATGCCACTGAAAGCGCTCCATTACGCATCTGTAATGTTATATATGCCACTGAAAGCGCTCCATTACGCATCTGTAATGTTATATATGCCACTGAAAGCGCTCCATTACGCATCTGTAATGTAATATATGCCACTGAAAGCGCTCCATTACGCATCTGTAATGTTATATATGCCACTGAAAGCGCTCCATTACGCATCTGTAATGTTATATATGCCACTGTACCACTGAAAGCGCTCCATTACGCATCTGTAATGTTATATATGCCACTGTACCACTGAAAGCGCTCCATTACGCATCTGTAATGTTATATATGCCACTGTACCACTGAAAGTGCTCCATTACGCATCTGTAATGTTATATATACACCACTGAAAGCGCTCCATTCCGCATCTGTAATGTTATATATGCCACTGTACCACTGAAAGCGCTCCATTACGCATCTGTAATGTTATATATGCCACTGAAAGCGCTCCATTACGCATCTGTAATGTTATATATTCACCACTGAAAGCGCTCCATTACGCATCTGTAATGTTATATATGCCACTGAAAGCGCTCCATTACGCTTCTGTAATGTTATATATGCCACTGAAAGCGCTCCATTACGCATCTGTAATGGCGCTCCATTACGCATCTGTAATATATGCCACTGAAAGCGCTCCATTACGCATCTGTAATGTTATATATGCCACTGTACCACTGAAAGCGCTCCATTACGCATCTGTAATGTTATATATGCCACTGAAAGCGCTCCATTACGCTTCTGTAATGTTATATATGCCACTGAAAGCGCTCCATTACGCATCTGTAATGTTATATATGCCACTGTACCACTGAAAGCGCTCCATTACGCATCTGTAATGTTATATATACACCACTGAAAGCGCTCCATTACGCATCTGTAATATATGCCACTGAAAGTGTCCGTTACGCATCTGTAATGTTATATATGCCACTGTACCACTGAAAGCACTCCATTACGCATCTGTAATGTTATATATACACCACTGAAAGCGCTCCATTACGCATCTAATGTTATATATGCCACTGTACCACTGAAAGCGCTCCATTACGCATCTGTAATATATGCCACTGAAAGCGCTCCATTACGCATCTGTAATGTTATATATGCCACTGTACCACTGAAAGCACTCCATTACACATCTGTAATGTTATATATGCCACTGTACCACTGAAAGCGCTCCATTACGCATCTGTAATGTTATATATGCCACTGTACCACTGAAAGCGCTCCATTACGCATCTGTAATGTTATATATGCCACTGTACCACTGAAAGCGCTCCATTACGCATCTGTAATGTTATATATACACCACTGAAAGCGCTCCATTACGCATCTGTAATGTTATGTATACACCACTGAAAGCGCTCCATTACGCATCTGTAATGTTATATATACACCACTGAAAGCGCTCCATTACGCATCTGTAATGTTATATATGCCACTGTACCACTGAAAGCGCTCCATTACGCATCTGTAATGTTATATATACACCACTGAAAGCGCTCCATTACGCATCTGTAATGTTATATATACACCACTGAAAGCGCTCCATTACGCATCTGTAATGTTATATATACACCACTGAAAGCGCTCCATTACGCATCTGTAATATATGCCACTGAAAGCGCTCCATTACGCATCTGTAATGTTATATATGCCACTGTACCACTGAAAGCGCTACATTACGCATCTGTAATGTTATATATGCCACTGAAAGCGCTCCATTACGCATCTGTAATGTTATATATGCCACTGAAAGCGCTCCATTACGCATCTGTAATGTTATATATACACCACTGAAAGCGCTCCATTACGCATCTGTAATGTTATATATACGCCACTGTACCACTGAAAGCGCTCCATTACGCATCTGTAATGTTATATATACACCACTGAAAGCGCTCCATTACGCATCTGTAATGTTATATATACACCACTGAAAGCGCTCCATTACGCATCTGTAATGTTATATATACACCACTGAAAGCGCTCCATTACGCATCTGTAATGTTATATATACACCACTGAAAGCGCTCCATTACGCATCTGTAATGTTATATATGCCACTGTACCACTGAAAGCGCTCCATTACGCATCTGTAATGTTATATATACACCACTGAAAGCGCTCCATTACGCATCTGTAATGTTATATATACACCACTGAAAGCGCTCCATTACGCATCTGTAATGTTATATATACACCACTGAAAGCGCTCCATTACGCATCTGTAATGTTATATATACACCACTGAAAGCGCTCCATTACGCATCTGTAATGTTATATATGCCACTGTACCACTGAAAGCGCTCCATTACGCATCTGTAATGTTATATATACACCACTGAAAGCGCTCCATTATGCATCTGTAATGTTATATATGCCACTGAAAGCGCTCCATTACGCATCTGTAATGTTATATATGCCACTGAAAGCGCTCCATTACGCATCTGTAATGTTACATATACACCACTGAAAGCGCTCCATTACGCATCTGTAATGTTACATATACACCACTGAAAGCGCTCCATTACGCATCTGTAATGTTATATATACACCACTGAAAGCGCTCCATTACGCATCTGTAATGTTACATATACACCACTGAAAGCGCTCCATTACGCATCTGTAATGTTATATATACACCACTGAAAGCGCTCCATTACGCATCTGTAATGTTATATATGCCACTGAAAGCGCTCCATTACGCATCTGTAATGTTATATATGCCACTGAAAGCGCTCCATTACGCATCTGTAATGTTATATATGCCACTGAAAGCGCTCCATTACGCATCTGTAATGTAATATATGCCACTGAAAGCGCTCCATTACGCATCTGTAATGTTATATATGCCACTGAAAGCGCTCCATTACGCATCTGTAATGTTATATATGCCACTGAAAGCGCTCCATTACGCATCTGTAATGTAATATATGCCACTGGAAGCGCTCCATTACGCATCTGTAATGTTATATATGCCACTGAAAGCGCTCCATTACGCATCTGTAATGTTATATATGCCACTGTACCACTGAAAGCGCTCCATTACGCATCTGTAATGTTATATATGCCACTGTACCACTGAAAGCGCTCCATTACGCATCTGTAATGTTATATATACACCACTGAAAGCGCTCCATTCCGCATCTGTAATGTTATATATGCCACTGTACCACTGAAAGCGCTCCATTACGCATCTGTAATGTTATATATGCCACTGAAAGCGCTCCATTACGCATCTGTAATGTTATATATTCACCACTGAAAGCGCTCCATTACGCATCTGTAATGTTATATATGCCACTGAAAGCGCTCCATTACGCTTCTGTAATGTTATATATGCCACTGAAAGCGCTCCATTACGCATCTGTAATGGCGCTCCATTACGCATCTGTAATATATGCCACTGAAAGCGCTCCATTACACATCTGTAATGTTATATATGCCACTGTACCACTGAAAGCGCTCCATTACGCATCTGTAATGTTATATATACACCACTGAAAGCGCTCCATTACGCATCTGTAATATATGCCACTGAAAGTGTCCATTACGCATCTGTAATGTTATATATGCCACTGTACCACTGAAAGCACTCCATTACGCATCTGTAATGTTATATATACACCACTGAAAGCGCTCCATTACGCATCTGTAATGTTATATATGCCACTGTACCACTGAAAGCGCTCCATTACGCATCTGTAATATATGCCACTGAAAGCGCTCCATTACGCATCTGTAATGTTATATATGCCACTGTACCACTGAAAGCACTCCATTACACATCTGTAATGTTATATATGCCACTGTACCACTGAAAGCGCTCCATTACGCATCTGTAATGTTATATATGCCACTGTACCACTGAAAGCGCTCCATTACGCATCTGTAATGTTATATATGCCACTGTACCACTGAAAGCGCTCCATTACGCATCTGTAATGTTATATATACACCACTGAAAGCGCTCCATTACGCATCTGTAATGTTATGTATACACCACTGAAAGCGCTCCATTACGCATCTGTAATGTTATATATACACCACTGAAAGCGCTCCATTACGCATCTGTAATGTTATATATGCCACTAAAAGCGCTCCATTACGCATCTGTAATGTTATATATGCCACTGTACCACTGAAAGCGCTCCATTACGCATCTGTAATGTTATATATACACCACTGAAAGCGCTCCATTACGCATCTGTAATGTTATATATACACCACTGAAAGCGCTCCATTACGCATCTGTAATGTTATATATACACCACTGAAAGCGCTCCATTACGCATCTGTAATATATGCCACTGAAAGCGCTCCATTACGCATCTGTAATGTTATATATGCCACTGTACCACTGAAAGCGCTCCATTACGCATCTGTAATGTTATATATGCCACTGAAAGCGCTCCATTACGCATCTGTAATGTTATATATGCCACTGAAAGCGCTCCATTACGCATCTGTAATGTTATATATACACCACTGAAAGCGCTCCATTACGCATCTGTAATGTTATATATACGCCACTGTACCACTGAAAGCGCTCCATTACGCATCTGTAATGTTATATATACACCACTGAAAGCGCTCCATTACGCATCTGTAATGTTATATATACACCACTGAAAGCGCTCCATTACGCATCTGTAATGTTATATATACACCACTGAAAGCGCTCCATTACGCATCTGTAATGTTATATATACACCACTGAAAGCGCTCCATTAGGCATCTGTAATGTTATATATGCCACTGTACCACTGAAAGCGCTCCATTACGCATCTGTAATGTTATATATACACCACTGAAAGCGCTCCATTACGCATCTGTAATGTTATATATACACCACTGAAAGCGCTCCATTACGCATCTGTAATGTTATATATACACCACTGAAAGCGCTCCATTACGCATCTGTAATGTTATATATGCCACTGTACCACTGAAAGCGCTCCATTACGCATCTGTAATGTTATATATACACCACTGAAAGCGCTCCATTACGCATCTGTAATGTTATATATGCCACTGAAAGCGCTCCATTACGCATCTGTAATGTTATATATGCCACTGAAAGCGCTCCATTACGCATCTGTAATGTTACATATACACCACTGAAAGCGCTCCATTACGCATCTGTAATGTTACATATACACCACTGAAAGCGCTCCATTACGCATCTGTAATGTTACATATACACCACTGAAAGCGCTCCATTACGCATCTGTAATGTTATATATACACCACTGAAAGCGCTCCATTACGCATCTGTAATGTTACATATACACCACTGAAAGCGCTCCATTACGCATCTGTAATGTTATATATGCCACTGAAAGCGCTCCATTACGCATCTGTAATGTTATATATGCCACTGAAAGCGCTCCATTACGCATCTGTAATGTTACATATACACCACTGAAAGCGCTCCATTACGCATCTGTAATGTTACATATACACCACTGAAAGCGCTCCATTACCATCTGTAATGTTATATATACACCACTGAAAGCGCTCCATTACGCATCTGTAATGTTATATACGCCACTGAAAGCGCTCCATTACGCATCTGTAATGTTACATATACACCACTGAAAGCGCTCCATTACCATCTGTAATGTTATATATACACCACTGAAAGCGCTCCATTACGCATCTGTAATGTTATATACGCCACTGAAAGCGCTCCATTACGCATCTGTAATGTTACATATACACCACTGAAAGCGCTCCATTACGCATCTGTAATGTTATATATGCCACTGAAAGCGCTCCATTACGCATCTGTAATGTTATATATGCCACTGAAAGCGCTCCATTACGCATCTGTAATGTTATATATACACCACTGAAAGCGCTCCATTACGCATCTGTAATGTTATATATGCCACTGTACCACTGAAAGCGCTCCATTACGCATCTGTAATGTTATATATACACCACTGAAAGCGCTCCATTACGCATCTGTAATGTTATATATACACCACTGAAAGCGCTCCATTACGCATCTGTAATGTTATATATGCCACTGAAAGCGCTCCATTACGCATCTGTAATGTTACATATACACCACTGAAAGCGCTCCATTACGCATCTGTAATGTTATATATACACCACTGAAAGCGCTCCATTACGCTTCTGTAATGTTATATATACACCACTGAAAGCGCTCCATTACGCATCTGTAATGTTATATATGCCACTGAAAGCGCTCCATTACGCATCTGTAATGTTATATATACACCACTGAAAGCGCTCCATTACGCATCTGTAATGTTATATATGCCACTGAAAGCGCTCCATTACGCATCTGTAATGTTATATATGCCACTGAAAGCGCTCCATTACGCATCTGTAATGTTATATATGCCACTGAAAGCGCTCCATTACGCATCTGTAATGTTATATATGCCACTGAAAGCGCTCCATTACGCATCTGTAATGTTACATATACACCACTGAAAGTGCTCCATTACGCATCTGTAATGTTATATATACACCACTGAAAGCGCTCCATTACGCATCTGTAATGTTATATATACCACTGAAAGCGCTCCATTACGCATCTGTAATGTTATATATACACCACTGAAAGCGCTCCATTACGCATCTGTAATGTTACATATACACCACTGAAAGCGCTCCATTACGCATTTGTAATGTTATATATGCCACTGAAAGCTCTCCATTACGCATCTGTAATGTTATATATACACCACTGAAAGCGCTCCATTACGCTTCTGTAATGTTATATATACACCACTGAGAGCGCTCCATTACACATCTGTAATGTTATATATACACCACTGAAAGCGCTCCATTACGCATCTGTAATGTTATATATACACCACTGAAAGCGCTCCATTACGCATCTGTAATGTTATATATACACCACTGAAAGCGCTCCATTACGCATCTGTAATGTTATATATACACCACTGAAAGCGCTCCATTACGCATCTGTAATGTTACATATACACCACTGAAAGCGCTCCATTACGCATCTGTAATGTTATATATGCCACTGAAAGCGCTCCATTACGCATCTGTAATGTTATATATAAACCTCTGAGAGCGCTCCATTACACATCTGTAATGTTATATATACACCACTGAAAGCGCTCCATTACACATCTGTAATGTTATATATACACCACTGAAAGCGCTCCATTACGCATCTGTAATGTTATATATACACCACTGAAAGCGCTCCATTACGAAAGCGCTCCATTACGCATCTGTAATGTTATATATACACCACTGAAAGCGCTCCATTACGCATCTGTAATGTTATATATACACCACTGAAAGCGCTCCATTACGCATCTATAATGTTATATATGCCACTGAAAGCGCTCCATTACGCATCTGTAATGTTATATATGCCACTGTACCACTGAAAGCGCTCCATTACGCATCTGTAAAGTTACATATACACCACTGAAAGCGCTCCATTACGCATCTGTAATGTTACATATACACCACTGAAAGCGCTCCATTACGCATCTGTAATGTTATATATGCCACTGAAAGCGCTCCATTACGCATCTGTAATGTTATATATGCCACTGAAAGCGCTCCATTACGCATCTGTAATGTTATATATGCCACTGAAAGCGCTCCATTACGCATCTGTAATGTTATATATGCCACTGAAAGCGCTCCATTACGCATCTGTAATGTTATATATGCCACTGAAAGCGCTCCATTACGCATCTATAATGTTATATATACACCACTGAAAGCGCTCCATTACGCATCTGTAATGTTATATATGCCACTGAAAGCGCTCCATTACGCATCTGTAATGTTATATATGCCACTGAAAGCGCTCCATTACGCATCTGTAATGTTATATATGCCACTGAAAGCGCTCCATTACGCATCTGTAATGTTATATATGCCACTGAAAGCGCTCCATTACGCATCTGTAATGTTATATATACACCACTGAAAGCGCTCCATTACGCATCTATAATGTTATATATGCCACTGAAAGCGCTCCATTACGCATCTGTAATGTTATATATGCCACTGTACCACTGAAAGCGCTCCATTACGCATCTGTAAAGTTACATATACACCACTGAAAGCGCTCCATTACGCATCTGTAATGTTACATATACACCACTGAAAGCGCTCCATTACGCATCTGTAATGTTACATATACACCACTGAAAGCGCTCCATTACGCATCTGTAATGTTATATATGCCACTGAAAGCGCTCCATTACGCATCTGTAATGTTATATATGCCACTGAAAGCGCTCCATTACGCATCTGTAATGTTATATATGCCACTGAAAGCGCTCCATTACGCATCTGTAATGTTATATATGCCACTGAAAGCGCTCCATTACGCATCTGTAATGTTATATATGCCACTGAAAGCGCTCCATTACGCATCTATAATGTTATATATACACCACTGAAAGCGCTCCATTACGCATCTGTAATGTTATATATGCCACTGAAAGCGCTCCATTACGCATCTGTAATGTTATATATGCCACTGAAAGCGCTCCATTACGCATCTGTAATGTTATATATGCCACTGAAAGCGCTCCATTACGCATCTGTAATGTTATATATGCCACTGAAAGCGCTCCATTACGCATCTGTAAAGTTACATATACACCACTGAAAGCGCTCCATTACGCATCTGTAATGTTATATATACACCACTGAAAGCGCTCCATTATGCATCTGTAATGTTATATATACGCCACTGAAAGCGCTCCATTACGCATCTGTAATGTTATATATACGCCACTGAAAGCGCTCCATTACGCATCTGTAATGTTATATATGCCACTGAAAGCGCTCCATTACGCATCTGTAATGTTATATATGCCACTGAAAGCGCTCCATTACGCATCTGTAATGTTATATATGCCACTGAAAGCGCTCCATTACGCATCTGTAATGTTACATATACACCACTGAAAGCGCTCCATTATGCATCTGTAATGTTATATATACGCCACTGAAAGCGCTCCATTACGCATCTGTAATGTTATATATACGCCACTGAAAGCGCTCCATTATGCATCTGTAATGTTATATATACGCCACTGAAAGCGCTCCATTATGCATCTGTAATGTTATATATACGCCACTGAAAGCGCTCCATTACGCATCTGTAATGTTATATATGCCACTGAAAGCGCTCCATTACGCATCTGTAATGTTATATATGCCACTGAAAGCGCTCCATTACGCATCTGTAATGTTATATATGCCACTGAAAGCGCTCCATTACGCATCTGTAATGTTATATATACACCACTGAAAGTGCTCCATTGCGCATCTGTAAAGTTACATATACACCACTGAAAGCGCTCCATTACGCATCTGTAATGTTATATATGCCACTGAAAGCGCTCCATTACGCATCTGTAATGTTATATATACACCACTGAAAGCGCTCCATTACGCATCTGTAATGTTATATATACACCACTGAAAGCGCTCCATTATGCATCTGTAATGTTATATATACGCCACTGAAAGCGCTCCATTACGCATCTGTAATGTTATACATATATATACACCTCTGTAAAGCGCTGCGTTGCTTCTCTAAGCTAGGTCCGCTCTCAATAAATACCATAATATATGGGCGATTGCTGAGGTCTATACTGCTCCGTATGGCCCTCTCTCTGGGTGTAGAAAGCTTTTGGAACAGCACTGTTTAAAATCAGGAAAGACACAAACTCCCCTTTGTAATAGCTCGCTTGCCCAAGGCTGTTGCGATCCAGAAATGTTAGAATTGGAAAACTCCGCTGGAACTTTGCGGTTTTAAAGGGATCTTTCTGTGCTCAAAGGAAACGAGTGCCACCGGCTGGCCGCAGGCGTATATTGCACATAAGGACACTGAACGCTTTATATTCACCGAGGGGCCCGATTCAGAAGTGGCGCGGCCCCTACACCTCTGTCTTCCGTGCCAATATGGTTACAGGTGAGAGTTTTCTTGCCTCCCCCACCACTGCCCCTCGCCCCCACCCCAGGCATATATCCAGGGCTATCCATTGCCAGTAATCGGCGCCTTTTATTGCCTCCTTCAGGAGGCGCAGCTGAGATTGCGTTTCCCGCAGGTGAGTCACTTGGGTTGAGTGATGTGTGTGGGAGCAAAGTCCTGCTTCTCTCATCCCGCTGGAGTCCAGAGGCAGAGTCCGCCTTCCAGGTGGGGGAACAAGTCGCAGAACCGGCGAAGGCTTGAGCAGCTGAGCAGGGACACTCGCCTTCCAGGGACCGAGAGGTGAGAGGCCAGCCTCTACAGCAATGCTGGGGCGCAGACCAGAGGGGTGGGGACTGCTCTATGCGGCTGCAATGCATGGTTACCAGGTGTCTGGGAGGCACATGGTTATACCCGGTGTCTGGGAGGGAGGGATATAGCTAGACCAGGTGTCTGGGAGGAATTAATATAGTTAAACCAGGTGTCTGGGAGGAATTAATATAGTTAAACCAGGTGTCTGGGAGTGAGGGATATAGTTATACTTTGTGTCTGGGAGGAAGGAATATAGTTAGACCAGGTGTCTAGGAGGAAGGAATATAGTTAGACCAGGTTAACAGGAAGGAATATAGTTAGATTACGTGTCTGCGAGGAAGGACTAGTTATACCAGGTATCTGACAGGAAGGAAAAGTTATACCAGGTGTCTGAGAGGAAGGTTTATAGTTAGACCAGGTCTCTGAGAGGAAGGAATATAGTTAGATCAGGTGTTTTGGAGGAAGGACTATAGGTAGACCAGGTACCTGGGAGGGATATAGTTATACCAGGTGTTGGGAGGAAGGAATATAGTTAGACCAGATGTCTGAGAGGAAGGAATATATTTAGACCATGTGTCTGGGAGGTAGGAATATATATGTGCTGCAATTATTGGTGGGGTGTATACCCTCTACCTGTCCAGGGTCTGTGCTGTAATCATGGTGGTTAAGACCCTCCACCTGACCAGCCTTTGTGCTGTAATCAGGGCAACCTGTCCAGTTGCTGTTGTAACCACAAGGGCCAGCGCCTCTTTGTGGCCTGGCTCTGCTGTAATCATGGGTGCCAGAGCCTCCATTTTGCTAGGCTCTGTGCTGTACTCATGAGAGCTGGACCGCTAACTGGCCAGGCTCCGTGATGTAGGCACGGGGGTCAGACGCACTACCTAGTCAGGCTCTGTGCTGCAATCATGGGGTCAAACCCTCTACCTGGACAGTGTCTGTGATGTAGTCACGGGGGTCAGACGCTCTACCTGGCCAGGCTCTGTGCTGTAATCATGGGGTCAGACACTCCACCTGGCCAGGCTCTGTGCTGCAATCATGGGGTCAGACACTCCACCTGGCCAGGCTCTGTGCTGCAATCATGGGGTCAGACACTCCACTTGGCCAGGCTCTGTGCTGCAATCATGGGGTCAGGCACTCCACCTGGATAGGCTCTGTGCTGCAATCATGGGGTCAGACACTCCACCTGGACAGGCTCTGCGCTGTAATCCTGGGGTCAGGTCCTCTAACTGGCCAGGCTCTGTGCTGTAATCATGGGGGCTGACCCTCTACATGGACACGCTCTGTGCTGTAATCATGGAGCCAGACACTCCACCTGGCCAGGCTCTATGATGTAGTCACTGGGGTCAGACGCTCTACCTGGCCAGCCTCTGTGCTGTGATAACAGGGTACAGGCTCTATCTGGCAGGGCTCTGCGCTGTAATCATGGGGTCAGACCCTTTACCTGGCCAGGCTCTGTGATGTAGTCACGGGGGTCAGACTCTCTACCTGGCCAGGTTCTGCGCTGTAATCATGGGGTAAGACCCTCTACCTAGCCAGGCTCTGCGCTGTAATCATGGGGTTAGACCCTCTACCTGGCCAGGCTCTGTGCTGTAATCCTTTTTTTTGATTGATATTTTATTTCTATCGCGCTCGTACACAAGTGTTTCAGAGCGCGACAAGGCAAGGGAGGGGAACAGGGGAGAACAAAACAGCGATCTTACTAGTCCCAGTGGCATTGAGAACGTGCAAGTGCATGGGAGAGGGGGAAGGGGAAAAGTGCATGGAAGGGGGGGAGGTGGAAAGTGCAAAGCAGAGGAGAAACAGATAAATAACAATAAATAAATAAAAAAAGGCAACAAACAGTGGTAATGCAGCCAGCAATTTGCAAGTGCTAGGTTTAAGGCAGCAGACAGGGTAGGTCTGATAAGTGCAGGAAGAAAAAGGGGGGGCTGTATGGGTACAGATACAGACCCCAGTGCAAGGGGTGGCATGGAGGCAGTGCGGGAGGGTGACAGGATGAGCAGGTACCTGGGCCCAAAAGACAGAGGGTGGCCAGGTGCACGGTGCCAAGAGAGAACAGATCAGCAGGGGAGAGGGGGGGCGAAGGCAGAAGAAAAGAGGAAGGTCTTGAGGTGCTTCCGGAACCGGATATGGTTCTCCTCAAGTTTTAGAGTGGCAGGGAGGCTGTTCCAGAGGGAGGCCCCAGCCGAAGACCGAGATCTACCCCCAGCTTGTTTCTTAGAAAAACGACTGACCCTGAGTGAGTTGGAGCTAGAGGAGCGAAGAGCTCGAGAGGGGAGGTATTTGCGGAGGGATAGCTGAAGGTATTTTGGACCCAGCCCGAGAAAGCCTTGTGGACAATGCAGAGGGTTTTGAATTTAATCCTTGCATCCACTGGGAGCCTGTGGAGAGATTTCAGAGCTGGAGAGATACGATCCCAGGGCTTGAGGCCAAGGACAAGTCTCGCAGTCATGTTCTGGATTCGTTGCAGAGGGTGGAGAGTAGAGGCAGGTATGTTTATAAAGAGGCTGCTACAATAGTCCAAGCTAGAGAGAACCAGAGCTTGAGATACCATGAGCTTCTGGGGGAAGGAGTGGAAAGGCAGAGTACCTCTGAGGAGGTGCCGTCGGAAATTTGACTTTTTAGAGACCCCAGATGTGGGCGGTGAAGGAAAGGGTGGAGTCAAAGATGTCCCCGAGGTTCTTAGCCTCGCAGGTGGGGGTAGGAGGAGGGCCAAGGGAGGCCGGCCAGAGAGTGAGGGGAAAGGATGGTGAAGGTGTGCCGATGAGGAGGATCTCCGTCTTGCTGGCATTCAGACAAAGATCATTGGCGGCACACCAATCTTGAATGGCAGTTAGGCAATCGGAGATGAGAGAGGAGGTGGCAGAGGGCAGCTTGAAAATGAGTTGTCAGCGTAGCACTGGAAATTTGAGCAGAAAATGGCAATGCAGTGGGCTAGAGTTGCCAGGTATTGGTTGAAAAGCCAGGGCGAGAGGTTAGACCCCTGGGGAACACCACAGGTAGAGAGGTAGATAGATGAAAGGAAGGACCCAAGTTGGACCTGGGAGGGTCGATCTGAGAGGAAAGTGGTCAGCCAGGCCAGATCCTGATCAGTGATACCCAGGTTTTCACTGAGACAGTTGAGCAGGATGGTATGGTTGACCATGTCGAAGGCAGAAGAGAGATCGATCATGGGGTTAGACCCTCTACCTAGCCAGGCCCTGCGCTGTAATTATGGTGTTAGACCCTCTACCTAGCCAGGCTCTGCGCTGTAATCATGGGGTTAGACCCTCTACCTGGCCAGGCTCTGCGCTGTAATCATGGGGTTAGACCCTCTATCTGGCCAGGCTCTGTGCTGTAATCATGGGGTTAGACCCTCTACCTAGCCAGGCCCTGCGCTGTTATCATGGGGTTAGACCCTCTACCTAGTCAGGCCCTGCGCTGTAATCATGGTGTTAGACCCTCTACCTAGCCAGGCTCTGCGCTGTAATCATGGGGTTAGACCCTCTACCTAGCCAGGCCCTGCGCTGTAATCATGGGGTTAGACCCTCTACCTAGCCAGGCTCTGCGCTGTAATCATGGGGTTAGACCCTCTACCTGGCCAGGCTCTGTGCTGTAATCATGGGGTTAGACCCTCTATCTGGCCAGGCTCTGTGCTGTAATCAAGGGGTTAGACCCTCTATCTGGCCAGGCTCTGCGCTGTAATCATGGGGTTAGACCCTCTACCTGGCCAGGCTCTGCGCTGTAATCATGGGGTTAGACCCTCTACCTGGCCAGGCTCTGCGCTGTAATCATGGGGTTAGACCCTCTACCTGGCCAGGCTCAGCGCTGTAATCATGGGGTTAGACCCTCTATCTGGCCAGGCTCTGCGCTGTAATCATGGGGTTAGACCCTCTACCTGGCCATCATGGGGTTAGACCCTCTACCTGGCCAGGCCCTGCGCTGTAATCATGGGGTTAGACCCTCTACCTAGCCAGGCTCTGCGCTGTAATCATGGGGTTAGACCCTCTACCTGGCCAGGCTCTGTGCTGTAATCATGGGGTTAGACCCTCTATCTGGCCAGGCTCTGTGCTGTAATCATGGGGTTAGACCCTCTATCTGGCCAGGCTCTGCGCTGTAATCATGGGGTTAGACCCTCTACCTGGCCAGGCTCTGCGCTGTAATCATGGGGTTAGACCCTCTACCTGGCCAGGCTCTGCGCTGTAATCATGGGGTTAGACCCTCTACCTGGCCAGGCTCTGCGCTGTAATCATGGGGTTAGACCCTCTATCTGGCCAGGCTCTGTGCTGTAATCATGGGGTTAGACCCTCTATCTGGCCAGGCTCTGCGCTGTAATCATGGGGTTAGACCCTCTACCTGGCCAGGCTCTGCGCTGTAATCATGGGGTTAGACCCTCTACCTGGCCAGGCTCTGCGCTGTAATCATGGGGTTAGACCCTCTACCTAACCAGGCTCTGTGCTGTAATCATAGGGTCAGTCCCTGAAGCATTTCTCCACACCAGAATTGGGGTTTCAGAGGGTTTTATTTAAGTATAATCAACGGCCCACTGGCTCAGTACATAACATAATAGCAAATGACCAATACATTCTCAACATTGCATCTTTCTCCCCATGTTCTATGTTCTACATTCTAGGATCCATGTCCCATCCATTTCTGTACTTTGTAGAAATGAATGGAACATAAATGGAAAGACATTACACACCTCCCTTCTTTACACAAAATATTTACGAAACTGTATATCTAACCTTTGCTATGCATAGAAATCTCTCATTTAAAATGAAACGAACAATAGAAACATTTGTTACTAACTTACAGAAAATCTAATCTCTGTTGAACAATTTATTAGCACATAGTCCTTCAAATATGATGGTCTCTTACAAAGACGTTTGGTTCATCTGCCCGGTTCCATCATCTGCTTTGTCACTTAATCTCATTTTTTGCTCTGTGACATTCATCTTATTCCTTTTCCCACATTGGCATCCATGGATCTGCCCTCAGAACATCTACACACTCTATTGACATTCCATACTCTTCCATCAGAAACTCTTACGGCACCATGAAACCTCTCTATCACTTTTGTGGGCACCGACCACTTTGTAGAGCCACTTGTAGTGGTAAAAGGTAACATTATTCTTACCCAGTCACCTGGTTTTATATCCCATTCTCTCAGAGCCTTCTGTATGTCAAAACACCTTTTGTTGATTAACTGTTTATGCATAATCTTCTTCTCAACCTCTTTAAAATCAATCTATTTTCTACAAGCTCTACCCAACCAAGACGGACACACACTCGTGTTGGGGTTTCTTCCCCTGAGCATCTCAAACAGAGAAGTTCCTGTAGTGGTATGTGGGGTAAACCTGTGTGCTACAATAGTATCTTCAACAGCCTTCTTCCAGTCTGCCCTAACCTCCAAAGCACCTCTAATACTATTCTTAATGACCTTATTAAATCTTTCCACAATTCCATTAGTTTGAGGATAATATATGGAGCTGGTTTTATGTTCTACTCCATTTTCTCTAAGATAATTTCTCATTTCCTGTGATACCAGCTGCACACCATTGTCAGTGATGATGGTGGTTGGATATCCCTCTCTCTAGAAAATATCATCCAAAAATAGAATTAAATCCTTCGAGCAAACATTCTGTACTCATTTCACCTCCACCCATCTAGGCAACGTGTCGATTAAAACCATACAGTATTTGAATACACCATTAATTCTCACTGGTCCCACAATGTCTAAACCTCTTTCCCATGATATGGTTTATATAGACATGATTGTCATTGGCTCCTGTCTGGCAATATATCCTTTAGCAGAATCCTCTCAGTTACAACATTCCCTTATTAATCTTTCTATTTCCAAATCCATGCCAGGCCACCAATAATCCCGCCTGACAAGTTGTTTTGTCTTTGTCATCCCTTGATGTCCCTCATGTGCTATTTCTAAATTCTTGCACCTTACTCCAGTAGGAGGGATACAACTTGTCGCCCCTCAAAATCAGATTATGGTTCAATTGAAATTCATCATATACTTGTCTGACAGCCTCAGGTAAAACACCTTTCCTGATCTCCTTACTTTTGATTCCTTCTTCAATACACTTATTTAGTTTAAGAGCTTCATCTGCCTCCATGGCCTTTGCCCATTCATCCTCAGACTCGACTTTCTGATTTACACTCAATATTTCCTCATTCTCATAATACACAAAGTTTGTCAATCTTGACAATCGGCACATTTATTTTTAACTCCAGGGACAAACTCCATATCCCAATTGTATTCCAGCAAGTTTGACACCCATTTTCTGATTCTTGCAGAAACTTTATCCAAACCTTTGACAGTCAAAATTTCCCTGATAGGTTTATGATCCGTTCTCACAACATATTTTGTTCCCCACAGGAAAGTTTGAAACTTCTCAACTGCTAAGAACTCCTTTTCAATAGTCAAATAGTTATGTTCTGCCACTTTCAATACTCTTGACGCTAAGGCAATTGGATATTCAACTCCTCCCATTTGAGAGAACAGCAGCACCCAAACCATGATTGCTTGCATCAGTAGTAAGAATGCTCTTCTTGTTGGGATTGAACAACCTCAAAGTAGATGCACAATTGAGATCTTTCTTTATCTTATTAAATTAATTCTCACATTCATCATCCCAAACAAATTTTACATTATTTTTTGCTAGCTTCCTCAAGTGAAAACTCTTACTGGTCAAATCGGGAATTAATTTTGCATAATATTCTGCCATGTCTAAAAATGATATAACCTTGTCTTTAGTATCCAGACTGGGAACATTTAAAATGGTGTTTATCAATTGTTCCTTGGGTGTTATGCCTTTGTCAGAAATTTCATGTCCCAAATACTGTATATTCAATCTATTGAATTTACACTTCTCCCTACTATGGGGTAAACCAGCATTTTAAAAAATATTCAAAACCTTACGCATTCTACGATCATGTTCCTTTTGATCTTTCCCATAGACTAAAACATCATCCTGAAAGCAATGTACACCTTGCATCACACGCTGAAATACAGCCGCTGCAGAAATGAACCCAAACGGCATCCTTTTGTACTGGAACAAACCTTCAGTAGTAATAAAAGCTGTGACATTTTTTGATCTGGGATGCAGCATAATTTGATGGTACGCTGATTTGAGATATAATGTACTTATTATCTTGAAATCTCTTACAGTCCCTAGCATTTCTGCTATATTTGGTAGAAGGTATCTGTCTGGAATTATGCATTTATTAACCGACCTGAGATCAATGCACAACCTGAGTTTTCCATTGGGTTTATGCACTATAACCAATGGAGACAACCATTCGGAGGATTCAACTCTTTCAATGACTCCTTGTTCCATTTTCTCTAGTTCTTCTTTTACATTTCCTTTGATTGCTAACGGAACAGGTCTGACCTTATGCACAACAGGAACTGGATCACTTTTCATCGAATTTCATGCCAAAGGTTCTTCAATCTACCCAGTTCATCCCAGAACACAGAATGATATTCATATTGTTCAGATTGCTTCTCCTGATCTGCTGCATACACCATCTCCTCGTCACGGAGATCTAGCTTTTTTTAAAATCTTCTGTGGTGAGATCGGCTTAGTAAAGGATGCATTCCTTTCTTGGAGATATATACTTTTCCCTTTGCTGTTCTGTCTTTGAACTTCGTGGTCGACCAAAACCAACCTTCTATCTCAATCCGTTTGCCCCCATTTGCAACATGCTTCACATAAATCGCCTTCAGAACAATACCTTCTTCAAAGTGTCTCAAAAATTATTCTTGGCAACAGAGTGTACTTAGCACCAGAGTCAATAACCATTTTAATTGCTGAGCTGCCAACTTGTATAATCGCCATCGGTTTCTGAAGATCAGCGTCTTGGTCTTCTATAGTATCAATTTCCGAATCTTCAATTATGAAGGTACATTCCTCTACTTCCTCACATCATTCCTCAATGAAGTCTATATTATCTGCTTTTGTTTTGCAACAATTTGTCAAATGACCTTTTCTATTGCATCTTCTGCAAATTTCTTTTAGCGCAGGACATTTTCCACTACTGGCATATGACTCGGACTGCCTCCTCTATAGCATTTCCTTCTGTTATCATCCTTGTCCTTGTTTTTCTTGAACATGGCCCTTCTTTTCCTCTCATAACTTTGATCTTTTTTAATAAATTGCCTCCTTTTCATTGTGTTTTTATTTTGTGCAGCCAACACTTCTGGCGAATCAGGTACTTCTAATTTGTTATTTGTACCTTCCCTCTTTTCAAGTCCTTGCACACATTTGTGTGTATGTTTTACTTCCTTTGCTATTCTCAGTACTTGATCTAATGAAGGATTTCCTTTTGACCATAGCTCTTCTCTTACTTTGCGATCTTTGCACTCCAACATTAATTGATCCCGGAGACTTTCCTCTAGGTTACTACCAAAGTCTCATGTGACAGCTAAACCACGCAAAGCTGTGATAAATTGTTGAATTGTTTCTTCATTTTCCTGTTTGCGTTTTCCAAAATGATATCTTTCAAGAATTATGCTAACCGCTTTCTCGTAATGTAGGTCTAACATTTTCACACACTTCTCATATTCTGTTACCTATCTGCTTCCTGGTCAGATACAGGTGGAAGATTCTCGAATTGTTCCTGACCATAGTATCCTTGACAGTGTATTAATAGACGTTTCTTCCTTTCATTAAAAAAATTATGACCACGAGCAGCAAAAACATAATGGTCAAAACGTTGCTTCCAGGGCACTGCCGAATCACCTTTTGTATCCATGAAGTAATTTGGAGGTGGTATGTTTTGCATATTTGAGTTATTGATGCTGTTGTTCTAATTCTCTTCTGATTTTTTTCCACACTTTTTAGGTGTACTGATTGCAGTAGTGCTTCTAAATGAACTTCAACTTCGCCTCCCTGATACTGTTGTATTTGTAATACAGTTAGTAACTGTACACACTTTTAATAACTGTTTATATAATAGCTGCATCCACTGTACTGGGTCGAAATTGGTATGATTTATATGGGTAATTGGTATATATGTCTTGCAATGCACTGCATTGGAATTCCTGTAACAGTGTTGCGATTGTGCGCTCTTTATTCTGGCACTTTAACTGGTGAACTGCTCAATACATCCATAAGACATTAAAAAAACGGGGAATGCTGTGCGTGTTTATTATTACTTTTCCGTGAAGTGCCACTATTTGCCTTTTGTCAACCAACATGGCATTACTTCAGCGGCTTTTACTTCGTTATATCCAGCATGTCACGTACATTGGCTTTCTTTATCGTGTGCCTTAGTAGTCCACAATTGGTGAGTTCTGCGTTTCAAACAATGCTCCGGTTGCTATGGCAATGGACGCCTTGAAAATGAAGAACCCAAAATGGCGGCACGTAGGATTACGTTTTTAGGTCCTTTCCTCTGATGCGTCTACTGCGTCTCTATCCGGCGCCGTTTCAAAGGCGCACTTGGCCCAGCATGACTGTTCATTTAAGTTGGTGGACAACTGTTACCCAAGTACAGTGCAATATTGAAACATCAATAATTGAAGTTGCAGATATGAAATTGATGCTAAAGTAGTACAAGGTTGTGGCACTATCCTTTGAAGTGCTGACAGCCTTTCCTTTTCCTTCTATGCGACGCGCTTGCTGTTGCTTGCTGTTGAAATGTATGAGAAGCTTAAATAATGATACTTAACGGCTCTGTCATCCCTTTTAATGAGTATCGGGCAATTTGCTTATGATGCAAATGCGCGCCGCCACACTTGCGTCTGTGGGTTGCCTTATCTGCATCCCAGTTGGAAGCTCGTTTCCTTGATGTAGCAGTTGTCCTTTTTACTCAATGCTTGATACATCTGTCGCAGGGGATTCTGCTTCCTCTGTGACGCTCTTTGAGTGAGTTTTTTTTTTCTTCTGCACAGTGATGGCTATGACACGAACAACGGCTACTCAGTGGGCTGCCGTTTTCTCTACTCCCATCCAGGGGTGTTGCTAGGTCTGGACAAGACTAAGCTGATGTCGGCACTGTCGGGACTGGGGGCTAGCTAGCCTTTTGGTTGTAGCTCCTGGGATTCTATCCGGGGCTACAACCAAAAGACCAGGGGCTACAACCCCCTTAGCCACCCCCTAGCAACGCCTCTGCTCCCATCCTCGACGCCACTGCAGCATTTCTCCCCACCAGAATTGGGTTTTCAGAGGGATTTATTTAAGTATAATCAACGGCCCACTGGCTCAGTACGTAACACAACAGCAAATGACTAATAAATTCTCAACATTGCATCTTTCTCCCCATCTTCTATGTTCTACATTCTAGGATCCATGTTCCATCCATGTCTGTACTTTGTAGAAATGAATGGAACATAAATGGAAAGACATTGCAGTCCCTCTATCATTGAATGTAAGTCTTACCCAGCAAATCCCAACTGCCAGTCACCATGAGGCCAGGTCAAGTGCCCCCTTTTGGCTTTGCCATAAGTGTTAAGGGCAAGTGTGCCCTCTGGAATTCCCACAAGGAATCGCTGTCGCTCCGCCCACTCCCGTGCGGGATTACCGAAGAGGCGCTGCTCGTGCTAAACACCAGTGGTTCCTCATCATCCCATCGTCAGTAATTACTTTGTGGTCATTTACCACAAAGTAATTACTTTCGAAATTTGTCATAGAATTGTTTTAAAATATTTTGGTCCCCTCCCCCTTATACCACCCTTTCTTACTACCTCAACCCAACCCCCTTTTTATCCCTTAACTCGTAATTACCCATAATTGGCAATTACATTTCAAAGTAATTACTTTGTAGTAAAGTACCAGGAAGCCATTACTGTCGGTAAAGGAAGAGGATGCACCCCAGGAATGTGGCAACCAACCGCCGTGCCAGCAGGACCCCTTTACGACCCATGTCGAGTAGCCATTTCGCAGAGGAGCACACACTTTGCTTTGCCGGGGTTGACTTTCCAGGAAGTGCTTGCATTGCTTGCATCCATGAGTGAATGAGTGATCTAGTGCTTGGGTGCATGAGTGCATGAGTGATCTAGTGCTTGGGTGCATGAGTGATCTAGTGCTTGGGTGCATGAGTGATCTAGTGCTTGCATCCATGAGTGAATGAGTGAATGAGTGATCTAGTGCTTGGGTGCATGAGTGAATGAGTGATCTAGTGCTTGGGTGCATGAGTGAATGAGTGATCTAGTGCTTGGGTCCATGAGTGAATGAGTGATATACCTTTGGCGCCAATAACACAGGCACAGCTTTGTGTCAGTCACATATCGATGGAGTGAGATATTCGGGTGGATGGGCAGCGCTCCTAGAGCAGAAATCTTCAAACTGTGAGGTCAGTCCCCCAAAGTGGCGCGGTCGGGAGGGGGGGGGGGGGGTTGATCGATGTCCGGGGGTGAAGAGCTATGTATGCTTTGAATAAAAAACATAAGCAGCTCTGGCATTTGAGGGGCGGGGGTGCCACTCTTATTTTTGATTGAGAAGTTCAACTTGAAGATGTGTTGGAAACCACTGCTCTACAGACTCTATAAACAGAACGAGAATGCTGGCTACAGGAAGTCCCCTTTGGGAACCCCCCAGGTAAGTCAACATTTCCTATGCACACCAGGTGATGTCTGGCTGAGAGGTAAGTTGCAAAGCAGTCCCCCATGGAGTCTCTGAACACTATCTATTCTTGTGGCCAGCTGTGTGAGTGCGGCCATGTGTTTACTTGCTTCAAAGGTTGCGGACAGGTCTAGCAGGGCAAGTTTCCCCGTGTCCAGGTGATGGCGAACACCAGCAATAACCTGTGCGGTTGCGGTGCTGTGGCGAACACCAGCAATAACCTGTGCGGTTGCGGTGATGCAGCGAACACCACCAATAACCTGTGCGGTTGCGGTGCTGCATCTGAGCGCAGCTGGGCAGCTCTCATCTGGGATGCATTACCTTCAGTGAAAGCCAGATGTGTCGGGAAGTCTACTCGTGACACCCCCTGGCAGAACTGCTCCATTCCAAAATGATGATGCAAACAGGCTTCCTCGCTGAGATCATCTCAAGGCACCTTTAGCAGCAGCCCTGCAGTGGATTAGGCCAGGTTCAAAACTTGCATGCATTCCTGACCGCTGCTGTTACACAAAGTGATAGAGCGGGCTTTTTAATCATCGACACCTCTGATTCAAAATGTAATACTTGTGTACCTTAGACGGTCTGGAGGCGCATGGCTTCAGCTGTGGTAGGGCTGATGTGTATTAGCCGTCTGGTCTAGATGTCTCCACAGCTGCCATGTGGGACCATAGCCAGGAATCTTCCTCTTTGATCCTCCTGTAGGAAGGGCCACACCTTCCTTATGGGCACATGCAATCTCCCCAGGTGATCTCATAGGAACCAGAGCTTCAACCAGAGCTGCAGCACTGCCAGAACACGGCCAGACTCACGCCAGGGTTCTAACCACTGGGCTCAGGTTGAAGCAAGCAGACCAGGGAAGGAGCAGAGTTGGAGTAGCCAGAGGGGAGAGGTAGGCTCACAGCAGAGTTCCACCATCTTCAATGCTGCGATGCTTTGCTACAAACACCCGCCCCATTTCCTGCAGGGCAAGGCCCTCGGGGTACAATGGCAGGAGGCAAAGGGCACTTGTTACAACAGCCCTGACTGGACCCCCTGCAGTAGGTTTGCTTTGGGCCACTCCCCTGGGATATTTTGCCTTTAGTTATCTTTGCACTCTGACGGCAGAAGAAGGATTCACTGGACCTCTCTTGGGAATACAGTCCATCCCAAAGTGCTCTCCCAAACAGGTGAAGACAGAAGGCATCCAAGGCAGAGGCAAGCTCTTCCCCCCCTAAACCTCTCCAGGGAATGGCAGCGGGGAACTTGTGTGGCCAATGGCCTCTCTGCTGGCTGTTGCACTAGAACCAAGAACTTGTTCACTGGAGGTGAGGGACCCCCGGTAGGTGCCAGCCAACTTCCTGGAGTGGGCGGGCAGAACAGAGGGATTCGCCTTCCTGGTGACTCGATCGGGCACTCCAGGACCTCAGGTTTCCACAAGCAGCAGGGAGCCCTTTTCATTGCCTCGAGATGCATGCAAACTGCTTCGTCCACACTCAACACAGTTTGCGCTGCCACGGGACCCAGGGTGCTGCCATTGGCACTGGATAGCAGCACTTTTAGCCATCCAGAAGCTGGCTTGACCTGATTGGCGGCTGAGTCTGTGGAGGCAACTGATTTACACGGCGACTCAACCTGCTGGAAGCCATCGACCTACCTGTCTCTCATGCAAACTTGGCCCAGCAGAAGCACTGTCTCGCTGCCAACGCGAGCACCTTTGCAAACAGCTGGAAGCCATCAACTAGACCTTCACAAATCCAGACTCAACCCAACAGGAGCCCGCACATTGAGCTGACTCAATGCCAACTCACAATTGGAGCGCACAACTCGAAATGTCTCGTCATTGGCTCAACTGAAGCAGACGTGCCTAGAAGCTCTGCTAAATGCTGCTGAGCACCAACAGACACTAACTAGGGTATTTTGAAGAGGCCCTGCCCGCTTGCTCTATTTAAAAGGACCACAGTGACGTTTAAGCCTCCCTTCAATACCTTGCAATGGTACACTCTTGAATAGGTGACTTTGGTGCCGGCACAACCCTTCTTCTGAACCCAGAGCATCCTTTCATAAGAAAGCTTTGCGTTCTCTGTGCTTCTTTTACAGAGGTGGGGTTCTAGGTCTTTTAATTAGTTTGCTTGCATTGATTGTTTTATTAAAGTTCCTATTTAGTAGAACCTTGATTGGCCATTCTCTTATTTTGGATCAATTGTACTAACCGTTTGGGTCACTAATGTTATCAGATCACACTTGCTGAAGATACAGCTTGACCTTGGCCCACGTTACCGAACTAGGAGGAGGTACACCTGCCAGGCGGCTGTGCCCGCTGCACCCTTATGATTGGGCGTAGTGGGAGCTGGGCAGGCCCTTCGGCTATTGCTCGCCCCTGTGCTCCTGCAGTGCCGTGGTCATTTCATCACATGATATAGTTGTCTGTGTGGTTGCCAAACTATGGCCGTTCCTTGGTCTTTCCCTGGAAGGGAAGGTTGGTGATAAGGGGCTGAGGGTTGGTGATAGGGGGTACTTTTAAGAGGTCGTGCAGCTCTAGATTTGCTTTTTTGGGCAGTGGGCGAATTAAGCTGTTTTGAGAAATGCAGTGAAGGTCTGCTGTGAAAGAGTTGCGTTGATGGGTGATGGAGGGGCAGCAGCATATGGCTCTTGATTGATTGGAGGGTGGTGATAGGCAGCGTCTCCTCCTTGTACGTGGTGGTGTTTTTTCTCTTGGTGGGTCTGGCTTGGGGCCATTCGTGTGCAGTCCTGGAGCAGATCAAGCGCTGTCACTGGAGCGTACCCACCCGTTCACAGGTGTTTCGGTCACTGCACTCTTCGATTGGTTGCCATATGGGGTTTAGGGAGCCGGTTGTAGCGTCTTCTACAGCCTGCATAAGGCTTCTCTGCTCTTGTTGTTGTGTTATGTGAATCTGGTGCAGTTTCGTGAAGCTGCACTGGGGCCAGATTGGTTGGTTTGTGTTTAGGGCCTTTCCTGCTCAGTTGCTGGAAGCTTTGCTCTTGGAGATATCCTGCCAATACCAGGTAGCAGGTCGTTTCAGTTGGTGGGTCGTTTCAGGTGGTGGGTCGTTTCAGGTGGTGGGTCGTTTCAGGTGGTGGGTCGTTTCAGTTGGTGGGTCGTTTCAGTTGGTGGGTCGTTTCAGGTGGTGGGTCGTTTCAGGTGGTGGGTCGTTTCAGGTGGTGGGTCGTTTCAGGTGGTGGGTCGTTTCAGTTGGTGGGTCGTTTCAGTTGGTGGGTCGTTTCAGTTGGTGGGTCGTTTCAGTTGGTGGGTAGTTCCAGGTGGCGCGTAGTTCCAGGTGGTGGTCACATTTAGGTGGTGGGTTGTTTCAGGTGGCGGGTAGTTTTAGGTTGCAGGTAGTTTCAGGTGGTGTGTAGTTTCAGGTGGTGCGTAGTTTCAGGTGGTGCGTAGTTTCAGGTGGTGCATAGTGTCAGGTGACGCATAGTTTCAGGTGGCACGTAGTTCCAGGTGGTGGTCACATTTAGGTGGTGGGTTGTTTCAGGTGGTGCGTAGTTTCAGGTGGTGCGTAGTTTCAGGTGGTGCGTAGTTTCAGGTGGTGCGTAGTTTCAGGTGGCGCGTAGTTTCAGGTGGTGCATAGTGTCAGGTGGCGCATAGTTTCAGGTGCAGGTGGTTTTAAGGGGCAGGTAGTTTCAGGTTGCGGGTAGTTTTAAGGGGCAGTAGTTTCAGGTGGCGGGTAGTTTCAGGTGGTGGGTAGTTTCAGGTGGCGGGTAGTTTCAGGTGGCGGGTAGTTTCAGGTGGCGGGTAGTTTTCGGGGGCGGGTAGTTTTAGGTCGCATGTAGTTTTAGGTCGCATGTAGTTTTGGGGCGGGTAGTTTTAAGGGACGGGTAGTTTTAAGGGACGGGTAGTTTTAAGGGGCGGGTAGTTTTAAGGGGCGGGTAGTTTTAAGGGACAGGTAGTTTTAAGGGGAGGGTAGTTTTAAGGGGCGGGTAGTTTTAAGGGGCGGGTAGTTTTTGGTGGTAGGTGGTATGACAGTGCGGAGACCTAGTCAGAATGATGGGATGAACACGCCGGGACTAGGCCCCTTCAAGGTAGCAAGATGGCTGCCAGAGCTGCTCATGGGCTGGGTTACAGGGAGGCCTGCACTGGGCTTCCCTTTGTCTTTTGGGGGACTCTGGTGAAAGTTGACCCAGTGCTCTGTTGCTGTACATGCGGCCGAACTTTAGGCTATGCTAAGAGAGCCCACCAAGCCAGAGGTCCAAGCCAGGGGGAAAGGGGTCTCCTCGCCGCTGCTCTGGCGCTTGATTTAGATTACTTTGCGTCCCGTTCTGGCGGAACCCCAAAACTGCCACCCTTGGTCTAGCCTATCCTCCAGGGAAGGCGAGCTTCTCTTGCTGGTACCCGTGGTACGGGCGCACCTAGTACAGGTGATACGGGTGCTGTTGGTACAGGTGTACAGGTGCATGTAGTACAGGTGATACGGGTGCTCGTGGTACAGGTGAAATGGGTGCTCCTGGTACATGTGAAATGGGTGCCCCTGGTACAGGTGATATGGGTGCTCCTGGTACAGGTGATACAGGTGTACAGGTGCATGTAGTAGAAGTGATACGGGTGCTCCTGACACAGCTGATACATGTGCACCTGGTACAGGTGATATGGATGCACCTGGCACAGGTGATACATGTGCTCCTGGTACAGGTGATACGGGTGCTCCTGGTACAGGTGATACGGGTGCACCTGGTACAGGTGATACGGGTGCACCTGGTACAGGTGATGTGGTTGTACCTGGTACAGGTGATATGGATGCACCTGGTACAGGTGATATCGGTGCACCTGGTAGAGGTGATATCGGTGCACATGGTAGAGGTGATACGGGTGCTCCTGGCAAAGCTGATACAAGTGCTCCTGGCAAAGCTGATACAAGTGCTCCTGGCACAGGTGATACAGGTGCTCCTGGTACAGGTGATACAGGTGTACAGGTGCATGTAGTACAAGTGATACGGGTGCTCCTGGCACAGGTGACATGGATGCACCTGGTACAGGTGATAGGGGTGCACCTGGTACAGGTGATAGGGGTGCTCCTGGTACAGGTGATACATGTGCTCCCGCTACAGGTGATATGGATGTACCTGGCACAGGTGATACATGTGCTCCTGGCACAGCTTATACATGTGCTCCTGGTACAGGTGATGCGGGTGCTCCTGGTACAGGTGATGCGGGTGCTCCTGGTACAGGTGATGCGGGTGCTCCTGGTACAGGTGATGCGGGTGCTCCTGGTACAGGTGATACGGGTGCTCCTGGTACAGGTGATACGGGTGCTCCTGGTACAGGTGATACGGGTGCTCCTGGTACAGGTGATACGGGTGCTCCTGGTACAGGTGATACGGGTGCTCCTGGTACAGGTGATACAGGTGTACAGGTGCATGTAGTACAAGTGATACGGGTGCTCCTGGCACAGCTGATACATGTGCTCCTGGCACAGGTGATACGGGTGCTCCTGGTACAGGTGATACGGTTGCTCCTGGAACAGGTGATACGGGTGCTCCTGGTACAGGTGATACGGGTGCTCCTGGTACAGGTGATACAGGTGATACAGGTGTACAGGTGCATGTAGTACAAGTGATACGGGTGCTCCTGGTACAGGTGATGCGGGTGCTCCTGGTACAGGTGATACGGGTGCTCCTGGTACAGGTGATACGGGTGCTCCTGGTACAGGTGATACGGGTGCTCCTGGTACAGGTGATACGGGTGCTCCTGGTACAGGTGATACGGGTGCTCCTGGTACAGGTGATACGGGTGCTCCTGGTACAGGTGATACAGGTGTACAGGTGCATGTAGTACAAGTGATACGGGTGCTCCTGGCACAGCTGATACATGTGCTCCTGGCACAGGTGATACGGGTGCTCCTGGTACAGGTGATACGGTTGCTCCTGGAACAGGTGATACGGGTGCTCCTGGTACAGGTGATACGGGTGCTCCTGGTACAGGTGATACAGGTGATACAGGTGTACAGGTGCATGTAGTACAAGTGATACGGGTGCTCCTGGCACAGCTGATACATGTGCTCCTGGTACAGGTGATACGGGTGCTCCTGGTACAGGTGATACGGGTGCTCCTGGTACAGGTGATATCGGTGCACCTGGTAGAGGTGATATCGGTGCACATGGTAGAGGTGATACGGGTGCTCCTGGCAAAGCTGATACAAGTGCTCCTGGCAAAGCTGATACAAGTGCTCCTGGCACAGGTGATACAGGTGCTCCTGGTACAGGTGATACAGGTGTACAGGTGCATGTAGTACAAGTGATACGGGTGCTCCTGGCACAGGTGACATGGATGCACCTGGTACAGGTGATAGGGGTGCACCTGGTACAGGTGATAGGGGTGCTCCTGGTACAGGTGATACATGTGCTCCCGCTACAGGTGATATGGATGTACCTGGCACAGGTGATACATGTGCTCCTGGCACAGCTTATACATGTGCTCCTGGTACAGGTGATGCGGGTGCTCCTGGTACAGGTGATGCGGGTGCTCCTGGTACAGGTGATGCGGGTGCTCCTGGTACAGGTGATGCGGGTGCTCCTGGTACAGGTGATACGGGTGCTCCTGGTACAGGTGATACGGGTGCTCCTGGTACAGGTGATACGGGTGCTCCTGGTACAGGTGATACGGGTGCTCCTGGTACAGGTGATACGGGTGCTCCTGGTACAGGTGATACAGGTGTACAGGTGCATGTAGTACAAGTGATACGGGTGCTCCTGGCACAGCTGATACATGTGCTCCTGGCACAGGTGATACGGGTGCTCCTGGTACAGGTGATACGGTTGCTCCTGGAACAGGTGATACGGGTGCTCCTGGTACAGGTGATACGGGTGCTCCTGGTACAGGTGATACAGGTGATACAGGTGTACAGGTGCATGTAGTACAAGTGATACGGGTGCTCCTGGTACAGGTGATGCGGGTGCTCCTGGTACAGGTGATACGGGTGCTCCTGGTACAGGTGATACGGGTGCTCCTGGTACAGGTGATACGGGTGCTCCTGGTACAGGTGATACGGGTGCTCCTGGTACAGGTGATACGGGTGCTCCTGGTACAGGTGATACGGGTGCTCCTGGTACAGGTGATACAGGTGTACAGGTGCATGTAGTACAAGTGATACGGGTGCTCCTGGCACAGCTGATACATGTGCTCCTGGCACAGGTGATACGGGTGCTCCTGGTACAGGTGATACGGTTGCTCCTGGAACAGGTGATACGGGTGCTCCTGGTACAGGTGATACGGGTGCTCCTGGTACAGGTGATACAGGTGATACAGGTGTACAGGTGCATGTAGTACAAGTGATACGGGTGCTCCTGGCACAGCTGATACATGTGCTCCTGGTACAGGTGATACGGGTGCTCCTGGTACAGGTGATACGGGTGCTCCTGGTACAGGTGATACATGTGCTCCTGGTACCGGCTGTACATGCTTGAAGGCCTTCTGTGCTGGGTGAGTTTCTGAGCTGCCAGTTTAGGTCTGGCCAGTCTTGGCGGTGCAGGTTTCCACGCTTGGCGAGATGGAGGAGTCCTGGACAGGGGCATCCATGGACAGGCCCCTCTGGGTTTCCGTGGTATCCTTGATAAACACGGTCATCCCTGTTCCATCTGTCTGAGGTATGTTCCCCCTAGTATGCAAGTGATCTGCAATGCGTGGTCAGTTTCCGTGTTTTTGTCAGGTGTGTGTTTTCGCAATGGTTGGTTGTCTGAAAGGAGTATTCGGGTTCTGCAGGGACACACATGTTTCAATGGGGGTGGAGGTTTCTGCCACACAATAGATCCCAGAGCTCTGCTGTCCTGTCTTCAGCGGCTCGTTTTTACCATGGGTCTTCTGTGCGCATGTCTGATTTCCAATATAAACCACAAAGGTGAAATGAACACGGGATAAGGTTATGCCTGCACTTTGTGGGCAGCTGATGTAGTTAAAGCCATGCACAGCCATGGGCTGCCTGGCAGGCGGGAGGGAATGATTCTGGGCCATGGGTTGCCTGGCAGGCGGGAGGGAGGGAGGGATTCTGGACCCTGGGTTGCCTGGCAGGCGGGAGGGAGGGATTCTGGGCCATGGGCTGCCTGGCAGGCGGGAGGGAGGGATTCTGGGCCATGGGCTGCCTGGCAGGCGGGAGGGAGGGATTCTGAACCCTGGGTTGCCTGGCAGGCGGGAGGGAGGGATTCTGGACCCTGGGTTGCCTGGCAGGCGGGAGAGAGGGATGGATTCTGAACCCTGGGTTGCCTGGCAGGCGGGAGAGAGGGATGGATTCTGAACCCTGGGTTGCCTGGCAGGCAGGCGGGAGGGAGGGATCCCGGGCCATGGGCTGCCTGGCAGGCGGGAGGGAGGGATTCTGAACCCTGGGTTGCCTGGGAGGGGGGGAGAGATTCTGGACCCTGGGTTGCCTGGCAAGCGGGAGGGAGGGAGGGATTCTGGGCCCTAGGTTGCTTGGCAGGCGGGAGGGAGGGAGGGATTCTGGACCCTGGGTTGCCTGGCAGGCGGGAGGGAGGGATTCTGGGCCATGGGCTGCCTGGCAGGCGGGAGGGAGGGATTCTGAACCCTGGGTTGCCTGGCAGGCGGGAGGGAGGGATTCTGGGCCATGGGCTGCCTGGCAGGCGGGAGGGAGGGATTCTGGACCCTGGGTTGCCTGGCAGGCGGGAGAGAGGGATGGATTCTGAACCCTGGGTTGCCTGGCAGGCGGGAGGGAGGGATCCCGGGCCATGGGCTGCCTGGCAGGCAGGCGGGAGGGGGGGGGAGGGATTCTGGGCCCTGGGTTGCCTGGGAGGGGGGGAGAGATACTGGACCCTGGGTTGCCTGGCAGGCGGGAGGGAGGGAGGGATTCTGGGCCCTAGGTTGCTTGGCAGGCGGGAGGGAGGGAGGGATTCTGGACCCTGGGTTGCCTGGCAGGCGGGAGGGAGGGGTTCTGGGCCATGGGCTGCCTGGCAGGCGGGAGGGAGGGAGGGATTCTGGACCCTGGGTTGCCTGGCAGGCGGGAGGGAGGGGTTCTGGGCCCTGGGTTGCATGGCAGGCGGGAGGGAGGGATTCTGGGCCCTGGGTTGCATGGCAGGCGGGAGGGAGGGATTCTGGGCCCTGGGTTGCCTGGCAGGCGGGAGGGAGGGAGGGAGGGAAGGAGGGAGGGATTCTGGGCCCTGGGTTGCATGGCAGGCGGGAGGGAGGGATTCTGGGCCCTGGGTTGCCTGGCAGGCAGGCGGGAGGGAGGGAGGTAGGGATTCTGGATCCTGGGTTTCATGGCAGGCGGGAGGGAGGGATTCTGGGCCCTGGGTTGCCTGGCAAGCGGGAGGGAGGGATTCTGGGCCCTGGGTTGCCTGGCAGGCAGGCGGGAGGGAGGGAGGGAGGTAGGGATTCTGGATCCTGGGTTGCATGGCAGGCGGGAGGGAGGGATTCTGGGCCCTGGGTTGCCTGGCAGGTGGGAGGGAGGGAGGGAGGGAGGGATGGAGGGATGGATTCTGGGCCCTGGGTTGCATGGCAGGCGGGAGGGAGGGATTCTGGGCCCTGGGTTGCCAGGCAGGCGGGAGGGAGGGAGGGAGGGATTCTGGATCCTGGGTTGCATGGCAGGCGGGAGGGAGGGATTCTGGGCCCTGGGTTGCCTGGCAAGCGGGAGGGAGGAAGGGATTCTGTACCCTGGGTTGCCTGGCAGGCAGGAGGGAGGGATCCCGGACCATGGGCTGCCTGGCAGGCGGGAGGGAGGGAGGGATTCTGGGCCCTGGGTTGCATGGCAGGCGGGAGGGAGGGATTCTGGGCCCTGGGTTGCCTGGCAGGCGGGAGGGAGGGAGGGGAAGGAGGGAGGGAGGGAGGGATTCTGGGCCCTGGGTTGCATGGCAGGCGGGAGGGAGGGATTCTGGGCCCTGGGTTGCATGGCAGGCGGGAGGGAGGGATTCTGGGCCCTGGGTTGCCTGGCAGGCGGGAGGGAGGGAGGGAGGGAAGGAAGGAGGGAGGGATTCTGGGCCCTGGGTTGCATGGCAGGCGGGAGGGAGGGATTCTGGGCCCTGGGTTGCCTGGCAGGCAGGCGGCAGGGAGGGAGGGAGGTAGGGATTCTGGATCCTGGGTTTCATGGCAGGCGGGAGGGAGGGATTCTGGGCCCTGGGTTGCCTGGCAAGCGGGAGGGAGGAAGGGATTCTCTACCCTGGGTTGCATGGCAGGCGGGAGGGAGGGATCCCTGGCCATGGGCTGCCTGGCGGGCGGGCGGGAGGGAGGGAGGGATTCTGGATCCTGGGTTGCATGGCAGGTGGGAGGGAGGGATCCCGGGCCATGGGCTGCCTGGCAGGCGGGAGGGAGGAAGGGATTCTGTACCCTGGGTTGCCTGGCAGGCGGGAGGGAGGGATCCCGGGCCACGGGCTGTGCTATGAGCCACGTCTTGGGGGTTGGGGGGGGGCTTTCTCTTCTGCTGGGTCCTGGAGTCTTCCCCTCTCTGAGCCTTGCTTTGGTGATGGATGTGTACACTCTCCTGCAGGCCCTCTGTGATGTGCTGTTACTGCTGTCTCCTCTCCCCCTGCAGGAAGCACAGCTCCTGACCTCAGCATGGAGCCAGGTAGCCAGGCCGCACGCCTCCTGCTGCTGCTCCTGGGCTGGCCACCTGCACAGAGGCTGGGGAAGCCCCCGTCCTCGCCAATGCGCATCTGCTAAACCCCGAAGACCACGCGAACATCCTGAATTCCGGCCAAAAAGGTATGAACTTACTCTTTCCAGAGCTCCGCTAACACTGCACGCGCCTCTTCACCGCAGCGGGGGGCTGCACCTGGCGGGGTGGAAGGCACTGCCCGGTGGGCTCTTCTCAGGGCGCCCGGAAGTCAGGAGCGCGTCTGGGTCCCTTGGCCACTGCTCCTTCCTTCCATTTCTTTCTCCTCTGATCTTTTCTTCCTTTCTTCTCCTCTCTAATGTTGATTTGCATTGCTTCCTGAATGACCTTTCCCTCTGATCTCTTTTCTTCTCTGATCTCTTTAGTTTTCCGATTTTCCTCCTCTTCTTTCCATCTCTATTTCCTTATATTCTCTTTCCCCCTCTAGTATTTCTTTCTGATTTTTGTTTTTTTGTTTTCTGATCTCTCCCTCTGTTTTCTTTTCCTCTCTAATCAATTCCTCGGTTCTCTTTTCCTCTCTGGTCGCTCCCTTTGTTCACTTTTCTTCCCTGTTATTTTCTCATCTTCTATTTTGTTTTCTGATTTTTATCTCGGTTTTCTTTTCCTCTGATTTTTCCTTATCTTCTCTTTTCCCTCTAGTATTTCCTTCTGATCTCTTGTTTTCTGATCATTCCCTTTTTTCTCCTTTCTTCTCGAATGAATCCCTCTGTTCTTTTTTCTCTCATCTTTTGCCCTGTTCTCCTTTCCTCTATGATCCCTTTCTCTTATTCTCTTTTCCCAATTAGTATTTATTTCTGATCTTTGTTTTCTGATATTTCCCTCTTTTCTCTTTCCCCTCTATTTTTTTTCTTTTTTTCTGATCCTTCTCTCTGTTCTCTTTTCCTCTCGAATCTTTCCCTCTGTTCTTTTACTCTCGAATCTTTCCATCTGTTCTCTTTTCCACTCCACTATTTCTTTCTGATCTCTTTTGTTTTCTGGTCTTTCCTGGTGTTCGCATTTTCTCTCTGATCTGAGCTCAAGACCCTCGTCTTCAAGGAATGGCTTGTCCTTAACATCTACTTTCAGCCACCCTCCCTTCCCTACCTACTGATAAGAGGTAGCTAGTATAGGTTTCCTGGAGATGTTGGTTAAGGTCACCCACTGCTATGATCTGATCTCTCACTTTCTAACCCCACAGACTTCCCTCGGGACTGCCATGAGGTCTTCCACTTGTCAGACGGTGCCGCAGGTGATGGTTTGTACATCATCCAGCCTGCGACCGTAGCCATTGTGGTGTTCTGTGCCATGCGTGATGGCGGGTGGACTGTCTTGCAGCACCTCACAGCCAACAGCACTGAGGATTTTGACCGTGGGTGGCAGGACTACAAGGTGGGTTTTGGGAAGGTACTTGGAGACCACTGGATTGGCAACGAGTACATGCACCAGCTGACGCAGCTCCCACAGCGCTACACTCTAGGCGTGAAACTGGTGGACATGGATGCCAATGTGAAGTGGGGGGAATATACCCCCTTCTTGATTGAAGGCGAGGAGGCGCAGTATCGCATTCGCCTGGGGCTTTTCTCGGGAACTGCCGCTGATGCCCTGACTCAGGACACCGAAGCTTACCTCCACGACAACCAAAGGTTCTCCACCAAGGACCGCGACAATGACAACTACTTCCAGAATTGTGCCAAGCTAGAGTACAATGGCATCCCAGGTGGTGGCTGGTGGTACGACGCCTGTGCCGGTGCCAACCTGAACCGTCGCAACGTCATCTACTGGCAGAAGGACTGCAACAAGGAGCGCCCATGCAAGTACTCCTGGATGATGGTGCGGCCTGTGGCACAAGCCCCTGGCAGCCGAAGCAGCCATTGCACCAAGGGCGAGCTGTGATGAGAGCGGTTGCGGTGCCTGGGTGGCAAATACCACAGACTGCCATTCCAAGCACCACACAGGACATGGACGTGGTCTGGGCCTACCGCTGCAAGGCAGAGGGTGTTGCCAAGTAATCTAGCGGATCTCCCCATAGCAACATGTCGTGTAATATGTAGCTCACTGAAGCTGAGAGGCAAGCTCATAGATCAGCTGCACCCTGGTCATGTCTACTGGCACTGTGTCCATAACAAGCATGCAGAGTGCCCACAAAGTGCCCAGGTGTGCCCATAAAAAAATATGTAACCTGCCCAGAACAATCCCATGCAGTGCCAAATTAAAAACTGCACTAGGCCAATACAAGCCTAAAGTGTGCCCATAAAAAAACGAGTGTGTTTCCATAAAAGAACCTGTATTCTCACCACAACAATCCCTTGGGCAGCATTAAAATCCTCTAGCATGGCCATAAATACCCTGTATCGCTCCAATGAAAGGCCTATAACATCCTAGGACCTAGGACTGGTCTCTACACACCCACAGCTTTTATTAACTGACCCCTGAGTCCACCAGAAAATTATTTCATCTCCTTTGGAACTTGTTCAATACTAGAAACAGCTTATTTTGAGGCTTTAAAACTAAGTACTTGTCTTCTATACCAGCTCCCGTGGGTGGTCAATTCATGTGACTTCTTTCACCACAGACGACCATGGCAGAAGAACTCTGCCTCAATTATCATGTTCACAGAACTAATATTGATGTTCTAGATGTGTGCTCACTTTGTATATTTAGATATGTATATTTGGAATGAACTCTGTTCACAATGTATGTGGCATTATTTGTGACACTTGGTTTTTCTCATGTAATGCATGTATGAATGTACATGTATGCACACCATCTGTTGGTAAAAGTCGCAATTCAATGTGTACACCATCTATTGGTGACCACCTGAAATAGAAATAGAAATGGTTTCACTCTTTTTCAAGAAATGTTTGTTTTGTCAACAAAAAAAAATCAATTAAAATGGCTACTAAGTCAAAACAGTAGTCAAGCAGTGTTATTGCTCGCCCGCTCCAGATTGGTGCCATTGCCTACAAATGGGTCAGCGCGAGATATAGATTTATTGCTATATCCAGAGCATTGGTTGGGGTCTACATTTACTGCCTTTGGAGGTAAACTCTATATGAGCCTCACCTGCAGAAAATAATCACACGGAAATTAGTAGTGTGGGAAACAACCCATGTGGGTAGGTCAGCTCTCCCTTTGTATACTATCACATCGTATAGCATGGCCATAAATACCCTGTATCGCTCCAATTAAAGGCCTATAGCATCCTACAGCATGACCATAAATACCCTGTATCGCTCCAATTAAAGGCCTATCGCATCCTATAGCATGGCCATAAATACCCCGTATCGCTCCAATTAAAGGCCTATCGCATCCTATAGCATGGCCATAAATACCCCGTATCGCTCCAATTAAAGGCCTATCACATCCTATAGCATGGCCATAAATACCCCGTATCGCTCCAATTAAAGGCCTATCACATCCTATAGCATGGCCATAAATACCCCGTATCGCTCCAATTAAAGGCCTATCACATCCTATAGCATGGCCATAAATACCCCGTATCGCTCCAATTAAAGGCCTATCACATCCTATAGCATGGCCATAAATACCCCGTATCGCTCCAATTAAAGGCCTATAAACATGTGTACCAATAACATCTTTTCTATGCCCCACAAAATCGTGTACTTTGGCCAACAATCCTGAAAAACCCCAGAACTGACACAATAAGAGATGTACATTTGACTTTAGAAAGCATCATTTCAGTCTTTTGCCATTTAATCGGCCAATCATTGGAACTTTATCCAGCTTCTGGTGTAAGAAATGTATTTATCCTTTGTCAATACTCTTAAGAGCATTAAAAGCAGGTGGTATTGTGTGTAAAGCTCCTTATCACTACTTTGTAAGAAAGTGTAGTTGATTGCTAGAATCCAAAGGCTGTATGTTTGCTGGCAATGTTGAGACATTTGAATGTGTACATTTGATATTACAATCTCTGTAAATTATGATTCTGTTTGCACACTTGCAGCACAGCAACAATGGTAGCAGAGTTCCTTATCTGCAAAATGTTAATTGGAATGAAATGACAGTATAACAAGTCTCAAGTTTTAAAGCTTAATTGAAAAATAAGAACAGTGGGAAAAGTCAACGATGAGTGCAATCTATTAATAGGAGGAAAATGCGTTTCCTGCTAAATGTTATCTGCAGTGTAATAACAATTAAATATTTGTTCCAAAATTCAAAAGCCCCTGTATCATGAGACCTTGCGTTATTTCATTCTGCAGCAGGTGGAGCTTACACTTGTCGTTATCACTTTATTTCTCTTGAGGTCTATGTTGAAGTCAATGACGACCTTCAATTCTTTTTGAAATCATCTCATATCCTTTTCGCTACTGACGACTATCTCCTATCCAAACCATTACCCAGTGGTTTAATGAAGCTTGGCGTGGCCGGCTGGCCTGCATCTTATGGGTGAGCAAATCCAGACGGATGGTCCAAATCTGCAGCCATGTAAGACCTTCCTCAAATGAAGCGGCTCCCTGATGAAGACCTTCCTCAAATGAAGCGGCTCCCTGATGAAGACCTTCCTCAAATGAAGCGGCTCTCTGATAAATACCTTCCTCAAATGAAGTGGCTCCCTGATGAAGACCTTCCTCAAATGAAGTGGCTCCCTGATGAAGACCTTCCTCAAATGAAGCAACTCCCTGATAAATACCTTCCTTAAATGAAGCAACTCCCTGATAAATACCTTCCTCAAATGAAGCGGCTTCCTGATGAAGACCTTCCTCAAATGAAGCGGCTCCCTGATGAAGACCTTCCTCAAATGAAGCGGCTCCCTGATAAAGACCTTCCTCAAATGAAGCGGCTCCCTGATAAAGACCTTCCTCAAATGAAGCGGCTCACTGATAAAGACCTTCCTCAAATGAAGCGGCTCCCTGATAAAGACCTTCCTCAAGTGAAGCGGCTCCCTTATGAAGACCTTCCTCAAATGAAGCAATTCCCTGATACAGACCTTCCTCAAATGAAGCAACTCCCTGATAAAGACCTTCCTCAAATGAAGCGGCTCACTGATAAAGACCTTCCTCAAATGAAGCGGCTCACTGATAAAGACCTTCCTCAAATGAAGTGGCTCCCTGATGAAGACCTTCCTCAAATGAAGCGGCTCCCTGATACAGACCTTCCTCAAATGAAGCAACTCCCTGATAAAGACCTCCCTCAAATGAAGCGGCTCACTGATACAGACCTTCCTCAAATGAAGCAACTCCCTGTGAAGACCTTCCACAAATGAAGCGGCTCCCTGATGAATACCTTCCTCAAATGAAGCGACTCCCTGATAAAGACCTCCCTCAAATGAAGCGGCTCCCCGATGAATACCTTCCTCAAATGAAGCGACTCCCTGATAAAGACCTTCCTCAAATGAAGCGGCTCCCTGATGAAGACCTTCCTCAAATGAAGCGGCTCCCTGATGAATACCTTCCTCAAATGAAGCGACTCCCTGATAAAGACCTTCCTCAAATGAAGCGGCTCCCTGATGAAGACCTTCCTCAAATGAAGCGGCTCCCTGATAAATACCTTCCTCAAATGAAGCGGCTCCCTGATAAATACCTTCCTCAAATGAAGCGACTCCCTGTGAAGACCTTCCACAAATGAAGTGGCTCCCTGATGAAGACCTTCCTCAAATGAAGCAACTCCCTGATAAATACCTTCCTCAAATGAAGCGGCTCCCTGATGAATACCTTCCTCAAATGAAGCGACTCCCTGATAAAGACCTTCCTCAAATGAAGCGGCTCCCTGATGAAGACCTTCCTCAAATGAAGCGGCTCCCTGATAAATACCTTCCTCAAATGAAGCGGCTCCCTGATAAATACCTTCCTCAAATGAAGCGACTCCCTGTGAAGACCTTCCACAAATGAAGTGGCTCCCTGATGAAGACCTTCCTCAAATGAAGCAACTCCCTGATAAATACCTTCCTCAAATGAAGCGGCTCCCTGATGAAGACCTTCCTCAAATGAAGCAACTCCCTGATAAAGACCTTCCTCAAATGAAGCGGCTCCCTGATGAATACCTTCCTCAAATGAAGCGGCTCCCTGATGAAGACCTTCCTCAAATGAAGCGGCTCCCTGATGAAGACCTTCCACAAATGAAGCAACTCCCTGATGAAGACCTTCCTCAAATGAAGCGGCTCCCTGATAAAGACCTTCCTCAAATGAAGCGGCTCCCTGATAAAGACCTTCCTCAAATGAAGCGGCTCACTGATAAAGACCTTCCTCAAATGAAGCGGCTCCCTGATAAAGACCTTCCTCAAATGAAGCGGCTCCCTTATGAAGACCTTCCTCAAATGAAGCAACTCCCTGATACAGACCTTCCTCAAATGAAGCAACTCCCTGATAAAGACCTTCCTCAAATGAAGCGGCTCACTGATAAAGACCTTCCTCAAATGAAGCGGCTCCCTGATGAAGACCTTCCTCAAATGAAGTGGCTCCCTGATGAAGACCTTCCTCAAATGAAGCGGCTCCCTGATGAAGACCTTCCTCAAATGAAGCAACTCCCTGATACAGACCTTCCTCAAATGAAGCAACTCCCTGATACAGACCTTCCTCAAATGAAGCAACTCCCTGATAAAGACCTCCCTCAAATGAAGCGACTCCCTGTGAAGACCTTCCACAAATGAAGCGGCTCCCTGATGAATACCTTCCTCAAATGAAGCGGCCTGATGAATACCTTCCTCAAATGAAGCGGCTCCCTGATGAAGACCTTCCTCAAATGAAGCGGCTCCCTGATGAAGACCTTCCTCAAATGAAGCGGCTCCCTGATAAATACCTTCCTCAAATGAAGCGGCTCCCTGATAAATACCTTCCTCAAATGAAGCGACTCCCTGTGAAGACCTTCCTCAAATGAAGCGGCTCCCTGATAAAGACCTTCCTCAAATGAAGCGACTCCCTGATAAAGACATGCTGCTTCCATCACACTGGGTAAAGTTACGAGTGAAGAATGGGTACAAATATGCACACATTCTCCCATGCAAAAAAAAAACAACTTCCTGCAGTCAGAAGTATTTCCTGCTGAATTGGATTTATAAAGTGATGACCAAGAGATTTGAGTCAAGTGGTCGACCAAACTACTTTTCTCCGCTCCACCTTCCTGTGCGTGATCTGAGGGGCCTCCAGCCTCCAAGCACTGAATTCTAAAGCAAGGTGCAGTGGCGCTAGGTGTAATCAACATGATGCCATGGCACCGATTTCCACATCCTTCAATGCCCGGTTGCTAGATGACATTTTTAGGCACCATCCGCCATAGCATTGAGTTCCTCAACTCACAGGCAATTTTAAGTGTTGCCCTCTTCAAATCCACACACATCCATGCTCTGGGGACTACGCGTGTAATTGGGGCCTCCATCCATTGCACCCTACAGGTATTATCAAAAAGCCCAAAGAGTGAAGCATGAAATCAAGGAACCTTCGATTACTGGGGTATTCGCCTGGCCTCAATGCCCCAGGTCCTGCGTCTGCAGACCCCAGATGTCAAAGAGCAGGAAATGTCAGCTTTCCATGAGCGGGGGTGCTCTGACTGTCCTCTCCCTTCTTGCACCCACTGCCATCTATTGACATGGCAGACCTCTCCCATGGACACCACCCAACACCTTACGCAAATCTCTTGAGAGAGCGCTCTGCTTCCTCTTCCAAGAACACCTGTCTTCCCTTCCTGTAATTTTAGCTAAATATTCATGAACTTGGTTATGTGGAAAATAAACTTTAAAGTGAGAGGAATAACAACGTGACGCACAGTGATTGAATATTTAGTGACTTTTACTGAGTGCATACTATTGGAAAAAAGCAAAAAGGGCTGCAGAGTTATTAGTCGGTCATCCCCTGGCTTGCTTCTCAACCACTATGCCAAGGTACACAAAAACAAAGCATCAACTATAGTGCTTATGTTACCATGGCACAGTACAAAACAACAACAACAATAATAATAATATTCCCCCAATAGCAGTCTCATGCAGGTCCTTCTAGCGTTCACATGCAGAGGGCAAGAAAATACCAAGTGCAGCATGTCCTCATTTTTAGTCAAAAAGTGGAAGCGACTTCCAACATGGCTCACCACTCAGCTGGCGCTAAATGCTGCGATGGATAAGGTACCCAAACTGAAGTCAATATACAGTGACCTCGCATAAGGAGACACTACAATATCCAGGTAAGCTTTAGAATCCAGTGATTCTTTAGTAATTAACAGACACCAAATTTAGAATTAATGATAGGGTCTCTATAATGCTGCTTCAAGAGGCCAGTATCACATTAAATGTTTGTTCTAGGCAATCCAAGAGTCCAGTAAGATCAATTGCATGGAAAGATCCTTAAAGAAAACAGAACCGTGGTGATGTATTTGCACCCTTATTAGACCACAAATCCCACAGGGCATTTCTGTAAGTAAATAGCCCACTCTGCTCAATACTCTGATCAATAGAGCAACATAGTTAACTTGATATGGCTCGAGCCTCCGGTACAGGATGTGTTTGAAGACATTGCATACTTCTGCTCCAATATACTGTACCCCAGATAGCGCAGATCTTACACCCCAAGCCTGTCTGCTATTGATTCAAGTGCACCACATTTAGGGGTTGACAGGGTGCTAGGATTGCTCCCTGGAGTAAAGTCCTTGTGCATTTTCTGAGCTTTGAATGCTTTGAGCCGGTGCAGGAGTAATTTTCAGGCGGGTGCGTGGAGCAAGCTACTCGCATCACCGCATGCAGACACGGAGGCGTGAGTCACCATGGGTGCCGTCTTGACCATGGATGTGGTCTGTTTGGTAAGATGCCATTATAAGAGGGGGTTGCACTGTCATTGGAGACGTATGAAAAACTGGGTGAATTTTCTTTCAGGAGTCTGGTAATTTGAGTCAGAAGGCCACTGGGTTAATGATTTCTTTTATGGGAAAGGGCCCATAATACCGGGAGCCAGTTTATTTGGTCGTAGATGTCGGGGCAGTAGTTTCGAGGATAGCCAGACCTTATCTCCTACAGCGTAGGAGGGACCTGGTCTTCTTTTGGAATCTGCATAATGCTTGGCATGAGTTCGGGCCCTTTCTAAATGCTCTTTGGCTTCCTTCTGTACATTGATGAGTGTTTCGATCCAGGAATCAACTGTAGGAACAGGTGTAGGATGTGGGAGGACGGAAGGTAGCACCGAAGGGTGAAATCCTTGGCTGCTGAAAAAAGGGCTGGTCTTGACAGCCGTGTGATCCGAATTGTTGTAGGAGAATTCAGCCACAGGTATTAGAAGTGACCAATCGTCCTGGACCTTGGTAGTGAAACAACAAAGATCTTGTCCCAGGGTTTGATTCACACGTTTGGTAGCCCCATTAGTCTGTGGATGATACCCTGAAGAGAGGGCACGTTGGATTCCTAGTATCCGGCAAAGGTGTTTCCAAAATTGAGATATGTATTGAGGTCCTCTGTCTGATTTGATCTTGGAAGGGAGTCCATGAAGTCTAAATATGTGTTCCAGGAAGATTCCAGCAAGTTCTGAGGAAGAAGGTAGCTTATATAATGGTGTAAAATGAGCCATATGAGTGAATAAATCTATGGTGACCATCATAGTCATGTACCCTCTGGAAGGGGGTAATTTCACAATGAAGTCCGTAGCAATAATTTCCCAGGGCCTTGTTGGTAGTGTGGGCTGAAGTAGGAGGCCCGCCGGTCTTTTGTTATCATGTTTGTTTTGACTGCAGACTGCACAGGCTTGGATGTACAGTCGTACGTCAGTTTTCATTCTCGGCCACCAAAATTGGCTTTGTATTAGATGGAGGGTGTTTGTGATGCCACGATGTCCGGAATGAAGGGTATTCTGGCAGAGGGTTATTATCTTTTGCTGTAGTTTCTGTGTGGGGATGACTAAACCTTTATCCTTGAAAAGACATCCGTCCTTTGTTCTCAGATTCCCTCAGTTCTTTCTTGAAAATTCTTTCCATAGTTCAGAGGACTGGGTTTGTATTCGAACATCGTCCAGGAGGCTGATTGCTTGAGCTATGAATATCGTATGTGGAAATAGTTTAGGGAATGACCGGTCTTCAAGCGCTTCGTAGTCGGGATGTCGAGATAAGGCGTCAGCAATTATATTCTGTGTTCCAGGGACATGATGAATCTGGAACTGGTACTCGGCAAAGAAGAAGGCCCAACGGGCTTGACGGCTATTTCTACATTCCAGAACCTGTAAAACTTTCCGTGCGGACCTGGACAGGATGTTTTGCTCCTAGAAGTAGATGACGCCACTCTGTGAAGGCTTGACGGATTGCTAGCAGTTCCTTTTCCAAAACAGAATAATGGGTTTCACTGGGAGTTAGTGCCCATGAAAGATAAGCAATGGGATGTTCCAGGCTGTCGTCGAATTTCTGTTTTAGAACTGCTCCAATGGTGTAGTTAGAGGCATCTGTTTCCACTAGGAAAGGTCGATTGATGTCAGGTTGAGCCAGGATTGCAGCTTGTGTAAACTCTGTCTTTAACCGTTGGAATGCCTCCTCTTGGGCTGTTGTCCAAAGAAAGGGAGTATCTTTTTTCAACAAGGCAATGATCGGTTGCACTATCTCGGAAAAAGAAGGTATGAATTTCCGATAAAAGTTAGCTAACCCCAGCAAGGATTGGATTTGTTTCATGGTGGTCGGAATAGGCCAGGATAGTATGGCTTTTACCTTGGAGTGATCCATTCCAATACCTTCTGGGCTAAGGACAAATCCTAGATAGTGAACAGTAGAGACATGGAAAAGGCACTTCTCGGGTTTAGCCAGGAGCTTGTGTTCACATAGCCGTTGTAACACTGCCTTAACATGCTCCTCATGCATAAAATGGTCCTTAGAGAATATTAAGATATCGTCTAGATACGCAATGACGAAGAGGAATAACATATCTGAAAACACCTGATCCATGAAGCGTTGGAAGACCGCTGGGGCATTTGCAAGTCCGAAGGGCATGACCAAGTACTCAAAGTGACCAAAAGGTGTTCTAAAGGCTGTATTCCATTCGTCTCCCTCTCAAATACGGATCAGATGGTAGGCACCGCTGAGATCCAATTTAGTGATGATTACCGCTCCTCTTACTGCTTCCAGGATATCTGAGATCAAGGGCAACGGATAGTGATCTTTCAGTGTTCACTGATTTAAACATTGATAATCAAGACAAGGTCTGAGCTCATTGGTATCCTTTTTTGGAACAAAAAACAGTGAGGCTCCGGCTGGGGATTTGGATGGTCGTATGGTGCCATTTTCAAGGTTAGTATCTAGGTATTTACGGAGGGCCGTTTTCTCAGGTTCGGATAAAATGAACATCCTTCCAAAGGGAATCACAGCTGAAGGTTCGGTATCAATAGCACAGTCTTCGGGTCTATGAGGAGGTAAGGCTTGAACAATGGCAGAAGAGAACACATCGGCGTATTCCTGATAGACTTTAGGAACCTGGATGATATTTGAGACTGTGAGCGGGCCTTGATGGTCTGCTGAAACTCCTTCCGATGGTGTCGGAGCGGAATCCAGGAGTAAGCAATGAGACATGCAATGTTCGGAACCCAGAAACAAGGAACCTGCTGTCCAATTGATGTATGGGTTGTGTCTTTGTAGCCAGGGCATACCCAAAACCATTGGGTAATGGGCGGACTTTATGATGTCAATCTTTATCTTCTCTCGATGGTGGTTTATTGCGAGCTCAATTTCCTCGGTTTGAAGGGTTATGGGTCCTGAAGAAAGGGGTCTTCCATCGATCGCTTCTACGGGTTGCATGATATCCCGGGTTTCATATGGAATATGGTGTTTAAAGACCCATTCTTGATCTATGAATATTCCCATGGCTCCACAATCCACCAATGCCAAAATGGGGTAGGTTTCCTTCTTGGATGGCGATAGAAAGGCCTGTAATATTACCAGATTGTTTTGTCCAGGAGAGTTCAAGGATGGAATAGATGTGGAGCAAACATCTCTCTCTCGAAACTGTGCTCCATCTAGGATCGGGAGCAGGCATTTCCCGAACGCCGTGGAGGGGCTATAGGACACTCTCTCACTAAATGTTTGTCCGAGGCACAATATATGCATAACCCCGTATGGATCCTTCCCATCCTTTCTTGGGGAGATATGGGTCCATGGAAAGCCCTAGTTGCATGGGTTCGGGTTTGTTACTAGGGGCAGGACCAGAATCAGACTTCGAAGAGGTCTCTATAGGGATTTTCTGGAGGGGTATCTTGGTCTTCCTTTTCTCTGCCTTCCTTTCCTGGATGCGGAAGTCAATCAGCAGAGTGAGATCCATAAGGGCTTGGAATGAACTTGGGCGAGCCACTCTAGCTAGTTCATCCTTGATGTCTTCATTTAGCCCTCTTTTCAAAAAAGAGTGATGCAGGCTTCTGAGGACCAATCCGCTTCTTTAGCCAATTGTTTAAACCGTGTTACATATGTGAGCATGTCCTGGGAGCCTTGTTGGAAATCGAGGAGACGTTCCTGAGCACTATAGACCTGTTCTGGGTGGTCAAACATGGTCTTAAGAGCTTGAATGAATCCGTCATAGTCATCCAGGAGGGCATCTCCGGCATTAACTAAAGGTGTGGCCCAGGTTAATGCATTCCCGGAAAGGTGTGAAATAATAAAGCCCACCTTAGCCCTGGGGGTAGAAAAATAATAGGGCTTAAAGGTAAAGTGGTCTAAACAGGAATCTAGGAATCCACAAAGGTTTTTTGCAGACCCATCGCATTTGTCCACAATGCCGCCCAATAGTACGCTTTCTTTCGTGGCAGAGTCGTGGGACAAGACTAATTGTTTTAATGCGGCATTCTCTGCCTTTAGGTTTTGTACTTCGGTCGTTAGTTCTTGCATGCCGCACATAAGATCTTGAATGGTCGCCTCCATGTCTCTATTGACTTCAGTTAGGTGGCATCTCAATCTGTCACAGGTTTCCCACTTTCTCACCTGAGTTCGCTGCTTGCTGGAGTTCTTGGGAGGAGTCTTCTTCCGTACGGTTCGGGTTTTGTACAACCCCATACGGCCGTCTTCGGGTTCCAGCGTTCGTTCAGCTTCTATGTCAAGGGTCAATTGGAAACTCTAGGAAGTCCAGGATTCGAAGAAGGTGTACTGGGAGGCGGGTACACGGAGTCCGGGAAGCAAGACAGGATAAGGAGGAAGGAGGATAGTAGGAGGAAGCAGGGGGTCCCGGAACCAGGAAACAACAGAGTTCAGCGAAGGCGAACTACGGAGTACACATCTAGCCACAGCAATCAGAAGCGTTGAGATGTGCGGTGCCGCGGGGGCGTGGCTTCATTATAGAGCGTGCTACGTCGGACGTGAAAGCTGGTAGGCAGCGTTCTGTGTTTAATGGCCATGTTGGAAGTACAGCAGAGTGTAAGCCCCGATGTGTCAAGGACCAGGAGTTCCAAAAGGGTCGTGTCTGACGGTTCATGACATCTCTACCCTTCCAATCACTCCCCTGACTCGCAAGTACTAACCCCACATCACAATTTCAATTGCCTTGAAGAGGAAGTGTCAAGTATCAGCTGCACCCCAGCCATCCCCTTCGAAGTGCCAGGAACTTTCGCGCCAAAATATGTGACGTATGAAGAACAGATAAACCAGCAGAGAGCCGCAGTTGGGCTCTGGCCAGTGCCTATCGGAAGAACACCATCTATTACCAACTGAGAAATCCATACCTACAGACACGACAAAGGGACAGTTGTTAGAATGGAATACCCAAAGAAGCCAAGAAGATACTAAGAGAAAATTACTGGTGACATTATGAGAAATCGAACTGACGCACATATAGAAAATAATGACCTAAGAATGCTGATAAAGAGACGAAATAGCATGGGTAAGTGACATCTTGGGCCTAAGGTGAAACAGGTGATTCCAAGATGAATAAACTTATGCCATATACACGATGAAGACATTAAGCCAGTTTAAATGTGTACATGCGCAGGGAACCGCAAGAAGCAAAGAAATCGTAAAAGCTTGCTTATGCTTAACAGTAAAATAGATTGCGGCATGCGCCAACTATACATATCTACCTCAAAAGCACTTTATAGATGAGTGAAAATCCACTATGCACATGAGCAGAATCGAATCGAGGTTACTAAAGGTCTCAAGAGGAGAGGGCCTCAGCTAACAATTCAAAAATTTAAGACGGAGAGAAATCCTGCTGAAGGTAACCATGCAAGGAAGCAAAGGTCGTGTCAGACTGGAATAGTCTAGCAATGCCTACGATTTAAGAGAAGAATAACAAGAGTCTCTTGTTCAGCAAGGTCGAGATAAGCCGCAGATGCTAAACGAATGACAGAAGTAAATCAAATACACGAAAGTGCATGAAGAAGAGGCTAATTTTACAGTGTCCTAGTCACGTGGCAAGGCCGGCCGAAAGGCATCAGACTTTCACACCTACGCATGGAACCTTATCGTACCCATCCTCCTTAACTTTTCCAGACCAAGAAGCAGACTCAAGGCCAAACTACAAGGCAGTAATTGACACACGGCCACTAAGGTGATGAATGGCTGTAACATAAATTGGAGGGAAGCTGGGATACAGACGTACTCCCTGTACCTGGCCTCATTATTCTGCATGCTGCTATGCTCAAGTGGAAAGGTACGTGTGGACTCAGTGCCAACCCAATCATAGCAGACCATGTAATCTAGGGTCCTACAGAGAGTAGAGCCAATGGGATGTCCTCTTTTTGTGACGTTTGAAGGAAGGGCTTAGTTGCCCCACCTGACAGTAGTATCCAATCCCCTATCCATGTTACCATATACAGATATAGTACCTATATTAAAGTTACCTTCCTATAACCAATCAAGTTGCATGTTAGGGTTTTAAGATTACACATCAATGATGACGAGTTTTTGGTATAAATGATGTTGTTTTTCTGAAATTAATTGGAGTTTAAGCGAGAAGGAAGATCGAGCGGTTGCTGATGTTTATTGAACTCCCTGTTTTTTGTACTTGTCTTTAAACGGACTCCCTTTGCCAAACTATTGAGTTGTCATTATTATTTGATGCAAGAGTATGAATCTGCGTCCCCATCTATCTCAAGGGTGCTGCTGCTCATCTTATAGGGCTGTTTGGAGACCCCCAGTCTTATGGGCCGGCTGGGGTCCATCCAGTTCACTTGGTATCAGAGATTAGATGGTTAGATTAGATTAGACACCCATTGGCCGTCGACATAAGTAACTTTGGGTCCTCTGCAATATCACAAGTCCTTTGCCATCCGGCTGAGTAGAACGAGAAGCTCCCCGTAGATAGTGGTTAGTGTAATCGAAAACCCTGCAGGTTAGGTCTGAAGGAACCTTTGCTTTCCCCCAAGAATCCCTTCCCACTTCTATGAGAAGCTGATCGGAAGAGGAGCATGGAAAGGCAGTAACGGAGGTGGTGATCCCGAGCGTCCGGAGAGGAAAAAAATGCAAGCGGTGAGTGAAAAAGACTGAATGCTTTGGCAAAACGTTATAGGCCTTGAAACAAATAAAGGGAAGGTAACAGAGGGAGGTGGGACAAAAAATAACATCAGAGTAAGAGTATAATGTATATGTAAGGGGAAAATATTGACTCAAGGGTGGCCGAGCAATAGAGAGAGATGCCGGGAGTGACCGAGGTAGAAAGGAGTATACGCCCAGGTTCCTAGGTTTTAAAGAGCACTAGAAGAAGCTTTCATTTAAGGTCCTGAATTGAAAGAACAACGTAGACGACCAGAATCGATTAAAGACGATCTGAAAGAAATTAGCTTAAATTCCATGTCGGAATACAATTAGGGTCAGGATGCATCTAAGGAAGCAGATGGCATGAGATTTGTGTAGCCGGTCGGAGACTGTCTTGTCTGTCTCATGTTTTTGTCTGTAACATTGGAAGGTAAAAACTTTTGAAAGGTAGCATGAAAATTGCACGAGTGTGGTAATGTGATGTTGCATGGCATGTATTGATGGCTGTAGTTGACAAAAGTAAAAGTGACATTTTTTGTTGAGGGAAAAAAAAGAAACTGGATTGGGGCTTGCAACGATTGGTGCTCGCTCATATTGTTGATCTTGGTTGTGAAAAGTAAAGCATAATAAAGTGTTGAATGGAGGAGAAACTAAACAGGTTGAGCATGGAAGACATTAGCTCAGTGGAGCACATGTGCAAACAGCTGCAGAAGCATGCACCTAAGCTTAAACGGTACAGTGCAGAATGGGAAAAATAATGTTTATGCAAAGGCCCCAGGGAGGATCGTTATCTAAAACAGTCCTACAGCACATGACATACTTGCACACCGCATACATGGGCAAAA